>NC_091709.1:32520000-33145000 GCF_041296265.1 Equus caballus
GTTTACTGTAAAGTTTCTCCTTTCATGATTTAATGGCCTAGCGTAAATGACTTTAACAAAAGTTGAATCATCTCAGTGTTTCGAAAATTAATGTACCGACATGTATATGTTCCCCCCAACCTATAAAAGAATTTTCCGTGAAACAACAGTATGTTTGTTTAGCTAAAGCAAGTAAAAATGATGGCACACTAAGATGCAAGTGAAAAGAAAAAATTCCTATTTCCTGAACTGAATACTTCTCAGGGATCACCCCATTTAAACCTATAAGCCAGCTATTACTGTTATTCTGTTATTCTCATGTTGGCAAGAAGGACCCTAAGGCTTAGGGGACCCCTTAACTTGCCAAGGCCACACAGCTAGCAAATGATAGAACCAGAAGTTCATGCATCAGGCACTCTGATTCTAGAGCCTGAGCTTTTAAACACCATGCAATATTGACACATGTTCCCCTGCCACACCAAAGAGTGATAACTGTGCTGTCACAAAACTTCCTGAATAAGATAATCATGTTTTGTTAAAAAAAAAATATATACATGTACACAGGAAAATGACTAAAAGACTATACACCAAAATAGTACTCATTATTATAACTGGATAGTGAGATTATAGGTAACCTTTTTTATTTTGTTCTTTGTGCCTTTCTATGTTTCCAACTTTCCACAATAAATATCTATCTTTCTAACAAGAATTTTATTAACTAACTCAGACATATGAAAATCACTATCAATCTTTCCTTATACTACTACTACTAATAAACTTTGGATATAATCTTATGATTTTGTCAATATATTACTACAATAACAAACAAAAAGTTTTTATTTGATCAAGTCTAATGACTTTTTTTGGATGTGTGAGGGTTTTTTAAAATTTATTTTAATTTTTTTATTTATTTTTTTATTTTTTAAATATTCCAGTCTGAAAACATTTTCCCTACCTGTCAGTTGTGTCCTTGCTCCAGGGGATAAATATTATTCGACTACAACTTCAAGTGCAATTTGATTAGGTTACAAACTGGCATTCCTCTACAGTACCTAGTTGTCTTGAGATTGAAGTAAGATGGGTTATTTCCACTGCCTGGCAGAATAAATATGATAAATATCATCGAAGTATAGCTATACTGTATACATCTGAAAAAGAATACCCAAAATATTAAGTATGTATTCTTGGAAAATACATTTTTATTTTCTCCTTCATAGTTTCTTGATTCAATAGAAGCTCTCTTAATGGAAGTCTCCTTAACCAATTTGCTTACCTCTCTTTATTCTCCCTCTAAAACATCCTGTGCTGGCCTGCTTGAACACCGCTACCCTCTCCATGTCAATTTTAGCTCCCAAGTCAATTATGTTTTCTTTAACCCTGCTTGTTCTATTCATTCCTGTTATTTTAATCATATACATTAATTAATTTGTGCATGAACAGATTAAATGTAATTATAAAATATCATTTCAGTGTAAACCACTGAATAATTTTGGAAAACTAGATAAATAATGAGTTTCTAAAAGAATTGCTGTCAGTTTCAGGTGTGGACAAGTATAAAAGCTGGGAGAAAAAATTAACACCTAGGAGGATTCTGCACTTAAATTGTGCGGCAATACTCCTACATTTTTATTCTACTTTTAAAAAATGTCAAACAATGTCTTCTATAAACATGAATATCTATTATAAGGAAGAAAACGTATTTTAAATATATGTTAAACATGTGACCTGAAATGACTAATATTATATTAAAATACTTGATACTCTATTTTATCTACAAAAATATTTTAAAATGTGTGTAATCAGTTCCCTGAAGCCTATTATTGTAGGCAGGGTGCTCATTTTAAAGCACTAATTTTGGATTATGTCATGAAAATAAATATTAATACCAGATGACATGTAAAGAAGTAATGAATTACAGCCAGTATGGATAGAGAATTATCCATCATGATGTGATGAAATTGCAACTCAATCAAAAGAACAAAATTTAAGATTACCAATTATAAGACTGACTTATTTATGCCATATAATTACGTCTGTGACTTTCAGAAATTTGATTTCATATCTTACTCACTTCCAAAGATGTCATGAGTTTTACCACTTAGTAAATATGGCAAAATAATTTCTAATGCAATTGTCATTATAAATATAACTTTGAGAAATCATCAAATAGCATGCAAGGAGCCCTTCTGAATGCACATTCAAAGAGCTTTTCCAATCTGGCATGTTGATGCATTAAATCTAAGTAATCTGAATTTAAAAGAGATATCCAATCATGGGAGTTCAACAAACTACAGATAGTTTAAGGAAAATTACCTTGAATTCAATATGATTTTAATCACTTTAAAACAGTTAAGATTTCCAAAAACATTTAGTTACGTACATCATGAAAATAATTGGCTTTCCTCCATTAATGACATTTTTAACACTGAAAATAGTCAGAAGAGGTTGGCTTGTACTATGACTGCTTGCCACAACAAATTTTCTTTTTTTTTGTTGTTTTAAAGATTGGCACCTGAGCTAACAACTGATGCCAATCTTTTTTTTTTTCTGCTTTTCATCCCAAATCAGCCCAGTACATAGTTGTATATTCTAGTTGTAGGTCCCTCTGGTTGTGCTCTGTGGGACACCACCTCAGCATGGCCTGATGAGTGATGCCATATCCGTGCCCAGGATCAGATCCGGTGAAACCCTGGGCCGCCAAAGTGGAAGGTGCCAATTTAACCACTTGTCCACGGGGCCGGCCCCATGCCACAACAAATTCTAGGCAGACAATTCAGAAATAATCTCTAGGTTTACAGTCATGTTGTGCTTGAGAGAGCTGGTTAACTGAAACGGTTATCACTTATCTTGGTGGTGGTCCTCAGAAGTTATTAATTTTGCAATACAATTTTTATTCTTCTCTAAGCAGTATTTTCCTTAGTGAAAATTACTACACAATAAATGTTATACAGAACATAAGAACAAATTAACAACCTGTTTTCCTCACATCCCTGACCCGTACTCTCTTGAAAATAAACTTGAGTGAGTACTCATACTCAGTGTTATGGGGGAAATATCATAGGTAGGTTAATTACATATGACAACTCCAATTATGAGTAGTGAAATGGACATAAATACCTTTTCTGTTCTATTTCAAATGGATGTCAGATTAGAATGAGAAAAAAATAGATGGAAAACTTTGGGGGAAAAATATGTCATTTACAAATAGTTAAGAAAGGAATGATCAAAACAGAAGAGCACGTCTGTACCAATGCTGGGGGAAAGTGCTGAATAAGAAAGAGCTGTGGCCCACATGGCAGGCTGTTTTCACACCATAAATCTAAGTCCTTCTTATAGAGTCTGTGTGCTCCAAGATGCCAAAGAGTGCATTAAGATATCTTGGCTCTAATTGGGGCCTCTGTAAATGTCAGCACATTTATCATGTTGTTTAGGCGCCACACCGCTTAAAACCACAGCAAAGGATTTGTCTCCTTGTGGTGTGTGTTTGGGGTCAAAAGCTTCCCCAAAAATGTTTCCTCAAAGTTTCACTCAGTCTTAACATATGCGGCTTTTTGGCCTCTCTCACAAAAATTAATTTAAATTAATTAATGATTTATGAAATGTAAAGTCACTTAGTTTATTGATGATCCAATCATTAAAGATTTATTTGGGCAAAAGGACAGTGAATAGAATGAAATTTGCCTTTGAGAAATCATAAAAAATGAGCTCCTTTCTAAAGAAAATTAAGTATTTTATTAGCAGCATGACAAAATAAATAAGTGAAGGTTTGGTGATAAGGGCCAAATGAAAAAAATACACGTGTATTTGCCAATTTTATAGGAAAGTCCTCGAACATAACATGTTATGAGGGATCTGCACAAAAGAATTTCGACACCATTTATTTCAGTTACAGTACATTATTGCTGGGGTTATTAGATAACTCTTCATGTTGGTAAAACCTGTTTCCTTTGGGTATTTAACTCATTGCTAAGTCTTTAAAATTGGAAACAATCAATATGAATTATTATAATATATTAACTCATTTAATAGATGCAATGCAATTTTTCATCCACTTACTGGGTTCTGGGTTGCTCTAAGAGGCTGACTTATAAGGAATGCATGTGGTTCTACCTGAATCCAAAATTAAAGGTCAATAACATGAGGAAAATCTCTCTTGATCATCTATGATTTCTTTTTGTTCTTCTTATAGGAATAATCTGAAGTAAATATTAACCAACATCAATTATCTTGAAAGTTTCTGAGTACATTTTCAAGCAAATTAAAATCTTTCTCAGGGTTTATTCTTCATTCAGTAAAGCACATGCCACAAGTTATTAAAGGAAAGCAAAATAATTAAGCAAATTGCATTTTATTTGTGGGGCAAGCTTGTATAGGTGCAATAATCAGATCAAAATTGTCTAGGATAGGTTAGAATTAAGAAGAAAATAATGTGGTACAATCTATAAAATTTCTAGAAATGCACAGAATAAAAAGAACTCTTGTGAGATACAGAAGCATGGTCACATCGTCCATTTTCACTGCAGACGGGAAGCTAAATCATAGAATGTGCAAATGAAATTCAGTAATGAAGAAAGAGTAAAGAGGGCAATGTGTTTATTTATGAACTGATACGTCCTAAACACCATCACGTTGTCAGTTTATGGGGAACATGCGTGCATCTCAGTCCTATATTTATTTTTTGTTTGTTTCATAAGAAACACCACGAGCAGTTTGTACAGTGCTTGGCAAAGGGTAGACAATAAATATCTGTTGAATGAATTTTTACAAACAATATACACTTGTTGGGGTATGTTGCACGCAAACTTTCACTGTAGCAAACTGTCCATACTTGGCTAAGTGTCTCCATAGAAAACTCAGCTTTGTCTTAATTAATCTGCCATCGCACTGACCTAACCATACTATGAATCTTCTCGTGTGTGGTATTTTCTTTCTCTTGCAAAGATATAATCTGACTAATATTAATGAGAACAGCTCTTTCTTTGTGTGTTTTTAGTTCCAGGGTTGTCAGATAAAACACAGGGCACCTAGTTAAATTTGGATTTCCTATAAACGATGGGTAATTTTTTTAGGATAAGTGTGTTTTATGCAATACTTTGGATATACTAAAGATATTCTTTGTGAATCTGAAATTCAGATTTAACTGGGCATCTTGTATTTTTGTTTGCTCAATCTGGTAACCCCATTCAGGTCCATTTTCAGGCCATGTCCATAAACTTTAAGGAAACTGATAGAACCATGAAACTTTTACTGGCTTTGTATTCAGAGGAAGCAAGTCTAGTCGGTGAAGTATTATGACTGGTTACCCTCTTCTCACTCATGGTAAACATGTTTTAAATACACTAATATTCTACAATATTAATATAAAGCTAATTTTTTTTTTTTTTTGAGGAAGATTAGCCTTGAGCTAATATCTGCCGCCAATCTTCCTCTTTTGGCTGAGGAGGACTGGCCCTGAGCTAATATCCGTGTCCATCTTCCTCCACTTTTTATGTGGGACGCCTATCACAGCATGGTTTGCCAAGCGATGCCATGTCCGCACCTGGGATCCGAACCGGGGAACCTTGGGCCTCCAAAGCAGAACATGTGAACTTAACCACTGTGCCACTGGGCTGGCCCCAATGTAAAGCTAATTTTTTAAGAAAAAAGAACAGGTTTTCCACAATGTTGCCTATCTTTTGCCGTCAGTCATCTTGGTGTGTATTAAAAACGACAAACAGATGACATCTTAAATTTCTCATGGTGACATAAACCATATTTTTAATGATCTCATGATAGAGCTGAGAAACAGGGAGAAAAGTGTGGAAACACCATGTCTGAGAAAGAAGAGAGAAGAGGGTAGAGCTCTATTAAATAAACTTGTTATAGGGTTAGTTAAATATGCTCAGAACATAGTGATATTTTTCAAAACTTCAGAACGTTCTTGAGTGCAGCTGAGACAATCACTGATCAGCAGTTTTTCTGGCCACCGCATGAGATACTTTTGAAAGTGTCCAGCCAGAAAACGATTATTCGCATGCTATCAGTGGAGTCTTATGCCACATAATAGTGATTAATAGCATCATTTTTACCGCCCAATCTGCAAGCATTTCTGATGTATCCCAGAACTTTTTAATGTAACATAAACCTCTGTTGTTATAGTAGTGTGTTTGTTTGCGGGGGGGGGGATACTTTTCTATTTTGAAGTTTGTTTTTGATCTTCCCTAGCACATACTGTTCTAAATCCATTGCCTCTACTCTGTGAGTAGAAGGCAAATGCTTGAAACAATACTCTACACTCTTTATGCATACTTGTACCATATGGTAACTCATTATTATGATTTGCACTTTGCCCACCATGAGCTGCGCTTTGCATTTTCCCAGAAGAGAAGATAGTAGGAAAAGAAGCTTTAAGTTCTTCTCTTTGCCTCCCATGCTTGTTCCATTCTTATTATGAATGTGGCACAGCACAATCGTTTTCTGGAATGTTTTTGTTTAGCAAGTATTGTGCTGTGGACACCATGACATGTTCCAGGGTGTGTTTTGTGTCTCCAGTGCCTCCTCCCTTCAGCACGCTAGGCAGATGTGCTGCTGGTGGTGTTGCATGACGAATTCTCAAGTCTACATTTGGTCTTAAACTGTGAAAAAATAGGAGCATAGCTTTGATTTGAAATCGCAAAAAGGAGGTAAACATTTCATTCATGTGTTAAGGTGTATTATGCCTGGAGTGTAGACTTTTTTAGAAGTGTTAACCAAAACACATGTTAAAATGTCTGAGAACTCCAGGCAAGTTAAATAAATTCCAAACCCTACCTTCAGTGGAGCTAAACTGATGACTGGGCATTCCTTCCTCATTGCTCATCCTTATTGCTCCCGGAAATAAACTCAACGATATGTGCGGTACAATAAATCTCATGGTTTACAGTATTAGCATAGAGGATGTATATATGCGTTTTTTACTCAACAATTATTTCCAAAGTGCCTACTATGTACTAGGCCCATTTGTAGATGCTCAGATTTATCAGTGAACAAAACAGACAGAATTCCTGCTTTTGTGAAGTTTAAGTTCTAGCAGCCATGTATGTTTATAAGCCCAACGGAGCTGGCTAACTTCCCCACCAGACCCTCCACCCCTGGAGGCTGAGTACTTTCATTTCCATCACCAAGTATAGGACCTATAACAAAAGAAAGGTTCTATGTACATGTGCTGAATTAATCTGAATATCAAGAAATAATGTAATGCAAATACAAACCTCAGCCTGTTAGCTTCTTTCCACGTGTATCTTGTTGTATTTGTTGCTTAAATACAGGGATTTAAGATACTAGCAAGTCACTTATTCTGAGTCTCACCCATATTTTCTATAAAAATTGATGACTAAAACGCCTTCTGCCAAACATCCTAAAATATTGTTATTCGTATTCCTGATGACTCGCTTCATTCCAGAACTGATATGTACATGAGTACTTTCGTCCTCTGGGAATATTAGTCAACAAAATACACACGTGTCAGGGTGAGACAAATAGGGGCAAGGGATCAGGGCTTTAAGCACACAGCACAATTAAAGCGCTTCTTTTATGTAAGACAGAGCATGCCTTTCATGTAGTGTGATAACAGGAGAACTAATTTGATAGTAACCACCATTTCTGGAAACAAACTCAAAGCAAATACCTAAAAAGTCCATCATCTTTTATGAGAGAGGACAACACAATTGTAGACCCAGGATAAATATAGGAAATGACAACCGACATGATAAAATGAGTGTGGTAACTGTGTGCAGAACCTATTCATACTGGGGAGAGAGTGAATATTTTCTTGAGCTTAAACATGTTTTTGGCCCCAGAAGCAGAATTCCTCTAAATGAAAACCATTGTAATGGCTGGTTCCATGTAACAAGTGTAATATGTCCTGGCAGGTAGCCCACGGTAACAGCGGTTGGCTGATCCAGTTACCATGAATTTTATTAAATGGGAAGTTCTGTTTAACATATGTTTTTCCCAGCCCTGCTTTATAGGAGCAATTCTCTTAAACAAAGACATTGTTGTTTTAATGTTATCATTTTTGGTTTGTTGTATCTGAATCTGATATAAGCTGTTCTTAAAATTTAAAAGGCTTTTGCCAAATGATAAATTGAAGTTTGGGGAGGTAAGTTTTGAAGATGAAGTTCCGAACAGTTTGTAACACTAGAGACAACCTCCTGTGGGGACGAAAGAGCTAATGTTTGCAACAAAGAGGATAGTTGTTAGTAAAATCAGAATAAAGAAACTAGAATATAATATATAACTGAAACTGTGCATTTTAACAAACCCAAACGAATTTTTTAAATAATGTGTCTACAGAAAATGCCCTCCCCCACTTAAGAGTAGGTCCTCATTAAAATTATATTTATATGTAAGGAAGTAATTTTGATGTATTTGTTAAATTGGGATGCTGCCTATATAGAGAGAGAGAAAGAGAGAGAGAGAGAGAGAGCTTTTATAGGCAATGCAAATAATATGAAGATATAAAAAAGAAATGTGCACTTTTAGTAATACAGGATGAGAACCAAGAAACTCTGTCAATAACCAACATGAGCTAGGAAGTTGACCCAAACTTTAGAGGCTTTCAAACTGCATAGGAATTAGCTTTTTGGAATTAGTTCATTGTTCACTTACTAGACAGCCTTGAGAGCTTACTAATTAACCATAGAGTCTATTTATAGAATTTTAAAACCATGGCCATTCCTGAGAGCTCTGGGCTGTTTATCGTACTGCTCTCAGAGTTGACAAGGTCATGCAGAATTCCCGTGTGAAGAGAGACTGTAACCTCAAGGTCCAAATTCCCCAGGTTGAAGCGAAGGTACAGCCCCATGAGAAAGTGATAAAAGAGCAGCCTGGGCATTTTATCTTCCCTGGATCCTCCAAAACCTGCCTTTGAAGGCGTTTTTACCTACGTGCAATTCCGTCCTGTTGCATTAACACGATTGCCCAATTATCTCAACAGCTTTTCAGAGGGTTAAGGGAATTTACCTCAGTGTTTTAAAAGGAAACCAGACTCTTACAAGTTGCTAATATACACTTACCAGCCATGACCAGGTCGCATGTAAACTCGCTTATAAAATTTAGTGAGATTCGTGGCTTCATGAGCCGCTCCTCCACTCCACTTTAAGGCATCGACTACACTATGAGTGTGTTTTCATTTTGTAATAACGAACATCTGTGACAGCATCTTTGCCAAAATAAATAAAATTAAGCAGATGATTCTGCAGGGTTATGTTAAAAAATTTTTAAAACAGGTTCAGATTTCTTTTTAGGGAGTATAAAATCTCTCTCTAGGCCAGATCTTGTTTATTATTGTGTGTGTGAAAAAGAGAGAGAAATGCAAAGCTAAGTAAGAGAGAGAGCTAGAACGACAGGCCACAGTTGTAGTCACCAAAAGCAAGTTGACACGGTTTTGTAAATGATCTTTTTAATTAAGAACGCTTTCAATACAAACCAGGGGGCCTGCTTTCTGGTTAAAAGAGTTTCAATACATATTGTCTAAAATGTTTTTATTTCTGTCACTAAGATGAAAGCCAGCCCGTTTTAGTGTGGAACGTGCTGGAAGTGTTTTGCTCCTCGCTGTTATCAGGTTTGCTCCTGGCCACAGTAAAATCCTGTTATTCTCTCACAGCTTCTTTTCTGGATTTGTGTGTGCAAGGTAAACTGTACAAACACACCGAGAAAGGACAACAAAAGGCTGACTCTTTCCACTGCGTCACAGACGTGAAACAATCAAGATAGAAATGTTGACTTATCCATGATGGTTAAAAACTATTTTGTCTGATAACAATAGTTATACTAGGTTTCTTTGTTTCCTTTATTCAAGATGCATCGTTTCTTTCTTTGCTTTCACGTTGTCTATGTCCTTTGGTTCTAGATGTGTTTCTGATTATCAGCACGTCCTTAGAATCATGGGCTCTTATCTAGTCTGTAAAGCATTGCCTTTGATGGGACCAGTTATTTCATTTACTTTTAAAGTAATCACTGACTTACCACGAGCCTACTTTAGTCTCCCGTATTAATTGCTGATTTCTGTCTCCCTCCTATGTTGACTTTTCTCTCCCTCCTTCCTTTTCTTTGGGTTATTCTTGTTATTTCTATTTTTTCCTCTTCTATCAGATCCCTTTTCCATTCCTGATTTCTGTAGTACTGTTTTAACTCAATCTTTTTGAACCACAAGACATTATTTAATGTTGTGTTACAAATGGGTATTCATTTAGATCCACTGTTCTCAACAGAGGCAATTTTGCCCCCCAGAGAACATTCAGCAATGTCTAGTGACATTATTGGTTGTCATAACCAAGCAGTTGCAGGAGGTCAGAGTGTTGCTGGCATCTAGTGAGTAGAGGCCAAGGGTACTCCCAAACACCTTGTAACGAACAGGAGGGCTCCTCACAACAAAGGATGACCAGCTCAAATTGTCAATAGTGCTGGTGTTGGGGAACTCTGATTCAGATTGACCTGCATTTACCGCTTTCTTTGCACTTCATTTTTCTTGCTTCTCAAACTTTCCATCTGAGCTCTCTGTCCTACCTGAAGCAAGTCTATTCTACCTGAAGTAAAGGTCTACTCTTAACAAGCTCTTTCAGCTCTTGTTGGTTTCTCTCTCTCTCTCTCTCTTTGTATGCTTGTTTTTATATTTAGTCCTTATTCTTGAAATTTATTTTGCAAAGCATGGAATTCTAGAATAGAAATTTCTTTGAGTCACACTATGGCTGTTGAGAAATAAGCCAACAGTCTAATAGTCTGTCATTGGAAAGAAACCTACTCTTTCATCTCTTTTTTTTCTTTTAAAATCTTTTTTTTTTATTTTACTTATGTTTTTCTTTTGAGGAAGATTAGCCCTGAGCTAACTACTGCCAATCCTCCTCATTTTGCTGAGGAAGCCTGGCCCTGAGCTAACATCCGTGCCCATCTTCCTCTACCTTATATGTGGGACACCTACCACAACATGGCTTGCCAAGTGGTGCCATGTCCGCAACCGGGATACGAACCTGCAAACCCTGGGCCACCAAAAGCAGAATATGTGCACTTAACTGCTGCGCCACCAGGCCGGCCCCATCATCTCTGACTATTTTGAAAATCTTCCTTCTGGCATTTGATGTCCTGCTGTGCTGCTATGATGCGTCTCAGCGTGGATTTCTTACTATTTATCCTGCTGGGAGTCCACTGGGATTTTGAATCTGTGGATGGATATATTTCATCACTTCTGGAAAATTCTCAACTTTAATGACTACAAATTTTGCACCTATCCCGTTTTCTCCCTTCTTGAACTGCAATTAAACATATGGTGGCACTTATCAACAAACACCATATCTCTTAACCTCCTTTCCATATTTTCTATCTTTTTTGGCTCCATGTGTACAATTTGGATAATTTCTTCTGACTTAGATCCTAGATTACTAATTATCTTTTCAATTGTGCTGTTCTGGTGTTCAACCCAACCACAGAGATTTTACTATTGGTTATTTGATTTTTCATTTTCAGCAATTCGATTTGATTTTTTTCACATCTGCTATGCTACATTTTATATTTCTCAATTCTTTCAGATTTTAAAGCTAGTCTTTTATTTCTTTAAAAGAGTACAAATAGCTATTTGTATTATCTGTAGTCACTATTTGGAAACTGACATAGGTCCGTTTCTGGTGTTTCTTTTCTTTTTTTCCTGCGATTTCTTGCTCACGACACTTTATTGTATGGTGTACTTGGTTATTTCAGAAGGATAAAAAAATTCTGTGGGACTCCTTAAGGATTAGATGAAGTTGCTCTCCTCAAAAGGATTTGGCCTTGTGTCTGGGGACACTATAAATCTCAGAATTCCTCAATTCAAGTTCATAATTTGAGGATACTGGAAACACTGAATCCCAGGCTGGGATGCAATCCACAGGTGCTGTTTGCCACTTTGTTTATCTCCAAGCTCAACTCAGAACCAAGAGCAACTTTCCTGAAGTCCACACAGAGCAGAGGTTTGGCAGGGGCTTACTTCAGGCCACCCTGACTCTGCATGTGTAAACTTTTGGTGACCCAGCTTAGTGATGGGAGGGTCTTTAATATATTTCCTACCTTGGTGGTCTAGGACCTTGTCTTTTTTCCCTTCTCTGTTCAAGGCCACCAAATGTGTAGCCCAGATCCACTTAGATGGCCCATGTCCTTGGGGCAAAAGTGGATTTATTCTCGTGTGTCTTACTCACATATCTGAATTCCTGCTTTCCCTACAATTTTGGCCCAGTAATTCCTCACTGACTTATCTGTTATCCAATATCTTTAAAAAGACATTTTGAAAATATATTTTCTCTGCATTGTTAATGCCTTTTGTAAAAGGATATACCCAAAAAACTAACCAATATTAAAGTAACTTTTTTTACCATTACTTCTATTTTTTATTTTGTTTTTATTCTTTTAATTTATTGAGGTATAACTTATAGAGATATAATTTTATTGAGGACATACAACATTTTATTAGTTTCAGGTATACAACATAATGACTCAATATTTCTATTTATTGCAAAATGATCACCAGAATAAATCTAGGTAACATCAGTCACCATATGCAGTTACAGAATTTTGTTTTCCTTCTGATGAGAACTTTTAAGATTTACTCTTAGCAACTTTCAAATACGCAATACAGTATTATTAACTATAGTCACCATGCTGTAAATTACATCCCCATGACAATTATTTTATATATAGAAGTTTGTACCTTTTGTCTCCCATCACCCATTTTGCCCACGCCCCACTCCCACCTCTGGCAGCCACCAATCTGTTCTCTCTGTGAGCTTGATTTGTTTCTGTTTTAGATTCCACCTATAAGTGATATCATACAGTACTTGTCTTTCTCTGTCTGACTTATTTTATTTAGCATAATGCCCTCAAGTTTCATCCATGTTGTCGCAAATGGAAGGATTTCATTTTTTTATGGCTAAATAATATTGCATGATATATATATACATATATCTTCTTTATCCATTCTTCCATCAAAGGACGCTTAGGTTGTTTCCATATCATGGCTATTGTAAATAATGCTGCAATGAACATGGGAGTGCAGATATCTTTTCGAGTTAGTGTTTTTGTTTTCTTCAGATAATACTCAGAAGTAGAATTGCTGGATCATATGGTAGTTCTATTTTTAATTTTTTGAGGAAACTCCAGACTGTCCTCCATAGTAGCCACAGCGATCCACATTCCCAACAGCAGTCCAGAAGTGCTCCCTTTTCTCCACATCTCCACCAACACCTCTTATATCTTGTCTTTTTGATAATAGCATTCTACCAGGTGTGAGATGATATCTCATTGTGGCCTTGACTTGCATTTTCCGGATGACTAGCGATGTTGAGCATCCCCCCACGTACCAACTGGCCATTTGTGTTTCTTCTTTAGAAAAATGTCCACCCAGATTCCCTGCCATTCTCTATTGGATTATTTGCTTTTCTCCTATTGAGTTGTATGAGTTCTTTATATATTCCTGATATTAATCCCTCAACAGATATATGACCTGCAAACACTCTCTCAGTCAGTAGGTTGCCTCTTCACTCTGCTGATGGTTTCCTTTGCTGTGCAGAAGCTGTTTAGTTTGATGTAGTCCCACTTGTCTATCTGTGTTCTTATTGACCTTGATCCCAGTGTTAAATCCAAAAAGTCATCGCCAAGACTGATGCCAAGGAGCTTATCACCTATGTTTTCCTTCAGGAGTTTCATGGCTTTAGGTCTTATGTTCAAGTCTTTAATCGATTTTGAGTCAATTCTTTCACCCGTTAGTGGTACAGTTCCACTCTGCGTGCAGCTGTCCAGACCTCCTAACACCATTTGTTAAAGAGATCATCCCTTCGCCACTGTAGATTCTTGGCTCTTCTGTTGTAAATCAATTGATCATACATGTGTGGGCTCGATTCTGTGCTCTCCACTCTGTTCCACTGACCTACGCGTCTGTTTTTCTACCAGTACCATACCGTCTCAAGTACTGCAACCCTGTAATATAGTTTGAAATCAGGCAGCATAATACCTCCAGCTTTGTTCTTTCTCAAGATTGCTTTGTCTATTTAGGGTCCTTTGTGGTTCCATACAAATTTTAGAATTGTTTGTTCTATTTCTGTGAAAAATCCCATTGGAATTTTGATAGGGATTGTATTGAATCTATAGATGACTGAGTACTGTGGACATTTTAACAACATTAATTCTTGCAATCCATGAAATAAATCTTTTCTATTTATTTGTGTCTTCTTAAATTTCTTTCATCAATGTCTTATAGTTTTCAGTGTACAAGTCTTTCACTTCCTTGGTTAAATTTATTCCAAGGTATTTTATTCCTTTTGATGCAATTATAAGTGTGATTGTTTTCTTAATATCTCTTCCTGATGCCTCATTAATAGTGTATAGAAATGCAATAGATTTCTATATATTGATTTTATAATATTATTACTTTTAAAAGCCAGATAGATTTACAGTGTATAGTCAACTAAGTATCCTGACTTGAGATTAAAAATACATCATCAGGGGGCTGGCCCAGTGGCATACTGGATAAGTTTATGCCCTCTTCTTTGAAGGTCCGAGGTTTGCAGGTTTGGATCCTGGGTGTGGACCTACACACCGCTCATCAAGTCATACTGTGGTGGCATCCCACATACAAAATAGAGGAAGACTGGCACAGAGGTTAGCTCAGGGACAATCTTCTTCAAGGAAAAAGAGGAAGATTGACAACAGATGTTAGCTCAGGGCCAATCTTCCTCAGTAAAAAAAAAAAAAAAAAAAAGTATATCATCAGAACTTTAAAGATAAAAAAGATTATTTGAGCTCTAAAAGACCACCACGCTTTCTTATAACACCTCTCTTGGTGTCACAGTTAAGATAGACTCCTGGATAGATGGGTAATAAGATTAACTCAGATGGGGGCCGGCCCATGGCTGAGCGGTTAAGTTCGCGTGCTCTGCTGCGGCAGCCCAGGGTTTCACTGGTTCAGATCCTGGGTGCAGACATGGCAGCGCTCATCAGGCCATGTTGAGGCGGCGTCCCATATGCCACAACTAGAAGGACCTGCAACTAAGATATACAACTATGTACCAGGGGGGATTTGGGGAGATAAAGCAGGAAAAAAAAAAAAAAGATTGGCCACAGTTGTTATCTCAGGTGCCAATCTTTAAAAAAAAAAAAAAGATTAACTCAGATGACATTATGGTCTCCATTTCTGTTCTCCACTAGCTTTATAGTCTCCTTTCTGAGACTCTCATATAATCAGACAGGTAGGTTTCAAACAAGATCCTGTTAGCATTCTATTGTTCCCTCTCTGTAAGTTCGATTGAAGAAAACACACCTTCCTATTGCATCCAGTATCTCTAATCTGTTATTGAACTTGGCCAAAGATGAAAACAAATTTGTAGGCATTGTAAATGTCCTTTCCCCTCATATTCTTAGATAGATCTTATATTCAAAGCACTAAAATAGAAATGTGATAGGTCTCTGATGGCTAATTGCAGAGTGAAGTGAGGTTCTGAATCCGTGCATTGTTCATTTTAATTTCTGTCTTCCGATTTTACTTTTCAGTGGACGAAAGCTGACATAATATGGCTGGCACTATGTGTTCTCTTCTGGGCTTTACCCCAGATAATGAAGAAGAACAAATAGCCCATCTGATCCTACATTGTGGTAAAGATTATACACACTGTCTTTTAGTTTAAGCATTGATGTGCAGAGCAGTAATCTTATCTGACTGGTAGGGGGACCAATTGGCTTTGTCTTCAATATCTCCTACTGTACTGCTATGAAGTGCTGTCACAATGACTGATGGAGAGATTGAAGCTGTAAACTCAGGAGAACGATTCAGTTATATAAGCAGAAATGGTATCTTTCTTGTAGAGCAATTCTTAAGCATAAGTAGAGTGGAAAACCGTCCACATCTGAGTGGTTTCAGGGTATAAAGGAAGACAGCCTCAGTGCGTTCCAAAATCTCTTCCTTACTCCCTTTAGGATGCCCAAAATTATACAGGCGAATCTGTTGTCTTTAACCCAAGCCTAAGTAAAGATGCAGACAATCTGAATGGGTACCAAGTGTCCAAGTACCTGGTTGCCCTATGAGTTTAGCTGTCTCTATGTGTCTGTGGTTTTATATTGTTGCTTTCTGTAAATTGTGTAACAAGTAACCAACAAAAAAACATTAGAATATTTACCTATTTTTAATTTCTAGTTTTGTCTATATCAGCTATTAAAGTAACTTTTTAAAATATGATATATATATTTTATATAAAGATTTTTTTTAATTAATTTTTATTGAGGTAACCTAGACTTATAACGTTATATAAATTTCAGGTGTACATTGTGGTATTTCACCTTCTGTAAGGACTACATCAAGTTCACCACCAAAAGGTCTAGTTGCCATCCATCACCATACAAATGTAAAACATGATATTTTATATGTAATGATCAGTGAATATCTGTGATTACTAATTTTAGTATTCTTGACATAAAGTCATTGTTTGATGTACTAAGATGTTACATGGATGGTGTTTATTATGGTGATGTTTATTATGACTTGGAGTTATTATGACAGTTAAACAACAAAATAAGGAAATCACTATCCAAATGAATATATTATAAATATGTTATCACAGCTGAAAATTTAATTTATCACTTAATGAGAAAGGTTCATTTCAGTTAGCTTTTGCTGTAATAATAATGGTTATCGTAGAGTTGGTGCTTGCCATATCCTAGGCGTATGTATTATCTCATTTAATCATCAAACCCTAGGCGGTAGACCATTTTACAGAAGGACAAAGAAAAAGAAGGACAGGGAGATTAAATAACTTGCCTGGAATCACATAACTGGTAAGTGATCATGAAGATGGGATTAGCCCCAAGATTCTGACTCTTGACCCCATGCTCTTAAGTATACCAAATGATCTTACTTTCATATATTGACTTCTATAGGTGCAATTTTATTAACTTATGGGAAGCTGATGGACCATGCAGCCAATGACAATAATTTTTCACATTCTTCAAAAGCCTGATAAATACAAATTCATTTTTTCACTTTGTCCTGAAAGAGCACTTTGGGACAGAAAGACATTAAACTCTTCAACATATAATCATAAGTCTCTAGAGACTTTATTTAATTTTATATCCATATTCAGAAAAATATATTGTAAGACCACTAGAGTACTATAAAGTTGAATCTTACAATTTTAATAAGATAAATTATTGCTTATCTAGATTTTTGTTTTATGATTGAACAGCAGAGATTTTTTTAAAGATTGTGATTTGTATGAAAGCATTCATCACTTCAATTCATTGCTTTACAAAGAAACTCTTATCAAGCAGAATTAAACCTCTCCACATAAAGAGACATAAAGAGAGAACTTTCTGCGTCATCAGTTTAATAAAATGACAGTTACATAAGGGAAACATGGATGAATTGCTCTTAATTCTAGCCAGGAAAAAAAAGTGTGTGGTAGTTGCAACAATGGTTTTATTTCTTATTTATAAATATAGCAATCCTTAGAGGGTTCAAATGGATAAAAAATCATGTGCATGTGCAATAAAAAATAAATTTTTCCCCAAGAATTTGGCACATCTTAAAAAAATGTTCAGTGCTTTAAAGGATAAGAAAAGGGTAGAGGAAACAGAAAAGTTCAATCAAATTTTCCAAACCTTTTCCCAAATCCTCAAATATCAAGGTATTTGAATTAGTTCCTGCCATTTGGCTGGTGAGTGATTTGGAATTGTTTTGAAATCAATTGTTGTCAACAGACTCATTAATTTCCTTAGAATTGGTCAATAGTTTACTTTCCTTTTTTGAAACACATTAGTAAAGTTGACTAAAAGAAACTGAACTGGAATCACGTTGATTGAACTAATTTTTATTTGTTTTCCTTGAAACTTTATGGCAGTAAGTAATCCAGAAGGATGCAGTCAGTCACTCTTTTCCCAGTTGAAATAAACTTAAATATGAATTTTAAACTTTGCTTTTTTAAAAACCCTCCACCACAGTAATATCAAAATCTGATGGATATATTTATTTTGCATTTATCCATGGAACTTTCTCTTTGACTCCATCATCTTCTATGTAGTACATTTATTTTAAAATCAGAATAAACACTGAAGCAAGGCTAGGAATACAAAATCCAATTTTGTTAAAAACTTTAACATAGAGAGTCATGTTTTACCTTAGAAAATATGATGCCCAATATTATTGCTTTTCTACAGAAAAAAAAAAAAGCCACAAAGCTGATACATTACTTTGAAAGACCAACATCAGTTTGATAATTCAGATAATCTCAAAAAATTGTTTGTGCTGGCAGCTTTGAAATACTAAATATATCTAGGTTTGTTGTTGGTCGTGGTGGGTTTTTATTTTTTGTTTGATTTTTTTTTTAACAAAGAAGTTACCAGAATATTTAGGTCTATTTCCAATGGAGACTTCTTTTTTTGTGGCAATTGGAAATGGATTACTAGTGAGTTTCTGTGAGATGTGTGAAAGTGGCATTGCTGTAGTTCTATGGAGGCAAACAGAAGATGCATAATATCCATGATGCTGAACTTAAAATTAAGAAAACTATTGTAGCAGTCTACTTTTTAATTTCTAATAAGTAATTCTGAAGAACATATATTTTTATTTTGGTTTTAGTCATTGATTCTGGTAGCAAGACATAGTGGTATAGTGAAGAATCTTTAACTGTCTCATCATCTCTACTACAGATTTCCAGAGAGATATAGAAGGACATTCAGACAAATTCATGTGACTTGTCCCAATATAGCTTTGGTTCTAAGACACCATGGAATGGGTGGACTGTACCACACATGAGCCCCTGGCACTCTTTGCTTCTCTAGAATCACGGTTGGTGTATAAACTTCTCTGGCTCTTTTATCTATATCTACAACTTCATATTTACCTACATATCATATAAAGAGATTCAGAAATATAAGTCTTAGGAAAATTACCACAAAAAGAAATGTTTCTTTACTCTACAGCTACAGCAGCTGGTTCAGACTGTCTCCTATTAGCCTCTTTTCAATGGATCTCAACCTATTCCTGCTAGGAATCATTTGATATTCTCCATCATTCTCACACTGACCAATACCCTCAATATCTTTCACAGCCATCTTTGACAGTCTTCTCTCAACTGTAAATTCAGTCTCTGTCTTTTCAAACCATCACATTTGTAGCTGTCAAACAAACACATTTCTATAGCACTGCATAAAAGAAGTATGAATGAGGATCAACAGTGACAGAAATATTAAATCTCCCAGCTCAAAAAATGATGAAGTCAAGAGAAGTTGTTTTAAGGCACAGAGAGACACAGTTGAAAATTCTCTTTTAAAGTGCAATGTTTAATTTTTTGAGTGTAATGTTCTAAGCGGATAAATGAGAAACTCCTAGACTTTCACAAAGTAACCCAAGAGATAGGTAAGGAATAGAAATATGAATTTTTTGAATTTCTAAAGCATACTCAATTATCTTCATTCAGGGCCATAGAATGCTGTAATCCTGGTTATTTCATAGAGGACAAATCTCAAAAACCTAGCTAACAGAGGGATATCTATTGAATGCTTACTTGTGTGTCATTTCTTCCATCCAGTTCTTTCAGTATTCTAAGTTGGTACTTAAACTGGGGACATACCTGGGGACATAGCTATACCTGAAGAATCTCCTTTACTGACAGCTTTTTTTCCCTCTCGAAAGACTCTACAAGGAGTTAGTGCATTTGCTCAAGAGAAGACATAGCTCACTATATCATCAGGGCTCTCTGTATAAAGCCAAGAATGGGAAATAGATTTTAGAATGTGGTGCTCAGAACCATGGACCCTTATATAACTGGACATACTGCCTTTTCATCAGGAAGACTATAGCCAAATTTGAACTGCTTTTATCTAGAAAGGTAATGACTAAGAAAGATACAGGATTTGGGGAACTTTGGAGACCTTTCCAAAAGTGGTTTCTATAAAGCTGGAGGAGTAAGAGAGAGGTAACCATCAAAAACAAAAACAGAATACACCTTGAGAAGTTTCATGCTAAGAAAAAGACAAGAGGAAAGAAAAAAAGAAGGAAGATAATAGGACTGGTAGTCAGTTAGCAGAGACTTACTCATATTTGTAGAAATAGCAGAAGAGAAAGTCAAAGAAAAGGCACAAATTGAAAATTGAAGAGAAGAATGTTGGGACTTTTGGGGACAGTTAATAAACAATACCTCTTTCCCCATCTACATTTAGAATCAATTTTGGTATACACATAGGAATCAAGGAGGTGGAGGTCAAAATACAACATTATCTTTATTAGTATTAATACTTAGTGGAGAACATGTGTTTAGATCTGAGGAGTGTAGGCTTACTGACCCAACTGTTCAACCACAGATCTTACCCTCAAACACAAGTCCCATACTACAGAGCAGAGAGCAGACCAGACTTGGCAAATCATGGACAGGCTGGCTCCCCCAGCAAAAAGGGCTGCATCTAGAATCCTAGTTGCTTTTCCCATTTTGCCATTTAAATTTCTTACTCCTCTTTTGAAAGAATGAGGAGGCTGAGGGATGTGAAAAGAGACCATATGGAAACAGGAGGAATGATGACTAAATGACTCCCGTATCAAGAAAGAGTGAAGGAAAGAAAAAGCATGAACCTCAGGGAGACAGATAGCCTAATTGATTTTAAATAGAACTCTGAAATAAATTATCCCTAGGGATTAAGTTATGGGCTTTGTTACTGTTTTGTTTTTTGGGTTTTTTTTTCATTTCTTAGGGAACTTTTTCACTTTTTTCTGGCCTCATCATTTGCTTTGAAGAATAAATAATTGTCTCTAATTGTCAGATATTATTCCAAATGAGTATAATGAGCAAAAGTGGTGAATTTATATCTTGTATTATATAGACAGAAAGACTGAAATCTTCATGAAAGGTTGATATCAGTGTACCTGAGTTGTTCTTAATTAGAATTTGAAAATGGTCTTTGATAGAGGCAATAGTTGGCTATAGACAAACATGAAAATTTAGAAGCTGATAAACAGGAAGATGTTTATCATGAAGGATAAGAACACGTTATAACTATGTTTTGAAATAAAGTTACAGTTAATTTCTACTAAATTTGGAAGTGTCTAACAATGTCAGAAGGATGCTATATCTCTAGTCAAGTGTAATAGAAGCACCAAACTAGGGAATTGGTGATAAAATTAATCATGCATATAAAGCAACTCAATACAAGTTTTCAAGCAGACAATGCGTTATTTGATAGCTCTCTATGTATGCCATGGAATTGTGATCAACCCCAAAGTCTCCTCTGTTGCCTGTTTATGGAATCTTGCACAGAGTACACTCACAAGTTAGTCAAAGCAAAGCCACTTAGAAATACAATTTATGTCTTTCTGTGTGATCATGAGGTTGACCCTTTTTGATACTTACAATTGGTGACATTTTCATTGCATGATAAATAAACAAGAATTACGAGCAGAAATTCTCCCAGATAGTTCAAAAATAGATTTCCCTTTTTAAAAAAAGTTGATTTCAGTTGTATATTGAGCGAGTCAAAAAATAGCAGATGCTTGGAGAAAAGCGGGTTTCCTGGTTTCAGACCAGGAATGCAAGACAAGTTGCTATTTCTGTAATTATCAGCTTCTGAGGTTGTTTTACTTATACTTTCTAGAACTGCAATTCACATTTATAATGACATATTGATTGCATTTATAATACAAAAGAGACAAATAATTGGCCATGTGGCAATTTCAGTATGATAGACGGATCATTTAAGATGTGTCTAATCTAAACGGATTAAAGAACAAAAAATGAGTATATTGATCAGTATAACCTCTGTGTTTAAACTGTATGTAATTGATGTACAATCATTTGAGAGTTAATTAAAGGATTATTGAGTTGCCAAAACTTTTACCACCCTCTCTTATTCCATTATCACATCACTAGACTTGTAAAAACTCCTAATAAAATTATTATTTCTTCATAAACATCTCATTAATGATAAATTAATAAATTAAAAAATCAGAGTATCCTCATTTTTTTAGGCACACAGCCTGATTTTCATTAGTCCTAATAGTCTGAATTTCTTTGGAAACCTGGACTATATGTTTTTTATTAGAGATTACAGTTCTACATTTAGGTCAAGATTTCTTTCAATATCTCTAGATTTTCCTGTAGATTCACAGTGTATCAACATTGTAAACTGTGTGTTTCAACTATCATTCAAATTGAACAATTTTGTAACAGTTGGGAGCATGTGCTTTGGGGACAGGTAAATTTGAGTGTACTCCATATTACTCTACCACCAATTAGTCACATGACCTTTGGCAGATAATATCTATAAAATGGGGATATTCATATCTGCATCACACATTTTTTTTTTCTTTTTCTCCCCTAATTCCCCCAGTACGTAGTTGTATATTTTAGTTGTAGGTCCTTCTAGTTGTGGCATGTGGGATGTCGCCTCAACATGGCCTGATGAGCTGTGCCACGTCTGCCCCCAGGATCTGAACCGTGGAAACCCTGGGTCAGCAAAGTGGAGCACGTGAACTTAACCACTTGGCCAAGGGGCTGGCCCCACACATTTTTTTTTTTTTTTTGAGGAAGATTAGCCCTGAGCTAACATCTGCCACCAATCCTCGTCTTTTTACTGAGGAAGACTGACCATGAGCTAAGATCTGTGCCTATCTTCCTCTACTTTATATGTGGGATGCCTGCCACAGCATGGCTGGAAAAGTGGTGCATAGGTCCACACCCGGGATCTGAACCGGCGAACCCCAGGCTGCCAAAGCAGAATCTGTGAACTTAACTGCTGTGCCACTGCGCTGGCCATTTCATTACACATTTTTTGAAAGAATTAAAGACATGATTTTTCAAGAGAACTGCATGGTACCTGGCACACTGATGAGTTAATTAACGGAAAGAGTTTTTCTGTCACTTTACAGAATTCTGAGAAAATAAGACTTTCTCATGACGTATGAGCTACCCCTCTCCTATCACATCTTTTTCTAACCCTAATATGTGTTCTATCACTTGAATACTGTCAATTTAGTGACACAAGTCAGAAAATTTACATCCCAAATTTAATTAGCTGACACTTAGTGATATAATCAGTTCTGTAAAGCTTCTTCATGTCTTTCACGATGAAAGATTAGATCTGGGGACACCCATCTGCTAACAAAAGCCTTGAAATCAGTCTGAAAAGAATCGTATTAACTTGGGAGTATAAGTCAGGATTCTCCAGAGAAATAGAATCAGTGGAATGTGTGTGTGTGTGTGTGTGTGTGTGTGTGTGTGTGTGTAGAGAGAGAGAGAGAAAGAGACAGAGAGACAGACAGAGATGGAGAGAGAATAGTAGAATTGGTAAATATATTGTGGTATATGTTGATAGAATGAAATTTTAAGGAGCAAATGAAAAAGAATGAACTACTGATGCATACAAAAGCAAAGATTAGCCTTACAGACAATATTGAGTCAAGTCATAAGACACATAATAGTACATCTATGATTCCATACATACAAAATTCAAACACAGGCAAGATTAATCTGTGGTAATACAAATTAGTGGTAGCGATTATGGCAGCTACTCTGGAGAGGGGTACTGACTGGGAGCCGACATGTGGGAACTTTCTAGGGTGCTTGAAATGTTTTCTGTCTTGATCTGGATGGTGATGATATGCGTGTTTGTTTATATATATAAACACACAAGCAGTTATATATATATATATATACCACGCAGTTCATTAAAGTTCATTAAAGATTTGTGCAAGTAAATGCATATGTTATATCTCAATTCATAAAAAGTGTTAGCAGATACCTTAGAGCATATCATCTGGGAAGACATTCAGATAAAGAACATAATCATTGTGATTAGACACAAGTTCAACTTCACAGTTTCAACTCACTAATATCCTCAGTTAAAGGCAACAGGTGATAATGTTGTTGTTGCTATTGCTATATTTAACTACACAGCAGCTTTTAAGATGGGTCAAATTTTAAATATGAAATTGTAGGAAGATTTACTTTACCCACACTTTATAAGAAACATACTAAAGAAAGCTCACATTAACAATATATAACAGTTAAAAATAAAAATGTAAACATGCTTTTTAGTGAATTGTTTTATAAACATCCACTGACTTGCTGACATATATGGACCTATAGTTATGCTTAATATTCCCGTAAAATAACAACTGATTTCAGGTTTATTTTAGAATTTGGTATGATAAAAACAATGTTAACATTACAATTAAATCAAATGTAGGATAAATACATTCTTATTCCAGACCCTGTGAGAAATAAAAATATATTATAAATGAGAAGATAACATCTTTCTTATTTATTTAGTTTGTATGTAAATATGTATTTATGATGAATAAGCATATGAATGAAACACCTATCTTTCATTAAGGACTATCATTGAAGACTTAGTGTGTGCCAAGGCACTCACAAGATGCCGGGATACAACACTGAGACGAGATTATATCGCCAAGGATTCATAGAGAGAAGACATACAGAACCAGATAGTTATAATACAATAATACAAGATTGAAATTTGATCAGAGTTACGTACTTCTGAAGAACCCCATCCCAAACTCTATAAAACCCAGTTCTAGCCCAAGGAAGTTAACAATGGCTGTGGCCACAAAAGTGAAATTCATATCAACTTTGGAAGCAAAATTCAGTTCATTTCTATAAAACTTGTAATTCATAGTAACTAAAGTTGAAATGCTTTATATCTTAAATTGGGAATTATGGTTCTTTGCAGAATCTGTATGCTTTTGTTCATATCTGTATATATCTGTGTGGCTGAAGCAGGACCATCCAAATGAAAGACATAAGAAAGTTAGGGTGTTTTCATCAAGTGTTTTCTACTCTCAAAGTTCCCAAACAATTGTCTGATAATGGTTTCAGGCTCAGAGGGCCTCTTTGGGGAATGCTAGTGGGCATGACAATGACCCACAGTTGTGTGAGGACTTTTTACAGCTCTCAGGGACACTTACTCTCTCTCAGACACAAACCAGATCCTTCACCATCTGCTTTGCTTCCTGCTGATCACTCACTCTCTAGGTTAGATAACACCCACAGAAACTATAAACAGATCATATATTACATGATAATTATCCTTCCTTAAAGATAACACAAAGAAATCCATTATTTCACTTACCCCAGAAGTTTTGAAATTCAGAAGATAAGCAACATTTGTCTAACCAAGAAATAAATTAAGGCATAAATTTTGAACATTCACTTATGAAATCTGGGAAAAATTCACATACAGCAATTTTCCTGAAGTTGTCTTTGTTCATAAAATGATATTAAACAAGCCTAAGGTAGGAAGAGATAAAGAATACATCTTAAAAAATGTATTAGACTATCCCACAGATGCCTTGTGGAAAAAGTCAGAATATATGTCACACTAGAAGCGCTTTCCTGTGTCGTGATATTGGTTCCTATGATTACAATGTGATATTTTATCTTGAAATGTGACTTTTATGATGAAAATATACAGAAAACACTTATTAATGATCTCTCCACTTGCCAAAAACAGTATTTTAAGAAGAAAGATACTCTGAACCATATAACTCTAATAGCAAAGATATGACATTTTGAGTCTGTCCATTTGGGGACCATTATGAGATAAAGAGGGTGATTTAGCACCTTATTTTCTGTTATCTCCCTACTCATTCTCTCTAACTTCAAAGGTATCTTGGACTTTGATCATAAATCACACAATAAAGAGCAATGTTGATAGAACTATGTTGCTCCTTTTTTTTTCTTAAAGATGTCTTCAATCTTCTCTCCTTTTGCCCTTTATAGGGGCACTTATACCCAGAATCATACAGGTACGGTGACAAGATCCTGTAACAAAAATCACCAGAGAATGAGCTCCTCGCTTGACTGACCATTTCAAGGGCACCAAGTGTGCTTATTTAACTTCTAGTCTCCCAGCCTAATAGAGAACTCAGGACTTAATAGGTTTCTTGGCTATAACTTATAGACTAATTAATAGTACATAATTAATAACAGGACATAATTAATAGGACATAATAGGTTTGTTGATAACCATAATTAGGAACTCATAAGCCTCTGGAAGAAAGCCATTCATACCCATATGATACAATGTGCTCCCACATTGAAAGGATAAAGGAAAACAATCCCTATATATTCCCCTGATTCTTCTCCAGTTACAATTCCATGGCTCTAACTTCCCTTTTACAGTCAAATTTCTCGAAAAGCTTGTATATAATATCTGTATGGAGTATAGAGTTTTGGTTTTCCTCCTCTCTGGCCACTTTTTATCAGTCCTTTTGAAAGCATGCCATCTTCCCAATTATTTAACTCATGGTCCAGATCTAAATTCTCTTCCTTTTTCACTCTATACTCTCCCTCTTGTCAATTGTACCCACGTCCAAATATTCAATCATAACCTTCACAGATAACTTATAAATTAGTAGCTCCAGTTCTATCCATTCAACCATCTACTTGATATCTCACAAACACGTAAACTTGATCTTATTATTTTGTTTATCTTCAATGTTCCAGTGTTACCTAGCTCACCATCACTCATCCAATAATGAAAAACATAAAACTAAGAGTTATCTTGTTTAACATACGAAAGGATGAATGGATAGCATGAGGTTCCTGAGAAGGGAGAAAGGAATAGAATTGCAAGCATAGCATAAAATCGGCCTTAAGTAGGAGGTATGGGAAACTCCTTTATTATAGCAAGAGTCATGTTTAGTATCAGAAAAATGGGAAAATCTCCTCCTATGGCTGTTATTTTCATTGGAAATTACAACATGAAGTCACCCACTAAAAGTGAAGAGAAACACAGTTTGGTTGAAATTTTCATGAAAGATCAAAGAAACTTGGTGGAATTGCCAGTCAGTTTCAAGGGCCTCTTTGAGTACACTGATGGTTGATTTATAATGAAGCCAATTTTTCCTTTGGTTGCAACTTTCTCCACCAGGGCTTGGTTCCTTAGTTATGGGTGAGGAGGAGGAAAGGGGACAGATATAGGCTCATAATCCTTTAGACACGATTCCAAAATCCAAAATGTCCTGAAAACCATTTCTTTTTTTAAATTCTTTTGGCTGAAAACCAATGACCTAATATGAAGTCATTTACAGTCTATATTTATTCAAATTAGAGTGAATATAACATATTTTGCTATGTAACTTTGTTATGTTAGATTATGAGGTACTGTCTTAAATCCTGTAATGTGTTACATATTTTTTTAATCTGAATTCTGAATTATATTTAGACTCAATGGGTTTTGATAAGAGATTGTAGATTTAGCATGAGCATCCATTAAGGTTTGGAACTTTTCCCCAAAGCTTAATTTTTCATAAGTTTTGGCAACCAAACTCAAGAATGAAGTGACGTGTGGGCTGAAAATTAAAAACTAAATTAAGTGCATGTAAGTTCTAGCCACTATTAATTTTATGAGAAAATAAAGCAACCTTTGATATATCCCAGAATGCAATGTGGCCAAAACTTTGATGGGAAAAGCTTTTCAAGTTTCATTTTGGCTCAATAAAATTAAATGATTCAAGGTGGCTCTTAAATTCTCTTCTTGCCCTTTTTGAGAATAGATTGAAATAATGGGAGCATATCGTCTTTCATCACTTAACTGTTTACCTCATGTTCTGATTAGTTTTCCTGTACCAAATAAAAGTGGCTTAAATTAGCAACACTTATATTATTTTCTCTCAAGGTTTTTCTGGGTCAAGAGAATGGTTCCAGCTGGATGATTCTGGCTTGGAGTCTCTCATCATGTTCAGTCAGCTGGAGCTGGAGCAGCTGGTGTCTGGCTGCAAGCCTCTTTCTCTCTGTGTAGTCTCAGGCATTCTCCTTCTCCGTATGGTTTCTTGGTATGGACTGTTTGGGCTTCCTCACAACATGGTGGCTCAAGGCTCTTGCACAGGATTCCAACAAGCAAAGTGAAAGCAGTCTTTTACAAACTAGTCTCTTAAGTTACAAAGCATCACTTCTACCACACTCTATTTGTTACAAGCATGTCATATACCTTAGTAGTTACAAGAGGAAGGATACTCTGCCACACTTAACTCCTGTTAAACATCCTATTTTGTATCTATTTGAGTCTTAATATCCTCCATATAGCTAAACCCAGAATCTATTTGGAAGCATGTTACTTCATAGTTCAGCAGCTTTTGATACAGTTGTTAACTCCCTCATTTTTGAAGCATTTTGCGCCTTGGCTTTCAAGACACCACGCTTCTCTTTCTCTGTTCATTTCTTCCTTCTTTGTCAACTTCTCCTCCTCTAGAGGATTTTACTTGTTGGTTTTCTCTTTTGAAGCCAGTCCTTCTTCTCTTCTCACCCTAAAATCTCACCCTAGGCATTTAATTTCCTGTGGCTGCTGTAACAAATTACCACTAATTTGGTATTTCAAAACAGGAAATTTATTCTCACAGTTCTGGAGGCCAGAAGTCTGCAATCAAGATATTAACAGGGCTGTGCTCCCTCCAGAGGCTCTAGGGGACATTCCCTTGCCAGTCTATTCCAGATTCTGGTGACTTGGCATTCCTTGGCTTGGGGTTGAATCATTCCAATCTCTGCCTCCATCTTCACATGAACTTCTCCTCTTCTTTCTGTGTCTCTTAGGAGAACACCTGTCATGGGATATAGAGTCCACCTGGATAATCCAAGATGGTCTCCTCATTTTAAGACCTTTAACTTAATTATATCTACAAAGACTCTTTTTCCAAATAAGGTAACATTCACAGGTTCTAGAGAGTTGAAAATGGACATTTGGTGTGGGGGTTGAAGAGAAGGCATCATTCAGCCCACTACAACACTCTTAACCTATTCTGTGGAATTAATTGCCGTCTGTTTAGAAATTCGTATCTGTAGCCTCCTGGGTATTTCTTCTGAGTTCTACACCTACATATTTATATACATAATTGCCTGCTTTATATCTCTTTTGGATATCATAAAGATCCCTAACACTCACCTTGTTCAAAACTTAACTCACTGTAGGTGCCCCTAAATTTCTCTCAGTATTTTCTACCTCAAAAATGGCATCAAGATTCATCCAGTTGTTCACGTGTTCATGGATGTTAATTGTCTCATCCACAGACTGCATAAATAAAAAGATGTCTCACCTCTGGTACTTCTCAAGTATCTCACCAATATCCCCAATCCTAACCATTTCCACCGCTGTCACTCTACCAGAGCACAAGGTCATCCACCAGGAGTAGAGGAGAAAATTGCAACGTCAGAAGCTGGTGTCATCATCCCATTCTCTACATCCAACTGAAAGGAAAGTCTTACCTCCTCTACCTTATAATATGTCTCAAGTCTTTCCACTTCCATTGGTTTCCTCTGTTCTAGTATGCACCCTTATCTTTATTTATACAACTGCAGTGGTCTGTAACTGATCTCCAGAATCCACTGTCATTTCCTCTAAGTCATTCTCCAAATTGCAACCAGAACAAGATCACAAAACATAATTAGGGTCCTGTCACATCACTACCTAAAACCTTTTAGATTTTCAATAATCTCATGACAAAGTCCCAAATCCAGAATGTTGCTTTTCAGGAAGTGGCCACTGTCTACCTCTCCAGGCTCATCTCCCAATATGCCCCCACTGGCTCTCTGCACTTCAACCATGATTGCCTTCTTTCGTGTGAGCCTCTGCCATAATGTTTCCATTGCCTGGAACCACCTCTCCCCCTACTTCTTCATTAAGTGAACTCCTACTTATCTGCAAAGTTTTACCCTTAATGCCACTTCCTCAGGAAAACTCTCCCTAAATTATAAGACTAAGTTTATCTCTCCATTTTAGATTTTCATTGCATTCCATACCTCTTTACATCATACATGCAATTGCAATTATCACTGTACTTCATCAAATTGAAATCTATTCTTTTTTTTTTAAGGTTGGCACCTGAGCTAACATCTGTTGCCAATCTTTTTTTTTCTCTCAAAGATTGGCACCTGAGCTAACAACTTGCCAACCTCTTTGTTTTTTTTTCTCCCCAAATCCCCCCCAGTAGATAGTTATATACTTTTAGTTGTGGGTCCTTCCAGCTGTGGCATATGGGACGCCACCTCAACATGGCCAGATGAGTGGTGCCATGTCCGCACCCAGAATCCAAACTGGCGAAACCCTCGGCCGCCAAAGAGAGAAGTGTGTGAACTTAACCACTCAGCCACGGGGCCAACCCCGAACTCTATTCATTTTAAGGTACATTATTTAGAAAAAATACTGCCAATTAAACTGTGGCATTTGCATTCTTATCACTTAGAATTTTTATTTTATACTTATTAAAAGAGCTCTTTAGCCTTATCTACACCTGTATTTTTATAATAGCCCACTCTTTTGCAAAAATAAAAAACAAAGAACAAAGACATTTGTTAAAGTATTTATAAAACGTCTTCATATTCACTCAGAGCCCAAATAATCTGAAATACTTTTCAAGTCAGAATAGTTAGGGTCTGTATTTGCCCACACGATAAGCTTTTCTGTGTCATGAGGAATGTTGATGGTGCAATATTTCTTAAAAAGAGCACGCCATTCGCCTCTATTCCAGAAGCTGTCATCCATTCTGGAATTTTTGACATCTATGCATTGGTAGTTAATTACAACTACTATGTCCCAACTACTGTTAGGCTATCAGTGATTGTAAGATGCAATTTCAGAGATGTTAAAACAGAAGAAATGGGGCCAGCCCTGTGGCCGAGTGGTTACGTTCATACACTCTGCTTTAGTGGCCCAGGGTTTTGCTGGTTTGGATCCTGGGCACAGACATGGCACCGCTCATCAGGCCACATTGAGGCGGCGTCCCACATGCCACAACTAGAAAGACCCACAACTAAAATATACAACTATGTACTGGGGGGATTTGGAGAGAAAAAGCAGGAAAAAAAGAAGATTGGCAACAGTTGTTAGCTGAGGTGCCAATCAAAAAAAAAAAGAAGAAGAAATAATAATATACATCTTAGAATCAAGCAACTTGGTAAACATTTACATAACTACTTGATTAGCGCCTATTCCAAGTGCTAAACCTTCACATCCAGAAAAGCAGGTCTCATGTGCTTGGACTCTCCATTCCATCCCTATAGCCAAGACTTTGGGTCAGCATTTCTCATCAGGAATATTACAGTAATCTGTATGTGGTAACCCTTCTTCCAGAGCATCTCCTATTGTAGAGTTTCTGATTACACACCTGATTGGCCACCAGGTACAAGGAACCAGCTAACACCTCTGAGGGTTTCTGTGAGGCAGAAATAATCAAAGGGAAACATCTTTCAGCCGTACCATACCCAGCAGATCGAGGAGCTGCCTGAGTCTGTTCCTGCACACAGCATATGAAGTTTTTTAGGAAATTGCACAAATCTGCTGTTTTCACCTCCTCTACTGCCATGGCACCAAAAGCAGCACCTGCGTCTGCCTCAAAGCACAACATTCTTTCCCCTCTCTGGGTTTCCACATTTGTTACAGCCTGTGCTGAAAACCTCTTCCTCCCTAATTGTTCTTCCAGGTGTTTTTGCCTCGTAGATTTCCTTGCTAAGCCACCAGTATGTTTAACTATTTTCACCTCTCCATATATATATACGTTTCACCTCTCCATATATTCTCATCCTGATATACATATATCAGGATAAGAATCTACTCCAGAAGTTAAGACAGGACTTATTTATGAGCGCTGGGCTGCTGATGAGAGAAGAGCTCTCCAAAATCCTGTTATCAAACCTAAGCCTGAGGCCATACTTAGTCAAGGAACCAGTTTGAGGTGTAGAAAAGGCTCACCTCAGGCAACACGAGGTCCACAGATTGAGACAGCAACGGGCAAACTCTGGAAAGCAGGGCTGTGAAAGCTAGAGGCCAATGAAGGATGTGATAAATACCAAGACAAAGGGAGAAATCTGAGTAATTTAGCTTTGGAAAAATTGAGGAACTCTGAGCACAGGGCCTCTAGCTGCTAATCCAGTGCTGGTACTTGCTGGATGTATTCATCTGCTCAGGCTGCTATAACAAAGTACCATAAAGTGGGTGACTTATAAGCAACAGAAGTTCATTTCTTACCATTATGGAGGCTGAAAGTCCAAGATCAGGGTACCAGCATGGTTGGGTTCTGGTGGGGGCTCTCTTCCAGCTTCCTCACATGGCAGAAAGAAAGCTAGCTAGCTCCCCGGCCTCTTCTTATAAGGGCACTAATCCCATTCATGAAGGCTCCACCCTCATGAACTAATTACTTCTCAAAGGTCTCACTTTCAAATACCATCACCTTGGGGGTTAAGGTTTCTACATATGAATTTCAGGGGACAAAAACATTCAGTCCATTGCACTAGGCAATCATTTGTTGAATAAATGGAAGTTGAAATACTATGATTCAACATGATGAGATTTAGATAATAAGAAGAAAACAACAAAGAAAACATTTTGCGTTAGAGTAAAGGCATTGCAGTGAGTTGATAGTGCCTCCCCTCCCACTTCAATTCACATCCACCTGGAATCTCCAACTGTGACCTGGGTTGGAAATAAGATCTCCACAGATGTAATTAGTTAAAGATCTCAAGACAAAATCATCCTGGGTTTAGGATGAGCCCTAAATCCAATGACTGATGTCTTTATAAGAAGAGAGAACATAGGCAGGTACACAGAGAAGATGGAGGCAGAGATAAGTTATGCTGCCAGAAGCCCAGGAACACCAGAACTGCCAGAAGCTAGAAGAAGCATTCTCCCCTAGAGTATGGCCCTGCCAACACCTTGATTTCAGACGTCTGGTCTCCAGAACTGCGATAGAATCAATTTCTGTCTTATTAAACCACCAAGTTTGTGGTAATTTGTTACAGCAACCCTAGGAAACTAACATATTTTTTCCCTAATTTAATCTTCCAAACTACTCTAAGGAGTAAATGCTACTATCCCTATTTCTTCAAACATGGGAGGAAACTCAGAGAAGTTAAAGCAGCTGAGAGCCGGCCAGCTGATAATGACAGAATTGAGGTTGCAACTCATGTTTACCTGATTTTAAATTTCTATCCTTTTTATGATGTTATATACTCTTTAAGAGAAATGGTATGCAGAATATAACTTGGAAAGATTCCCTTTTTAAAATCATTACAATAAATAAATCAAATTAAGAACTTAAAATATTAAACATCTATTACATAGAAAATGTTTGTAAAATACTTTATTCTGAGAAAATGCAAAATAAATAAAGCATCGTGGCACACACTCTTACACAATAATTCTGTGGAATTGAGTGTCCTCTATATGCCAAATTTTATGTTAAGAGCTTATTTCAACCCTCTTGGGGGGTACTATTTATGGTCCCCATTTTACATCTGATGAAAATGAGACAGAGGCTGTAGTACAGAGAATAATGTCTTCCCAGAGATATCCACATCCTCATTGCCCTAACTCATGAATATATGACTTTACATGGCAAAATAGATGTCACTTAAGTTAAGGGTCTTGAGATGGGAGATTATCTTGGATTATCTGGTGGACCCAATGTAATCACAGAGGTCCTCATGAAAGAAAGAGGGAGGTAAGAGAGTTGGAGAAGGAGATGTGATGACGGAAGCAGAAGTCAAAGAAAAAGAAAGAGAGATTTGAAGATGCTGTGCTGCTAGCCTTGAAGATGGAGGATGAGGCCGTGAGGTAAGGAATGCCAGTATCTTCTAGAAGCTGGTAAAGACAAGGAAATAGATTCTCCTCTAGATCCGCCGAAGTCATGCAGGCCTGCCAACACCTTGATTTTAGGACTTCTGACCTCCGGAACTGTAAGAGCGTACATTTGAGTTGTTCTAAATTACTAAGTTTATAGTAATTTGTTACAACGACTATAGAAAATGAATGCAAAGGGATTAAGGATTCTCTCAATGACTTTCATATGGAAGGTACAGCTGGAACTTCACATCTTAGTGGTGAGACATTCTCATCCAGAAAAAAGATCAATCCACTGAAGGAAAAGGGAAGTGCCTCAGTCTACTCAACTGGAATTACTCATTTTCCACATGTACAATAAGGGTGAAAAAATGAGCCAAATAAGTATTTATGAATGATAAACCACCTGTTCCTAAATGCAGAAAGAAAAAAACGTTCATCAAATTTTATTAAGTTTAAATTCTGGCCAGATGTACATCCCTTTGTTCTGGACTCAAATTTGATCACTATCCAAGTCATTTTCAACGTCTTCTCTTAGAGTTGGCTTATTTCCAAAAGCAGATAAAAATTATAGCTTTCCAACTCTATGAATTGTTATAAACATATCTTTTTGTATTTACATAAAAAAGGTGAAAGGTTACTCAAACTCTGTTAGCTGATGGTTAGCTTCAAATGACATAAACTTAAGAATTATTTTTTCCGCTACATTTTGTTTAATAATCATTCTATCTTAATTGTTAAATTCTAGTTAAAAAAAGTGTTCAATTTATAACTTCTTTCTTTCTGAGTTAAATACTGTATTTTCAAGGAGATGGTAAAAACCTCAACCAAAAGACATCTGTGTATGTAAGAAAGTCTTTTGATTAAAAAAGACCTTCACCTTATTTTGACTTTCTAATATATACAATATCAAAGTATGTATTAATTTTTTACAGGCAATGACTTTCCTACAATGTGTAGTAGCACATTATGTCTAAGATATGGTGCCTTATCTTGCAGGGGAAATAAATAGAATTCATAGCCCCTGTCTTCAGGAGTTTGGCTAGGAGATTAGAATATAGACTCAAGATATAACTAATGAGTAAATCTCTGAATCTAACAAATCCTTAAATGCCCTCTACTGCCTCTTCAAGCCATTCTCCACGCAGCAATCAGAACAAGTGGTATTGATAACAATGTCACAACAGATATTAGTTATTTTTTTCTCTTCTCCTTCTTGGAAAGATCTGGTAAGGCTTCATTGAGTAATTGGGATTGAACTGTTGGAGAAAAGGACGGTCAGCACCTGAGTATGGAAGATGGGCAATGGCAGAAAGTGTGAGGCTTGGTCAATGGGTGGCTGGTTTTACTAAAGTGGAGTTCTGTAAAGGTGAAGGGACTTGAGACTGGACAGGTGGGTCAAGGTCAAATTACAAAAGACCTTGACTATTGAGCTGTGTTTGATTCTTCATGTTTAGGACATTATTTTCTTTAAAATGTTTGGTAAAATATGGTGCTTACAGCGCAAAGTAAGGCCAGCTTCCTTTTCTAATCTATGCTAGTTATTATTTTGGGCAAAATATTTTACCCTTCTTTGCCTTAATTTCGTCATCTTGAAAATGGTCTAACAAATAAGCCAAACCCTCAGAGAGTCACTGTAAACATTATGTTAACATAGGAAAGTGTTTGGACTGATGCTTGGTCCACAAAAATTGCTGAGAAATGTTTTTACTATTCCACAGAACGCAAGTATTAAAAAGAGTTTAGACAAAGCTAAATACGAGTTCTCTTTGCAGATCACTATTTCAACAGCTTTGAGAAATCCAGCAGAAGAAATTAGTTTTTAAAAGTTTAATTTTCTTGTAGCCAGTGTTTTACAAAATTGGTTATTTTTAAATTTTTTATTATGTATTTGTATTATTTATTTTATTACTGAATCAAGCATTTTAATAGCACTTACTATTATTCTATGATACAGTTTTGGAAATCTGTTTGGCAAAAGAGGGAGGCCTTTTATATATCAGACAAATCTGGTCCATTCATACTATTTGGGGGAGTATGTTCTATAAAGTCGCCACGAACACTGAATTGGGGAATACTGGATTAGGTTCCCACAAGCCTCTGTCCACATCATTTTTCTCAACCTAAACACCATTTGCATTACATATATTGGTTTGTTTGCAAACATCCTCCTAAAACCAGCCACTCTCGTCAGCATAAAAAACCTGCTCTTCCACAGAGCCCTCTTTAAATATCATACTGAGCAGGTATTTTTTTTTAATTCTTCTGTATCTTCCTGATCTGCAGAATCTGCCTCTCCTGCAAGTTTAGTGTTTTCACAGCATATCATCTTTTTAAAAAAATTATTTTATTCAGGTCATGTTGGCTTCGAACATTGTGTAAATTTCAGGTGTAACATCATATATCAGTTTCTGTATAAACCACATTGTGTTCACCACCAATAGTCTAGTTTTTATCTGTCATAGAGACATGTGCAAACTTCCCAGCACTAAGTGAGAAGAGTTGAGCATTTTTCTGATCCTAGGTGACATGACTGGAAATTTCTTTGGCTGTCAGCCTCACAACAATGCTGTCTACTACACTTCTTTCTTGATGGTCAGCTCATAAATCTACAGATTCAGCTGCTCTTCCATCTTTCCTGTAGCTTCATCATGCACTCAGCTCTTCATCATGTTACTTTTGCTCTTTCTAGAATAGCCTCACAAACATATTTGTGCATTTCCTCTTCCTTTTTCTGGATGTACCATATTCTTGATTCATTAATATTGAACTTGCGGCCAACAGCACCATAACTCATGCCTGAAGTTTTCCTAACACACTCACTTCCTGCTTTTAGGAATACTAGACAGCACTTTATACTACTCTTGGGGGCCATTTTATGCAGTGAAATTACCAATAAAAAGCACAATAATGAGAAAACCATGGCACTAAATAAAACAGGAAAAGGACTGCTCTTTACTGAAACAGCTGAAACGAGAATCAGAGTATCACCTTGTTGGGCCTCAGCTGGGAACCTTCACATTAGATGACTCAACTTTTCTGCCATTCACCCTACATCCATGAATGACCGTGCAAGTGCTGCAGGTATCGATTTTGGGGTCACAAATAAATTTGAGCAAGTAGGCAAATTTGGAATTACTGAATCCGCAAATAATGAGGATTAACTGTATAATGATGACCTAGCATGTGCAAGAGGCTCTTTATCAACAGGAGACTGGAGGATGAAAATGCTGCTAGATAGAGGATGCGTGAAGTGAACGTTACCTCTTCAGGTGCCTCTGATTTCTGTAATGACAACAAGATTAATATTAAACAAGACTCATCTAGGCAGAGCGTATTTTCATGTGCTATGATGGTAGTGAATATCTTATAAGGGAATGGCTTTTGAAGTCATTAAACACTTCAGGGGAGATCGAGTAACTGCAAAAACAAAAAATAGCTGACAGCAGGACCAACAAAATACATCATCAGTGTTGCTAACCACCTTTATAAAGGGCTGTGTTCATCCAGAGTTATATCATTAAGATGCATCAGGCAGTATATAGTCCAATGTTTTGACGTTTAATTTGTCTAAAGCAGAAATTCAGCCACTACATAATGTGGTCATAAAATCTATACATCTAGAAAGCAATTCAAAGTTTATTATTAATACTTATGGTTCAAAGGTGACTTGGAGCTATTTATTAAACACTGGCTTGTGAATCCTATGAGTATAAAGAATATGAAGTGGTACCTTTCGGACTGATACTTGCAGGCCATGAGATAGTTCTCAAAGAGAATGTGAGTAACAGTGGAAGCTTATCTTTTGGTCAGTCTCAAATCTTGTTTCCAAAACATTTCTCAAATCTGTTTCTCGTTTCTGCTTCTGCTATCACTTCCCTGGTTTAGACTTTCTTCAGCCCTCTTCTGATCTAGTTCAGTCACTTATCATGAGTTGGTGACACACCTTGAAGACCCAGCTATACTGGCAGACAGAGCTGGCAGCTGAAGGGTCAGCGATAGCTAGCTCCCCCTTGGATAGATTCCAGGCTGCAAAGTTATCCTATGCCTCTACTTTGCGCTCTGAGAAGGAAGTTTCTGATGGATAAGGCTGTTGGGACACACCTTCTTTATTAAATGTTATGCTTATGTTCTCTAAGAAATTAAAATATAGAATCAGGAACTTGGGCAATATATTTAACCTCATTTGTTAAGCCTGAGGTTTATCACGTCTAGAGTCTTTATAATAATAATATGGACCCAGCCTGCTCTCTGTACCTCTCTGTGATTCCATTTTCTTATATGCAAAACAGAGAAAGTAATTTTAAAAATCAGGTTAATCAACTGAGTTGTGGCATGAGATTCATTTGTAGGGTTTATATTGGCTTTCAAGTCAGGGCTTTGCAATGCTCGTTTTAGCCATTTAGATACCTTTAGTCCTCAATTCCAAGTTCATGGCAGGGCTCAAGAAGAGAAAGATTGTAGGACCTCTGAACCCCAGATATGTGTGATGTTACTAAATTATGCTCTGTTCGTGCATAGTAAAGCAGTTACATTTCAGTGTGCAACATTCAAGACCCTCACCGGATCATGGGCCTCTAGGATCAATTAGAATTAGAGCTAAAATATTTCATGTTTTAAATATGCAGCAGGGGTACATTTATTTATCTTTTAAAAATAACACCTTAAAAGATAATCTTCTTAGCAAATTCCTTTGATCTGTACTCTTCTAAAAGTAAATCATTTTAATCATTTCAATTATTAATTGAAAGTGGACCAGTTTAATAGCCACAATCCTTTTTACTGGATTTCAGAGCGAAGGCATTTTGTTATCAGTTATTTCTAACTCAAGTATCTTCTCCTCACCCCGCCAAGTTTTCCTATCCTTTCTCCTGTACTGTTTTCTTCGAAGCAGGAAATTTCCTTAACAAAAGCAGGAACTATTTGGAAATCAGAAAGATAGACCCAGTAGCCGAGAAGTTGCAAAACCGCTCCTCCTTTGAGTTAGCTTCTGGACTTGGTTTTCCATCATTGGCTAGAGAGAGAGTGTGTGCCCCTTAAGTACCTCCATATCTATCTTTCTGAGGAAAGATAAGCTGTGCTCTGGACTCGAAGATGAGATAACACTACCAGTTGTGAACAATAGGCTGGCAGCTCTGGCAGGATCGCTGAACAATCATTCAGTGAATTCCAACAGACTCCTTAGGCTGGCGATGATAGGCATGAAAGTTCATTAGGCAGAGTGGAACGACTCTGCTGCACATAATGTATTGTAACCTTTTGACCTTAAACACAGGCAGTTTAGGAGGCAGGGGAGAAAAGTTCTCGGCAAATTACCTATAATAACTTACTTAGGAGTATGTCTAATTTTGGATGTGTTTTTTGCTCTATTTATTTACTTGGCAAGTCTTTGAATTCCATAAACGCAGAAGACAGCCAGTCCGCCAGCACGTTTGACTTGATAGATTGTCTGTCTGCCTGCGGTACCGCGCTCTGAACATCAGCCTTTTTTGTGAGGTTAGGCGGAAGATAAAAAGATCTAGATTTAGCAGTCATTGTTGCATTGTTACATTAACAAGTAGTGCCAGCCTCTAAAGATATAAATAGCAAAGGAATTGAGGCCACAGAGCCGGGGGTGAAGGGTTGTCTAAGCTGAAGCTATTTATATGGTGGAATAAATCACTTGGAACAGGTCGAGGTGAAGTCAAAGCGCTTGAAACAGTTGTTTGTACCTTATCAAAAAGAGACTTTCCTTCTCCTTCTATCAGTCAACCTCCACGTGAAAACCATTAAGATTGAAGAAAAATCCCACTCCTGCCTGTAGCTTCTGTTAGCTAGGTCTGAGGTTTTCCTAATAGTCTATAATTCTAGGGATACCCAATATAAGCAATGAGGCTTGGATAATGGTATTTTGGCAGAGGATAAATTGGTTTGGATCATTCAAGTATTTCTCTTTCTTTATTCCGTACCCATTTTGGCTATGCAAGAGATTTTTATTGAAAATGTCATATTTTTTGTTAATGTTGTTATAATCCTTTTTTACCTATGTTGTAGTCAGCTCTCAATTTTGAGCAAGGTCATACTATAGAGAAAACTAAAGCTAGATTTCTATATAATATAACATGTAAGCGTGGCCTCTAGATCAAGTAAAGAGGAAAATGGGAATGGTAAAACAGTAAAGTTTATGGAGAAAATCTAATAGAATTTCTTTGTGGCAGAGTCTTGGAAATACATCTTCTAAAAAATACCAAAAACACAAATATAAGGCAAAAAATTATAATTTAATTACATTAAAATAAAGATTTCTAATCAATGAATTACAGCATAGACAAAGTTGAGACAAATGGAAAAACAGTAGGTATTTGAAATGTCAAAAAAAAGGCTGTACAATTCTATAAATCAATAAGGAAATATATAAAGATGCTTCTGAGAAAAAATAATAAGGAAAAATCATGAATACACTATTTTTAGAAGAAACCAGAAAAGCACATAAAGAGACCCTCAAAATCATTAGATCGTTAGTAATGAGATAAATGTAAAGTAAAGCAAATTAAAACCTTGAACCTTTTAGAAGAAGACTAGAAAGTTATATAATGTTATGTGTTGGTGAGAATTGGGGGAGTTAGGAGCCCTCATGTACAGCTGGTGAATTGTGCCATTTTGGAGAGCAAATCTCTCTCTCTATAGATACGTAGAATAGAAAGGTTATATCTTGCATTACCCCACAATTCTTCTGCTGGGTATCCAGCCCGAAGATATTCTCACACAGCTCCATAGGGCACATGCTATGGTATTCACCGCAGTGGGAGGATTCAGAGGTAACCAGGAGTCCACCACTGGGAGAATGGCTAGGTACAATTTGATGAATGGACACCGTACAATACTACACAGTGGTTCGAAGTGATGGATTCATTGAACTCAAAACGCTATGGGTGCATATTAAAAACATTTTTTAGTGAAAAAAAGATAAAAAGAATAGAAGCAGATAGGGCTGACCCGGTGGCACAGCATTTAAGTTCACGCATTCCGCTTTGGTGGCCCAGGGTTCACCAGTTCGGATCCCAGGTGCAGACCTACACAACACCTGTCAAGCCATGCTGTGGTAAGTGTCCCATATATAAAGTAGAGGAAGATAGGCATGGATGTTAGCTCACGTCCAGTCTTTCTCAGCAAAAAAAAGAAGAGGAAGATTGGCAGCAGATGTTAGCTGAGGACTAATCTTCCTCAAAAAAAAAAAAAGAGAGAGAATAGAAGTAGATATGAACACATTTACACAAATTAAAATTACATACACACCACACAATGCACATTTTTCAAAAGTACCTATATGAAAAAGACGCACACATTAAACACATTAAAAAGATTGTCGGGGGCTGGCCCCGTGGCCGAGTGGTTGGGTTCGCGCGCTCCGCTGCAGGCGGCCCAGTGTTTCGTTGGTTCGGGTCCTGGGCGCGGACACGGCACTGCTCGTCGGACCACGCTGGGGCAGCGTCCCACATGCCACAACTGGAAGGACCCACAACGAAATATACAGCTGTGTACGGGGGGGCTTTGGGGAGAAAAAGGAGAAAAATAAAATCTTTAAAAAAAAAAACAAAAAACGATTGTCTATGATAGTGGGAGCTGAAATTGAAGAAGAAAAGTAAAAGAGACCAAATGGATCAATGAATTAATCAAAACACATACAGGAGCAGGGGAAAATGGAAAATAGGGGAAAAAAATCTGAATTCTGGCAGGATGAATAGAAAATATTTATCTTCTCTTTTGGTTTGTCATTTTGGTTTTATGCCTCTAGATTATGGGGGTCCACAAGACTCCAGTGCAGTTATTACGTAAACCAAAAACTCTGCAGGGACTTCTTCTGAAACAGAAGTACTCTCTCATCATTTGATTCTGATGTGTGTCTTACATAAACACAGCCAACCTCAGGAATCAGTTGTGGAGGTGATAAGAAGGGGCACAAGTGTTGTTGCTACGGTAGACTAAAGTCAACTACATTACCTGTCTAATACTTTAAAAATACAGAGATACACAAAACATAGTATGACAAATAAACATATCCACGCCATCTGGAATTACCAATGGTAATATTTACACACATTTTCAATCATTTCTTAAGAATTAAAATCCTGTAGATAATACCAAATTTCCCATTAACCACCACCTGTTTCCTGTCTCCTACCCACCCTCTCTATATATCTCCAGGACAACAAGTACTATAATTTTGTGCTGCATCCTTGCAGTTCATTTTGTATGCTTACACTTACATAAATACGACACGTGCAATATTATACCATTGCTTAACAGGAAAGATTTTTTGAAAATGTGCATAAATGGCATCTTAATATGGTACCATTCTAAACCTTCCTATTTTCACTCAATTTTTAAAAAATTTATTAATAATTTCAAATAGATATTACATTGTATAAAACTGAAAATGTACAAAATGATATACAATAAGATGTACATCTTCTTCCTACTTCTGAATCCCTGTGGCTCAGTTTTTCCCTGAATCTCTGATTAAACTACAGAGATCACTTTTTAAAATTATATTGGAAGCTAATGTTAAAAATTCTTTTTCCTTGACAGGACTTCTTAGATTTATACTGCCTCAATAATTTTCATATGTTCCATTAATTAAAGAAGGTAGTACATGGCATTTTTCACTTCATCAGTAAAATGCAGATATCTAGATATCCTCAACCATTAAGTGGTCTCACCCAAAGAGCCTCTCATATGCTTCATATGCCCTATGAGTTGGACCATGCCTGGGGAGATGACGAGGCCAATGGAATGTCAGGGAGTCCTGGGAGGACGCTAGCTGGAGACTACAGCACTGAGGGGGGAACCGCAGATCAGCTGCCCTATACTCCTTGGGATTCACTGTATTCTGCTGTTAAACATAAGCCAGCACTCAAGAAGAGGGAGGGCCCCTGTCACATCCTGCATGGAAAATTAGGCTACTGCTTGTTTTTTCTCTTTCTTTCTTTTTTTTTTTTTTTTTTGAGGAAGATTAGCCCTGAGCTAACTATTGCCAGTCCTCCTCTTTTTGCTGAGGAAGCCTGGCCCTGAGCTAACATTATGCCCATCTTCCTCTGCTTTATACATGGGACACCTACCACAGCATGGCGTGCCAAGCCGTGCCATGTCCGCACCCGGGATCCGAACCGTGGAACCCCGGGCCGCAGAGAAGCAGAACGGGCACACTTAACCGCTGCGCCACCAGGCCAGCCCTAGGCTACTTTCGCCTGGCAAAACCTTAAGATCTAAGGTCTATAGTGAGAGGAGCAAGACTGTAAATAGGTCTTTGTTTTGCCAGCCCAAGGACTGTAATAAGAGAGACAGAGAATGTTTTCCTTTTCCCTTTGAGGAAAGAGAGAGACTGCTTCTACTCTCTTTGAGAATCCTCAAGGATTCATTCAGACTGGATTCCTCAACCTCATTCTGCAAGTGACGAGTCATCCAGATTGTTCAGGTTGATTGTCAGAATGAAAATTACAACAGCAGTTTGGACTTCATGTCCTCATCCTCTTTCCTGTCCCCACCCCCAGAAAGCCCTCAAGTGCCTTTAGATTGAGCTCCCCTTTCTAGCAGTTGAAGCTACTGGACTAGCTTTCATTGCAGGTTCCAGGATGGAACTGGTCTCTGTCTTTGTAGCTTCCTGTCTGGGACTGCAAAAAGTTTTCATTATCTATGTTCTTCTGTTCATCTTCTGGCTCTATTTAGACTGATACCTGCATTCCTTTTTCCCACATCTTCCTCAGTGTCTGGATAGCTTGTCTAAGTTATCTCTCACTTCTGTTCTTGTCAATCTTCTGACTTTTATCCTGGCTTTTTATCTTTTGGGGTCTTTTTTGTAGGACTTATGTGCTTGCCTGGTATGCTCAGAAGGGTAGTCTTTCAGGCCTGGTTTGTTATCACGAGGTCCTCTTCCTTTGTCTGAAACCTTCATCTCCCTCCCATCCCCACTCTGGCTCTCCTTACTGGCCCCTGGGTTAGCACTGACAATGCCATTTCCCAGCAAGTTTCTGTTGCACTCACTTCATTTCATTCTAAGGCTTTCTTACATCATGCCATGTCTCAACTCTCTTTACTCTGATACCCATATCTGGGAAGACAGATTCTAGAAGGAGCAGCAAATAAGTTATGCTTCCTGTTTCTCCTCAAGAAGCCAAATTCTAGAACTAAATCTCCTGTAGGAAAAAAATACTCTCCATTTTTTTCTCCATGATGTAAGAGGACAAAGACAGAAGTGAGGGAGCAACAAAAGTAGAGTAAAATTGCAATGAGGTTCCCAGCTGTTATGGGTTGAATCATTGTCCACTCCCCCCAAAAAAGATGTGCTGGAGTCCTAATCCTCAGGACCTCAGAATGTACCTTATTTGGAGACAGGGTTTGTGCAGATGTAATTTAAGTTAAGACGAGGTCATTATGGAGTAGGATGGGTTCCTAATCCAGTATTACTGCTGACTGTAGTAAACTAATACACCAACTCATGCAAGAAACCAATAGGTAGAGATACTGCTTGAAGTAATAAATTATTCAACTATTTACATGGAGAATAAGATTGCTAACAATATGAAGGTTAAGTTCTAATTTGCATAGAAATATGTATTGCTCCTTCCGGTCCTGTTCCAATGGGATGCCATCATTTAGGAAGATTAAATATTTTTCTTCTCTACAAACCTGTATTCTCCGCATCATACAATGTAAGCATTAGATCATTAAAGAATAAGCAGTCATTTATTTGCTTTCATATAACAGTAAGTCACCCAGTGCTGAAAAGAATGCATTTTATCATGGCTACATGATCAACTTTTTGAATTGAATTCATAGTATAACCAGTTTGTCAGTTGTAAACAAACAAAAAAAGAAAATGCTGAATCGATTAGTAGTTTAGGTGTTTTAGTCTCTTAAATGTACTTGAGGAAGGATATGTATCTTTTTTACTACGAACTTACTGCAGGATTAAAAAAGAAATGTATGACCTCTCCAATAACGTGCAGAATCGTGTGACGATTGCTCATTTCTCCTTTCCCGCATCCTGTTCTGAGACTGGGCCCTTAGTCAAAGTAGTGCAATAGCTGACATTCCTTGAAGACCTACTGTGTGCCAATCCCAGTGCTAAGCCTTTAATCACTGCCTCGTGAAACAGCAAACTCAAAAGGTTTGGTTGGCATAGGCACCAGTCATTCCAGGGATTTACACATAGTTCTCGAATGACCATTTCCATTCAGTATTGAATTGGAGGCCACTTCAAACAACACGATTGATACCAGATTAATTTTTTAAAATATTCCAATGTGTTTTTAAGATGGTGAAGAATACCAGACAGTTTGCTATTCCAAGGTAGTGTTTGTCTTGCTTTACAGACATAGCCTGAATTTAGTACACCAACATGAGACTTGGAATCCTCCTTCTGACCGCTAAACTCATTTTACAGTGTGCAATTGCCAATAGCTGGCAGTCATATAGTTTTGAACTGATATTCAAAAACGTCTGTCAATTTGGGCCAAAAGTTATTAAATATAAGAAACATGTTTACTCATTTTCTCTTTCTCCAGAAGAACTTGAAGAATCCTTCATATGGTGACAATGGGAAATTAAATAAAGCCCAAATCATATTTTTTCTTTTCTACTTTTTTAAATATTTGGGAATGCTCACTTATATTACTCTTCAGATTCATTTCCTTATTCTGAAATGGACACAGATTCTAAGGGAAAAATATCTTACAGTGCACTTCACAAGTACATGCCAATATATGGCAAGAAAAAAATTCACTTTTACCACTTTGGCCATAAGTAAATTATATCTATCAGAACTAGACAGATATTGATGGCCAGATTTGGGTCTAGGTGGCTTAAATTACATATAGTTATAAAACATAATTCAGTAATTTTTTTTTACTAGATTAGCATTTTCTGAGTTTAATTGCCCCCCCCCTTGCCTATTTGTTTCATTCTCATTAATATTGTCTTTCCAGGTCACCAAGATTGCAATGTAGGAGACTCCTATATTTCCCTTCTCTAATGGATGCACTGAATATACAGTCACACTTGGAGCATTCCCTCTGAGAGAAATCCAGAAACCAGTTGAATGACTCTTACATATTGGGTGCCTGAAAATATCTACATTGAGATGAGTAGGAAAGACTGAGACACTCTCATCATAAAACCCATCCTCAGCACAGTGCCATATGATCAGGAGGGATCTTCCAACTGCCAACTTCTCTCTGAGGAGTGAAGATTTGGACCACACATCTAGTGCCCCAAATTTTAAGGATGCCACCTGAGGGACAGGCCCCCAAATCACCGAGCTCAGAAAGCCAACAGGGCTTGCATTCATGAGTCTCAGGGGACTACTGAAAATGAAGAAGCAGTTGTTAATTAGCACACAAGCACTCACCATGGCTGTACCCCCAAGACTCAATACAGAGGGAGAAGGCAAATGTACCCATCTCCCAGTCTTTCCCTGGAAGACGTTTGACTGCATACTTTATAAACTGATATCTTAGGTTCTGGCTTCTAATTAGCATGCATCTAGGTGCTGACTGCCATCCTCCCTGGATCTCAAAAGAACCAGTGGGCTAAGCTCCTTGACATTGGTCTTATCAATGTTTTTTTTCTTTTTTTTTTTTTAATCTCACACCAAAAGCAAAAGCAACACAGGCAAAACAAAGAAGTGGGACCACATCAAACTATAAAGCTTCTGCACAGCAAAGGAAACCATCAACGAAATGAAAAGGCAACCAATGAAATGGGAAAAAATATTTGCAAACCATGTATCCGATAAGAAGTTTATATGAAAAATATTCAAAGAATTCATACAACTCAATAGCAACAACAACAAAATAGCCTAATTTTAAAATGGGCAAATAACCTGAACAGACATTTTTCCAAAGAAGACAGGCTAACAGGCACATGAAAAAGTGCTCAGTATCACTAATCATCAGGGAAATGCCAATCAAAACCACCATCTGACATCACCTCACATCTGTTAGAATGAGTATTATACAAAAGACGAGAGATGATAAATGCTAGTGAGGAAGCTGAGAAAAGGGAACCCCTTTGCACTGTCGGTGAGAATGTGAATTGGTGCCGCCACTATGAAAAACAACATGGAGGTTTCTCAAGAAATTAAAAATACAAGAACTGTATGATCCAGCAATCCCTCTTCTGATTATATACCCAAAGGAAATGAAATCACTATCTCAAAGAGATGTCTGCACTCCCATGTTTGTTGCAGTATTTTCCACAATAGCTAGTGTATGGAAACAACCTAAGTATCCATCAATGGATGAATGAATCAAGAAAATATGGTATACACACACATACTCTGACATACACACACACAGACACACTGGAATATTATTCAGCCTTAAAAAAATAAGGAAAACCTACCTTTTGTACAACATTGATAAATCTGGAGGGCATTATGCTAAGTGAAATAAACCAGACAGAAAAAGACAAATAGTATATGGTACCACATATATGGAATCTAAAAATAAATTAAGCTGGGTGTTGGGGGAAATGGGGAGAGTTTGGTAAAGTGATATAAACTTTTGGGGCCAGCTCCGTGGCCAAGTGGTTAAAATTCCGCACACTCAACTGTGATGGACTGTGTTCATGGGTTTGGATCCCAGGTGCAGACCTACCCTGCTCATCAGCCACTCTGTGGAGGCATTCCACATATGAAAAGTGGAGGAAGATTGGCACAGATGTTAGCTCAAGGTTAATCTTCCTCAGGTGAAAAAAAAGAGGAGGATTGGCAACAGATTTAGCTCAGGGCAAATCTTCCTCACGCACGCACGCACACACACAAAAACCTTTTGATGTATATCATTATGAGTATAGCTGATAACACTGTACTGTATACTTGAAGTTTGCTCAGAGAGTAGAACTTAAATGTTTTCACAAAAGAAGAGGTAAATATATGAAGTGATATATGTATTAACTAACTCAGTGATGGGAATCCTTTCACAATGCATATGTCTATCAAATCATCACGTTGTACATTTTAAATATATTACAATTTTATTTGTCAATTACACTTCAAAAAAGCTTAAAAAAGAAAAAACATCTTTCCGACTATTCTAAAGGCTCCGTTAGGTCAGTTATCCTAAGCATTAGTGGAACTCAGACATTTGCAGACTATTTACTAGTTCAAATAAAGACCTAACATGAAATTATATTTAGTTTTCACACAACTCTGTCTCTACTTGATCAATGAAGAAATTGGGAAATGTTGAATTATTTGTAATAGCCACATAGCTAACAAGTGATAGAAGTGGAACATGGATCCGGTTTTTTATTCTATATGCTATGTACTCTTTGCACCATGGTATAACTATGCCTCACTCTGTTACTCACACCCACGTTAGCCGCAGAATCTAGCACAGTGCTTTTCATGCAGTTTATGAGAAATATTCAGGAATGAAAGCGATCTGAAGATCATCTCTTTCTTCTTGCAGGTAAAATGTTCTTCCACATTTTACAAATGAGAAGACAAGGCCCACTGAAATTGTGATTTGTCTTAAATTAGTATGCCATGGAATGTGGCCTATATTAAAGTTTTCTTTCTTTTGGCTGTGCTATGCACTCTCATTGATTGAGTCAGAATCTCTTCCTGTTTTAGGCTCATTAGCAACAGAGTAGATGCTTGCTCACACTCAAAAAACTAAAAATTTCCCCAAAGAAGACTGTCTCAAAAGTAAAAATTATACATGGCACTTCAAGTTCTTTTCGCTGGCAGGCAATATACAGGAAGGCATTAAATGACGAGCCAAACTGAAGCGTCAAGCTCTTGCTGTCAGGACAACAAAAACATTATGGAAACAAATTCTTGGCTTTGAAATTTTTACGTCATGAGTTCACATGATTATAAACCAAAGCTTAAGAGAAGGAGACCGATCAGTCCCCCCAAATCAAATAAAATTGCTTTTTTACAAAGCATTTCCTTTGTTTTAGTTCCTTCTGTGCTTTGTGAAGCCTCCTGAAATCACAGACATCCTAAAAATACACCACAGATATTTAGGGAAAAAATAGGAAGTCAGATTGTCATTTATTTTAAAATATGGCATGATAATTGACATCCTGATTTGTTCCTCCTGCTGATTTTTGTTATCCTTGGAATATAAAAGACTTTCTGTATAACACTGAAGCAATTTGGAGCAAAAGTCAATGAAGAAAAAAATGGGAATGGGAATCACCAGATTTAGGGAACTGAGTCATCTTAAATGGCAATGAACACTACCCGCATTTCAGCTGCAAATGTAGATCAGGTCACAGAATAGAGTGGGAATTCTGATTTTATGTCCAACTAAAAAGAAGCAAGAGGAAGCAATTGATGTCCGTATCTTTCTCTAGGATTCTGTGTTTCAAGTTTTAAAGAGATTCAAAGTATTACTCAAATCGTATTAAGAATTTCCTTATTTCCTCTTTTAAATGGTGCAGTTGAAATGAAGTGGAGCAAGGGTACTGTAGACATGGAGAGAAAGCCCAGAAGTCACAATGCTGCCTGGTGTTAGATGTTCACTTGCTGAAATACCTTAAGATTTTAGCAGAAGTTGGGATGAAGAGCAAGTTTGTAAAAGGCCAGTAGCCAAACAAACATAAAAGTGAGGAGAAATGACTCTGGAAGTTCAGTAGATAATACTAACAAAGGAGGGCAGAGATTGGTCAAAGATCTTAGAGTGAAGGAGTGATATTCTGGAAAAATCTGTAGGGAGCCAAGGGAATGCTTATCATCTCAGTGTACTCTTCAGTTTGTCAGGTATACAGGAATGATCACCCTCCCAAGCAGGGTCTCTCCAGTGTTCGTGGAGAATTCTCAGGTTTCATTTAGCAGAAGGAAGGAGAATAACATTCTCAGAGAAGCCAAGAATGTTGGAGACTATTCACACTCAATATACAGGTCCATAGGAAACAGCATAAAGGATGGGGAAGGGAGGCCAGAGTTGAAGAAGCACACAGCAAGTAAAAGGTGGGGCAGGAGTGTCCAGGTGAGGGGAGACATTCCCTTTTGTATGGTGAACAAGGAGTACATTAATTAGACAAGGTTAGTGGTTGACTCTCAGTGTTCCAAGTCATTTACTGGGTGTAAAAGACAGTGTCTGTTCTCAAAACAGAACATTGAGGGCTACAGTGAGGTTTGAAGAAAGAGAACAAGGCAAGGCTGGTTTATGCTGCTCAGGAATAGAGGGAAGACCCTGAGGAGGGGGCAGGGTTTGTTCCAGAAAGGCTATCTTGCAGTGTTTGGAGCAGGAAGTCTTAGTTAAGAATGGGCCATGAGGGAGTAGTTCTGTGTCCTGGAGTAGCAGTCTAAAGCCCAGGGGAGTGAAAGGGCTGTGACTGATTCCTGAACAGGCCAGCACTGCGACAGGTTTAAGGGGACCAAGGAGAGCAATGTTACAAGGCATTTCGTCCAGAACCAGAGGCCCAATCACATTTTGTAGAAGAGGGACCATTTGAAAAGAAAGGATGAGAAGAGGTAGAAGCTTTAATGACAACTGGAACCCATAAATAAAGAAAATAAAAGCTGAGATTCTTCAGAAATAGCTCATTTTCTAATGTGATTGTGAGTAATTTCATAACTTTGTAGCTTTGCATTTATTAATTAAGATGAAATCCAAAGTAACAAAACAGGTTAAAAAATGTACTAATTTATATAGTAAAGCAGACATGTATTTGTAACTATTTCTACTGTAAGAAGCTAATTTACACAAGTAAGAAAATTCATTGTTAAGTGGATATAGAAGAAATCACATGGTAAAAGTTACAGAAAACTAATTTAAGCTCAATATGTAGACACACCCTCCAAATATAAGAGATTTTAAACAATGGAGTGAGTTGACTTGTAAGAAAATATGCTCTTTTATCATTGGAATCATTGTACCAAAGACTGCTTATTTTCAAGAGTGTTGGAAAGGAAATTCTCATATTGGTAGGAGATTAAATTAGGTCAGAAATCAGGAAAGAAAGAGGGAAAGAAACTCAAGTTATGTGGTGCCTACAATGTACCAGGTGCTTTACATTTCCTGTGAGATGTTATTTTCCTAATTTTATCAATATTTACTAAGCCTCAGAAAATGGAAGTAAATTGCCAAGGCCAGTGTTGCAGACATAGCCAGTTACCTACAATTTCCTTTTTCATGTCTCATTTTTTACCTGAGTACCTGGCAGCCTCTAATAAACACATTTCCCAGTCTCTCTTGCATCTAAGTGCAGCCATGCACTAAGGCTGTAGCCAATGAAACAGAAGTAATATGATAGGTACATGTCTAAGAACGATCCTCAATGATCTCTGCCTCCTGATAGTCACACCCTTGTATAGTCCCCTCCCCTTGACTGTGGACTGATCCTGGTTACTCGTTTCTGATAAATAGAATACAGCATGTGTGATGTGGTGTCACGTCTATGAGTAAGTTACAAAAGATGAGGTGCTAACAAACTCTTTCTTTCCCTTTCTGCCTTTGATGAAAAGAAGCCCTCCGTTCAACAGTCTATGAGGAACTGAATCCTGCCGATAACCATGTGAAGGAGTTTAGAAGTGATTCCTTCCCCAATTGAGTCTTGAGATGAGACCGCAGCCCTAGCTGACACCTTGATTGAAGTCTGAGAGAGATCGTGAAGAGGAGGACCCAGCTAAGAAATACCCAGAACACTGACTGTGAGAAAACAAATGCATATTGTTTTAAGCCACTACATTTTAGAGTAATTTGTTACACAGCAATAAAAAATAACACAAGCAGTAATTCCACTGACAAATCACGGCTAAGTTCCGTTTTCCAACCCAAGCATACTGTTTCAAATAGTTTCTAGGAATCCAACATTAAGTTTAGAAAAAGAAGGATAGACAGAGCACAGAGGCCAGTAAGAAAAATACTGAAATCTTTGGGCTTAAAGACTATGCCAGAATGAGATCTTTAGCTCTGTATACCCAAAGATGGAATTGGCTCAAGGTAAATGGCAAGATGACTAGTAAGGTTTTAGGATATTTTATAACCAAAATTTTCCTAAATCTAGTTAGCACCAAAAATTTAACCCCTAAAGCAATCCCTGGGCCCCAAATTCTCAAGCAGAAAGTGGTCTTTGAGAGCTGTGCAACTCCAAAGAGGTCAAATTCTTCAATGTTCACCTAAGAGTTGCCATGAATGATAATGGACCAGTAAAACAATATATAAGAGACTTTCTCCCAGAGAACAGGATGTTCAGCTTTCAGATGGCTAACATCCCTTTCCCCATGAGATTTCCATCTGCTACTATCTTCATTATTTTGGCCCAATTGTACATAAAAATGACTATGGACCAGTGACTGCTGTGTCCGTCCAATTATTCTATTTTCTAAAACGGAATTTTTGTTGTAGTTATCCTTTTCCTCCTCCACAATGATATTGGCTGTGTTGGGAGCACATAACCTCTAGTTTTAGTTCAGACATTACTGGATCATGGGGATCCACATTAAACCTGATGGAGATGACTACACATCATCCCAAGATTGTGGACTTTTCATTGAAAGGGTTAATTAAACAAGACTTTGGGTTTGCCTCAGTTGACAAAGAATGTGTGTCTTCCATGTGTGGGAAAAAGGTGTACAAGAATAATTCCTAGCCGCATGAAGTATACTATGTCTACCCTTCTATTTTGATAAAAGAGCTACACATTAAATAGACCTACTGTAATAAATAAAATAAGTCTACATTAGTAGAGCTACCATTTAGAAGTTCTACACTTTCCATATCACATCAAATAAATACAAATGTCTTTAACCATATTTAAAAGAGTTGGGTTATCCAGAGTTAGGCAAACAACTTGATCTGAGGGCACGATCCTTACAAGACATGTCTCACTTCAGGCACCAGCTACAAATTTGAGGGTCTCCATGGCCACCTTCACTTTAGATTAGCTGACTACAAATTTGCAGGTTACCACAACCACCCTTGGGTTCAATAATTCGCTAGAACAACTCCCAGAACTCACTGAATACAATTAGAATCGCAGTCACATTTATTATAGGCCAAGGATGCAAATTAGAACCCAGCATAGGAAAAGACACACAACAAAGTACGAAAGAGTTCCAAAGGTAAAGCTGCCACCATCCTCAGGATTTGTGACCCTGTTGACATCAATATATTGTAATAAGAAAGTATTGTATTCAATTATATATGTACATGTATACACTCCATTTAATAGACAAGTATTTGTTGAGCACCTCTTTTGTGCCAGGCACTGTCTAGATCTTAAGAGACAATTCTTGTTGGGTCTCTCATGCTTTGTCAAGTCTCCTGAGAAGAAGCATTGACCACTTTTGTGCTGAATTATCCTTTCAAGGATGTTTATGTAGTAATGAGCCTTGGAAGAGATAGTGTCTCCTTCCGGGGCAGAAGGTAGACTTATCTTCTGTTCAGGACTTTAAAGATAATGCTTCCTCTGGGGCAGAGATTGGGCGGAATTGCCTGAAGTCCCGTTATGGGAAAGAGCATTACTAAGTTTAGAGTTCTCAGATATGATCAAACTCACTATGAGTACAGCATCTACATGGGCCCACCTCTGCATCAGCCCCATGGAATTTGAAGGACAGGGAGCAAGATAAATAAATATAAATGTGACGCTCACATTGCCTGCTGTTTCATGAGTAGTAAAGTCCTTTGTCTCTGACCCAGGAGCCTCATGTCTTCTGCCAACATCTGTGCAACTGCAGCAGGCTAACTTGCCAATTTGTAACTGGTTAAAATCTCAGATTCTTCATAAATCTTGACACTAGGTACTGCAAGTACAGTTATAAATAAAACAGACAATAAGCCCGGAGCTTGTGAACTTATAACTGTAGATATTTTATACATGCATTTGTTTATGTGCATATGTAGACTATGTGCCTCTGTTTCTTAATTTCTAATTTACTCAGCGTCAGATTTCTACTCACCACCGCTCTAATGAAATCACTCTTTTAAGGTCACCAATGGCTTCCAAATTGCCAAATCTAACAATCTCCATTGAGTCTCATCCTTCTTGATCTCACCACAGTTTTTGGAATGTTTCCCATTTCTGTTAAAATCTTAGCTAATCCTGGAAACACTCTCATGCGATCCAGTGAAATTAGTATAGTTCTCTCATCGTTTCAATAGTTGCATAATAATCCATAACATATGGCCTTGATAAGAACACATGTATACTAGATTTTACATCAATTTATCTGAAACTGGCAACTATGTATCCCAGCATCCCTTTTGCTATATGCTTCTCAATCTGAGTTGGATAAAAGAGGATATTTTTTGAGTGAAGAAGACGGTAATCTTGGAAGGTTGTGGTTGTGGGAGGACTGGGTGACAGAAAGTCACAGAGGTGTTCACTGGGCTCCAGCTTCAGCTCATCTTTTTACTGATTCCTCCAACCAGCAGCAGCTCCAAACCAACCAACCACCAAGCTGTACCAAGGTAGTAGCTTCCACTGACCTCTCGTCAAACCTCCCCCCATGTAATTCCCAATTCGGTAGCCAGACTTACACATTTTCTGGAACTTTTCTTCAAGCTCTGACTTACACCCCAAACAGGGTCTCTTGGTTAGTGACTTTTGCTGAATTTCACTTCCCTCTTCCACATCTTCACATGGCCAGCTCCTTCTAAATGTTCACAAGCTTTACTTTCTCTAACAAAACCCTTCTACTCTTAATACTTCTATTGTTCTTGTTTATAGACAGAATGCTAAAGGATACATGTGTTAGATTAAAAGTTAAGTGATCATTCTTAGAAAACAAACCAGATTTTCACATTTTATGAGTAAACCCTAGGTTCCTCTGAATAGTCCTCAGAAAGAAACACAAGGGACCTACTCAAGAATATTTATGCACCTTTGAAATCTCTAAAAATAAGCTATATCATTAGACTATGACAGCGTTACACACATGGACTCCCAAGATTTATCTATATCAGTCACATACTTAATCTTCTGCTGTGGTCTGAATTGTGTCCTCTCAAAATTCATATGTTGAACCCTCGAACTCCAACTGTGACTCTATCTGGAGACAGTGTTTTTAGGAGGTAATTAATGTTAAATGAGGTCATAAGTGTAGGGCCCTAATTTGACAAGACTGTGGCCTTCAAAGAAGAGGGAGAGAGAGAGATCTCTTTCTGCCACATGAGGATACAGCAAGAAGGCGGCCATCTGCAAGCCGGGAGGAAAGCTTTCACCAGAACCATGCTGGCCCCCTGATCTTGGGCTTGCAGCCTTCAGAAATATAGGAAAATAACTTCTGTTGAAGCCACTCAGTCTACAGATTTTGTTATGGCAGCCTGAGCTGGCTAAGATAACTTCTGTATGACCTCAGGCTCAGTTTTTCTGTAGAATTCACTTCAGGTGTCCTGCCTTACGTAGCATCTTGGGTAGGATTGTGTGGGATATGAAATTGTAGGAGTCACTAAAAAATTCAATTTGCACACAGATTTTGAGCCGATTTTCCTATAAACAGTGCTGCACATGACCCTGGTCTGCTAAGGATATCGTGCCTCCACGTCCTGCTCTCTGTGGGGTGGACTGTCTCACTTTCTATTGATCTTACCTGTGTGGACACATTAGGATTATTGAAATCTAACTTCCATTAATGGCTCCTTTCTTATTCTCTCTGACCACATGGGTTTTATCTTTTTTAATGCTTTCAGTGAAGATCAGAAGAAAGAGGTAAATAGGATAATATCTTGCTTAATCAGCAGTCCTAATTTGTATACAAAAGTCATTTTAAATTATTCTTTGGTTGAAGAACAAGAATTGGCCTATTTTATCAAAATCTTGGTTATAAAAATATGCTGTTTCAGGTATTACATGACTTTGTTTTTTTAGTGTGAATTATTTAAATTTATATAAAAAATATTAAAATGTTATCTCTTTTCTTAAATTTCAGTATTTCACAACAGCGTGTGGGCAAAGTGAGGCATTTACTAGTTTCCCATTTTACAGAGGCGGAAACTAAGACAAGATGATTCAAACCAGGACTCAACTGCATTCTTTTCTCCACGTAGTTCACAACTCTGAGTTCTATCTCGCTTATTTTCAGTAATGAATGACGGTCTTTATTTTTTCCTTTAAAAATGCTCATTAACTAAACACAAAGTGTATTTAATAAAAATTTCTTTTTCTTACTTTAAATTTAATATGTAAAATAAAATAAATTCTCTAAGTCTGAGGTTCTTTGATTAGATTAAGTATTGGGTATGAGTTCCTTTGAGAAAAAGCTTTCCATAAAAAATTCAGATTTCAGGCCCGCCCTGTGGCCGAGTGGTTAAGTTCGCGCTCTTGGCTTCAGCAGCCCAGGGTTTCGCTGGTTCAGATCTTGGGCACGGACATGGCACGGTTCGTCAGGACACGCTCAGGCAGCGTCCCATGTGCCACAACTAGAAGGACCCGCAAATAAAATATACAACTACATACTTGGAGAATTAGGGGAGAAAAAGCAGAAAAAAAGAAAAATAGATGATTGGCAACAGTTGTTAGCTCAGGTGCCAATCTTAAAAAAAGAAAATTCAGATTGATTTCCTTTATTCCTCGTTTCACGTGTGAGTTTTACCAATCAGTCAATTTTACTGGCATAGCAAGAAGACAAATCTTTCATAAATTAAGATTACATGCAGTACCTCAGATTACAAAATAAATCCTAAAAAGAAGAATAGGATTCTTTCTGGGAAGCCCCCTTAACTCTTTGCTGCCCCAGTAACCTGTGACTTCCCCTTCTTTACACTTCAGCGTCCCCAAATTCATCTGAGGGTCCAATCCAATTGCCTCTCAAAATTGATCCCAACTCCCATAGCCCCAACATCCTAATTTTCAACTTTTCCTCTTTGTTTACTGTGTCAAGTACAGTAGTATAAATTGCATATGAAAATATGTACCAATAATTGTACCTTCATGTAAATTTCTGAAACCCAAGTACATCAAAATTAAGAAATTCTAAAAATTTGCTGTGCTCCATTTATATCAAGCATTGTAGATTATTTTCAATACTAAATAAGCAGACAATGTTATAACACATTCATCATCTGGCCTGGCTTACTTCTTTCTAACGACATTTCTCACTACTCCACTCCTCTGGCCACGAAGAACCATGCTTCCTGTCCCTTCAAATTTTCCCTATGCTATTTTCTCTGCCTGGATTACACTCCTGCTACACTCTCCCAGTTCTTACTTATCCTTGGTATCTCCACTTCACTAGAATGTTTTTCAAAAGGATTCTATGATCTTTCGAGATTGAGGCTTCTTCACTCTTCACTTCCTGATCTACTCTGGATAACCTCTCTAAGCAGATTCCCTGCTTTTTGATAGCCTCTTATGTACTTATTTCCTAGTGTCTTTACCAATTTATTTGTTTTTTATTTACAGTATATTGGAAAGTTAGGCTGTAAACTTTAACAGAATAGGGGCCTTGATGTCTTAGTCACTCTTTTTGTGGAATTCAATTCATGACACAAGGAAGGCACACTGTAAGTATTTGTTGACCAAATTAATGACTAAATATAGTACTGAATGAATGATGAATTAAGTCATTAATTACTACGGTAGCAATTTCCACATTGCCTTGAAATCACGGTTTATCAGTTAATTTCACACACTAGAAAGCTGGAAGGGCAGATACTATATTTAGGTAACTATTTTATCTTCAACAAGGATTCATAACCACAGACACTGTGCTATTGTCATAAGCGTAGTTTATTACCCTTTGAATCATTCATTTTTCTCACTTTTTTGCCTTGCTCATTTGTTCTCTTTTTTTCTTCCTCAATTCAGTTGTCTTTGTTCTTTGTGGATTGAAATCCACCCCGTCTGCTCTGTAAAACCCACCTTCAATAGCCCAAGCTACAGTGACTTTTCCCCTCTATTTAATTCTGATTTGCCTCAGCTTTGACATTTGACACTTTGGGAAACTGTTCTCTTGCACTGCCATTAGTATTTAAATATGTGCATATCTCAATTATCCTAATTAGATTGTAGTTACTTAAGGAAAAGGATAAGGCACATGACTACCTCTTTATATTAACAACACACAAAATAATGCAATGTAGGTAATAAACATCTTTGTTGAATGAACAAGTAAAATGAATGAATCATGCACTGAGTCACACTTTCATATTCAACCTCCTAGGAAAATAATTACATTTTTTGACCTTGCCAAAATTCCTGGGAGAAAATTGTGCAACTTTGGAAGCCATGCTTTTCAATAAATGACCTCTTTAGTATCTTCAGAGACATATAAGAATTAATTTGATTACCAAGATGGCCAAGCTAGCTTCTAGGATGTGACCAACACAGTGGAAGAATCTGACTCATTGTGTACCAGGCTTTTCACTTGGGCATTTAACATGGAATAAACAGGAAAGAAGCAAACACAGTCTAGTGTTTGCAGTCAAGGAGTTGGTGTTCAGTGTTCTGGGCAGGCTTCAAGGTCTTCTGCTTTGTATCCAAGCAGCACAAACTCATAGCTAGATCATGGAATCAGAACACCAGAATTCTATTTCTATGGCCAATATTTTAGTACAATCAAATGGAATGCAACATTGAAATATGAAATGTAATGTTTCAGCTAAATCATTGTTCAAGTTGGCAACTTATTATATGCAGCCTGTTCAGAATTGAGGAATTCGCTATTGTCTAGACCATGCTTCAGACAGTGAGCCACAAATCCCAATGTAGAGGCTGTTCTGTTGTTGCATAACTTGAATAAATTTCTTCTTCCAAAGTCATTGAAGAAAAATGCAAGAATAATAAATCTGTAATAAAGTTGGAACTCATGTCAAATAAAACTTATCTATAATCATATATCGTGACAGATGGCCAAATTCAAAGCATCCTTGATAATAAAAATCTAAGAGCAATGTTACTGTGTACAGGAAATTCCAAGCTAACAAAGATACCATTATGCAGCACTTGTTAATTATTTGCCAAGTCCAGTATGTTCAATTAGATAAACTCACAATATCTAAGCACAGTTATCTTAGTCTGAAAAAGTCATAGTTATTCATTGAAGAATTCTAATTTTTAAAAATAGATGTTTTGGGTATAAAAAGAAATAGCTTCTTGTTAAAAATTAGTTTTAGTCTAAAAATAGGTAATTTATAATAGTAGTTGCAAATGTCATTATGTCAGTTAGATTGTGCAAAGAAAGTGCTAAATTTTTCATCTTTCTTTCTTTAGTCAGGAGTCAATCATTGAGACATGATAACGCCACCAAAAGTGATTCCTCTGTGCAGCTCATTAAATATACTGCTCTTAATAAATTAGAAAATATCACTTCCACATAGTTAAGGAATATACTCATATCATTTGCCATAATAAAAACTAAGGAGAGCCGCAGAATTCATGAGAACTTTCCCACAAAAATAAAAAGCCAGTTGCCAATAACATTGTCTAAGGGAGGGGCAGAACTTTGTTTGTCTCACCGAGAAAGTTAGAAAGTTATCGCCAGCAATAATTTGGCCTAAGAAATAAACTCAAATTGCATAATCTATGAAAGGAAAAGAAATGCTATTAGTTAATTTCTTTAAACTATATTAAGGCGATTATAACTGTATGAAGTTCTACTGAATTTGAATCAGAGATTGGAAGAGATTATCTCAAAGGTTTTTTTCCAACTCTATATTTTATGATTCTATGAGTATCTAGTAGATTTAGAGTTGAATATAGATAAGACAGAAAGAGAACAAATAAAATTCCCTCCATAATGCTGACTATATTTATTAGATTTTTGAAAAGTACCAAAAAAGAGGAAAATTTATCTCCATTGAACTTTCTTTTTATAACCTTTCGGCACGGGAACAGTTAGTACAGAGCCTCCTTCCAACCATTTATTTCTCAATGGCTTTTTAAAAATAAGAGAACAGATGACTATCTAATAAGAAACAATTTTCTAATATACGTGGCACGTTAAGAATATTGATTTTGAAGTCTTAAACAAAACCTCTAAATATATCTCTTATTCAGAGACTGGCAAATGTGAACTGTGTGTTCCCATTCACAAAAAATCATTTTATTCTTTTCGCTTAAGAGAAAAATGGTTCTAGTTGAAGACTCTGGTCAATTTGAAAGTTATTAAAGAAAAAATATATCCATGTTAAAGTCACTAATGGGATTAGATTCTATAGCTTCGTTATTGTAAGGAAAATATAACATTAAACTGTTTGAGATTAGTGGCCATGTGTTACTGATCAAAAATTCATTAGATATTTATTAGATCATTTGAAGGTATTAATTTCAAAATTTGTATCATGCTTAACATTCATTTCTTTTTCTAACCATTTTCTCAGAAAGAGCATGAGATTTGGAAAGCAAAGTTCTGGGTTCATATCCAGGCTTTGACTTTTACAAACTATATGATTTTGGGCAAATCACCAATTTCTCTGCAGATAATTTTTCTTGCATTACAGAATTGCTAAGATATTCACATTACACAATGATGTATTTATAAGTGCTTTGTAATCTATACAGACACTTAAACATGTTAATTAGATAATGAGGCAGAGACAGCTGGCTGTCCCTCAAAACTGCCTTTCCACTTGTGTCATTATACTGCTGTAGCTGCCTAATGAAACCAGCAGCTCCATTACCAAGGCCACCTTGCAGCTAGCTGTGGCTTTGGGACTAGCTTACATCAGCAGAATGAAAATTATATGTGCCACTTTTTGACCAAGGTAATAACCATGTGCATCCTCCATGCTCTCTTTCTTCTTCCACAAACTAGGTAAAAATGATTATCATCCCAGGAACTGACAGAAGATGAGAGAAGCTGGGTCCCTGAATCGCAATACAGAAAAGAACCGTCTACTAATCAGGAATACATATCTGGGACTGTTAGTATGGGAGTGAAAATAATCTCTTGTGTTGAGCCGTCATACATTTTGCATATATATTTTATCACAGCTTAGCATACCCTTACTAATAGAGAAATTGACACCTTGAAATGATGTGCTTCTATTTAGAAAAAACAAATAACTAAAACATATGACACGGGCTTAGCAGTTGGACAGTGCGAAAAAAGATGATGTTGGTTGGGAAGTTGGGGACCTATGTTGTGCAGTGTCAAAATATTTAGTTAAGGTGTTGCCTGAGCTAAGTTGGAAAGCAGAATACGTAAAACTGTAGTTCTAAGGAAATTGTTGGAAGGATCCCCCATGTTAGTGTGTGTTCACTTTACATCCTGTTTCTAACAAAGTATTTCAGGAACAAGATTAGCTCATATACAACTGACCCACAAGAGCAGAACTGGGAAAGTTAGCAGCTCCTGGAGTCCAAAGAGCATTCGCTCTCCGGATACTGTTAAGACTTTTCAGAAAAAAGGACTCAGCCGTGTGGCAAAGGTCAGATTAAAGGCATTGCTTTCCCACCCAAGCTTATTGTTGTAGATGGTTTTAAGATAGCACTAAGTTTGAAGAAATAGACATGAGAAAAGGAAAGCAAAATTATAAGGCAGACCTAAGAACTGTCTAGGAATGAATTTGGAGTATGATTACAGGCACAATGAACTAACTGGAAGTATATATTTTTGAAGCCTATCAAGATTTTCAAAGAACTATATTGACAAAGGAAGCATGCGCCTGGACTCTAAAAGCCAGTGACTAAGGGGCAAGACTTAACACTTGGACACCTCCGGCTTGAATGAACAAGAAACCAGCAATAAGAGCTGGTCAGCCCTCCAGGGGGCAGAATCCCCAATATCTACTTCAAATGGTGTCGTGGAGGAAATGGATGAAAAGAGAAACTCTAGAAGTGAAACAAGAGGCCATGGAGAAAAATGGACAAGAGAGTCCCTCACAAGGAGAAATAGAGGTCTAATCCATAATCTATTATATGTGATAATATGATAAAGGAGTAGTAACTGCCATGGGATTTTTTTAAATATAATAGTCTACCCTTTTTCCACCAGTGTATATTTTGTATGGAGGAAGGGAAGGGGCAATTAGCTTATTTTTTTAGTTAACAGGCCAATGAACAGTAAAGAAGCCAAATTTGGACCATGGAAAGGACTGTACCTCACCCAGAAATCTTGACTTTTGAACTGGATGCAGTAACTTAATCAGAATTTGGGGTGTTTCCCTTAGGAACATGACATATTTGTTCTTCAGGCAGGAAGAAAGTTGCGCATTTCCCACCCAAAGAACTAAAGGTAAATTTGGTGGTTGGAAAAATGGACTGTAGGAGTAGGTGTTTCTCCTCTATTCTCACTACGTACTTGTAGCTGGGAAGCACCCACCCAGTCAAGAAGTACGTTCACTTGTCCTGCTTACATCCATGTGGGATTATGTGATTTGTTCTCACCAAAGTAATGTGAACAAAAATGATGAGAATCATTTCCAGGCAAAGAATTTAATACATTGTTTTCCCTTTTGAATATTCCACTTCCCCTTTTACTGGTATATGCCAATATGATGTAAGGTAGAGCCACAATCCAGGAGAGGAAACTGGGACCCTGAGTCACTCTGTGGAAAAGAGCCACTTTGAATTATTGTATAAGCTAGAAACAAAACTGTATTTCATTTGAGCCATTTACATCATTTTAGTGTCTATTAGTATATTAAGTGTCTAAACCACAGTTTAGTGCTATCTTCCAAATTATAGTTACATTATTTAGGGATGTTATTTATTCAGGGTAGAGCACAACATTAATAAATTCTTTGTCAATGTTCTCTTAAGAAAAAAATATGTAATGAACTATGGTTTACAATGCATATTCAGGGAATTTTTGCTTTTGAAAGAGGAGGTAAAACTTATTTATAACTGGGATAGTTTCCATTGTATAATATTAAGAGGCTTAGATTCTGTGACATTTTAGATACTGTGATATCTTTGATTTTTATACAGTTATTTTCTCTGAATATTAAAATACTGGTGAGAATGATTGCAGATATCAAAAGTCCGTATTCTATATGAAGTAAAACCTCATCTACAGTGCCATAGACTAAATGTTTGCATCTCCCCAAAGTTAATATGTTATATACTAATGCCCAATGTGATGATATTGGGAGGTGGGCCCTCTGGGAGGTGATTAGGTCATGAGGGTGAAGCTCTCGTGAATGGGATTAGTGCCTTTGTGAAAGAGACCCCGGAGAGCTCTTTTATCCCCTTCAGCCATGTGAGGATCCAGCAAGAACATGACTGTGTATGAACCAGGAAGCAGGTCCTTACCAGATACAGAATCTGCCAGTGCCTTGATCTTGGGCTTCCCAGCATGTAGAACTGTGAGAAACAAATGTTTGTTATTTAAGCCCCCCAGTCTATGGAATTGTTGTTATACAGGCTGAATGACTAAGATGTATTGTCATGGTTACATATAACTTCTCCCTTTCTATTGGTTTAAATGTTATTTTAGGCATTCTGGTTTCCTGATCAATTTCCACACATAAGTAAAATTGTAGTACCTGGTAATTACACCTTTCAGAGTCTAAATTCAAATTTCATTTCCATTTTGTAACTCATTTTTTAAAATTCTAATTTGATGCAAAATCTGCATGTCCTTAAGTATACTCACAGAGGTTATTTACAAACTCATGGCTCATCAAAGTAGGTTAACATGAAAACAGATGATTTATTAAATAAGCTAGAGTTTAAAATGTGATGATATGTAAGGAGTCACTTTTTATAGTAACACCAAATTGCACTGATTTTTTTCTTATATAAACCGGCAAAATATACAGTTTTTATAGATTTTATGACTCAAGAATATGACTGAGTCATATTCAATGACAATATTTAAGAACTATTTGTTTACCCTCCCCCCAAAATAATCTCTAAAAATTACACTCCAAGGTAACAATTCCTCCAAATTTAAGGAAATATTTTTGTCTAAAGATTTTTAAATATGTAAAATGTTTTTTTTAGGAGGATGTAGTTACTGTCTTTCATCAGTCTGCAATGAAGAGATATAAAAAAAGAAAAGAAATTAAAACTGGAAAACATTATGTAATAGGTAAATTATTTTTTACTTTAGAAGTGGCATACACTCATTATGACACCAAAAACGGCTTTAAATTAAAGCTAAGCGGTAATAAATGTCCTTAAGAGAGTTGATTGCACTTTTTAAAAATGGGAAAATAATAATTTTTCTTGCAATAAAAGAACTACCTTTCTTTCTCTTGAAGCAGAAATAAAGCTTCAGAAGATTATACTGTAATTTAATAATAACATAATTCACGTTTCAGGATGCTTTGTATTCTAGGCATTGAGCTAAACTTTAGACAATGACAAATTGCATCATTACATCACTTTTGTCTAAAGGAAACACTTGGAAATCTTACTTCATTATTAGACAATATAGGATATGGTTATGCAAAAAGAAAAAGCAAACTGCTGTCTCCTTTGACAAATAAAAGCTCTCCCATGGGAAACCTGTGTGTACATGTGTGTGTGTGTGTGCGCGCGCATGCACATACGTATATGTATATGTATACATGTATGTGAATACATACATATGCAGATAAAAGTTAAGAAATCAGTCTTCTGCTATTGAGTATGAATGATGGAAAACCGAAAGGCAGACAATCGTACTTAGGGTGAAATATGTGAATTTCAGCTATACGTTATTTTATAAATGATCATAGGATCACCTAAGCTTTGCTCTTTTTATTGTTTTATTTGGGCTTTGAAAAACCTGAACAGACACCACGTGAGTGATGGGGGAAAGATATAAACAAGGCTATGACTGATATAACTTGTGCCTTGAAAATCAAGTAAGAGAAGCCACAGTACAGCTGTAGGAGAGGAAATAGGTTAGGAATCAGGAGACCTAGACTCTGACCCAGCATCCACTTGCTGACTGTGAATTAGCTCTCAGCTCTCCCATTCCTCCCTACCTCTATTTAGAGATTGAAAGGTAAAAACTACATTTTTGAGACTCCTTTTTAGATACGGTTTTGGATATAAGATTCTGACAAGCACAGTTTAGAAGTCGGAAAGAAAAAGAAACTACCTTCCTGTTATTGCACAATAAATCTCTTGAGTGTTCTAACTTCAAGTTCTAGTCTCTGGTCACCAGTTTTGTAAGTAGCAAAAACAGGTTCCTGAAAAGTACTATGAGCTCTGCTCTTGCAGACAATTGTACCATTTTTAAAGAACCTAAATCCCTGAATTAAATTCCATTCAGTTTGAAACACCTAGAGTGGTTCCTCTTTCCTGTACTGAACTTTGACCCATTCACTAATCATGAGTGACTGATGAACTCTTTGAACCTCACTGACCATAGATGAATATTAATAAATATTTTTTCAACTTGAGAAGGACTAGGTTTATACCTTCCAAAACACTAAAGAGAAAAAAAATAAAAATTATATAAACATATCAAAAGATAGAATATAAGAAAACAGCAAAAAATTTTTAAAAACCTCATAAAGTACAAGGATAGAGTAACAAACATATATGCTGGTAAAATAAAGTTAAACAGAGTAGCCTCATTTCATTCGTTAAAAGAAAACAGTAAGATAGCACGTCTCTTTCTTCTTCTCTTGAAATTTCACTAAGAAGAATGAAGTTTAAAGTAGAATTGAGAGTACAAACCTAGAAAACTGAAGACAATGAGAAGAGTTCCCAAATAAATAAGAGATAGCAACAACTATCTGGAAGTCAGAAAGAAATGAGTAGACAAATGCAACAGGCAGAGATAACCACAGCCTAGAACATGAGAGCTGAGGAGGCTGTGGGAGTCTCTCTTCCTTGTGGAATTTCTCAGACACTAGGCTCACAGTTGGCAAGCAAGGGATGGAGGAAAAGACTGAGTAGTGAGGCTAAAACAAATATTTAACCTGAGTTCTGCAAATATATGTCTGAGTACATTTTGCTTGTTAGAACATTCTGTATATCTTCCAGAATGTTTAAAACAGTCCAAAAGTATTTTTTAATTTGATACCAAACATTGGAAAGGGGAGAGAAAATGAGAAGTTGGGAGAAGTGAACCAGAAGTTCATATCAGGAATCCATAACTACTTTTCACTTTTCTAAAGGGAACAATCAAGTATTGTAGGTGTTTGCATATGAAAGGAGATATGATCTGGGTTTAGAGGGAGGTTGACTTTTCTCCCATACTCTGCATGGTTTACTATGTGTAACTTCTATGTCCTTCGGGATGGGGTTGGTGAATGCCCTCAAAGGAAAGAATAGAACGAAAGGTGAAAGATAAGTTTTTTAAAGGAGCAGTTCCTATCCTCTACGATTTTGTGTGTGACCTAATCTTCCTTTTTAAACTGTCTAGTTCTGATGGGTCTATCTGTTATCCCTGCACCTTCCCATCCTAGGTCTCTAGACATCTTGGATCTATAAGCATGTTGCAGTACAGACATTGATGGCTCCCAATGCACGTAGAAGAAATAAGCATAAGACCAATTGCTAATGAATTATTACTGACACCAACTTGCAATTATGGCCTAAGACCTTACCACATATTCCATTATTATTCTAACATTTGCAAACAAAACTCTTTTACATGGTGAATTAATTCATATAATGTAAAATTGATATGCATTTTTATATAAATGTTAGGAAAACTAGGAATTGATTTTTATTGGTAATTAAGATTTAAAAGGCAGAAACTGCACAACCAGAAGGACCTACAACTAGAATATAAAACTATGTACTGGAGGGCTTTGGGGAGAAGAAGAAGAAAAAATATGATTGGCAACAGATGTTAGCTCACGTGTCAATCTTTAAAAGAAAATAAATAAGTGAAAGGCAGAAACACTTTCAGCAGCATAAAGACCTCTGGAAATCCATTTTTCTGTAAAAATTATAAGAACACTGGCAGAATTTTTCAAAATCGACATTCTCACAACTCCAGAAATTAACCAAAGGTGTTCAATAATCTATAGCATGTTCATGAAAAAAAGGTGGATCTTGACAAAAACTGCAGAAGTTTGTGGTGTTTATGACTTGTCCTATTCCCATTCTCCCAGACTCCCGAAGCTCTTCAGCAATCTTGAAAGCCTCATGACCACGGTAGCTGTGAAAATCAGCACCCTGACAGCCACTGTTGATTTGTTTGTGTGTCTAACCGATACCACGTGATCTTGATTACTATAGGTATACGATAAGTTTTGAAACCGAGCAGACTACTTCCTCACTTTATTCTTTTTAAAAATTATTTCAGTTCTTTTACCTTTTCCATATAAATTTTAGAATCATGTCTATATCTACAAGAAGTCTTGCTGAGATTTTGATGAGAATTATGTTAAATCTTATATCAATTTGGGGAGAATTGACATCTTCACTATGTTAAATCTTCCAATTCCTGAACACGTGAATCTATGAATCCATTAAGTAGAATGTGTCTCTCCATTTTAGATCTTCATTGCTTTCTTTCATCAGTGTTTTGTAGTTCTCAGCATACAAGTCCTGTGAATGTTTTGTTCAAATTACAACTTAGTATTTCATTTTTTGAGGAATTGTAAATAGCATTGCATTTTTAGTTCATTGATAGTATACAGAAATATAATTGATTTTCATATGTTTATTTTATATTCTATGACTTTGCTGAACTGGATTTATTAGTTCTAGGAGTTTTATTTGGGGGATGATGGATTAGATTAATTGATTTTCATATATTGAATGAGCCTCCCAACAACAGAATAAACCCGTTTATAATATAATTGTATAATTGTCAAATATTTCCTATACATTTAGAACAGCATCAGTCAGTGTTATAATTTTTGCCTCAACCATCAATCGTGACTTAGAAAACTCAAGAGGAGAAGTTAAGTATATTTTATTCACCCATATTATTGCCATTCTTTTAGGGTAGATCTGCTGGTGATAAGTCATCTCAATTTTCCTTCATTCTTGATGGGAATGTCCACTGTACAGAGAATTCTGGGTTGACAATTCTTTTGTTTCAGCACTTAAAAAATGCTGTGCCACTGATTTTCTGATAATAAGTCTAATATTGTTCAAATTGTTTTTCTCCTATATGGAAGATGTCAATCCTCCTTAGCTGCTTTTAAGATTTTTATTTGCCTTTAGTTTTCATAAATTTCACTATGATATGTCTTAGTGTGAATTTTTCTGGGCTTATTTATTTAGGATTTTCTAAGCTTCTTGAATCTGTACAATCTTTTGCCAAATTTAGGAAGTTTTCAGTTATTATTTTTCTGGATTTTTAGCTCCACCTTCTTTCCTTTCTCCTTCTGGGACTCTTGATGACACAATTGTTCAGTCTTTTGTATAACCGTTGGGATTTTCTGTGTAGAGCATCATACAGTTTGCAAACAGGGACAGTTTCATTTCTCCCTTTTCTGTCTGCATGGCTTTTATTTCCTTTGCCTTCTACTGTTCTGGCTAGACATTTTAGCACTATATCGAATAGTGGTGGTAGAAGTAAATATCCTTGCCTAGTTTCTGATCTTAGGAACAAAGCATTCAGCCTTTACAAATAAATATCATGTTAGACATAAATGATTTGTAGATGTTCTTTAGCATGTTGAGAGTTTTCTTCATTCCTATTGTTCTGCAAGTTATTATCAAGAGTGGGTACCGAACTTTGCCAAATGCTTTTATTAAATTAGTGAATGTGATTTTCCTCCTTTAGCCAGTTAATACGGTAGTTTTGAAAATATAGAAACACATAAAGCCAAAGTCAATCTAGGTAAATGAAACTTGAGAATAAGCAAAATTATCAATGTGTTATGAATCCTCTTAAAATTTCTTAATGATTTCTGTTTCTGAGCTCCTTTGGTTAAGCTGGTAATGATGTGCAATGCTATGGTGCCCTGGCTCATGGCAAAAGCATGACTTAAGTGACATGGAAAAAGACCTTGGAAGAATTTATTCAGATAATAGATACCCCTTTGTAATGAGGAACAGATTTAATAGAATGATGACTTGTTCCCGCACAATAATCTGAATATTAGAATTTGGAGTTTAATTTCTCCCTATTCTAATCATAAAGTGGAGAAATTTTGTTTCTTTTTTAAGTAGAAAGCCATAGAACTCATTAATATATAACTTCACATCTGAAGAAATATGAAAACTTACCTTCCTGACAAAAAATGTCCACTAATTAAAAATGACTGTGTTGTCATTTTAAAAGCATCTCTTTGCACATTGAACACTTGCATTGGGTAAGAATTTGGCAAACCAAAATCTTATGGCTATTTCTTTCAGGGTTGTGTTCAATAAATGTCATCAGCATTTCAAAATTATAAAGAAGTTCCTTTAGTAGAGACAGTGAGATGCCACTTTCAGTTTTCCAAACCACAGTGAGGCGGAGGGACTCTAAAGCACATACCCTAACAGAGAGTCAGTATTAGTGACGTAAGGGCCCGCAAAACAGAGCCAGATCCCATCCAATGAAGGCCAAAAATCAAAAATAGTTTACAATCCTAAAATAGGTCATGTCAAATGTTTAGGAATACAATTTCAGTAACTATTTTTATTGGTAATTTTTATATGCCTTTAATCATGTCACATGACTGAACTAGAGCAGAAGAATCTACTTCAGTTCATCCCTTGGGCAATGTCATGTGGTTTGAAAACCACAGTGATAGGAAGAGGAAATCATTTGATATTTCATTAGCATATTGTTCATGTTCGGCCCATTAGTGAACAGTTTAAATTGTGAAATACCAGCATTCTGTAGCGGTAGGAGCATCGGACCAAGAGTCAAAACACCTCAATTTGAGTTGTTACTGCCACTGATGACACAACTTGTATCTTTTCTGAGTCTTTCTCTCCTAGTAAATTAGAATAATAACAATAGCTGCTCTGAGTGCCCTGCAGGGTAGCTCCAAAGAATGAAAAGAAATAAAATCTTTACAAAGGGGAATTCACATCCACAGCAGTCATGAAACCCTTAAAGAGCAGAACTCCAAGTGTCTGTAGCAGGAGACCAAACTGGTAAAACGAGCAAGAGGGGACATTTGTTAGTGTGAATGGCGGGAAGCAGCACGTGTAATTTTATCTTATGGTATGTAAATGTCTTCAGGCAGCATTTAACTTGAAAGATGTTCTTATTAAAACACCAAGGGACATTAAGGCATGTGAACATGCATGCTCATGGCCACACACACACATACACAGGCACACATACATACGTGGGTGTGCACACACAAACTGGTCTAATGCTAATTAAATACTATCTAAATGTCTGCTCTGTGTCTGCTGTTGTGCTCAGGGATAGAGGAATAAATAGTTCTGATACAGTCACTCCATTCATAAAGCGTATATTCTGCTGAGGAAGACGAGAAATTACAGTATAATTTCCAAAATTGTACAATGACGACATGACAAGTTGCGTAAATTAGAATTACACTGTTACAAATAAATATTCTTCCTTATTTTAACATGAATATATTAGTATATATACTAACTGATACTTTTTATTTTCCTCTCTCATTTCTTTACTAATATAAAAAGTATTAATAATTAACTATATCTCAGTATTTAAGCTCCAGGGTATCCTAGAGGGAATGGGACATCTAGAAAAGGAAAGAGCATTGTCCAAAAATGACCAAAGGGACTTTGTGTCCTCTTCTCATGAGATTGGTATCATGTTTTCAGTTGTTAGACAGAACCATGGTTTTTCTATGTCTTTATTTAGAAGTTAAAAGACTTCAAGTTGAATGTCAAGTTGACAAGAGGAAGACTATGAATGTCAAGTATAACAAGGGGAGGACTGTGGTAGCTTCATATGGTGTCAATTTAGTTAAGTCGGAACTAAGTCTTCCAGAACTCTGGTTCATATGTGTAATATTTCTGGATTAGTGGAGGCCAAAAGAGAAATTGCACCAGATTTGGACAGTGGAAGGCAAGTGGTGGCCATTAATCTCTGAAGGTCACTATAGGGTGCCAGGCACCCGTTTCACATATTTTCACTGACCTGCTGGATCACCTGTGGGAATGCGGAAGCAGCCAGACCCATAGTTCTTTCAGATCCTGTCAGATATCTTCCTTTAGCTTCAGGTATACGTGTTGCTCCCAGGTGAAGGATACCTGTTCCTAATGCAGGACGCTCATATCGTCAAGATTGGAGGAGGTGAAACTCAGACACTGTTTCCAGTTTTTTCTTGTAGATTCTAATTTGTTCTCATGGGTTCCAGTTTGTTCTGGTTCTCTCTCCTACTTCATGTCCAACTTTTTTTCCTAACTACAAGCCTTGCAGCTCCATGACGTCTTCAGGCCCACTACCAACACAATGGCAACAGTTTTCCCTAGATTTCTTTGCCAGCTCCCACAGTATGTATGGTCTGGTCCCAATAATATGTTCTTTATTCCATGGCAGCTCCACTTCTCTGATTGAACCTTAACTGATACAAAATACTGCAACAAAATAAGAAGGAAATGTCGAAAAGAAAGATAAGATCAATGAAACAATGAATTCAACAACTCAGAAAAGCTATAAATTGTTGACCCAGGATGATAGTTGTGGAAATCAGAAAGCAACTAGTTTAAACAGATGATAAGGACATGGACTTCAATAGAAAATTCTCCAGGCAAAAGGACTCTGTTGAATAGATAGCATGACCGAGAAAAAAGATAAAATCAAGGATGTGATCAAAACCTGAAATAAAAGGAAAAACATCAATTAGAAGCTCCAAGCAAAACAAATATCTGCATAAACAATCATGGTCCACATATCAAGTTACCGGTGCAAATTAAAACAGGAAGCCAGTGACCCTGTAGAGGAAAAATGGAATGGAGTTTAAGCAATAGATGGAATGAGTAAAAAGCTAGGTGGTCTTAAGGACACAACAAAGAAAATGTGTTTCTTTTTCTAACAAGAAAAACAAAACAAAATAAAAGCATTTAGAAACTCAGGATAGTACCAAAAAGCATGGTAAATAGATGAGGGAAACTAAAATGGGTCATGATTTTGAGCATTTGGAGCACAATAAGAAATGAGAATGGATTTGAACAGTCTCCTATGAGTGTCGTTGGGCTTGTCTCAACGGCACTGTAGAAAAGGAGACGTAACTACCTTGTCCCACTGAACACTGTTGTAAAGGCTGTTTACATAGACACGCCAATTAAATTGTAACTTATTGCTTTTCAACTTTTAGAATCATCTATATAATGCCCAGACAACTAAATTCTCAATGCAAAATAGGCTATCCGTGGAATCAACACTGGGGAAATAAAAGTAAGAGCACACTGACCAAGTTGTAGAGAGAAAAAAATAAGGACACCATTTGATATGCTTCACTTGCTATGGCTTTTGAGGAAAAAGCATCAAAATAAAATATAGGGTTGATGCTTTGCTGAGATAAGTATGGGCTGGAGTCAGGAAAATTATCCCATATATTCGCACTCTAAACCATAAAAAGAATTTAGCATGTAGTATAAAGCATTGGTTCCCTAAGTTCCTTGAAAACCTGGATTTTGCCTGAAACCTGGTCACTCAGATACTGTTTGTTTGTTTAGTATTTGTTGCTTATTATGTTTGATTTCAGAGTTTTTCTGATAGAAGGAAAAAGAGTTCTAAGAAAGCCCTGAAGAAACTGAATGCTAAAAACATTTAAGAACTAAATAACTTGTTTCCTATTCTTATCTCCTAATGATTTTTCTTCATGCCATCATTTTTATACACTAACTTTTTATTTTAAATAACTTCTAAGTTACAGAAAAGTCATTAAAAATTTACCAAAAATTCTATTACATCTTTAACTATATTCAACAATTAACATTTTGCCAAAATTGCTCACTGTTTTTCTCTTTATTCTTCCCTTCTTCTCTCTTTACATACATGTGTTAAGTAATATAATAATATACACATATAAATGTAAACCTTTGATATTAAGTTGTAGATATCACACTTTCCTATTCCCTGAATACTTTAGCACGTATTTTCCCAAAACAAGGACATTCTCTCATATAATTGCCCTCATAAATATTCAAGCATAATAACCATGTGTGGTTTTATCCGCTTAGAGTGGTACAAAAAGCTGTATATAGTGTTTTGAGATGAAATAATAATCCTGTGCATTGTCATATCATAGACAAATAACTCTGCATTCTGTTTTGTTTTCCTGGTTCTTCCTTCTAGTTCTTCATGAAAGAGATCCAAAAACTGTTCTTCACTGGAAAACAACACTAAAATCAAGCAGAAGATTGTTTTGGCAAAACATGTTGGACTGATATAAGACTAATTAGTGTATTCGAGTTCAGGCCTCAGGACATTTGCTTCGAATGTTTTCATTTTTATTCATCATTTAAAATGTACTTCTCTTTTATTTTGAAATGCATGCTTGTTTTGGAGGAAAACTCTGGCAATATGTTAAGGAATAAATTATAGCTAAATGATTTAAATAGTGTTTATGAAGAATCTTCAGCAACTGTCTCTCTTAAACCTATAAAATCTGGCAAACATAATTCAAGGCGATGTTCCGTCTTAAACAGAGACGTTACAGTTTTGAACTGGATTAAATTTGAAAAGTACATTTCTATCTCTTTCTTCGACTTTTTAGTAATATACATCAAAACAAAACACTCATAAAACACTAGTCTGCTTCTTTCATCTCTTAAGGTTCTGTGCTCTGTAAAACCATTATGGATGCTCTGTACATCAGCTGTATTCACGTTAACTCACAGATACAGTGTGAGATGGAGAATTTTTGAGTTGCACAATTAGTTTGTAAGGAATTCTCCAAATACTTAGTCAGAGTTCAGAGACTGAAGAGTGAACACCGCCTAGGACAAGCGATAAGGCTTATTTTTCTTTTAAATTAAATGGACCTTACTATTAGAATAGGTAAAATTGTATCTATTCATTATTGATCTGCAAGACATTAAAAAATGAGTTAAAAATTAATGTGAAAACATGACACACTTTATTTTTTAAAATTTTTTTCAGTTACATTGAGTTATAATTGACCTATAACTTGTCCAAGTTTAAGGTGTGTTAATTTAATGCACTTATAAATTGCAAAATGATTACCACCATAACATTAGCCAACACCTCCTTCACATCACCTAATTATTATTTCTTATTTGTGGTGAGAACATTTAATATCTACTCTCCCAGCAACTTACATATGGTGCAATATTATTATTTATAATCACCATGCTGTACGTTAGATCCCAAGAACTTATTCATCTTATAACTGTAAGTTTGTACTCTTTGACCAACATCTCTCCTTTTCCTCTATCCCCACACCCTGATAACCACCATTCTACTCTCCATTTCTATGATTTTGGAATTTTTAGATTCCACATATATGTGAGATCATCCCATATTTGTCTTTGTCTGTCTGACTTACCTTACTTGCAAATTGTAGGATGCAAATGGTAGGATGTCCTTCTTTCTCACAGCTGAACAACATTCCATTGTGTGTGTGTGTGTGTGTATTTATACACACGCTTATACCACATCTTCTTTATCCATTCGTCTGTTGACAGACACTTTGGTTGTTTCCACATCTTGGCTATTGTGAACAATGCTGCAATGAACCTGAGAGCTCAGGTATCTCTTTGAGATCCTGTTTTCATTTCCTTTGGATGTATACCCAGAAGGGGGATTGCTGCATCATATGGTAGTTCCATTTTTAATTTTTTGAGGAACCTCCATACTGTTTTCCATAGCAGCTACACCAATTTACATTCCCACCAACAGTACGCAAAGATTCCTTTTTCTTCATATCCTCACCAAAGCTTATCTCTTGTCTTTTTGATGACAGTCATTCTAACAGATATAAGGTGGTATCTCATTGTGGTTTTGACTTGCATTTCCCTGATGATTAATAGCGTTGAGCATCTTTTCAAGTACCTGTTGGTCATCTGTATGTTTTCTTTGAAAAAATGTCTATTCAGTTCGTCTGCCCATTTTTTAATTGGATTGTTTGGTTTTTTGTTTTGCTATTGAGTTCTTTGTATATTTTGGGTATTAACCCCTTGTCAGATACATGATTTGCAAATATTTTGTCCCATTCTGTAGGTTTCCTTTGAGAATTTTTCAGTTGATGGTTTCCTTTGCAACACACCAACTTTTGCTTGGAGAGTTATGGGTATTGTTAGTGTTATCCTGGCCCATGCCATCTCTCTTCACCCAAAACCATTTCCCTATCAGCCACTGATTAGAAATTCTGCCAATGGAGACATATTCTTTTGTGTATAGACCAACAAACTTGAAAGAGATTATGGTTTTTATACCATCAATATTAATGACCATAGAGTAGGCTCTCAATGAATGCTTTTAAAATAGCAGTTGAGTATGGGAAGGAGAGAGGAAAATCAATAGGCTAAAGTTGCAGTGCTACTTATAGAGACCAAACCTCTGTGGGCTTCATGATGGGGCTTCTGCTTCATAGTTATTATTGTGAGGTTATCACAACATAAGGGAAACAAAATGAATAGCACAGTGCATAGAATCTGGTATATACCTAATGAATTCTAATTCTCTTCCTCCTCACATATATCCTTCACATGCCACACACTAAAGTGCCAAACCAGGACCTTGGTACATATAAATATAAATTCTCCTTTGTTCAAAAAAATCCTATCACTTCTCTATATAGGATGGTCCATATACAGATGCCATATATAGGCCACTCAAAATCCATCTTTCAGATGCTAGCCTTGTGGTTTAGTGGTTAAGTTTGCGAGCTCCACTTCAGCAGCCTGGGGTTTGCAGGTTAGGATCCCAGGTGCAGACCTACACACTGCTCATGAAGCCATGCTGTGGCGATGTCCCACATAAAAACAATAGAGGAATATTGGCACAAATGTTAGCTCAGGATCAATCTTCCTCACCCTCCAAAAGAAAATCCATTTTTCAGATATCCTGACTTTGTTTTCTATATAAATTATGAATTGACAAAATTAAATCTTTTTTTTTTAATTTTATTTTTCCTTTTTCTCCCCAAAGCCCCCTGGTACATAATTGTATATTTTTTTTAGTTGTGGGTCCTTCTAGTTGTGGCATGTGGGATGCCACCTCATCATGGGCTGATGAGAGGTGCCATATCCGCACCCAGGATCCGAACTGGCAAAACCCTGGGCTGCCGAAGTGGAGCGCACAAACTTAACCACTTGGCCATGGGGTCCCGCCCTCTACATCTATCTTTAAAGTACATTCTGTTTAATGTTTTAAGATATTATTTGATTATTGATAGACTTACACACAATACGTTATTTCTATCTCATGTGGCTGAAAGCGAGGGACTGGGATGGGGAAATTGAACTGCCCCCGACCTCCAGGTGTTTAAGGGTATTTGTGAACAAAAACTAATATCAACTAGAAGGGCCGTCCTCTCCATTGGGCCAACATGGGCCCACAGAGGCTCCTGAAACTCTCTTACACAAGTGGGGCACCAGGAGGTGGTGTCCTCTCTCCTAGTTCAAACTCCCCTCCCATCTGTTCCCTCTGGGATGGGGTAGAGCTGCAATAAGTGGTGGGAAGCAGAGGGGTTGACAGAAGTAATCTCTTTCCCGTATGAGAAGATGGCCCAAAGAGGCCCCAAACTCACTGACCAGGTACAGGGTGGCGGAAAACACAGCAGCTTTCTGTGACCCCCGCTCTATGTAAAGCAAGTAACCAGATGCTGAGGGAAGAGTTAGAAACTGCCCACTGGTCCCCTGGAGAGGTTAGAGACCAAGGAAGCAGCCGCAGACCTGCAGAATGCCCAGGTGGGTTTCCCAATAGTCAGCAAATGGTGAGTGGCTGTTGACCATCTTGACTGAAGCTGATTCCTGTTCCAGAAACGCTGGGCACGGGTACTCCCTGAGGCACTCGTCCACCTAAGGGATAGTCCATGCCTGAAGGACACCATCTCCTCACATTCCAAAATTAAAAACGTAAGAGCATTTTTCAGGTCTCAGAAATTTAACCCTCCTTATAGCTTCTAAGGCTATTGTTCAACTTGCAAGTGTTTACCTCTAATTACATTCGCGTAGACATTTAATGTGAAAATAAAATTAAGACTTTCCATAGCCCTTCAATCATAGGATTGAATTTTTCAGAGTTCTGTTAATCCTAATATACAACTTTGGACAATCTCTGCCGCAATATAAAATTTTAAAATATTGTACAGGTTGTGGTATCTGATAAATAATCTGACTGATTTAACACTTTCAGATAAATTCAAGGACAAGAGTGTCCTTGTGTCATGTCTAATAGAAGGACTAACATTTATTACAGGTTAATAATTCTTAAACACTGGTGTTTTAAAGGTGTATGGTCCTCACATAATATTGTGTTGTCATCTTTTTCATAATTATAAGGTGATTTGACATATTCATGTAATAAACAATTTATTTTTTAGGTGAGAAAATCCAGTGTCAATGTACCTTTTAGCCTTTGGACGAAATTTCAACTAAAATTCTATACTAAAATGATATCTGTCGAGTGTACCTTTTCTAAATCTGAATATTAAACCATTATTGCAACTTGTGAAGAAGCATAAGTTGCCGTTAAATTATAAAGAATCACTAAATGACCTTCAAGTAACTTACTAAATACATTTTAAAAATAAAGCAAATCATAAGATACTCCCTTTTCTTTCTCTATGTAAATTGCAAGAAGCTAGTATATGAGCTTTCCGTATTGTATAGTTCATTTTGTTACATGTAATACCACCTTAAAGTTTGTGGATATTTAGTGTCTCAACAATTGCCAACAATTGTTACTCTTTACTAAATTTTCTAAATTTTGAGAAAGTTATATGTAGCGACTTAAGAAGAGCAATTCTGCCACCTGGTGTTCTGTAACTACTTGTTTCTGGGAAATCACCAGTAGTTTGTTGCCAGTTTAAAGGTTGTAACTCTGAATCAGAATTCTAGAATAATCAACTGTGTCACCCTCCTCCCCCAATTTTCCCCCCAAATTTGCACAAACCAATCATGGAAGCTGGTAAATTTATCTGTATGTGTGCCAGAGTTAAAACTCATTCCTCAGGATTTTTACTAAGATTTGTAAAGCCAAATAACTAAACTTTAATTGAAACCATATGTTATTCTGCTTGAAATTTTATTTTATTTTAAACATATCTTTTTTGAATTCAGATATATTTGTACATCGGAATTGCTGAATTACTAGTTGATATGGTGAACTACAGAGATTATATTGTACTATATTTTAAAAAACAATAATAACAATAGAAGGAAACAAGTTTATAATTTGTTTTTAAAATGACCAATTTTAGGAGCTAGGAAAAGTTGTGTGTGTTTTTGGAACTCAGATAATTTGCAGAAATAAGTCTTCAAATCTTTGTAAAATTATCATTCACGAGATTAAAAAACAAAGAGTCCATCAATAACAATGAAGTAATCACTAAACTAATTGATATGTCTCTTATCTTATAGTGGAAAGTATTAGGAAATAATACACTGTTTCAAGATTTCCAATTTATCGTTCTTCCCTAGAAAGAAGCTAGAATGCTGTAAAAGTTGGCCTCAATTTCTGAGTCTTTTTTCCCTTGATACTTGAATTACTGAACTCTTTGTATCATTCTGCTCCTCCTGTGTATTTATTTTCAAATGGAGGAGATAAGTTTGTCTTCATGAAACCAAAAGTAAAATCAAATTGAGTATTCTCAACCTTGATAGTCCATGGAAGGTCTTCGTCAGAAATTTGTATATACATATATGGTAGTTGGGGAAGAGAGAAACCGTCATTTTAACCTATTTTTCAAAGAGATCCGTGGCATCCCCACTCCTCCCCCTCCAAAAGGATAAAAATAACCATGAAAAGATATCTCTGATTTCTTCAACTTTAATCCCCGTGATCAAAGTATAAAGGTTTACGTGGTCTGCTACTGCCATCTTGTGTCTAGCAAGAACGCTAGTCGGAGTGATGAATTCAGAAACTTCTCGATCCAGCCTGTAGGGTTCTGCAGAGACTTAAGGGGACAGAACACAGAAAAGAGCCAACTTCAGGCTGTGTGTCTGTCAGAGCATCACTAGGATTCCAGTACATAAGAGTTTTCATAAAGTATAAACTGCTCATCATTAAAGATTTGTCCTCACTAGTTTTACTCTTAAATGACTCTTTCATACTTGGAGCAAAAATTAAAACTGCCAGGAATCCTATAAGAAAGGATATCTAGATAGTAACATCTTACAAATTAGGAAGCTACAAGGAATTTTCATTTCTTGGAGATTTAACATTTCCTTTAAGTTTCTGTATATTCATCCAATATGAGCCACACTTCAAAACTTTCTAAAGTCTAGGCATTTCAACTTGAAAAAAATTAAAAACTACAAAAATAAGAAAAATGCTCGGGTTTATTACATAAAATCAAAAGAAGTTTTCAGCCTTGTGATTTCTAGTTATATGGCCAAATTGATGTGTGTTGATTTCACTACTGTATATAAGTGTTCATAAAGTGATTTTAGCTCTTAAATGTCTCTCAAATCTAAGAAATATAAGCTTAATCACAGAACATCAGAAAGAAAATACCAAAGTTCCAATGTTAACCTGCCAATACCACAGATTTGTGGCTCTTTATATATTTTTTAATATCATCAGTTTGCCAACTACACGAGAGGATGATTGGAGAGAGTTGGCAATGGCTGTTGAGTAAGAAGTGTATCCTGGAGCTCAATGGAGGGATGAAGTATTAAATTTCTTTCTCACTATTGTGACTACAAAATTATCTAGGATAACTTAGAAATGCCATAGCAAATATTGTGGGGGTATTTCCAGCTAACACAGAATTTCTATTTAAGAGGGAATTTGAAGTAGCCTTTTGGTTGAAAAGGGGTCTTGGGGACTGGTCTCGAGTCTGATTTTGAACAGTAAGAACACTGATTGGGTGGCATTGTACAGAGGGCATCACTCGAGTCTGCTTCTGTCAAATTGCATACGACTCTTCTAGAGAGGTAGAATTTAGCCTCACAGTATAGCACTATAGACAAAAGAATAAGCAGGAATAATTAGTATAAAAAGAAGCACAAATAAAGTCATCTTCTTGGGAGAGATTTTCTGCATATTGTATTTTTATCTGGGGGCTGGGGGTGGTGGTGACAGGTGAGTTTAATTCAAAACCTCCAATTGAAAAGCACTACTCATATTTTCTGGATCAATTCATCCTTTGTCCTAGTTTTTGATCCTACAGTTGGCTTCCTATACGTGATAGGACCTCTCAAGGCATTTAACAAGTGTGTCCAACAGGAGCCTCAGTTAAAATAAAACATGCCAGGATTCAAGGCTCTGCCTCAGAACCGCTCAGATTCTTCCACTAACAAACATCTCTGAAGTCAGCGCCCTGTACCTGTTTTTTGGAATCTCTTGCCCGAGGGCAGGCCAGCTCTCTGAATTGGCAGTACTGTTGTCGGGATACTGCATTGTTCTGGGTTTGCCCATCTGATATGCCTAACCCAGAGGAAGAGCTGCAGGAACTGATAGAAGGTTGTAGAACCAAGCTTCCTTCCACTTCATGCTTCTTGACCAATGAAAACAAAGCACAGAAGCGGAAAAGTCAGTAATCACATAACAAAAGAGCTCAGGCATAAAAATCTTTCATTTTGGACAGTGGAAACTTGATTTTGTTACATCCTCCCCAAAATTTGCTTAGAAATTACAAAAACAGGACTGGAAAAGACCTCAAAAGACCATATGTCCAGTTTCCTGCCACCAGGGGCCTGTTTCTGTGCCCCTTGCTTCCCCAGCCACACCAGACTGAGAGCATGGGTGTTCTCTTTGGCAATCTTCCAGTTCTTTCCATCCCCCAGTGGCTGGGCTCTCCACTCCACTTCTTTGTGACCTGATTCTGCACTGTGCATTCCTTGTCTTCCCAAGGACATTGGCTGGATTTTGATTTGAAACTTCTGTTCGTGCCCACAGCAAACTCTGATGTTAACCTGTTAAATCCTGCCACTGACGTGATTCCCAACGAACTTTTTCGTCGCTGCTGACACCCCTCTAGACTCCCTTCTCACCATCAGTACCTCGCTTGTATCAATGCCTTAGACACCAGCCTTGCAAAAAACATGAACCTTCTCAAAGCCTCTATCAGCCTCCTCTCTTGAGGCTTTTTGGATTGTTTTCTCAGGGGCTACATTGAGCAACACCACGAAGTGTTACAACCAACATGCCTCTATCTCCAATACTATCCAGTGGCCAGGGTCAACTCAAAGCAACTCAATTACTTTCTATCTGAGGATAAGCTGTTTGCGCATCCAAGGCACCTTGGAAGGGATGAAATAACCTACTCCACTCAGTGTTACAAAGAAATACGTCAGTTGCAATGTTCTCTGCAGCGTTTCTCCCAGGAGCATTATTAATTTTTCATGGAGCTCCTAGTGGCTTTTATTCCTGTGCTGAAGTCAGTAAAATTGATATGCAGAACCATCATGCCCCCCAGGGGACATTTGCCTCACTAAAATGTATGACTATAAACATGAATGGTAAAATTGTAGCTTTCTTTGAATTTTCAAAAGTGGGATAAAGAGTAATTTTTGTTTAAATATGTCTCATACTCCTTCCGAAGTAGTTGAATGCACATGGATATTTCTTAACCACCCTATGTTTTTAAAGAAAATTTCCTTTGTTGTTACTTATTTACCAAAAACTGCATTTTATGACCTAAAATGTTCATCCTTTAAAGCTGACGTGGATTTGGCTCTTTCTGATTGATCTCAATATGTTTCTGACTGTGTTAGTATCAAAAGCCAATAGCATTTTCCTTCAAAAAGAACCAAAGAAAGAATCGTTCTCTGTTCCCATAAAAATAATTTTTAAAAAGTTCCTTCCACCTAGCATTTATCTTTAAATAAAAAGTAGAGCAAACATTTTCACCCTGAAATATGATTACACTTTAAAATTTTCAACAAAATCGAGCTTGTAGTACCTGCATTCTACAATTAAATTAAACTTTCATTGTCATTTGCAAGAATGTATCTTTTTGTAAAATAAGCTTATTATCTTTTACCTTCAGTATGTGTCAATCCATGTGGATGTGTATCCGTATGTACTTGGTGGCTGAAGTGGGGTGTTAGCATGCCTTCAGAATTTTTGAAAGGAAGCTCTATAAAGCAGGGTCTTAATCTCTCTGGAATGAACAAGTTGGATGCCCATCAGGATCCACGTCTCTATGACCAAAGGGAGAAAACTAAGGGTGTTTTGGACAGTATTGGAAGGGGGAAAGCCCACATCAATGTGCCACTGTCTCATAGTCCAACCCCACAAATTTGTTCAATGGGTTGTGTTTCCTTGTGATGTTTTTATAGGTCCATAATTATTTATTTGCCATTCTGAGATCCAAGAAACTGAAAGTTTAGGTTTTTTTCCTAATTCTTTTGGTGGCAGAACCTGAACTGAAGCTATGCTTAGTCTTTATTTACTTTATTCCAATTAGTTCCTATGTTTCACTGCAAAAATATTAGTCTACTTGATTACAAGGTGGGAGTATATGTACCACATCACCTACCTAAATCAAAAACTCTAAAATTTCTGAATTCAAAAATTTATCTGATCCCAAGTTTTTTAGATCAGAGATTTGGACCTATCCTGGATAACACAACCACTTCTGGAAGGAGAAATACCCTCAAAGAAAGGCCTTATTAGAGCACCAGTTCCTGACTAGCAATAAAGATGGCACGAATATGTACTTTGTGTAGGGACAAGAATGGGGACTAGAAATGTTAAGGGAAGTGGAAAGAAAAGAGAGACATGGGCTTCAGGTGGCAAACATTGGCTACGTCAAAATGTGGCATAGGTTTCAAAGAAAATGCTCCAGATCATCACCCGGGAGACAAAAGTAAGATACTTTTCTTCTGGACGCTCCCAGCATTCTAAATGGTAATTCCATCCTTCTCTATATAGCGCTTAGTATATTTCCTTTGGCATTAAGAGGGAGAGAGTGGATTCCACTGCTTTTTAAGCCTGTAAAAATACAACCATGCTTTACCATATTTACATTTGACTTAACTTATTCCACGCTCAATTCTAAGGATAGGATTTGAGAAACTTCAGAAACTCCTTCAGATCTTCCAAATATAAAAGTCCTCATATTAAAAAACAATTTACTATTATTTTTACAATATTACTGTTATAAAAAAGAAAAACCAAATAAGTTACTGAAATCTATAATGGTGAAAAACTTGATGGCTATAAGATAGCACTAAAGAAATTAATTCAGATCTCTGAAAACTTGTCCAAATGTCTATTTTCCTTTTTTATATATTATACATGTTGCATGTTATTTATATTTGAAATGCTATTATGAATAACTGACTTCTTTCTATTAGATTAACATTGGAAATGCAAAAGGAAGAAATTGCTTAATATCAGTAAATAAACAAGTCTTTCAAATAAGGTTATAAATTTATTCTAAGTTTTGCTCAGAATCTACAAATATTCTGACATAGTATTTCAAATTTGCCCAAATATTAATCATATATTATCAATAAGTATTTTAAACAATTCAGACTTGTTCTTATGCCCTATACTTCAAATATTTTCTAATTGCTAGTTTAAGTGGAAAGTTTCATATCAAGTATAAAAAACTCCCTCAAGAAATCAAAAGTGCCTAACTTGGAATCACATAATATAACTGATTTACTAATGCCTTGGGACACACATTTTTAAATTATATTTAGGGAAAAGAGACTTTCAGTTACAATTTGACTATGGACATAGAATTATAAACACTATGTCATCTTTTTTTCCAACCACGATAGATAGGGTTTTGATTTGATTGCATCCTCAGGGATTCAGTGTGGCTCACTGTTGAGCGGAATCTTGGATTATGCTCATTGAGAGCTGGAAGGGGAAATGACCAATGAGAGATCTGAGAGCAGACTTTGCCATACGGCTTCTAACTGTTTGCCTTTTGAAGCTCAAGGAGAGAGATCTGAGATACCACGGCGATGTTTTTCCTTTTTCATGAAAGATTTGTCCAGGAAGACAGGAGTAGCCATGAATATGACATGTTGATGAAAACATGAGGAGGCCAAGCCAACAGATGGAAAAGCAAAGGGCCCATAGCTGCTTCAAACGAATCCCTGTGGCGTTGAGCATCTTTCAAAGAAGGTCAACCTCAGAATAAAGACACAGAGTCCTTCTCTCCATCCCTAATCAGCCCTTTGGGTCAAAGCTCATGAGAGACATTCTGTTTGCCTCCATTCTGGTAGACCCTTATTAAACATCAATGTTTGGTCAATAATCTTTTGTATAAAAAGGACATAATCAGTGATGTGTAATAATTGGGTAATGAAATTTTCCTTCTTTGGGCTACTATCCTTAGAATCAGGAAGTAATCTTTTGCTTTTTTGCTCTACTTATTTGCTTAAAAATTTTGGCAACTAAGTGTTTGTAAAATTCTAGGAATGTTTATGCTATCCTGAACCTGGGAATTTTTAAATACATAAAATATACTACGTTCAACCTCTACTTGGCTAAAATGTAATAAGGTTTCAAAATTGTATTTTGAGCTATCACAAGCAATCACTTTTTTATGAAAGAAAATTCAGGAAACATTAATATACCAACAGACGCATTTTTTTATTCATAAGTTATTTGTATAAGAAAAGATAGTGCATTTGTAAAATATAGGGAAATACTCTATAAATAAAAGAACAGCAATTAGAAAATTGATACTGTTTCTGTTGGATTTTTTTAAGCATTGAAATCATTATTTTCCAACTATGAATCTGTCATATTAAAATAAGAATACTGATACTCCCATTATATTTGAAAATTAGCATCCTGATGAAATTATACAGTGTACATTCAAGTTACTTATCATAGATAATAACCTGTTTCAAATCTAAACTATATCAGTTAGTACCATTGAATTAAGATGATCAAATTCTTATCTAGAGGAAGTATGTGATGACTTTATAGTAAATTGCCATAAAATCAATATCAGTGACATGAGAAGGGTTAAAACAATTCAAAGCCCAAAAGATGTAGGAACTAAAGATGATTTAATAAGCAAACTTCTTTCTAGTCTCTTTTTGCCTGCTCTTTATGGAATACCTATGCGTCTAGGAACAACCTAGGGTTGTAATGCAATGTTTGGATGGTCCTTTATCATGTTTAGGTGCTATAGGAGTTTCTGGAAGAGAGTCAGGGATGACCCAGTGGGGATGAACATGGGACAGAGGCAGGGAATAGCACATCAGAATGAGAAGGAGATAAAGAGGGATAAAACCAATGCAAATTTGGCAAATTGAGTCTTTTTTTTTTCTCATGACTTTTGAAAGTCCTCTGCTGGGCTGACTTTGCTTTATAACTTATGGTTTCAACAGAAGCCAGAGAGTGAGTGGTAACAAGACCACTGCAACCAAGTGGATAGCAATTTAAGGCTACAAGAGGTCACCATTTTCATCATCTTTGAATCAGTATTTATATTCTAGAGAGAGAGAAATGCTTTTAAGAACTTCAAATCTAGCCCCTCTCACTAACTTAATTCATTGAAAATGTTAGAAAAACATAACTTTTTTTCTTCAAACTTGTTCTGAACTGACTTGAATTTTGCCACCCAGGGAGCAATACAGATAAGATTCTTGTTGTCAACATTTCATGGCTAAATTTCTCAAGCGTGACATAGCAAGCAAGACCTAGGCCAGAGTCTGTAAGAGTAAAGTTGCTTCAATCTTGGGATGGTTGCCCTTTATCCATTTGTCAGTTTTACTTTTTGTTACATCTCTGCGGGAAAGTATTTGTGTGGTTGGAGGAAGGAGGATCATCAAGAACGCCTGCTTTTTCGGGAATTGCATGGTCTCCTAAATATGATTCTGCCCCTTTAAGATGAAAATGCTGACAGCTAGAGTAAAGAATCAAAAGAAATAAATTAAAACTCTTGACTGGTGTTCAAAGCTATGATTTCATAGGAATGTTACAATGATTATTCCGTACAAGGATAAACACCCAAGCTGATGACTGACTTAATGACCTCCAGCAACTATGTGAAGTCGTTTTATTAAACATGGTGACCTGCTATTCTCTGTCTCCCCTGAAGACAGAATGAGAATAGAGAAGCTCAAACTACACCGCTGCAGGAGAGATATAATTTAGATATTCAGAATTTCCTAATTACGGTGGTTGTTATGAAAGGAAATTGATTTCTAAAAAAGATTACAATCGGTCTCCTTCTGGGAAGAAGGCATCACCTTCATTAGAGATCAGTTTCTCTTAGTGAAAGAAAAACGTATCTGATGGTTAGGGCTTCCACACAGGCAGCTAGCTACACAGGACACAAGCCTATGACACCAAAATTCACCTCTATTGCATCAAAAGCAGTAACCTCTTCTTCCAGTTGGTTGTGCATAAGAGGACTTTGAATTCCCACATTTATTTTAGAGTCAGAGAGCAAAAGAGTACACATTGACATTTGTTAAATGTGTGTTGTGATTTCCAATAAAATTCGCAGGTTATGCCAATCATCATGGGTTAACTGTGTCTTCTGAGATCATGATGAAATCTAAGATCTTTCAATCAGATTTGTTATCAACACACTCCTGAGCCATAACCTTTTCTCTGTCCTTGCTTGGCCACTCGCTCTCTTCTTATTGCCTTTGTTCATCCACAGCCAGCTATGTGCTTACACTGCCAGTTGACTTGTCAGCCAGTCAGCATAGGAATAGGCATGCCCTCCAGGAGCCCTTAAAGAGCCCCTGAGTGTCTGGGAAATGCATCCATTACCCCACTGCATCCCGGCCTTGTTTTGGGGAGGAAGAGCTAGGTTCCTGGTTTAATTTACTCCTTCTAACCAGTCACAACTCATTTCATCACATGTGTTCTGGATGAAGCTATAAAATCAGACATCCACTCAAGAGAAATGGTGTAGGCATTAACTTTGGACTGGTTTCTGGTGGTATACACTCCACTTCTTGCCTCATTTCCTCTAGTGCTCTGTCATAGAATTTAAAGGATTTCTGAAGACAATAAAGCTGAAAGCAATGGAAAGAAACTTGGCCAGAAAAAGAGGAGAAAAGTCTTCAGTATTAAAATCCTTTAAAAGGGATGAAGGAGTTATATAAACGGCAATTAGAGTACAGTAAGGAAATTATTCCAAGGATGGTAAGCTCATCATGATTTGCAGGGAGAATGACACAGTAAAGCAGGCAAAGACAAAGCTTTGGAGCCAGAACATAGTCACTGGTGCGTTTGTGTCTGGAGGATGTACTAAGGTAAAGGCCACTGAGGTCAAGATCTATGGCAATACCTTCACTGAAGCTTCTCTTTCCCCTTCAGTGGTCCTTGCCTTCTAGCGCTACTCAATACTCAGAGTAGCTGAGAATCATTATGGTGACGTAGGAACTTCTGGCCAAGTGTCTAATTTACTCAACGACTCTCATGAACCTCACAGGACCTCTCAGTTGGGGTGCTAAGAAATGGAAACAATGGAAGAATGAGTTATCATCCTCAGGGTTAATCACCCTGACCTGTAATTCAATTAATACATTCTCAATCATCACTGTCCAAATGTCACCTGAACCAAACCTCCAAACCAACCCAGCCCAACAGTTAATCACTCCTTGCCTGACCTATAAATCTAGCTTGTAGACGGCTTTTAATCATGGTGATCATGCTGTCTTTCTTTCCTTTCCATTCACTCTCTTTTCTTTCTCTCTTTCTCTCTCAATCTCTCTCTCTCCCTTTATTTTTCTTTCTCTCTTTCTTTCATTGCTCTTCTGCCCCTCTAAGCTAAAGTATGAGTCTCTTAAGAGGAAAGTAATTGTGTCATCTATTGTTGTGCTACATCACAAGGATCTGAGAAACATTTGTTGAGCTGCACAAAACTGAAGGTTGTGGGAGTCACTCTGAGGGTGAGAGAGGGAGGGAGTGGAGAGATATAGCTCCTCATATGTACAAAGTACAGAATATCTGTCTCTTAGAGTTAACCGATGAGTTTTGATATCATGCCATACATGTCTGGTATATGCTAGGCCATCAGTTGAATGGTTGTTGATATATTATTATCAGTTATGATATTCTTATTATTTTCATGACATTATGTATATTATTGAGTTTCTAAGTGGCCCTCGGTGAGTTCAGCTACTGGAGACTTGAAGTGACTTTGTCCCCCAAAGAGAGTCTTGAGTATGCCTGGAAAGGCTTATGACTATCCACCGTCCTCTTTTCCATGTGTGTTCTTTTTCCAGTACATTCTTGCTTGTGCTCTCTCTGCCTTTTACATCCTATAATTTTTTTCAAGTTTTCTTAAGGAGACTTCTCCCATTCTAATGGTTTTAATATTAAATTTCTAAATCTGGTTTTAAAATGAAGCCAGTTTGCAAAACAGAAGGAAGAACATGCAAACAGATGAAGCTGGTGTTGGAGAGGCTGATAGATAAAAATAATTTCTTTCAATGTAGGAACTCCACAAATTTGTGGTATCTGGGGACAAATGATTCTAGCCTATTTTGCGTCAGGTAAATCCATTTAATTCATTTGGGAGATGGATTTAGTTTCCTGATGTTTCTTCTTATAATTGGTAATAAACTCTGGTTCATATAATGAGAAGAAAACAGGAAATGGAAGAAAAGAATCTCCAATCTGTGATGGGTAACTGTTTTTGGATAATAATTATTGCCACATTTTTTGCATTATTGTGAAAGTAAAATATCAGACCAACATTTAGAGTGTTTTATGGAAGGAAAAATGAATATCGTTTTGTACCAGATAATTGACATTAATACTTCTACGTATAAGAGGTAGTGCTCATCCATTTACTGCAATGTTCTGTTGTGATTTAATATTCTAATAATAACCAACAGCAGGCAATTGAATATTCTGATTTCTTCCCAAGGGAGTAGTTAGAACTTAAATACACATTTTGGTGTCATCAGATTTTAGGTAGTGTTTAATTAAAGCCATGAGACCAGATGACATTACTTAGGGAAAGAACAGAAATGCATAGACATTATTTTGTTATAATTGCTGTTAGCTGTCAATCATTAAAAAACGCTATGTAATCAGGCCAAGTAACTGGTGATCAGTTTCATCATCAAAGAGAGATAAACAATTATGGAAACCATGGGGTAATAGCAATTATGGAAGCCACATGGAAACTAGAAGTATTAAAGTAAAACCTTTTTGGAGTCAAGTAGAGAGCACTGGCCTAACCCTGAAAGATGTTAGAGGTGATTTGAGACCCTACATACTTTGCTGAAATCAACTGTGGCCAGGTTTTACTATTTATTTAAGTGGGCTTGCCTAGAAAAATACAGATAAAAGATGACTTTTTATTTCGCCTTTCCTTCAAATTATTTACATTCTAAAATAGGGTTATATTTTACTAAGTCTCATTCTAACGCAAATGGCCAAATGCAGCTATATAACTCCATGACCCTATTTTCTGATCCTATACTCTAGTCTGACTTTATCCTCAGGCTGGTTTCTTCCTGATTAATGTTCTCAACCTCAGAGTAATTCCAAAAGGGGGTCAACAGTTTCCACTTAATGTGTAGCAAAAAGTCAATAATTCTTTGGGGGTTTTTTTGTTGTTTTTGCTGAGGAAGATTGGCCCTGAGCTAATATCTGTTGCCAATCTTCCTCTTTTTGCTTAAGGAAGATTGTCATTGAGCTAATGTCTGTGCCAATTTTCCTCTATTTTGTATGTGGGACCCCACCACAGCATGGCCTGATGAGCAGTGTGTAGGTCCGCGCCTGGGATCTGAACCCGCAAACCCTGGGCCACCGAAGCAAAGTGCACGAACTTAACCACTACACCATGGGGCTTGCCCCAATAAATTTTATTTTTCTGTGGTAACAAAACAAAACCAAAAAACAAAAAATAATATCCCTAAATACACAAGTATAAGAATCCTAAAATTAATAGAAATGTTAAAGAAGCAGGGTCAATAAATTATAAAAGCTTTTGTAGTTTTGATACATTTCTTTCTTAGCTCTTTTGATACTTATTTCATGTTGTACAGCAAGACAGAGTAATTTTTTGCTAATAGAAACAGCAGTGGTAGAAAATCGTAGTGGTAGAAAAGATGGTGTATTTAGGTAAAATATGTCATGATTCAACTGAGAATTGATGAGAATTAGTGAGGAAACACAACCATGAAGCTTACAAGGGCCATGGTAGAGAGCAAAGATAGCAACAGAGCAATATGGAAATTGTAGTTTTGGCTGTACCTCCATCCAACTGAATACATTTTATTCAGGTCCTTTAAATCTTTAAATCAGCCCCATTTGTAAAATGTGAGTTAATGGGTTAGAAGGCTAATTTCATCTTAAATTTTCTCCAAACTTAGGGAATGTTATTACAGAAAGCTAAGGATCTATTATAACTCCATTCTTATCTGAGGTCATAAACAATTACTTGCATGTTCATTTAGTACATAGCATGTTGTTGTGGCTGGGGTGGCTTATTGGATCACAATTTTCACCTCTTCACTTCAACTTAATAGGGCTGAGTCAAAGAAGGGTAGCTTCTTAAACCGTGTTAGTTTTGCTCAGGAATCTACATTTTCACAGTACTTGGAGGGAATAGCTTGTCTCTGCTGCACTCAGAAGGAGCTTGGATGGCTTCAAAGCTGGAGTTGAGCATCATCTGAAGGTTTGCTGGCTCACATGACTGATAGTTGAGGTTGACTGTCTGCTGAGATCTTATCTGAGCCGCTCAGATAAACTGCACGTGGCTTCTGTACTTCCTCACAAAATGGTGGCTTGGTTTCAGGAACAAGTGTTCTAAGAGAGAAAAAGAGAGAGAGAGATAGAGCAGACAGAAGCCTTAGAAGTCATACAATGCCATACACAGTGACAAGTGCCACCAAGATTTAAGGGAATGGGAAATTAACTCTACATCTTTATTAGCAGAAGCAAAGTTCTGTAAGAGCATGTGAGAAATACAATCTAGCATAATTGATTTGCTCAACATGAATCAGTATTGTTTGAAAGAGGCATTTTGTTGTTTCTGTTTCATGTTCTAAAGGAGTGAAATTTTATCATAAAGAAGGGGATTGATGAATATGAAGGAGACAGAGATAAAGCAATTAACAATTGGATACATAGCTAATGTTGACTCACGCTAATTATACATTCCTTCAAATGGCTACTATTTACTGTCTGAATACTTGCAAGGGGAAATTCTTTCTATGGCATGGCTAAATATAAAACAGCAGCTTTCATATGCAGTTTTCTTTGGGGTGACAGGGAATTGTCCTGACTTCAGATCTCAAATATTCTTTTTCCTCCTTCTTCTCCTTTTCTTACAACTTTTCCGCTTCTTTTTCCTCTTTTCTTTTGTAAAGTGATTTTTGCATTATTATCCTTAATGCAATAGTTATACCTCATTGCGCTCCATATCCATACTACTTCTTCAGACTTCAGATAACATCCAAAGGCCAGTATATAGCCAGTGGTTGTCCCAGGGCAGTCAAAATCTATCTAGGGGAAGAATTTTCTAGGTAGTAAGAAAATGTGGAAAATTCTAAAGGGTGAAAAAGAGGGGAATTAGGAGGGAAAGAGAGAAACACACATCCTCACCTTCTTCCTTTTGGTGTGGAAAGGCAGAGGTTGATAGATGGGCGGATGTAAAAGAAACACCCAGTTCAGTGAGGAGAGAACTCAATATCTTTCAGGGGCACAGTTGGTACTTTCTGGAGTGTGGTTTGGAGAGACTTCAAGTCACATCCAGATTTGGGCAAGAGATGTGACTAGATAAATAATTGCAAGGGCCCCTCCTTATCTCTAAAGAATAAATGATACAGTCGGGGTTAATAGAAGCTTCCATGTGCCCAGCAGCAAAGCACAGATGATGTTCACAAGCAGAAGTCTTGAGACAGTCTGCCTCAAAAAGCCACAATGTGCAAAAATGTTGCCGCCAATGGCACACGTCTAGGAGTATGAACTCCAGCGGTGGGGACAAGAATGCTGACCACATAGCAAGTAGGACCAGTCCTGCTTCATTGGTCATTGGTTCAAGGAAGAAGCCAAAGAAGCCCATGATCAACAGAGACCAGCAAGATTCAGAGGGCACTTTGTAGATCAGAGACCGCCACTACCAAAGTTCTTCCCTCCTATACACACCTGGAGAGGAAAAAGTCTGAACTCCTGAGCACTTGCTCAAAGAAGGCTGATGCCTCCAAAAGTGCTATATACGCTGGAAGGGACTCTGATAGTGTTAACTCTAAGTTGCAATTTAGGGTCCCCTGTGCACTCATAAAGCAGCTGTTAAAGAGAAGGATCAGATCAGTTATAGTAAATTAAGAAAAACAAGATTTTGCCCTTCTGAGTATATATCAATCTAGTAAATTTGTGAGCCCTCTTTCTTATCATGGAATTTGTAAAGTTGACTCTTAAAGAAACAGTTTATCCAATTTAGAAGACAAGAATATTTTCCCTTTACAAAATTGAGGTTCAAGGAATTCAATGACCTGCTTATATACAGCAGAATAGAAACCGGCATTCATGACATCCAATTCAAAGCTTTTCTTGCCGTGTCATCTCTCACACCAGCAATCATGTCTTTCTCCTTTCTTTCTAATGGAAAATCAATGTAGGAATGAGTTCAGATGGGAAAGGAGATGCCAGAGCAAAGATGTGAAAACCCCAGAACTCTAATTGGCAAATGCCAATTGATTCTTGAATTAATGGCCCCATCAAAAAATACTCATCCTTCCCAAACCACATGGAATCATTAAGAGATATTACTTGAGTCAACTAAAAAAAGTTAAGGTCCATCTCAGATCATTTCCCTGTTGGAGGCTGATTATGCAGAAGTGGAACTCTTCCTAAATAAGGAATGTGAGCCACTAGTACAATCATCTAAATGAGCTCTACGTTATATTAGGTTACCTTTCAGAGTAATAAGACCACCTGCACTGCTCAATTTAAAGTACTTGACACTTTCAACTACTTGATTCATTCCCAAACTGGTAGTAAACAGGAATAACTATGAGAACTGGTTTTCTTTTTTTTAAAGATTGGCACCTGAGCTAACAACTGTTGCCAATCCTTTTTTTTTTTTCCTGCTGTATCTCCCCAAACCTTGCCGTACATAGTTGTATATCTTAGTTGTGGGTCCTTCTAGTTGTGGGATGTGGGATGCCGCCTCAAGGTGACCTGACGAGCAGTGCCATGTCCGCGCCCAGGATCCGAACCCTGGGCCGCCGCAGTGGAGCGCGTGAACTTAACTACTCGGCCACGGGGCCGGCCCCGAGAATTAGTTTTGATATCTTTGTTTTACTCTGGCCAGTTGTGTTTTCTTTCACAAAGTCATAATAGCATTTCTTAATATTGTGGATATCTCATTTTCTTAGTCTAACTCAATTTGTAATATACTACATTATTTTATTATTTTGAAAATTGTAGAATTATATATATCTTTCTTAGACATTTTGCCCAGGCTACATTTTTAATCTTTGCTTATGATAATTGGATGTCCAGTTTAAAGGATTATTTTTAAAAATATTTTCATTATATGAATCATTAATTTCTTCTATGTAATATAGAGAAATTTGTCTATTAACTTAAAATTGAAAGTATGTAGCAGTGTAGTTTATGGGTAGGAAATCTCGTTTGTATGCACAAGTAAATATTTTCACGATGAAGTCAAACATATTTGTGTTAAGGGCTGTATTTGCATGTACAAGTATGGGTTTCAAGTACCCAATAAAATTAAATTACATAAACACATATGCTAATATAATGCATTATAGTTCTCAGATTCTTCTCTAGGTAAGAATGGATGAGTTCATCAGTTCCACAATAACCAAGTCTCTCCCCTCAAAGTATCTTATTTTAAAACACTTGGTTCCTCCATCCTTGCAACCTATTAAAAATAGAAACAAAGAGAAGAAAGAAAAAACTTGAAAAAGTAAATTTGAATGGCAAATATCACACAAATTATTCAGTTTAATTACAGGACAAGGACAACAGAGGTAAGTTGTTGTTGTTGTTTTAAGAAAGATTTTCAATTCCCTCTAAGAAAGTTATATAGAAACCTAGTAAGCAACTACCAATTTGGGTAATAAATTCGTCATAGCTGCTCCCAGAAAACAAATGTGATTTTTTGGAAGATATGACAACTCTCTTAGACTGTGGAATTTATATTTAGACTGGAATCCCACCCAGCCTTGTGTCTTTCTCAGTTCTAAAATTTAAATATTTTGTTGGTTAACTCTTATTTTCTCAGATGAGGTATTTTAGGCAGTAACCATTATTGAATATTTAGAGGGAGGAAACCGGCTCTTCAACGGAGGATAATTTTTTAAAATATGTCTAAAATATGAATTTTAGAAATGTAGCTTTCCTTCATCACAACTTTTCCTTATTAGCAGTATCTTCCCAAAATTACCTTAAACAATTAAAGTCTAAAAGTGCTTTTGAAGTAATTTGATCAATTTTTAAGCTTTCAAAACTGATGATTTTATTAAGGCCCTGGAAAAAAGTTAGCAAACTCATGCCTAACATTTTTCTTTATTCTTTTTCAGTAAAATCTCTGGGCTAAATGACGTCTCTCAGGTCCTCATTGAATTATGCATAGTCTTTGAATAAATATATTCGGAAGTCATCCAAAACAAGGAACTGTGAAGTTTAATAAGACTTCTTTGGACTCAAAGCACAATTTTCTTCAGAACGCTTTCTTATTCTTTTAGACTGTAAGCGGTAGATACATACATAATTTGTACAAATTCATATGCATTTCTATATTCTGATTCTATCAGTATAATTCTCTATAAAGTACTAAAAATTCTACTCTGCATCTCAGATTCATTCACCAAGCAATTAGTCTGTCATCTTGAATCATGTGGCATTCACTGTGTATGGAGGAAGAGGGTGGGGTTGGAAATCATGAGACCTACTCTAAGGACACTGAAAACTGGTTGTGAAGAAACATGCACAAAATAACCTATTATTCCAAAATTGGTGTATCAAAATCTTAAACTGTACATTCCAACACAAGTAAAGCATTGATCAGATGTGAGTAACACTTGAAACAGTGGATTTGAAGATCATTTTCATTGTCATGAAGAAGTGTACACTGGCAGAGGAAGATGCAGGTATTCTAGGTGGAAAGAATCATCTCAGTAAAGGAATAGAGAAGGAAGTGAGAACACCTGGGCAGAAGTCAAAATATGATCAAAAGCTTCTACAAGCTTGCTAAAAGAGGACTAGAAATTGAGAACATGAAAAGTGAAAGAAAACTAGAACCATGCCTGCAATCTATCATGCCGAGGACCATCACACAAAGCAGCTCTGTTGGTTGACTAGCCTTCTGAAACCACAGTAGGCTACAGCCCAGTTGTGCATCTCATTATTCTTTTCAGGTAGTCTCATGTGTATCCCACCATTGCAGAAAACTCTATGAGAAGCCTTCTTGTCCTTATGCTAGACTTATCGTCATAAGGAAAAAAAAGACTCAAGTAGCATCTAACTATACCCATATCAAAATGTCAAGACATGACCCTGATGTGTTCCCATCCTGATTTAAAATGAGTGTTGTCCCAATTATAGTATTGACTCTTGCATTCTGGAAAATGCCATACTCTCTGATGACCATGAAGGAGGCGGTTGCCAGTTCTAGTCCAAAGGAGGCCAGGCAAAAAAATATTAAGAGATGAAAAAGTCTTAGAGAGAAACCTTTTGGCCCAAACCCAGCCTCCCATTCAAAGAATTCTATGGGGGCCAATTGTCCCATCCCCAAGAGCTATTATGGCCACATTTAACTTCTGGCCAGAGGCCCAGCATTTCTGAGGTTCTTTGAATTTTCTACTTATCCACAATGATGGAAATTCATGCAAGAAAGGATATTTAGAGTAAGTGTGTACAAATATGGGCATCTTCTATTCACCTATTGAAGGACGGGGTCTGTATCTGAATGCATGCTGACTCTTTCCACCCAATAAAAAAAGTAGGGAACATAAAAGATGTGTTAGATCATCTTGTCAACTCTTTCTCTTAGTTCCCTAAACAATCCAGGATGCTGTCATATGAAACTATCCACTTTAGGGCGTCTCCAAGGATAGAAGCAAGGAATGCCTCCGGAATTTATGTAGATGCCTAGCCAGGCAGCCAGCCACATCAAGGCTTTATGATTCATCATTAGAAATGATGAAAAAACATAACATCCTTTATCATCACATGCCACCTCCCAGTGTTTCTTTCTCCTAGAATTAATAAACGCAATGACACTGAATTCAGGGAAGAAAATAGTTATGTGTGTGTGTGGGGTTTTTTTTGCAAATTCATACGCAATGACTCCTTTCATTGCTATTAATAACCTGGAAGACTCATCCAGCCAAACTTTCTCACTATGTGTGTGTGTGTGCCTGGACTGGAGGAAAATCTAAGCATCATCTATATCTGACAAGCTTGCTGCACTGTGCTAATGAGCCCTAACGGCTTTAACATATGTCCTTCATGGCTGGCCCACCTGAGGCTTGCTCCATCATGGAAAAAAAGTTCAAGTTGATGCCTGAGCTGGATGTTAGGGTTGCTTAAAGTGAAATAGAGTCTGTCAATCTGTTCAGCGTCATACTTACAATCAGAGCACTGGGGATGTTTGTCCAAATCCTTCTGCTTTTCTTACGAATTAGAAGCCTTCTCTTTTTTTGGTAGAAATAAAACAGATCATGCAGCATCATGAATAGCAACAGGCTGGTGCATAACAACAGGGAGTCCAGTGGGGTCACCACACACATACTCCCTTCATTTCTGGGTTGGCAGGTATAGTAAGATTTGGAATGTACACGAGAATTCTTCCCATCTCCTTCCATGGAGCTAGTTCACTGATGGTGAAGTTATGTGAAAAATCTCAGAATGCCAGCTCTGGAAAATACTCAAGGGATCAAAAAGCACTCAGAGATTTCCTATTGAATCCAAAATATATAAACATTTATCCAAGTGCACCCTGTTCTCAGTCTTGATTAATAGTCAGGTAATTGAAAGTGTTCTCATCTCTTACACTTAATGCTGTGATTTATTTGCAGCCTCAGCACTATCTCTAGGAGCTGTGTTAGAGCCCATGGTGTGTTCTCAACCCTGGCTGCATGTTAGCATCACCCAGAGAGCCCCCACTAAGTACCCACCCCTGGGGCCCCATCCCCAGAGACTCTGACTTAATTGGCCTGGGATGGAGCCAGGCATTGGTATTTTTTTTATAGTTCCCCAGAAAATTCTAAAATGCAGCCAAAGTCAAAAGCTGATGATCAAAAGCCTAAAATTAACAAACTGAATCCAAAATGACTTATAGATATATTGGTATACTATAACAGTGCACTTCTAACAATCCTTTGTTAGAAGGTGTTCAGGAAGTATTAGAAGAAAATTCCTCTGGTTTAGCAGCACTGCTATCTCAATACTCTACTTCCTCTCTCTGCACATCTCAGAGATCAGGAGTTCCTTGACATAAACGTACATGTGAGAGGCAACCCAGCGTAGCGGGTAAGAGGATAGCTTTTATATTCTTGAGTTTGACTCTTTACTCTTATGCTATTTAATAGTGTGATCTTGGTTAAGCTACTTAGTCCCTCTGGCCCTCAACTTTTCCTTCTGTAAAGTGGTAATAGCTCCAGTTGGAAGAATTAAATGTCTCAAATGTGAATGAAACACTTGCAAAGGGGCCTGGCCCATGGGAGGCTCTACATAAGTATTGGCTATTACTACCCCTAAGTGTCGTTAACTGGAAAATAGGACATACAAAAACCAAACCTGAAGTGGTTAACGCATGCACAGGGTACTAAACATTAAGAGTTGGCTTTCTTTTCTGTCTGTTCAAAGCCTACTATTCAATGATCTTTATGAATTTTGGAATCTACACAGAATTCAGCCACATGAACCGTTTTCTTTCATCTAAAAGGTTGCGTGATTTTTGCCAGTATTCGCAAATTTGGGGTCAGTTATAATTATATGTTAACTGACAGCATTGTTGCAATACTATGAAAACTATAGTTTTCAAAACAGTGCTTTATTCCCAAAGGTCTTGTGTACTTGTATGGCAGTTATGGTAATATTTGCAGTGTAAACATTACGTAAACCTGAAATTTAAATTTCCCTTTGTACAATAACAGGACTGACATGATGTGGGTCCAAAGTGATAGTTTTTTTTAAAAAAACGAAAAAGTTTAAAGGCCTTTAGTGTAAGCATAGGCTTGGCTTAGCTAGTTACTTGATTGCTTGACAAAATATCATTGGGAAACTATGTCAGGGCATGCCATCAATACGGCTTACACTTTTTTACTCCACCGACTCTAAATTACTGCATTGCTTTCAATCCTGAAAGGATATTTTCTCCAGGGGATCAGAATCAAGATCTCGGTAATGTGAGGCAGCAGAAGAAAATCTTCCTACTCCTTGAAGACCCTCCCTTTGCGTAGCTGAAGTTGAAGAGAACTTCTCCTGGATTTAATGTGGTGTGACTGAGCTTTGAATTAATCCCTTCCCGTCCCAGAGAACGATGATTCCTGATGTCAGAGATTCCCCTTCCTTCAAGCAATTGTTTCTTTTTTAGAGCAAAGGATGGCAATATTTTTCTGTAAAGCACCCATGTAAAATTTTAGGCTGTACATTCTCTGTCGAAAACTACTGCCTTCTACAACTGTAGCAAGAAAACAGTCACAGAAAATACACTAACAAGTGAGCATGTCTGGTGTGGTAGGTCCCCAAAGATATCCAGGTCCTCGTCCCTGGAACCCATGAATGTTACCGTGTGTGACAAAAAGGACTTTACAGATGTGATTAAAGCAAAGATCTCAAAATAAGGAGATTGTTCTAGAGTATCCGGGTGGGCTCTAAATGCAATCACAAGTCTCCCTATAAGAGGGAGACACAGGGACATACAACCACAGAGACAGAAGGCAACATGACAACTGAAGCAAGATCCACTAAGCTGCTGGCTTTGAAGATGGAGAAAAGTCCACAAGCCAAGGCATCCAAGGAATGCATGCTTAGAAGATGGAGAAGACAAAGACAGGGGTTCTCCCCTAGAGCCTACAGGCATGACGCCTTGATTTGGTCCCAGTGAAACTATTTCTGGACTGCTGCCATCCAGAACTGGAAGAGAATAAATGTGTGTGCTTTTTTTTAAGTGCTTTTTCGTGAGGAAGATTGGCCCTGAGGTAAAATCTGTTGCCATTCTTCTGGGGGTTTTTTTCCCCTCCACAAAGCCCCAGCACACAGTTGCATCTCCTAGTTGTAGGTCATTCTAGTTCTGCTATGTGGGATGCTGCCACAGCGTGACTTGATGAGAAGTGTGCAGGTCTGCACCCAGGATCCGAACGGGCGAACCCTGGGCCTCCAAAGTGGAGTGCATCAACTTAACCACTCAGGCAGGGGTTACAAACTAATGACTTATAAAACTAGTGGCTTAAAAACTAATACAGCTGGATTCCAATAAACTTTTATTTACAAAAACAAGAGGCAGCCAGATTTGGCCATCAGACAATAGTTTGCCAAGTCCTGCTCTGTGGATCTGCCTTACACCATTTATCCCATTGCATGCTCCGGTTCTCTACGTACCCGCTTCCCCCAAATTGAATCTCTCTTCAGAGGCCATGGGTCTTGGATTCAGCAGGACTAGATTTTAATTCTGGTTCTGCGCGTACTGGTTGTGTGACCCAGTCACTAACCTCTCTCTGCCTCTGTTCCTGCGTTTGCAGGGTGGCTGTCTGGAATAAATCAGATAATGCATGGACAACCCTTATGCAAGAACGCTTGGCACAATGGTCGATAGAGGCCACCTTGCCTGCATCCATATTCAGGAATCCTCTTACCCTCTTCCACATTTTCATTCTTCCTTGCCTCTTATCTAACACACTGTACAATTTGCTTATTTATTATATTTAATATGTACTGTCTGAATTCCCACACTAGAACAGAAGCTCTCAGAGGGCCAGGCATAGAGAAGGTACTTAGTATTTGTTAAATGAATTAATGTGCATTGAATAAATAAGCGTGTTTCATGAATGACCTATCAGTTAGTCGGAGAGTGAAAAACACCCCCAGCATCTAAGAGTAGTACCATTAGATAGGAGTAGCAAGTCCCATTCAGTGAAGGTATGTAGACTTCAGAGCAGTCTGAGAAATACATTCCAGAAGACAGATAAATTAGACAACCTGGATGAAGAATATACAAATGGCTCCAAACTCCCTCCCCTAGGGGGCCCCTCATCCCCCATCTCCCAGGACACAACGCTTCTCCTGCTTGCCAACATAGCTTTCTTTACATTGTCTTCTTTCCATCAGGTACTTTGGAATGGAAAGATGATGTAGGGTTCTGGAAGCGTGGGGTTTCCCGCCTCTGTAGCCACATTTTCCTAGAAGCTAGAGGAAGAGTATATTCCATTCCCAGAATAATTAATCGGAAATACAAATTAGAATTTTATTTAGTTATTTAACATTCATTGAAGGGAATTTTACTAGAATGTGTTCCAACTTCCTTTTTATCTTTGTTTAATAATAGCGAATAACTGCATTAAGTGAGAAACTAGACGAGCTCATTGTGAAGGGCATCAAAACAAAAATAAATGAGCTCTAATCTCCTGCTCTCCCACCAATCAGCCCTATGATCAGACACATGTCCTCTCTGAGCCTTCATCTCCACATCTCTTACAAGGAGCGGGTGAACTAGTACATTTGGTTTTGAAGCCCTTTCCAGCTCTGTAATTTTTGAATAGCATAATAAAATTAGTCATATCTTAATTCTGCCGATTTACTTAAAAATTACACAGAATAAACATTATAGGAAGTGTCCCTGTCTTCATGGAGATTTCAAAATTGCATAAACACCTAATGCTCCTATTTGAAGAGATTTGAAAAGAAGAGAGATTTGAAATTTTCAAAGTATTATCATACCCCATATTATTCTAAATTCATGTGGTATTAAGAGACATAAATTAGTATATACCATAAATAGTAAGGACCACATGTTTAGAAATAAGTAAGAGACTAGAAGTTAGATGTTGCTATTAAGAGCAGTTTGCTAAATGTGAACATTTTTTAAAACCACTTATTTTATTTAGTAAATAATTAAAAGAAGGGAGATAAGGATGCTAAGATCTAAAAAGAGAGATCTAAAATCTTTTGTGTATTATAAAAATATACGTGTGTGATTTATAAATCACCACTGTTTACACACACACACACACACACATGAACTATCAAATGGCAAAGCAGTCAAGGAACCAGTTAGTTTATAAAATGAACCACCTGCTCATTTAACATCTCTGGGCCCATCCTGCTTCAAGAGGACAAAATGTACCTCACTCCACAGTTAGTTCTGTAGAAGAAAATCGTAACTATCAACAAAGTTTGATTTTGTACGTATTTAACTCCAATGAGTCTTTTAAAGCTCAGCCCAGGTGACAAGTCCACTGGGAAGATTTCCCTGCAGGACACATCCACCACCAAGCCTCTGACTGCTCTGCCTACGTTCTCACCAACCATCTGCCATGGTACTACGTGTTCATTTACACAACTGTTTCATCTTCTGAAACTTCACCAGGACGAGTCCTGCTCATGTTTGTATTTCCACCCTGCAGCATGGTGCTTGGAATGTGTTAAGTGCCTAGTGCATGTTTATGGAAAGAATGAAATGACAATCTCCATAAACTCAAACTCAGGGTAAAAGTGCTTAATCTAGAAGACAATAGTTTGCAATTTAAAACCTAAAATAGATGCTTCTGGAGGTGATGATCGTTCAAGCAGAAGTATTAACAGAGGGTTCCAGAAAGTTCCATAAGTGCTCCCAGAGTCCCTGAAACAACAAAAGGAATAGAATATGATTTTCTAAAACTGCTTTTAGAGAGCAAAACTGTAAAATTGAATTTAAGTGCTACGGTTAAAATTCCTTTCACAGACTAGAATTAGTTTTAACCAGGAATAGCTAATTCACGAAGACCAAAGAAAGGCAAGAATGGACAGAACAAATGGAGAGTTGCTGAATATGGCCTCAGTTTTAGAGGCCTGTCTCTGATGTTTCAGGGCTCTTCTATGAAGCCTCCACAGGAGGCTGGGAAGAATTCTGGATCTAATATTGCTCATATGATAGGTCAAAATGATCCTATATGAGCAATTCTGGTTCAATCTAACACGAAAGTGGACAGAGAACAACCTGGTCAATTCCACAGGAAGTGCCCTACCCTAGAGCAGCATGGTCATCAAAAACAAAAGTCCCACATGCCACAACTAGAGGGACCCACAACTAAAAAAAGAAAAAAGAACTGTACTAATGAAATTCCTCCGCTGGGATTTCTTGAAACCTAATAGCCCATTGTCCTGAAGCTGCTAGATCTTAGAAATGCCTGATGAGTTAATCAATTCTGGAAACAAACATAACCCATTGAAAATTATTGGAAATGATGATAAAATTTAATAAGATGGCTGGATCAAATAAGCACTTAAGAAGTTAAATAGGGAAAAGAAAGTTCTATTTATAATAGCAACAACTATTGTAAATACAAAAGATTAAACTTGTGAAAATGAGTACTATAAAAGGAAAATGTTAAACTTTCTTTAAGAATCTGACGTCTTTAAGATAGGAAGATGTAGTATTGTTCATTCCTTAAAAATTAACTAATATATTAACACAATCTCAAACAAAACTCAAGTGAAATTTTCTCTAAGTTGACATGGTTTCAAGTACTTCTAGAAAAAAAAATAGGAGAAAGTACTCAGAAGATGGATAAACATTCATAATAAGAGAGAATATATATGTATATATAGCATGTGATTATAAATATGTATATACATGTATATATGCCTCTATGTGTACACATATACACACACACACAGAGGTATATATACATATATTTTCAATAGAAGATAAACTAATGAACAAAATATAACACCTCCCCACTACAATAAAGAACAAATTGAATATTGTATTATATATAAGAATTTAATATATGATAAAGTGCCCTTTCAAATCACTGGGAAGCATGAGTTACCTGAAACTTCGTCTTGGAAAACTGAATAGTCATATTTAGAAAAAAACAAATGAGGTCCATATGTCATACCATGCAACCAAATACATGTAAATATTAAAAAAAAACCTACTTAGGAAAATTCCTGTGTTTATGTGACCTATCTATGGACTAGACCATTTCACAAAAACAAAGACCACAAAGCAAAGTTAAAAAGCACCTAGATAAAAATTTTTAAACATGTTTATTCATAACATTACATTAACATTAAAAGGCAATTGAAAAAGTGGGAAGATTATTTTCACTACAGAAATAGAATTTTTAATCTATAAGAAATTTTATAAATCAATTAGAAAAACAAATAAACAACCTCAATATTAAAATGGTAAAATGTAGTAAATATTCAGTTCACTAAAGTAAAAAATGTAAATATTTGATCAATATACAGTCACGTGTCGCTTAACAATGGGGATCTGTTCTGAGAAATACGTTGTTAGGCAATTTCATCATTGTGGGAACACCAGAGAGTGTACTTACACAAACCTAAATGATATAGTCTACTACACACCCAGGCCGTGTGGTACTAATCTTATGGGACCACCCCATAATATTCTACTGCAGGGCATAATAATAGTAATTTTTGTGTTGTAGAATTCAGACTGTATCTTTTGCATGTATGATTTCTGGTGTTTCGCAATTGTTTTACAATGAACACATTAATTTTGTTCAGAAATCAATTCTTTCAGTATACTGCAAATACGTCCTATGCTTTCAGACATTTCTTTGGCCTCTGTCCTCAGGCTCAACTAAAAATGTGAAGGATGTTTGTATTGGCAGATTGAGACTTGAATTGTGCACACAAAGGTAGGAAAAGGTGGAAATAATGTTGATCCAAATGTCCTTGTGGGAAAGGGATAAATTGTGGGGTGAGACATGCCTTCAAAGTTAATTAGGTAATTACTAGCCTAAAGAATCAAAAGGTCAAAGTTGCAGAGTTTTAGAGATAAAGCTTAAAAGACTCATTAAAAGGAAATGAACACAGGACGTTCCAGAGCTAAACCCGGAATCCCTGGTTCTCTAACTAAAAAGGTCATCTTCTGATCATTTTAACTCATGTTTCTTCATCCAAGATGGTGAGGAAGAAAAGTCTGTTACTGCCTCCCAAAGAGAGCTAGAAAAGGTAATGTTGGAGTCAAGAGTTTTAAAATTGACTAATGTTTCCTAGTTACATTTAGTGAAAATGTTCAGTTTTCAAAATCAAAGAAACAAAGGTAGAAAGCATAGAAATTTGAGACCGATTAAAAAGGAGAGTGCTATTAAGGCCTCACTGAATCCTCCAGTTGACTGAAGAATGTGGTGCCAGTAACAAAAATTAATAATAATAATATTTTTTAAAGAGAGAGAAAAGTGTCAAAGGCAGAAGTCATTTCAAGACAAGAAATGAATGTGATTTGCTTTATATTGATTAAGAATGTTCATTTAGAAATATACAAAAGGCACCTTGGAGTTTAGAGGAGCTATCAGGGCAGGGATTAACGAGTCAGAAGCTATCCACACCAGCCTGATTACTGAAGCAATGAGCACGAACGGGGAAAGTGAGGAAAAGAGAAGAAAAGAATCAGGGGACGACTGTCCTGAACTTCAGAATACTCTGGAAAAGACTGGGGAAGTGGAACAAAGTTCAAACAGCTTGTAGAGATTGAAATGAGAGAATAAAGAGATGGTTTGGAGGAGAAGCCATCGAGGAAAAAAGTAAACAAAATGAAGAAAACTATTTTGAAAAAGCAACGAGGAGCTGCATAACAGACATAGCACAAGTTTGTAGAGGAGCCAATCAAGACAGTTTTAAGACAGTTCCTGGTAAACATCTAAAACCCACAAAAAAGGAGCAGATAAATACATTTTTTAAAGGCTGGGATTATCTAGGAATAGATATTGATAAATGAGGAGCAGTAAAATGTCAAGGAGGTTGCATGATATTTTAGAAAAGGCATGGATTTTGGAAGCCAATAAACCTGTGTTCAACTACTGACCTGGGTGACCTTGGACCCCTAATCTTTTTGAGTTTCATGTTTCTTTCTATATAAAATAGGGAGGATTATAGTCTGTTCAGAAGTTTGTTTTGAAAGGTTAATGGAATAAAAATACACAAAATCCACAAACATGCTGTAGGACACATAGCTATTGTTCAGTAAATGTTACTTCCCTTTAAGCATATAGGTACTGTTATTATCAGATTAATTACAGGAAAGAAAACTGTTTATAACATCCAATGCTTGTTCATTCATCCATTCAACAGATACTGTGTATCTACTATGTGGCAAAGTATGGCCAATTAGACGAACAAGACAAATGTTCCTACACAGCCTTCTGGCAGGAAAGGCAGATAATGAATAAGTAAAGACAAATATCATATAGAGATAGATGCAATTTGGAGAAATAAAATGGGGTGGGTTTAAATAACATATCCAGGTAGCTAGTTTAGATTGGATTGTTAGGGAGGCTTCTCCAAAGATGTGTAGGAAGAAGGAATCAACCAGCCATGTGAAGATCAAGAGGAAGGGTACTCCAAACAAGGCCAACAGCCAGCATGAAGGCTTTAGGAAAGGGATGACACTGGCTTGTCCAAGGAACCCAGAATAAGGCCAGTTCATCTGAGAGTATCCAATGGATGAGAGGAAAAGTGGTATCAGGGGAGAGAAGTCGGAGGGACCAGATCATGTAGGGCTTGGTAAAACAACAAAGTGTGAGTTTTAGTCCCTGTGAAATGGGACAGCAATGGAATGCAGTAAGCAGCCCAGTAAAATGATCTGATTTGCATTTTTGAAAAATTACACTGGCAACTGGGTGACGAGTGAACTATTAATGAGCCAAAGTAAAAGTGGGAGACAAACTGGGAAGCCATTGTGGTGGTGTTCAGAGGAGAAACAAGGGTTACGTGAACAAAAGACGTTAGCAGTAGGGATGCAGGGGAGTGGATGAAATGAACATACGTCTTTGGTGTAAGCTTAATAGAACCTGTCACCTGATAGACGGGAGAGAAAGAGAAGTGCCAAGGGTAACACTTAGATTACTGTTAGATGCAAGTGATTACATAGATGCCAGTGAGATGGGAAAGCAGAAAGGTGGTGGGTGGAGAGTACAGGATGGCTGGGTGGAGATAAGATGTGAAGCAGACAGTTGGATGAAAAACCTTGAAAGTTGAGGAGGAAATTTAAAAATGGCCAGCGATTTAGATGGAATTTCAGGCCATAGGACTAGATGAGATCTCTGAGGAACAGCGTGTAAAAAGAGGAGAACTGAGGTCCCAACATTCCCGCTGGGACATGCCAACATTTTGAGGTCTCACTATAAAGCGAATCTGTAAATGAGACAATGAAGGAGAGACCTGTAAAGCAAAAGGAAGCTCAGAGAAGTGTGAAATCAGCAAGCCAAGAGAGGAAGGCATTTCCAGAAGGAAAAAGTGCCCACTTTTGTCCAGTGCTAGAGATAAAGTATCTAAAATAATAATAGTAATAAAAGTGGGTCCATCAAATGTGGCAGCATGGAAGACATGGGTGACCTTGATAAGAATAGTCTTTGTGGAAGGATGGGGACTGAAGCCCAAACAGGATTTATATCCTTTTTTCACACACTAACACCTAAAGCATTCCCCACTATATCAAATGTCATCAAAAGAGCAATTTAAAATACTGTGTTTATTTTCTTTATACAATTAGATAAACATGTATAATTTTGCTTAATTTTAAAAAAAGTGATCATGTTCCTGTGCTATTTTAAGTATTTTTTCTTTTCCTTTTTCTGCTTTCCTACCTTTTACTCAACATCAGCTCTCCTCTGCCATGAATTAATCAACATTGCATCCCAGTCGTTATCTTTCCATATCTTTTCTGTGCCTACATAATTCTATTCATGCACATAGATGCATATAAGGATACAGAAATATATGGGGCTTTTTTCTTTGTCCTTGCATTGTTTTATCTAGATGCAGTCATATCGTAAATACTTTCTGAATCTTGCTTTTTACTCATCTATATCTCATGAAAACTCTGAGTCAACTGGTATAGTTCAACCCCTGTTCTGTTTTAATGTTATATCTATATTTTTTAATGTTATATATAATGCATAATATTCCCGACGTAGATTTGCCATAATTAGTTTAACCATTCCTCTATTGATGGGCATTACCTTTGTTTCCAAACACAGAATGATTAATGGTGACAAAATGGTCTAATACCACATCATCATAATTCCCTCTATTTGAATTTTCAAGTCTTTCCCATATTTTTATTGCTATGAAAATATCCCTATGAACATTTATACATGACCACATCTTTCACATATCTCTAATTGTTCCTTTAGGACAGATTCTTAAATATGAATTTACCTGGCTAGAAGACATAAACTTTTTAAGAAATTCTGATAAATAGTGTCAAATGTCTTTCCAGAAAAGTAGAAATTTTTATTCTCATGTGGTATATGAGAGTGCCAAGTCACTGCACGTGGGCATAAGTACTCATTTGAGCATCACCTAAAGCAATTATTCATCCGATAGGGGAAGAGGCCTTATGACCCTAACAGAGTCCTGGCTCTGAAGGACCAGAGCTGATTTGGACAAAGTAATCATACTAGCTAAGACTCTTCTGACCTATTTTCGTATTGCTATGGTTACCTTTAATCAATAAATATCCAGAAAAGTAAGCAAGGCACTTGTATCATATTTCCTTGGGGGGCAACAAATCCTTGTTGAATAAATTAATTTTTGTCCAAATTGAGTCCTTCTCATTTTCTAGCATCTTCCAGTTGGCAAGTGCTAAGAGACATTTCCTTTCTAAAACATTTACAGACTGAAACAATGTGTGTGAACTTCAGTTGGAAGTGAGGTTGTTGCATGTCAATTTATAACCTCCGGCATCCAAGAGAAAGACAATTATGATTCCTACTAATCACCATCCTATGGGATTTTTGCTTAAAAGGCATCTGTTTTGTTTTCCAGCCCTGCATCTTGTATCCTAATGAAAATATAGTTTTTCCAATCTACGTAAGTCTATGTTGAGAGCATGGCTACGTGCCTTCCCTAGATTTGGGGTGTCAGAATAAGGTTTCAACTGCTAAATCTCCTTAAAAGATAGCACTCTAGGGGCCAGCCAGTGGTGTAGTGGTTAAGTTCGTGTGCTCTGCTTCAGCAGCCCAGGTTTTGCTGATTTGGATCCCAGACGCAGACCTACACACCACTCATCAAGCCATGCTGGGGCAGCGTCCCACATACAAGATAGAGGAAGACTGACACAGATGTTAGCTCAGGGCCAATCTTCCTCACCCAAATAAACACGTAAATACAAAGATAGCACTCTACATGAACCCTGCACAATAGTTTAAGTTTTAAAGAGTGCTGTGTGGAGTTAACTGTCAGTTATTCAGAACACAAGATAAACTCCATTGAGTCAGGTACTTTGAACTTTCCTATCACTTTTGTCTGTCCTTTCAAAATCAGTAGATCTGGAAGCTTTCCTTTCCTGTGGCAAATACTATTACCCTTAAAAGAAATAGAGAATACATTAGCATATGGAACATAATTCCATAGTTGAAACAAAGTTATTTAATGATCACAATCTAGTTTTAGACAATTTTTGGTTTTGAGAAAATGCAAGTTAATGATCATCAGAGCAATTAGCTCAAGGATAAGCCTTGGAATATTGCGTTTGGCTAGACCAGTTGTAAAACCATTAGAGAATAAATGTAATCATGCTCCAGACAGGCCCACTATTCAGACATTTGATGATTTCTACATCAATAGATGACATAATGATAGGCCTCATTTAAAAAGAGTAATAGCCTAGTGAAAGCCACATGTATTCCTGCTATATTACTTGCATTGTACTAATTTAACATCACCCATTAATTGATGGTGCTGACATTTTGGCCAGTCTGAGCACAAGCAGCAGGTTGACGTATGTATGATCTAAACACATCACTTCAAGATGACTACTTGGGTTGTATTCAGGGGAGTTAAAACAATTTAATTTTATCCTCTACTCCAAAATCATATAAAAACAGGCAGCATAGTAGGTAACTGAAAAATGTTTTTTAAATGAATAAGGAAAAATACTAGTATACACACAGTTTATAGATTGCTTTTATTTCCATTTCTCAAGCATCTATCTTTGCAAGGTAATGAATTAGGTTTTAAGGATGCCAAAATGGATAAGGCACAGTACTTCTTTTCTAGAGACAAGCTTAATTCTAAACTCTGTGATACAGGAATAGCAAGCATTATTATGCTGTTTCCACAAGGACTGAAAAAAGGTTAAATGCAATTAAATGAATTGTCCAAGTTACAGAATACTAAATGGGGGGGGGGGGGGTCTTAGGACCAACATCCAGGCACTGAAATTAAGTCCAGTGTGCTTTGTGATGCGGGGTCGGTGAGCCGAGGAGTCGAAAGAAAGATTTCTTAGACTCTTAAGATCTGGCAGTAGTGCTCTTTTATTTAGAGAATAGTGTAGCATGGGGACAGGACCCATGGGCAGTCAGAGCTTCTGCTACTGCCGCTTCTGCTGCCCTCGCTGGCATGGGGTCAGGGCCCATGGGCAGGCAGAGCCACTGCTGCCGCCCCCACTGGCATGGGGACAGGACCCACGGGCAGTCAGAGCTCCTGCTGCTGCCCTGAGTTGAGGGTTAGGGCTAAATTTAAGGCATAGGTATGTGAGTCATCTCTTTACGAAGACAAAGGAAAGAACATGAAAAAAAGTTAAAATGGTATCAGTGCAGGTGGGGTCTGGTCATTGGGTGATCCCATGACTTTTAGACAAGAATCAAATCGGATTAAGTAAAGGTCAGAAGCCACCACCCTAAATCAGTTACATGAGATTGCCAGACAGCAACCAACTTAAGTTCTTGCCTTCCCCATTAAGAGTTTCTAGGGATAAGGTCATCTCTCTTCTTCTTCCTGGTACAGAGAGGGAGGCACCTTTTACAGATAGATTTACCTTACAAATGTAAATGTGTCCCAACAAGGGCAAGTTCCATTCCCCAGAGCCTCCTTCCCTGTCCCAGTTTATCAAAAGCAATCAGCCCCAAACAATCTCGATGCCAAAGAGACATATCCTGGGGTGGCCAATTTCAGGTCCCTACAAAGTCATCCCCCCTTCCTTCACAAATGCAAATATCTCTCCGAGGGCAAGCAAATTCCAGTCCTCAGAGCCTGCTTCTCATCTGCAGTTTTTAAAATTAACCACCTAAAATCCTCATCATAAACCACATACAATTTTGTCCCCAAACTCACCTTAGGCACTATTTAAAATAAAATACTTTTTGGCTGTTTCAGAAATTAAATCCACTGTCCAAATTGTGAATATAATAATATCACCAATGATGATATTTAAAAAGACATTGAAAGATCCAAAGGCATTCAATGCATTGGTTGTTTATATTTTGTTATACTCAGAAAATGTGAGCAATTATTTTTTAACCTTTTCCTATTTTTTGGTTTCTTTATTGAATCTTTTTAATTTCACAGTTTAACTTTACTAAAATAAAAATAAACTCTTTCACAATCTCAACAACTAGAGAAAGTGTCTGTGGGCTCAAGAAAGAGCACTTTGTGTCCATAATTTACAAAGAGATAATTTTGAAATAATTTCATTGTAGTTTGTCATACCATGAGATTTCCTCTATTGGCTATATTACTTTATTCAAGTATTTAACCTCCTACAATGTGGCCTTGGTAATTCTCTGTTGCTTGTGTACATTTTCTACTCTACTAAACTCAAAAACCCACATAACTAACACAGTGGATCACATTTCCTTTGCATCCCCCATCTCTCCTGGCACAACACCATTAGTTGCTCAATAAATACATGGTAGAAGCTGGCCCCAAGGCCTAGTGGTTAAGTTCAACATGCTCTACTTCAGGGACCCAGGTTGATGGGTTTGGATCCCAGGCATGGACCTACACCACTCATCAGCCATGCTGTGGCAGTGACCCACATTAAAGTAGAGGAAGATTGGCACAGATGTTAGCTCAGGGCTAGTCTTCCTCAAGCAAAAAAAGAGGAGGTTTGGCAACAGATGTTAGCTCAGGGCTAAGCCTCCTCAGCAAAAAAATAAATACAATAATAAACACATGGTAAATGAGACTATTTAGGAAGGTTAATTTTAAGTGTATTCTAAACAAGCCAGATGGCATATAAGGAAAGGTAAAAGATCCCTATCAACCAATTAACACATACACAATTAAGACTGACTTCCACCATAAAACTCATAAGGCAAATGCACATTTGTCTCTTTGTAATGCAGAGTCACATTCAAGATAAACAGCCGTTTGTTAGCATATCCAAAAGATGTATAAAATAACTTTACAGTGGCCAAGAGTTTAGATCCTTCCAGATAATTGTCACAAGTTTACAAATCCAGAGCACAAAAGAAATTTAACACTAACAAAAGAGAAAGGTGATACTGTATAGGCAGGAATTCTTAGAAAGAAAATGTAAAGTACAACAGGAAATTTAAGCCCACTTAACTGAAGCTGTGCTCCCATGTCACAGAAAGATGCATAGAAAGAAGTGTCAAAAGCTATAGAAGATGAAAAATGATGTTGGGTTGATTTTCCTGTAAGCTATTTACCTCATGTCTATCTGGTAGATAATCACAAGTAATAAAATGCAAAATGAACAAATAAATTAATGTTTTTATTTTGAGAGCACTGTCAAGGAATAAGATGCTGCCCCCTCAAATTGTATGCTTTTCAAACCTGAACCTTACCATGCAAGTGCTCCATTTTTACTACTTCATAGCCTTTCTGATGGAAAGCCTTATCAAGTGAATTCAACACTCTCATAGACAGTGTTCACGAAACAGAAGTTATCCTTTTATTGATGGCAACAACATAATAATGAGCATCAACTCTTATACTTTTTCTTTAAATCACTGCTCTTCTTCTTTGGGATCCAGCTCTTTCTTCTTGATTTCTTTATGAACCTTCCTCTGAAAACCCTTTTCTATCTTTACTTTTCTGTTCCTTATCTCCTATTGATGGAGAAAAATATAATTAAGATGCTTCTACTTGTGAGTTAAGTAAAAGCAGATATACATTAAACAAAAGTTTCAGTGAATTTCCCATGGACTAAAACAATGATTTAATTACATGAAAATGTGTGCCATTTATTGAGATGTGGAAAGCTGAGTAGGAGTAAATTTGGAGAAGGTAACAATTAATTATTTGGTTTATGACACTTTTATCCAGTCAATATCCAAGTGGAGATGTTGGCTAGGCAGTTGAAAAAATCAATCTTGCACTTCAAGGATAACATCTGGGCTGGAGATACAAGTGTGAAAACCACCGAGAGGTCTACAAAGCTGTGGGACTAGGTGACATTATCTGGGAGTTATGGTAGATTTAAGAAAAAACACAACACTGTGGTTTGAAGCACTCTAACATTGAGAGATCAGGAGGAGGAAGAGGATCCACAAATGAAACTGAGTGACCAGTGAGGTAGAACAACCAGGGGAATGAGACACCAGATGGTGAGTGAAGGGAACACTTCAAAAGGACTGCCTGAGAGGTCAACTACGGATTAAGGTCAAGACTGAGAATTGACCATTGGATTTGACAACATGGAGGTCACTGGGGCCTTGATCGGGTCAGTTGGGTGGAGGTTTGGAGAGAAAAGCGTGACTGAAGTAGATTCAAGTAAAAGGGAGAGAAAGTAGAGTTGGTGAGTACGTATAACTGCTGTAAAGTGAGTTAAAAAAACTGAGAAATGGGTCAATAACTAGACAGAAAAGTAGAACCAAGGGAGGATTTTTTTTTTAAGATGAGAGAGTTTCCAGGATTTGTTTATATGGATAGAAATGACCTAGTTGAGAGGAAATATTGATAATACAAGAAAGACAGGAGATTATTTTACATGGGGAATGAAGAAAGGAAGTTGTCAAGGATGACTTCTACGTTTCTGGCTTGTGTACCTTCCTGGGTAGTGGAGACCTTCACCAAAACAGGAAACGCTGGAAGACAACAGATTTGTAAGAAAGATCATGAGTTGATTTTGGAAAGCGTGAAGTTGGGGGGGCTTTTGAGTCATCCAAGAGAGATTAAGTAGGCAGAAAGGATTTTAGAAGAGAGATCAGACCTAAAGAGATACACTTTAAGTCAACTGCACATGGTGATATTTAAGCCAATGGTGAAGGCAAGTTCTCCTAGGCCCTGTTAATTATTTGAGATTAGAAGATCTCCTACTTCTCACCCTAATTTGATAAATAAGGAACCATATTTTAAGCACTTGCTTTTTATGCTCAGTAGGATGCATTCCCACGTATGGTGAATATTTTTAAATTCCATGGGTAGACAATATTAACGTTATTTTATAGATGAGGAAACTATTTGGCTAAGGCCAAACAAAGTCCAAAGTGATAGAGATGGTGTTAAACCCAGTGTATGTTGACGAACACCTAGGCTTTCCTTCAACCACAGGAGCTGTGGTTTTTATTATCTCCCCTGAATATTTTAGTTATTTCTTAACTGGTCTTCCAACCTCCCAGCACTTTCTCCTCTGTTCCTATAGTTCTTAAACTTCCTTGCAGATAAAAATCATTTCCAGAGCGTTGTACCCTCCAGATAAACCAATACAGTAGGTAATCTGCATATTAATAATCATCTCCATGTGATCCTGCTGTAGGTGGTCTGTGGATCACGATACACTTCACAGTCTTTGAATGGTGGCCACGTTAATCCTACTAAAGGGAAAGTAACTCATGTCACTTGTTTGATTAATAATTAATAAGTACCCAAGGCCCTCTGTGACATGTCCTGGATCTACTTTTCAAGCCCGACTCTCTAAGCCAGCCATACTATTTTGTCCCTCTCACCAGATAATATCTTTCAACCCACAGCCACCCTTTGCCATAGACATCATGATTCAGCTCTCTTACCTCCATATTTACTGAACAAAACGCTATCTGTTTTTACAGATATGGTTTAATTCAGGTTCGCACTAGTTAGAAATAGGACTTTTTCTTCAGTTCTCTAATTGTCCCTACTATGTGATTTTTCATATTTTGAGTTACAGTTTATGTAAGTTTACATATCTTATCACCCAACAGAATACTACTCTCATGTTTCTTTGAGTTTCCCACAGTAGTTTCCTTAGCATGAGTATCCGTTAGGGGTGAACGCTATGCATTTGCTAAATTAATAAATAAAGCGGAGAGTAAGCTACATAAAGACCTTACTTCCACTAGGAGTTGAGGAGGCAAACTGAATGTGGCAAAGGAGCTAAAAAATATTGCATCTACTTCACAATAGGATTTTATACAACACGCAACATATAGAGACAAATATTTTAGGAAAATATCTGTCTGTTGAAAAATAAAGTGAAAATCAAAGTCATGACAAAATCTCCCTATGCACTTTCTTCCAAGATTTATTGTTGCAAACAAGCAATTAAGTCAAGTAAAACTATTAGGGGTGTTACCTGCCAGATCTCTCTTCTTACAAACCTATTGGAGACCAGGACATAGAAACAGAATCAGAAAAAGATACAGGGATAGTGAAGATAGAACAATGACTGAAAGAAAATAGTTACAATCAAACTGTACATGCACAGCTTAGCAAATTAGTTTTGCAAAAGAGCTCAACTTTCCCATTTCCTTAGCAACTGAAGAAGGTTGTGATGTTAACTGCATGGACATCTGCTTTCTCAGAACGCCCTCTTTCTTTAGAAACCAGAATAAACATTGCAATACTACTGTGGACCAGAGCACACCACTCTTTAAAACCAAGTGAAAGTAATGAAATAAAGCTTTTAATACGTGAATTATTTTGAGTTTAATACCTGAAAGAAATTAATTATTTTTATTTTCCTTATTTTCTTCAGAAAAAGAAAGTGGAAAGACCGTGTTAATGGCAGGAATTTCCTAAGGTTTCTACAAAGTGGGTATTTTGGGCCCTAGAACTAATTGTCACAAACTATCCTTACACTCTTAGGAGATCTTCATTATTGTTCTTAGGTTGAACATGGCACCGTTTAAGGACACGTTTTACTCACAGCCTGTAAAACATGTGCACAAATACCAAGAAACTGCGAAAAGCAAGCAAAATTTCAAATGATAGAACACCACTATTTCCCCCACTAGAATGGCTTTTAGACTGATGAAGGACAAAAGTCAAGTCTGTAAAATCAAAACGGAACACCCAAAGTATTTGGTATAATTCAGTATTGAGTAATTCTAGACATTTCAATTCTTTTTTTTCCCCCTCCTTTTTTTGTGAGTCTCCAAACTGGGATATCTTTCATTTCTTAGCAGTTACAACACTCAGTCTGCCACTTGCCAATATGGGCCTGATTTGATTTAAAAGTTTAGCTTGTTTACTTTTTTCAGATGTTAAGTTTTATTGCAACAATTTGAGAATTGTTCATACTTTGTTAGGCACATAGTTGCAGGAAACCACATATAAGAATTGCTCAATTATTCAATGAATTTTGGTTTTGGTTGCTATATGTGATATGAGACAAAACTTATCTGAAAGTTATAATGGAATAATGGAAGAAATTCTCCTCTTTAAGCACACCGCTATAGCTACCTTTTAAAGAGTATCTCCCAATATTCATTCCCTCCCTCGCTCTCTCTCTCAGAAACGGAGGGTGAGATGGGTAATTGCAAGAAACACAATGGACGGTAGATCCTTGGAGAGGCTCAAAGTTAGCAAAAGAAATTTATTATTATTCCTGTTCACAAAGCCCCTTGGGTTAAAATGCATTTTCCCACTCATGGGCACTAAAAGTGTGTATCTAGCGTGTGACAGCCTATGACATGTTCACATCTAAAAGAAATCCTCATCCTCTAGAAAGGCAGCCCCAGAGAAGATGAAAATTATGGCAAATTTGACATTCAGATTCGTGCTCATACACTATCTCAACTTGATTTCACCTTTTGCTTTCTCCTAGATAAATCAACACAGAAAATTGTTTTTTAAAAAATTGTGTCTCAAGAATTACATGTGCCAAATGATATATCAAGATAATTGAAATCAACAGGCATGAGGTTTGCATTAGTTTCCTGAGGCTGCTGGGACAAACTTGGTGGCCTAAAACAAGAAGAATATATTCACTTACAGCTCTGGAGGCCAGAAGTCTGAAATCAAGGTGTTGGTGGGGCTGTACTCCCGCCAGAGGCTCTAGGGGAGAATGCCTCCCTGCCTCTTCCAGCTCCGTGCTACTCAGCATTCCTTGGCTTGTGGCCACAACTCTCTCTGCTCAGTCTTCACATCAACTTCTCTCTGTGTGTCTGTCTACTCCTTTACTTTTGTTTATAAGGACTCTATCATTGGATTTAGTAAACACTTGACAATCCAAGATGATCTGCTTATCTCAAAATCCTTAATTGTGTCTGAAAAGACCATTTTCTGAAATAAGGTAACAGGTCAGGTTTAGGGAATCAGAATGTGGACATATATTTTAATGGGTCACCATTCAACCCACTACAGAGTTTGCATTTCAATGCAAAAACCATTGCTTAAAAAAGGATATGGGTTTGTATATAAATAATCTACTATTATATAATCCTCTCTTCAAATGAAAGAATAAAATTACTGATAAAATTATTATTTCTTGTAAGAATTATGTTGGAATAATGCTATTATGCTGCTTTCAGTACAAAGGAATGTTGTATGATATATGCTCTTACCCAAAAGGAGTGATTCTGAAATAACAATGCATTCTCCTCTAAAGAATTGCAAGGCATTGATTCTGTGAACTCCAGATAAATGAAGCTTAACAGTAATAATCATTTAATATGCCAGACCCCAGACTAGGTGTTTCACACATGTTTTCTAGTTTAATCCTCACAACAACCCATAAGGTAGAGACACTGCTGGATGCCAATTCTTCCTCATTATAATTTCCCTGTCTTCCTTTCTAATAAAATCTCTCTCTTTTTTTTTTCTTCTAGTGTCTACTGTCTCTCAAAGAGCTGGATCTTCATTAAGTATGTTATGATAATCCCACTTTCCTTGCTATTGAGTGAATTGGGATTGGACATGTAACATAGTTGTGGCAAATGATTTGCGAAGGAGAGTCTGATGGTTTCTGGAATAATGTCTCCTCACGTATTATTTTACTTTGTTAAGGCTGCCATAACAAAGTACCACTAACTGAGTGGCTTAAACAGGAGAAATTTATTTTCTCATGTTTCTAGAGGCTAGAGTCCAAGATCAAAGTGTCAGCAGGGTTGGTTTCTTCTGAGGCCTCTCTCCTTGGCTAGGAGATGGCTGCCTTCTCCTTGTGTTCTCATACGGTCTTGACTCTGTGTCTGTGTCTTAATCTCCTCTTCTTATAAAGACACCAGCTATACTGGTTTATGGCCCACCCAATGCCTTCTTTAACCTTAATTGCCCCTTTAAAGACCCTATCTACAAAAACGGTTGCCTTCTGAGGTAAATAAGTTAGGACTTCGACATAGGAATTTTTGGGAGACAAAATTCAACCCATAACATGCATAAAAGGAGAAATCCAGAAAAAGATCTTCTCCACTTGATTGTTTAAACACTGTAATTTCCAGGTGTAATGTCTAAGGGGAGGTAGCCTTATGGATGACAGAACAGTGGAGAGAATCTGGGACCCTTCTGGTATTAAACCCAGCATCCTTGGCCTAGGAATTCCTATTGCAAGAGATAATTACTGTTCTTATTTGCAGGCAGTTGAGGTAGGGTTTTTTCTGCTACAGTATCTAGTTGACATAGTAAATACTGTTATTTTCCTTGCCATTTTGCAAATGAAGAAACCCAGGCTTAAAGAAACTTGCCCTTAATCACACAACTTGTAGGACGGAAACCAGAATTCAGATCCAGGTATCTAACTCCTGCATGATTGACCATAAACGAGAAGTGTCTGGTGTAACAATAGTCCCTCTGATAGTTAATCTTTCATTTCAGTTTTATAAATGCCTCTTATGGAAATTTTAAAGAAGCTAATCTTAGAATGTTACCAACTGGATATTCTAGAGAACTGGAAAAAAGGAGCTCTCTAAAGAAACATGGAAGTTGGCCATCTTGGGGAAAGAAAAGCTTTCCCTCCTAAGATAAATCTAAAAGATAAAAACGATGCACTCGGAATAAATACAAAAAAGGCACTGAACTGCTTAAGGTGAGTTCATCCTGTGAACTGCCTAACTGATTGTGTTCTCTCTGAACAATCTGTGCAGAGGGTTTGAATCTAGTCTTTAATTCTCTGGCAGCAGAGATTGCAAGTTTACCTTTAGCTGCATTTTCTACTGTTCATTTGGTTTTACTTACACACAGTTTTTCATGACTCTATATTTTCCTTATTTCGGGTTAAACCTAGCTCTTTCAGTTCTTACCTAATGAGGAGAAAAGTGCTTGTCTTTTTTTCAAAACTTCCTTTACAGGCTCTTTGCTCACTTTTCTGGAATACATCGATTGACTCTTCATGCCCAGAGATGCCTCTTTGTCCAATCATCATAAATTCTTCTTAATGTTTTTTATGTTTTTTCTTTTTTTCGATATTTTTAATCCACCACCTGTCTTTCTTTTTCTGAAATGGGATAACAGAAAGAACCACAAAAAGCCTATTTCTTGGGCTTTAAAGAACACATTCCTAATACTTCGAGTCACTGTTTTCTTCTTTTTATTTTTTTCGTATCCAATGCCTTAGTTTGACTCAGATCTGGAATGCCCGGAAGCATAAAGTCAGTGTTAACACCAATTTCTAACAGGTACCAGGAAAGACAGCACGTAACCCAGCAGTGACTGACAGATAAAACCTGACTCAGCAGAAACCACTTGATCATACACCACAGTTAAGCAGAGTGCCCTATTCGAGCGACTCTGAGCTCCAGACGACTCACAGAGCTGTGCTTTGTTCTGTTTTCTAATTTACTTCAATCTCATTTCATTTGGGGGTGCGCATTTTTACCCAGTGACCTTTTACTTTGCTATTAATTATGGCACGAGTGGTAGATTGTGTTGTTGACTCCAGTAATGTCTTTCCCCTATCTGTACCCTTTGCAAGGTGACTGCAACTTCTTCCATCAAAATTTAGAGTCTATTCCCCTGGTACTTAAAACAGGGCTGGTTGACTCTGGCCCTGTGGCATGGTGGTTAAGTTTACACACTCCACTTCTGCGGCCTGGGGTTCGCAGGTTCAGACCTATACTCTGCTCAACAAGCCACACTGTGGCGGCATCCCACATACAAAAAAGAGGAAGGTTGGCACAGATGTTAGCTCAGGGACAATCTCCCTCAAGCAAAAAGAGGAAGATCGGCAATGGATGTTAGCTTAGGGCCAATCTTCCTCACCAATAAATAACAGGGCTGGTCAATATCATGTGGTAAAGGTGACAGTGGACCACTTCTGAGCCTAGGCCTCAACAGTTGTTGTGCACTTTCACTCTCTTGGAACTCTATCTTTGCAATGAGACCAAACCCAGGCCCACTGGAGGGTGAGAGACTACATGGAGCACAGATCAATCATCTCAGCTGAAGACATCTTCAACCAACCAACTCCCATCTGACCCACGAAATGGCTGCAGATGCCAGAGTGAGCCCAGCCAAGGTCAGCTGAGCTTGACTCAGATCAGCAGAACCACCCAGTCAGTCTTAAATTCATGGGCAAAAATAAATGTTCGTTGTTCTACACCATGGCAGTCTTGTGGTTGTTTATTATACAGCATTAGTATAGCATAAATAACTGATTACAAACCCATTTCTAACTACTAATTCTTGAATTGTCTATTAGGCACTATGTATGGTTTCTTAGATAAACTTTCTTATTTCTTGATCATGATTGCTTGACATTCTACCTTCCATTTTATTAAAAGTTGTGACAATCTTTACTGTGCTTAAAGAGGAGGGGGCTGGGTATTTTGACTTGCATAACAATATGCCCAGCAGCCACAGTGAGTGTCCACGCTCAAGTGAGTATCTAAGACTATTTCATGGATAATTGCCAGTTTTCATAGATTTACCTCACTTGCTATACCCACTCTGCTTCTTAGCCTGCTAACTTTGTCAGGCTCCATTCTGTCACAGACCTGATCCGTGACACCATTGCAAGCACCGCCCACCTTTGACCTCAAGCAATTAGTAGAAACATGTGCTGTCACCAAGCCAAGCTTTGATCTAGAGGGATATTTCTTAGCTAGAGGAATGACAATAATTACTTTTCCAGTAACAGCAACAACCAATTGACAAACAAGATTCATCTGCTGATTTGAAGTGAGAGCAGATTTTTTTCCTCCCAATTTTGCATCTCAAATAAATAAGTAAATAGGCAAAATCAGAAGGGAATTAGAAGTACAGACTCCTGTAATACGTCATCTCTTTTGAATATGAAAACCTTATTCACAAGTGAAAATAAGTAGCCACCACTACTTCTAAAATTTTTCATGGAGATCAAAAAGTTCAAGGCCCTGGATCATCCTGCTTTGAAAATAGCTCACTGAAAAAAACACAGGCTCTGGAGAGGAAAGACTGAAAAAGCAAAAACAAAAACAAAACCTCTGGCATTTAAGATGAAAGCAAATTAACTGCCTCTGAGATTTGTATACAAAAGACCAGTCTCTTTGGCTGAAGTGGACAGGTCATTTAAATAAAAGCAGGACCAGCCAGAGTGAGCTGGGGGGAGTGTGAAGAAAATTCAGCAAGTCTTCATTTCTGGCAACATGGTGAAGGATTTCTGACTTAACACCAGCATGTGCTGGTGATGTTTCTGGGAAATTAGAATCAGTAGGGAAGAGAACAAAAGGTGTATAGATATAGACAGAAGACAGTAGCCAAAAAGAAAGAACTAGGTATAAGAAAGATAATGGGTTAAAGTGGGAAAACATAAATGAAGACAGAGAGAGGAATGTTGACAGATTCAGAAATGCAAGGACTTGACTAGCATAGGGAAAGGAAGAGCATGAGTGTGTAGTCCGCAGATCCTTACCAAGTGAGTTTGCTCAAAGCCATGTGAGATGGGCACTGCATGTGACTGACTTTATGGGACACCTGCAACAGACTCAGTTGACTTCCTCCTATTATTGAAAGTAGGAAACAAACCAAAATGAATAACCTACCGAAAACTAGATTTTCTTAAATAGCGGAGAGTGAATACTACATTGACATATCAGAGATCCACTAAAATCAGAATGTCAATAAAATGTTAAGCCATTTGGGGAGGAAGCCATCTTCTTTGAGGAGTAGAGCAGTTTAGTAAACTTTATGCTCTTCTACTTGCCGATTGTCTTTCAGACTTTGGGAGTACTGCAGCCATGGTGCTCTTACAGTGATGGGAATAGTGTAGCATGAAGCTTCCTGTTACCAAGGTTACCAAGCAACCTGCATCTCCTAACATGTCAGACTGTTGCTCACTATACAAGGTGTAGGAAAGCAAGACTGAGTCTCACCATCGTGGGGCATATCCGTTGCTATTTCAGAGTCCCCTCTGCCACGTGCTGAAGATGAAACAGAATTCATCTAGTTCACCCTCTAGTTTTCTGCCTTAAAAATCGGGCCATGAGTTAGATGCATGAATAGAGACCATTTCTCAACTTCAGGAGACTTTGTGAATTACAGACAGTGAAATACTTGACATGTTATCTCTAAACACTGTTAACTAAAGTTATAAAATCTAAGATATAAACTCAAGATCTGTTATTTTATTTGAAGGATGTACAGTGACAGTCCTATGCCATGACAGAGTTCATTTATTTCATCTCTTTCCTTTTCTACACTCAACAACACTTTAAGTATTAAACATGGACTTTAGCTATAAAAAAAATTTATAAAAAAAACTTTTTATTACAAAACTGTCAAAAAATAGAATGCCATATTTCTTAGATATAGGGGCATGCTTAGATCTACCACAAAACTAAAATCATAATTTTTTGAGAAAATTTATAATTGGATCTTATTAGATCCAACTTCAGTATAGTTCTTTTCTTATTGACTTTGTCCATAACCAAGTTGAGATTAGAATTTGCCTTATTATTAATTTTGTGCAAATTATCTGATTGTTAGTAATCTCATAAAAAATCTTTTTTATATTCACAGTATTTCTTTGATAATCTTTAAAAATATATTATCTCTTCTAACAATAATGGATCATCTTTAAAAATATATTGTTTTTTTAATAAGAACATATCTATGACTACAGAAGTTAAAACAAAAACTGTAAGATTGCTTTTCCCTTGTTGAGCCAAAAAAAACAAAAAGTCTTTATGATTTTAAATAGTGTCCTTGTCTGTTTGGAACCTGTCTATTTCTTACTCAACAAAAGAATTCAGTTGCTAGATACTAAAGAGGAAACTAAAACTTTGCTCTCATGCTTTTTCCAAACTTGGTTCAGATGACCCACCACTGGATAAACACACGTATTCTGAAGCAGGCACTAGACTACCCCAATACAGTAATGAGATGTTGCCTTAGGAGCCTGTTAAATTTGAAAATTTGCTCGAGAATGCACTAAAGGATGTATGAGATGGGCTACAAAACATTATCTGCCTAATGATTTCTTTCTCCCTTTGCAGTAGAAGTTTGAGGACTCTGAAAATGAAAAACACTGAAGCACCACGGTCAAATAAAATGATCCCAGGCAATTCAGGTTTCTGTGGGGTCCTCCACAGAGCCAAAAAACTTTCATCAAGGAGTGGTCTGGGTAGAAACACGCTTTGCTTAATATTGTTGTGGTTCATACTACGCCTTAATAAAATTCTCCAAAATGATTTCCCCAGAATTAAGTAATCTAAATGAAAGGGCAAAAGATGGGTTGCAAAATGACCATTACATCATTTATTTCTCTATTGTTAGGTAAATATTTCTTGACCTCATTTATAGAATGATAGAATGTGCAAATGATAGAATGATACAAATGTACAAATGAATTTTTGTGTGATATAAGTTGAATTCAATTGATGTATTAAACACAGTAAATATTTATATTTGAGTATATGATTATACGCAAAATGAGAGAAGACTGGATATTTCCTAAATTCAGGAAAAAATAAAGAAAATCTAATATTAAATGGAAAATATTTATCTAAATTATTTAAGATAGGTTAAAATTATATTAAGGATGCCACATTATTTCAAATAGGTTAAAGTTACATTAGTGATGCCACATCTTCTATTTCAATTTGCCTGCATTTAAGAAAAGAAAGAAAGCCAAAAAGTAATGCTCAGATTTTCAAATCAAAAAATGATTTGGAATTTCCTGGGGAGTGATGTACTTTTCTAAATGACTGAATAGTTTTTGTTTGTATAACCAAATGATAAGAGAAAATCTAAACCATCGCCATTTCAGATTTAAGAATAAAAGTCTGATTGTATGGCTTTTTGGTTAGTAAGATAGGTAGATTAAAAAAAATGGTAGATGAATGGATAGATAGATAGATAGATAGGTAAGAGATAGATAGGTAGATATGATAGGTCATATTAAAGCAAAACTTGGTAAATACCGCAAATTCAGTTTCTGCAAACCAGTAAATTATAAATTACATGCCTTCAAATGGAAATTTGGATTTATTTAACCCACTTATAAGCATTCTAGAGTCCTCCTTTTAGTGGTTCAATCTCAATGCTTTTTGCCTTCTTGTAATTGCTCAACTAAAGTGTGAGTTTACTTATACTGTTTAATGCGAGATAATTAGTCTGAGACACTTGAAGTCCTCCCCCTCCTCCTTCTAACCACATACGTGGCACATACAATAGTCGTAAGTAAAGATCAAGACCAGGGCCCCTTCCTCCTGTTTCTCTCTTAGTCATGGAGTGTCAAGGAATCTCCCACTCACTCTATTATTGAGCCTTTGCTAGCTGGTTCCCATGGGTAGAGCAGCTGTTAGATTAGAGGAGCCAGGATATTCACTGGACCCTATTTTACTGGTAAGGAAGAGGTTCATGACTGGGGGTTGTTGTGCCTTAAAGGGAAGAGCCCTTCAGGCTTTACTTTCTGCCTCTTGAGTTTCTAAGAGGACCAGCAACTATACCCACAATCTCAGTGGGAGGAGCCCCAGCCATTCTCCTCCAACTCCTTATACCGTATCACTCTTCCATATGGCTTAGAAAATATCCCTAACATTTCTGGGCAGGCTGAGACATTCCTCCTGGACTTCTGGCTAACCATGTAGTAGGACACACTGGCAATATCCAACTTAGTTTATAGCGTCGTCCACAAAAGGTCACCATGTTATTCCTGCAGTTCATTTTCCACAAATGCTAAAGAAGATCGTCATTTCTAGTTGGTTAAAGTTTTTCACCTGAGTCTATGCTGTAATATTTTAAATCTCTCAAATTACATGTGATTACCTTTCATTGCAGCATCTATGTATCTTGGAATAGCTGTTGGGAGTATGAGGTAGGGTTTGGTGCTCAAACTCTAAAATTCACCCCACCTTCCCTACAAATTCTCAATCAAAGATTGTAATTTGTACCCGAAGGCCTGATGTTTGGCTTTCTATCCACATGCTTCTCAGTGAAGAATGGCCCAGCTGCAGAGTGGACCAACTCTGACATACCCACAGCCTTTGAGAAAAAGAAATTATTACGGAGAGGGCAAGCAAGGTAAACAGATTGTCCCCGAAAGAGCCTTACCAGACCTGTCTTTTTCTAGGTGAAGATAGCAACCACAGTTTGACAAATTAATATTCAAAGAAAGGACTATAGTCATGCACCGCAAAACGAAGTTTTGGTCAACAACAGAGCACATATAGAACGGTGGTCCCATAAGATTAGTACCATTTAGTGTAGGTGTGTAGTAGGCTATACCATCCAGGTTTGTGTTAAGTATCCTCTATGACGTTTGCATGAAAACAGCGCCTAACAATGCATTTCTCAGAAGGTATCCCCGTTGTTAAGTGACGCATGACTGTATAAATATCTAAGTTGCTTATCAAAACAACATATATGGTGAGCTAGTTATTGAGATTATTTTGTTAAGTCACAGCTAGTTAAAGATGAAAAAAGTGTTTTCATTTTTAGACAAGCCCTCACTCTCAGAGTGTAAAATGTGTACATAAGCATGTTTGGTGTGGGGTAGAATATCATGACTAATTCCATTTTTGCAAAGGAAAATGCTGACTCATTTTCAATATCAGCAACTTTATGTGCAGATGAAAACAGTCTCTGAACAAATCGTAAAACTATGATAATTTTTCAGAGACAAACACTTCCTGGAATAATGATGTTGGAAGACCAAAATGCCATCTTTTAGAAGTTTAAATTTCAGTGGAAAATTAAAGTTTCTATTTAAAACGTATCTTTGTAGCAGACCATATTTGACCATAACTTCGATAACATCATTGTTCAGGCTGTCTAAATAAACAGCACATAGCAAAAAGATGAAGTTAGGGTACAGAAATGTGCAGAAAAGCACAGACCAATGGGGAGGTGGGAACAGGCATTGAGTGCCTCGAGAATATGTTTTATGAACACAAAAATTGGAGCAGAAACAAATGCATTTTTCTTTCTCAAATATCAGGGAAAAAAAGAGTATCTGTTTTATGTTCTTTTTCTCTCGAAACGTATTTCCTACATTCTGTAATGGCTGTGGTATGAGAGTCATCTCTACGCAAATTAAAATGTTTAAATTAAATGTTTCAAAAAAGAAGAACAGAGAGGGAAAAAAGATGCAATCATTTCTTGAACTGCATCCTGGCTTATATTGTAGTTATTACTTTTCCAGGAAAATTATGAAAAAGACACTCAATTCAGAAAATAGAAATAAGCAAATGAGATCAATAAATGAAGTTTGCATCAAGATTCTAGTGTGTAATAGACACACATGGACGTGGTGCACTGGACAGGTGGAATTACAGAATATTAACAAAGAGCACTGCCCACAAGTCACTATCAGTTTAATCAGAGTAAAAGAAAGAAGCATGAGAAAAGTGATGCATAGTTCAAAGTAAAGGGGATAAGAAACCCAAGGATGCCATCAAAGACAGATTTGGGTTTCTTCATTTTTCAATAAGGGAAAATTCATTCTTAAATTGTCCATCTAAAGATGATTGTATTGGTTTCCTATGCTGCTGTAACAGATCACTACAGATGATGGCTTATAGCAACACAAATTCCTTATCTTGTAGTTCTGGAAGTCAGAGGTCCAAAATAGGTTTCACTGGAATAAAATCAAAACATCAGCAGGGCTGGTTTCTTCTGAGAGCTCTAAGGGAGAATCTGTTTCCTTTCTTTTTCTTTTTCCAGCTTGTGGAAGTTACCTGCGTTCCTTGGATGGTGGTCCCTTCCTCCATGTTCAAAGGCAGCAGCATAACATCTTCCAGTCTCTCTTTGACTCTAACTCTCCTGCCTCCTCTTTATTAGTACCCTGATGAATAATCCAAGGTAATCACCTCATCTCAGGACCCTTAACTTGATCACATTTGCAAAATCCCTTTTGCCACGTAAGCTAACATGTTCACAAATATCAGGAATTTGGATGTGGACATGCTTGAGGTTCAGGGTGTGGACTGGCTTTTGGCTTTGATTAAAGAAATTAAGAACTTTCTTTTGTACTATACACACATACATACACACGCATGTATATATACTTGAGTATGCACACATATACACATACCTATCCACCCACATAAAATATTCTTATTCATCTTTGGAGCACCAATTTTTCTTATCTTCGAATATTGAACGAGTGATGGGTTCTTTAACATTCTCTTGGCTTTAAGTAGACTGAATTTAATAGGTTTGTGATCACTAATATTTAATGGCACTTGTCCATGGGTGGTAGGAGGAAACTTAGTTTTAAAATACTCTCTCAGTTTGGGGGCTATTGTGCATGTCGTCACTAAAATTAATAATGATCAACTTCTAAGCAAAAATAACTTTTAACTACATGGAAAAGGCTCATGTAGATAATATATTTTATTTTGGAAGTCTTGTCACAGTCTAAATGAAATTAAGTTGAAGGTGATATTCACCCTGGGCCTAACATGTAATCAAATGGTTGCGATAAGACAAATATAGGGGAATCCTATACATAGAAAGATAGATTCAGCCACAGCAAGCCCAGCTGGCCTGGTGATAAAACAGTCTATATGTAGATTAAATGAAGAGTGAAAGTCCCAAAAGAAGTGGTAGTTCTCATCTGTACTTGACCTCTCAGGTGAAATAGAAGAATTAATATAAATCACACAGGCATTTAAGTGGATTCAGTCAAAAGTTACATGTTTTTTGTAGATAATTTTGCACTGTGGATGAGAGGAATCCCAAAGTATTTTCTGACCCCAGTGTATGAATTCCGAATTTTGTTTGAAGATGTATATCCGTGGCACACATCCAAACAGAGGGAAACTCTCCAGAAGAAATAAAACTAGAAATATCTGTTTCCCTTATTACCACAGCATCAGCCAGTGGAAGAAGGCCTACTTTAAACAAAAATTCTGATAACTCCTTCTTTATCTTCTTTAGACATGAAAATAGTCTATAGAAAGAATGCATTAATGTAAGATTTGCATGCGGGGGTAACGATATTTTACTCTAAATTTGAGGAAACCACTTGAATAAAAGTGGGTCACTGTATTAGCTCCCTATTGCTGCATAACAAAATTGCCCCAAACTTAGAGGCATCAATCAACAGACATTTGTTATCTCACAGTTTCTATGGGTCAAGATTCTGGAAGCCACTTAGATAGGAGGTTTCCCAAGAGTCTGCAAGAGTCAAGGTGTTGACTGGAGCTGCCATCATCTCCAGTCTCAATTGAAGAAGAATCTATTCCCAAGCTCACTCACATATCTGTTGGGAGAACTCAGATTTGGTTTTCAGCTCTCTCCCCTGAGCTTCTCAACAGGGCTGTCTTATGTCATGGGCACCGACTTCTTCCAGAGTCAGCAATCCAAGGAATGGTAAGAGAGCATCCAAGGTGGAAAACACAGTTTTTTATAACTTAATCTCAGAAGTGATGGCCCATCACTTCTACCATTTTCTATTTATTCATAGTGAAACAATACATCCCAGCCCATATCCAATGAATGGGCATTACACAAGGGCCTGAATAACGGGAGGTGGAGAATATTGGGCAACGTCTTAGAGGCTACCTACCACAGTCACCCTGAAAAACTCTTTTCCTAAGTTCACTTTCCTAACTACTTATACGTTGGTATTTGATTGTTTTAAAGCTAATTTTTTAAAGATTAAGGTTTGAGTCTGTCAAAGACAAACAAAGTCAGGCACTAGTTAAAGTGGTAAAGACAGATTTTAATTCATAATATACCACTGCAATAGGGAGGAGGGTCCTGAGTGAACTGATCTCAACTTCGATTTGTACAGAGGTGATTGGGTGTTTTAAAGGGAGAATGAAGGAGTAGGGAGGGGGCTTGTAGGGGTTCAGTAGAGTCAGGGAAGTGAGAAATAACAAAGGTTTTGTCGATGTAAATGCCAATTAGGCCGCTGTGTCTGATAGCTGGCAATTGTCAAAATTAGACTTCTATCTTTCCCAGAGTCTGAGAGACAGAGGTCCTGTTCTTCCTAATGATTGTGTTGTAAATGAACGGTTTTAAGGTCCTTGAGAAAGATACTCCTGAGTTGCAGAGAAACACATACATCTCAAAGGGACAGAAGAAAGATTCACAATTGTAAGCTCTTTTTGGTAAATGCTGTAAGAAAGAGTGGTCAGGGGCCTATGATCAGGTATTGGCTAGAATAAACAGTAAATTATTTGGCAGCCTTGAGCTTTCCCAGGCAGACACTTTAAATGAGGCTAGGTTCCTCCTAGGGATGCAGCCTTGAGCTGTTACAAACTGTGGTAGTGTTTTTTTAAGTCTTTCAATGTAGGGGAAGGAGATGGAGGAAATCACTTATGTCCAGAGTCTGTAGTTTTTATAGACCAAGGTTGAGGCCTAGTTGAGAAGAGGGCTCAGAAGATCCTGGCCAGAGTTGGGTCAAGGAGAGAATCTTTCTTGTGTTCATATAATAGACTTTAAACCCATTCATGCCTTACAGAGATGCAATTACCAAGCTCTTTAAAACACAAGTCCAACGGTACCTAAGTCAGTACTGGTGAAAACAGAACATCCTTTCATGCTACTCAGTTCACCCCTGGTAACTAGAATCCATCAACTAATTTATCAGCTTCTTCCTTGCTCCTGGGTTTGCTGATTACAGGCCCCTCTGACTCTTGGTCCCCCAAATGCAGAATCAGTTCATCTGCCAACTTGGCCAAATGTAGGAGCCAGCTGGCTATGCTCACTGTCCTCTGGACCAGGGAGAATCCAGAGCACAACCTCTCCAAAGTCAGCCAGCTAGGCCCAGCAAACCAGCCAGAAATCTCTGAAAATTTCCAGAACTGGCCAGCTATGCTTGACATCTGTATTCCAGAGGCGGGGACCCTCAAGCCACATTCCAAACCCACAGGGCCAGCTCTTGTTATAAAGCGGATCTCCCGTTTGCCATTTTCAGTCTTCTTCTGAGATTTTTGCATGTTCAAGGCTAGCCAATTGTAATAGAAAGAAACAGATTTTGTTGCGTTTAAACTTTTCTAGCATATGCAGTTCAGTGCATTTTCCAAAACAGAAGATTCTTATTTAGAACAGTCTAGCAAGATTCTGGATTTCTCAGCACTCAATTACACAAAACTAAATAAAAATACACATAGGAAAAAAGTTGATTTATAAGCCAGTTGAAGTGCTAGGTGATAGAATGGAATGTAGTGACCTCACCATTAGCATTTCTATTATTTTTTGTGTTGATGTTTCTAATATTTTCTATGACATGTTGTCTCACAAATAGCTGAATCTGTCTTTGTTTTCGTTTTGTTTTAGCTCTTCGAGTGCTCACAGTAAGCAGCCTTTTTGGAAAAATCCAGTTTTTAGTGACTCCTTATATGAACTTTGGGACAAAATATTTACGGGACAAAATAATTATGCAATATAACAATAGGTCAATGTGGAGGCAATATATCTTGAGGACCACTTGAGATTTATTTCCAGGTATCTCTGAGCTTCAAATTGCTCATCTTTAAATTCATGATAATATTACCCTTCTCTCAGGATTGTTTTGAGAACAAAATGAAATAACATACATGAAAGCTCCTAGCATAACATCTGTAAGTAACAAATGCAAAATTAGTATTTGTTTCCTTCAGTAGAAATGTTATTAATTGTTTAGCTCTAGCTGATTCCTTAGAAGGAATAAAAGGGAAATTTTTAGGTTTTTGCATGGCTTAATCTTCAAACTGTCACCCCAAGACAACTTTGTAACTCAGGTTGTGAACCTAGTCTCTTTGGGTAGTTTGAAGGGGAGTGAAATGCTTCTCTCTGTTCATTTGTTCAGTGGGTGATCTGGCCTAAAATGGCTGTTTTTACTTGCCTGTCTCCCACAGAAACTAGAGGAGCAAAAAAAAAATCATTTATGCCTTCATTATGCTGAGATCTGATATTTCCTTTGTGAGAGATCTTAAATGCTTATTCTTTCCAGGATACCATTAATTCTTTTTATTCTTCTTTCTCTTGGAACTGACTCATAGTAGAATCTTCAAACACAATGAAGCAGAGAGGAAATTTTTCAATCAATTAATATATTGGATACTTACTACATGTAGGACATGGTCTTAAATTGAGAGAGAGAGACATTTTGAACAACGAGAGAAGAGGGCAGAGATAGTTTAGGGAGCTGAGCAGTAGTGAAGAAGAGGAAATGCCAAATACACATTCAGGGACCGAGATTAGGCGATTTGGGCTGAAACACATGAGCAAGTGACAAAAAACTTCCTCATTTCCCTATCAACTTGTTCTCTCTTTGACCATTCATTGCCAGGCAAGAGAGCTGCCAAATTTCTCAAATGAATTTTCTACGCCCATTACGTCTATTTCCTCTCCACCTACTTCCCCCTTCACCCCCTGTAATTTGCTTTCCATTCCCAACAATGCACCAAGTTCATGCTTGTAAAGGTCACCAATGACTTTATTATTGCCGTATCAGGTGACCTCTTGGTTCTTACTCTACAGGATTCCTTCAAAGCACTTGACACTTTCTCTTATTGGTCTGTCACCTTGGCTTCTAGGACCCGTCTTAACTATCTTTTAGCTTGGTTTCTCTCTACTTTCTGACCATTCCTAGCTATTGTTTCTGGTTCTCTCCCCCAGCAAGATCTGTGCATATTACTGAATTCTTAAGGTCTGTCCCTCAGACTTTTTCTCCACATAGTCTCTGCCTTTGAATGCAGCCTTTCTTTAAGCCTTAACTATACCTTATCAAATACTGCTTCTATGCTGCTCAATGCTAAAATCTCTCCAAGGCTCCTTCCCACACTGTTTCATATCCTCATTGGCCTTCATGCACTAGCCCCACCATCTCTTCCATCCTCATATCTGACAGCATTCTTACACTCTCCTGCTACTCTCAACCTTCTGGCCTACACACAGTTCTCAGAATAAATAAAAATATGCTGGGTGATTCATGTTCTTTCATGTTGCACAGAACTTTTTGCATATACTTCCCTCCATCTGGAATGATCATCCTCATCCTGTGCAGCTTTGCAATAACTGCTAGTCCTTCAAGACTCAGCTCAAGTTTCTTAATATGTACTTCCATTTCCCCATTTGAAGGCTAACGCTCCTCTTTCCTCTATGTTAAGAGTTGATTCTGGAGGCTCAGTCTCGCCTTTCATGTTGTGGATACCGTAGTCCCCCCTTATCTTCATTTTGCTTTCCAAGGTTCCAGTTATCCATGGTCAACTGCAGTCAATGGCAGTCCAAAAATATTAAATGGAAAACTCCAGAAACAAACAATTTATAGGTTTTAAATTGCACGCTATTCTGAGTAGCATGAGGAAAATTCCTGTTGTCTTGTCCTGTCCTGCTCAGGACATGAATCATCCTTTTGTCCAGCATATCCATGATGTACATACTACCTGCCTGGTAGTCACTTAGTAGCCATCTTGGTATCAGATTGGCTGTCTCAGTATCACAGTGCTTGTGTTCAAGTCACCCTTATTTTACTTAATAATGGTCCCAAAGCACAAGAGTAGTGATGCCACAATCCGGACATGCCAAAGAGAAGCCATAAAGTGCTTCCTTTAAATGAAAAGGTGAAACTTCTCAACTTGATAAGGAAAGGAAAAAAATCATAAGCTGAGCCTGCTAAGATCTATGGTAACTTTTATTACAGTATATTGTTATAATAGTTCTATTTTATTATTAGTTATTGTTGTTAATCTCTGATTGTGCCAAATTTGTAAACTAAACTATCATAGGTAGGTATGTATAGGAAACAACACAGTATATCTAGGGGTTAGTATTATCACAGTTTCAGGCATCTACAGGGGTTCTTGGATCCTCTTCAGATAAGGGGGTACATTTCCTGGTTAGTGCCTTCAAGTCAATTCCTACTCCTAGTGCCCCCTGTGTCCAGCAGAGTGAAACCATCTCCAGTTTTTTTTCACCATCCTCCCACCTTCTGGCGCTGTATCAGCCAATGCTCTGCTGCTATTCATAGGGTTTCCATGGCCAGTTTTTTCCGAAGCGGGTGGCCAAGGCCTTCTTCCTACTCTCTTAGTCTAGAAGCTCTGCTGAAACCTGTCCACCATGAGTACCCCTGCTGGCATTTGAAATCCCAGTGGCACAGCTTTCAACATCACAGCAACATGCAGCTGCCACAGTTTGACAACAAACAGATGGGTGGTGTGGTTCCATGACTGGGAAAGGAATCAGGGCTGTGGTGGTGAGAGTGCCAAATCTGAACCACTAGACCACCAGAGTGGGGACTACTGTACTTTAAAAAGACAATCACTGTTTGTCTAGTTCCTCTGCCTCCAATGTCTGGCATAATTTCTGACCCATCATACAAAATCCAAACTTCTCTGTTCCATGAAAAATTGTCTAACTAAATGACGGGTCAACTAGTAAATGCCAAAACTGGAAATGTAACTTGGGGCCAATTGGTGGAGAGCTAAAACCAAATGTTTGCTTTGCCTAGAAGGCCTACTACTCGGTCTCTGTTAAAATCCCTCTCCAGTGTGAATTCCTCCACTGCACTTCTCCTCAGGTTCCACCTAACAGATGGTACTTAGTAGATGGAGGTCTATTATGATAGTTATTTTGAATGCGCTTTTGGCCACTCCATACTCCCCCAGTAGTAAGCTAGCTGAGGTCACAGTCGTCTCTTTCTATTGCTTTTAGGAGAACACCTTGTCCAGAGTAGGCATTTGTGGTTGACTGAATTGAGGCACCAAGGGCTGGAGCCCACAGACTCCATCAGAGCTCTTGGGAGTTCAAGAGATCAGATACATCCAGAGCTATGTAGCAATAGAGAAGCCCAAAAAACTGATGGTTTATCCCACAAGGCCTTGCTTTTCTTCAGAAAAGGAGACAGCTGCTGGGACATTCTGACTGTCCATATGTCTCCGCAGGAACTCTGCTCCATCACCCACTCAGAAAGGGAAGAACAAGATGAAAAGCTGGCTTCTGCCAAGCAAACTCAAATCTAGTTGGATGACTAAACTGCTGAACAGACATCCAAACTCAAAGGCCCTGGGTAACTGGCCCTAGCGTTTCCTATGAGAACACGTCTGCTTAATAACAATGTAACAGATGATAAGAGCGCCAATCACAGAGAGAGCTGGTTGTGCCCGTGTTAAAGGTTGATGATAATTACCAGACTAAACAAATCATTAGAAATATGTCCCCATCTCCAATCTGGATTTTAAAATATTTAAGAGTAACTTGGAAACTGAGCTTTGCTTTCATAAGCACCAGGATAACTAGTACCAAATGGTTTAGCTACAATTGTCCTTTGAAAAGGTTTTTGGATTTTTTTTCTTATTTGCATGTCAGGGCAGATAAAATTTGAGAAGAATGCATATTTGATTCCTCTTGAAATGTTCCTTAATTATTTGGAGGAGATAAATGAGATGAAGCCTATGTATCAACATATGTTAGATACTATTAGTCTGCAAATATGTGGACACAATTTAGCCATCATAGATGAGAAACGATTGCAAACGTTTTCAAGAACCTTTCATTTTAGAAGCAAAAGAAAACAAATATTTACTGGGGGGGGGGGGAGAAAATTGACCTATTCCTCTTTTTCTTTTTCAATACCTAAAAATACATTCATAAAATAGGGAGCAAATTTCCTAGATCTGGGTAGCAGTAATTTCTAGTTAAATCTATCCATTATGGAAATCTGCATTTCCAACTCTCTTAGAAGGTGGTGGAGAATAAAATCAAATATAAAAGGTTTCAAAAGTTGAGTGGTATTTTTATCATCAAAGAGATATGAAATAACTATTTTTTTGTGAAAAATATTTCACTTTGAGACTTCCATTTTGCCCTTCCCATAACCTCTACAATGTGTTTTTCCTAATGTCATTTTTCCTGGCTGAGAAGCACATTAACAAGAACAGAGTTTAAAAAAAAAATGTGGAGGTGCGGAGAGCATGAGTGTTATGTCACAAGTGACTTCAAATGGAAGAAAAATACCAATTCCACATCTCGTCCCAAAGGGAGAATGGAAATTTAAAGATTATGTTCACTAACTTTCCCTTTGTGCCCACAGTTAACCAAGGACTTCTGTGTTTGATTAACCTAGCATTCATCCAACTAAGAAATTGTTCCTTCATAGAAAATAATGACTATTCCAACACAAAATGAAGCAGTGTGAATTCTTTATCTTTTGCCATGCTGGATCTCTCAAAAACTTGCAATGTTGAAGAATTGTACTGCTAATTCTTTCCCCTAAGGACCATTTGGAGCATTTGAACAAAGTAACCCTCTTTCACACTGACTAATATGCATAGATTCTTCCAATATTCCAGTATTTTTAATTATTGATTGATTTTCCAGCTTTATTGAGATACGATTGACGAAGAAAAATTGTATATAATTAAGATGTATAACATGATGCTTTGATATACGTTTACATCGTAAAAGGATTACCACAATCAAGTGAATGAACATATCTATCACTTCACATAGTTACCTTCTTTTTTATGTGTGATGAGAACACTTAAGCTCTTCTCTCTTGGCAAATTTCAAGTGTACAATATGTTATTATTAACTACAGTCACCATGCTGTATGTTAGATCTCCACAACTTATTCAGCTTATATTTCCAGCTTCAGTCTAATAGGGTCAGCATTTTTGGACCCTTTTAATATACTTTAAGAAGATTTAATGCCTGATTTGCATATTTTAATTTTGACTATAATGTATTTCTGCTCGAATATCCCTATTTTACTCTTAAAGTTAGTTTTGAGTGGTATAGGTTATAAAAATCCATGTGTGATTGTCTCATTTTCTGCTCTTTGCTGTTATCAAATATCAGCTGACATGAGCTGGGATAGCATTTGCGGAATTTTTTAGATGTACCATCATGAGTGGAGACGGCTGCACAAGAAATGAAAATAAAGTATGCATTTGATAAGTAAAGAAATTTTCAAACTACTTGACACATAAGAACTATTCAATAAATGTTAGATGTTATTATAATTTCTCAACACATCCACTTTCAACATCTCTGATCTCAGTGTTTTCATAATCCTGTTTATCTACATATCCATTTCTAGTTGCCAAATAAAATTCCGAATCTCAGACAAAACATCAGCTCCCATCTTCTGGTTGAGTTTTCTCTCAATAAAACTTTTTCCATGTTTGTACTGCCAATCAATATTCATATATTATGTGTTAATAATTGTATTAGTATTAATAAATAATTAGTGTTAATAGTATTAGTAATAGTAGCATTAATAATTATTAGTGCTAGTAATAATAGAATTAATAATGTATGAAATGCTTTGATCAATTGGGAGAAGGAAGTTCACAAGATTTTATCAGTTTCTGGTGGCATCTCTGCTTCTCCCGCAGAAGCTGTAGACCTTGATTTAAATAACTTTCCTTTATTGTCTTCAATGACTTTTTGTTCTGATGATATTTATTTCAATGGATAGTGTTACAACAGCACCCCCTGTAGCAGATACACAATAAATGATGCAGAAAATATTTCCTCCCCTTAACAATCACTTGTAACTCCTAGCCACACTGGCCAGGAAATAAACGGCGCCCCCCATTCATATGCCCAGAGGCTGAAAGAACTCAGAGTGAGTCTGTCGCAAATTGCACCCTAAACCTACAAGAAACGTAATCCTCTCAGCCTCTTCTGTTTTCTTCTGCTTTGGTTTAGGTGGGAACCCTGTTTGTCATGGAGTTTTGTTAATCAGCTGCAAAAACAGTCCTCCTCACTCGTCTTTCCCCAACGCCACGTAACTCTTTTTCCGAACGTTTATCCAAGCAATGTTTTATGCTTTGATATGATTTTTAATTGATTTCAGTCTTCCCTCACTAGATTTCAAGTACCGTGAAGATAGAGGCAACGTTTGTTTGTTGCTGTTATTATTGTTTTTTTCGGTTGGTTGGTTTTGGTTTTGATTTGCTTGTTAGTTTTGCTCACATTGTATCCCCACCATATCTAACAATGACTTAGAGCATGCTGGATGTTCAAAAGTCTCTGTTTAATTAATTAGTTAATGAATTCATTGTTTTCATGTTCTCTTAGGGCTCCTGAGATGACACTCTATGATAATATTCATTTGACTTCCTCCTTTCCTTTTCCTGATCCCTAAACCTTGCAGAACAAATGGCTTTGTTGGCATCAACATATTTCTACAAACTGGATTTATCAACACACCCCCACCCACAGCAACCACCTCCAGCACCATGACCACCACAGTCCTTGTATTTTGTTAAAGAAACCCCATCCCTCTACCTCTTCTCTTGCAACATAGTTTGAATTCCTCTTATGTGTCCGGCTTCCTTCCCTGCACCAACCTTGTACTATGGAAGAAAGGATATGGGAGAAATTACTTTTTGACCTTCTACATAACAAAATTTTCAAGGTTATCTTCTCTTTCCTGAAGAGTTTATGCTATCCCTAAGATACTGCAAACGACTCTACCAGTCTTCCCTCTAACCTGACTGTGTTTCTGGCCAAAGCTGAGGAAACAGACATGAAGGCATGGATTTTCGAGTAGCCTAAAGTAGAATGGAAAGCGCACATTTCAACAAATATTACAGCGTGATGAATAGTTGCTATTATAGAGTGAGATGTGGAGTGCTGTGAGACCCTAGGAGGAGACACACCCAGATCTGCCACAGGAACTCAGGGGGAAGAAACAACCTTTAAAAATGGTGACATTTGCTGGGCAGAGGAGAAAGGATGTTCTGGGCCAAGAAAGCAGTGTATATGCACTAGAGAGAAGAGTCTACTCAACTAATATGAGTAATCATTAATGCGTGTGTATGTGCACTCACGTGAAAGAACATGCAAAGGAGTTTTAGTAGAAGTGTTAGGGGATTAATATTCAAAAATAAGTGTACATGGGTTAGCAGAATTCAGCTAAATAAATTTTCCTCTATCCTGTGAGAGAGCAAAGCCCATTTTATATTAGTGGTAAGAAAGATTTCTGACATCAAATGGAGAACTGACCAGTGAAGAATGACACTAAAAGCAGAGAGAATGAAACAATACTCGAGGTGAGAGACAGTGCAAGTTGGTGAGTTGATGCTACAACAGAGTCGGTGGGGAAGAAGAAATATAGGAGACGTGTGAACATGACTTGATGATGGGTTGAATGGATGTGTGGTATAAGGAAGGGGGGGTGATTGAGGTAATGTCTTGGATCACAAAGAGGATGGTAGAAGGGTAAGTTGGAGGTGAGAGGATGAGTTTAGTAACAGGACAACAGGTGGAGCTATCAAGTAAGAACAGAATGCTTTTCTTTGGAGCTCATCTGAGGGATCTGGCTGGAGAAACAAATTTAAGAATCATCAGCAACCTGAGTGTGACAAAGGTATGGAAGAGAATAAAGTTATCCTTTGGGGAGTGACAAGAAAAGAGGACTAAGAACAAAATGCTGGTGAGTCCCAACAGTTAAGATCTGGACAAGAAAGAAGAGCTACAAAGAACACTGAGAAGTGGCTAGAAAAAAAAGAATTCATGCAAAAATGAAAGTTGGAGGAGAAAGTGGTAAAAAATACTGATATCATAAAAAGGATCAGATAAGGAAAGAAACAAAACTTGTCTGTTTTCTCTACCACCTTAGAAGACATTGATGAGAGTTAGAACAATTTCAACCAAGTGGCAGAAGATGAGGCCAAAGAGCAATAGTTAGGAATGTCAATAGAAGAGAAGGAACAGAGACATCTAGACAGTAGCTAGATGGGGAAACTGAGTCCAGGAAGGGTTTCATCTTAAAAGTAAAAAGAGAAAACTTCGTCAAGACTGCAGATAACATCAATAGAGAACAAGAAGTAGAAGATACGGAGAAAAAGGGATAATTTTTGAACCAAGGTCCCCAATGGGGTGAAGAGAAATATGAAGTGGAACATAGAAGGGCGGTATTAACTGGGATCATGAGGGACATCTCTTCGCTAAGAAAAAGTTAATAAAGTGGCAAGTGCTGATGAGTGTTAAGAAGAGGAGCCAGAAAGTTAAATACATTCACTTCCAATGGCCTTTATTTTCTGGTGAATATAGAAATACAGATAGTGGGGAACTGGATTGGCAAAGGCTTGGAATTACTGTTCGGGAGTTGGGAGGGAAACAAGTAAGGCGCAGAAGAGCCTGTGTTGGGTGCACATCTCCTGACACCAGACAACCCTGAAGCAGGGTGATGAGCCTGGCCTCAAGAAGTATGAACTTCAGGCTGTAGTGGGACCAGAGGAGAAGGGCTGTCTCCGTCCGTGAGGGAGGGCCGGGCAGGAAAGTGTTCAGAGGTTATACCTGAGCAGGTAAGGGGTGTAGGCAGCACTATGGGCAGAAGAAACAGCACAGGCACGTTCTAAGGAAATTCTGAAAGGGCCTTATTTCCTCTGTCTTTACTGCTACAACAGTTATGAGATGCTCTTTATCAAGGTTCAGCTTTTTATTGATGTCACGCTAGAGAGCAAGCCACGTCTTTCTTGCTTCCAGGAAATATTTCTTCTGGGAAAGTATGAAAGGCATGTGTGCTCCCTGGCCTGGCCACATAGCTGACTCCATCCAAAATCAAGAGGATTTTCAGATGTTTCTCTGAGGCAGGGAGACATATACCGTGAATTTCCAATAGTTTCTTTATCTAATAAAATACTCACACATACTGCTCTGACTATGTGTCCCCACCCTTCTGAGTCTTTATAAATATTAATTTAGAACACTTTTTAAATAGTAGTTAAATCCTCAGAACAGCCCTCCGAGGTGATGGAGACACTGAAGCCTAAGGAAGCGAGCTCTGTTTGTAGTCTCAAATCCATTAGGAGGCAGAGAAGAGACTTGAACTTGGACCGTTCAGCTCCAAAGTCTAGGCTCTTACCCACTATGTCAAGCTATCTTATAATAAGCGAATGCTTAAGAAATCATAGAATTTTATGGGGGAATTTTCTAGATAATCCAATTTTTCATTATCATATTATGAACATTTGAGTAGGGTTGGCAACTAACAGTTTCAATTTTGTCTTCCTTAAAGGCTATATATACTGCAGAGTTACACAGCATAAAGGTGGCCAATTTTTTTTTTTTGTATCAGAGAATGTTTTCTCCTTTTCCCTAAAATATCATCCACCTCATTGATTTCACAGTGAGTCATAGGATGCTCCAGGGCTCCCTGGCTGTCAGTCCTGTTTCAACTCCCTCTGTTTCCAGAGCAAGAGTCTATTACAGTCAGTCATAGTGACCTCTGTTTGTTTGGGAGCCTTTTTGAATTAATAGAAGATAGTGTACTATTAGCCAGGATTCCACCTGGCAAAGCCACATACATATCAAGCCTGCTTGGATGTGTAAGTTTTTAGTAAATTTGATTTTTCTCATTCTTAGCCAGTTACATATCTGTGTATACATGATTAATTGTTATGGAACTAATTTTTCCATTGTCATATATATCTGTAGTTGTGCCTGGAAATGCTTATCCTCTGTTTAAAATGCAAACATATTATTTCTTTAGCTAATAGCCTACCCTGTCTTCAACAGAGATGTGTGTTGGGTGTTTAAAGAAAAGGTTGTGGGATTTTGGAAGGTCTATATTTTGACCATTGACCCAAACTCTGACCACATTTTTTTTTTTTTTTTAAGATTTTATTTTTTTCCTTTTTCTCCCCAAAGCCCCTCTGGTACATAGTTGTATATTCTTCGTTGTGGGTCCTTCTAGTTGTGGTATGTGGGATGCTGCCTCAGCGTGGTTTGATGAGCAGTGCCATGTCCGCGCCCAGGATTCGAACCAACGAAACACTGGGCCGCCTGCAGCAGAGCGCGCGAACTTAACCACTCGGCCACGGGGCCAGCCCCTGACCACATTTTTTTTTAAATGGAAATCCCTTTGATCAAAAGAGAAAGTATCATGTTAATCTGTAGCCTTTGGATCTGAAGTCTAAACAGAAGGATGATGTGTGAATTTGCTAATTATTTCCCGCTCCTGAGTTACCTAGCTTCTTGCCATTCCCTATAAAGAAGCACAGCACTCACAAAATGCTGTCCCCTAGTAACCCACAACAAAGGAAAGATGCATTTTTAGCACAAATCAAATTTTAGAATGGTGCCAAAATGAGAATGAGGATGGGGGTTTGATAATGGAGCATTAAAATTTCATTAAGAAGAAGACATTTTGACTCGGCATATAATTGAGATAATAGTTTTCACTATGACATGGAAAAATATAAAGGAATAATTTACAATTTTTCATTGAAAGCTGAATAGCAAAAAATAAAACCCCAGACACAAAAATTTTCTTCATTTCCTCATTGTAGGAGAGAGGGCAGCCTGCCTGAAGCAGAATGTACAAAAGCAGTTTGAGTTAATATACTAAGTTAACATACTTAGTAAATGTACTAAGTCTTTCTGAGTCCTCGCTTTCATAGCAGATCTGTTGCTTATGCTCTTGATAGCATTTTCCAGCAAAGATCTATGGCCTGGACTATAGCTGAGAACCTCAGTAGTAATAAATAATGGCTTATGTGAGCACAGTAATCTACTTTTGGCAAAGTCATTCATTCATTCAATTAACAATTACTTGTTGAGCATCTACTATGAGCCCGGCACTATGTTAGGTAATAAAGCAACGTGATCCTTACTCCCACTGAGTTTCCACTCTACTGAGGAAGATGGATAATAACATGTAAATTCACGTGTGATTATGTGTATTAGAAAAGGCTAAGTGCAAATTGCCATGGCAGCAAATACCAAAGGGACTTTGCCTTAGGTCACATAGATTTTGTGTGCTGGTAAAAGATGGTTTTGAAAAAAAAAAAAGTTAGTGTCCTGAAAAGCTCTATACCAGCTTAATTTTAGCCATAAATTTCAGCATTCATCACATTTTATGTGTATATATTTCTATTCCACTAAACATAGTTCTTAACTCTGATTACATATTAGAAACACTTGGAGAACTCTAAAAGCAAACTAGCACCTGGGCCAGAGCCCACAGATACTCTGATTTAAGTGGTGTGCAGGGGAGCCCAGGCAGGAGGATTTTTAAAAAGCTTCCCAAGTGATCCTACCACAGAGCCGTGATGAGAATCACCACTCTAGGCTTTGAGGATGGAGACACCTGTTGTCCCCATACTTATGCCCAGTGTCAGGCACGGTAAGCTGCACAGATCTGGTGTACAACCAATATTTGCAAATTGGACTGAACTGATTTGAAGTGCTCTACAAATGCATCACAAACCACTTCGTCAATAAAGAAAATCTTACAGTTGTGTGTCCCTCCTTCACTTCTACAATAGCAACATAAAGATGATGAAGACAGCCATACCAATCTTATGAATCATCTGCCTGCTCTCTCAAGAGGGTGAGAAAGATGATGAGCTCATCATTTAATAACTATGAAGAGTTTGGATTGAGAAATACTCAAAGTTACCCATGTTCTATGTACTCACTCAGTTCTCATTGCTCATGCCATCTCTTCCCACCAACCAACCATGAGCCAAATTTGCCCAACACTGGCCTGCAGAAAGTACACTGACTGAGACTTGACAATGCTTTCCCCTCAGCCAATCCTATCAGCACTTCACACCAGCCATAAAGACAAAACGTCCAGTCAGCTGAACTCTGTGAATGGTTGCACTGACTGAACTGTCCAGATATTTTGGCCAGGAAGAAATAATCTCAGGCTTCCCCCGTAAACACAAATTCCCATGGAAACCAAGCCAGGAGACAGACTATATTCACTTTATTTTTGGTCTGGTGGTCCTCCTGAGACCTTCCCTGAGTTAGTCTGGGTTCCTGGTGTCCAAGCCAGGGTTTCTCTCCATGGCTGGCTATCACTTTGAGCCATCACTTTAACGGGGCTCAGACAGTGCTTGCCTTGAACAGGCTCCAAGGAGTTTTCCATAGGGAACTCATGACTATAGAACTGTCTGCTCACCCAGACTTCATAAACCCTTTGTCTATCCAGACAGGAAAAAAAACACACACACACACAACACTGCACTGTTGTGATTATTGAATTCATTGACTATTAGTCTATTTTTTTAAACACAGCTGTGTTATTCTCTCACCACAATGTATCTAGAACTTGAAATTTTATATCTGCTTTTTAAGACTATTTTAAGGACATGGATGATTTATACATTAAATAGTCAAATATAAACTAACCCTTATTTTTCTGGACAATTCAGAGTGTTATGAAAAAACACATTTTACTGTAAAGTTTACTCTCTAACTTACCTGATTGTAAATTAGGATCTAGGCATATCAGGTCTTTCACTGTTTAATGAGGTGGAAGTGGAGGTGTAACTTCAAAGTGATAATGTTGGTCACTAGGAAAAGTGAAATAGAACTCTGTGTTCTAAACATTCACATCTTTGCTTGCTTACTTATGCATTAGAAAAAACTCAGTGCAGGACAAAGAAACCACTCTAAGTGTTTTAAGCAAGGACAGATTTAAAATAGGGAATTTGGTGCTTACAAAATCATCAGAAAGGCTCAAGGAACAGCTTCTAGGTTTGTTCTCCTGGAATGACTTCCAGAAAAATCAATACGGATCCACTAATGTCACCACCGGAGCTGTGCTGGAAGGAAGAAACTGAAATGACATTACTCCAGTGGCCTCTCCACATCCAAGAAGCTGGAGAATGGATATTGGCAGCTGTGAGTCCGAGATTGGAAGGCCAGATAAAGATGTTGTCACCTCTGTCTCTGCCTCTTGACACCCTGGAAGCTGGAGAATGGACAGTGAACAACTAAAATAAGAAGACTTCCTATTTCTGTGAACTTACTGGCCAGCAGCACTAGTTACAAGCCTCAGGAGAATGATTTCTCCCCGGCATCCACCTTCCAGATCTCATGGGAATCAGGCAGACTGGGAGAGCCTTGTCGCTTCTAAATCCTGGCTGCAAGGAGGTCTGGGGAATACGTTAATAGCTTTTCAACCTCTTCAACCTGAGGATGGGTAGAAGTTGCAAGTATATATGACATTGATATAAACAACATAGAATAGGCATTATCCATTACTTTGTTTACACATTCAAAGTGAATATAGGTAGAAGATTTCAAATTTTCATGAACCACAGTCCCTCTGCTTCATAACTTTTAAAGGCAAGTCAAGGGCATGTTTCTGCACTACTTCATTCCTAGATACCATGCATTCAGACTATGGGTTCAAGTTCAAATATTAGCTAAAGTCTCAACTCACATGTCTTCAAGAAGATAGCCAAATATCAGCCTAGAATAGTACTCCCAGGTCTCCAAAGACTTGACTTTTTTAACCATTCTGCCTGATTTAGATGTCTCGTATTTGCCATCCTACTGCGTAAGCTCAGTCTCTGGAAGTTTATTGTTCGATAGGACAACCAGAACTTCACTCACTTAAGGGACACGAGATGAAGTTGCCTTTTTAATATGTCTAGTCTTCTGAATGTATTTCACTCAAAGTAATAATAACTGATACCTCAAAGCAAATAAAGTATTTTATGATGTGGCTTAGTGGTTTTATTCAGGCCTCTTCAGGAAGTCAGGAGACCACAACACACATCTGAAAAAGAATTAGCCTCTGTTTTCGATTAAATGTGTATTGCTTAAAGCTATGGCAAGTGAAAAAAAAGTTTACTGCTAATTTGTATAAGCAGTATTTTTTCTGGCCCTTTAGATAATGAATGCTATGTGGGTAATGGCGAAGGATAAAAGAAATTAAACACAAGTGCTTGATTTTGAAATGCAGTCTGCAACTGTTTTCATTCATATTCCCTTGGTTTTTCTCATATATCCTGTGCACCTAGGAAATAAAATGATTCTAAAAAGGTCAAATTATAAAAGTTTATTACAGAGGTAGCTAAACATGTTTAAACTAAAACATTGATCCCAGAATTAGTTATTCTGTAGAAATTCAATAGGGCAGGTCTTATTAACAAAATTGTGTGGCTACATATTAGTGTTTCATCTGTCAAATTTCTTTCTAACCTAAAGCATTTCTCACATCTTGCAAGTTAATTCAATGATGAATCTTTGGTCTTTATGAGCCACTCGCTTCTAATCTTCCATCATCAAGTCTCCTGGCTTGTAAATTGCAATCAGAGAACATGTAGATAGAAAGAGCCTTAGACGTTATGCACGTAGAACAATTCCTTATATATTTAACTAAAACAACCTAAAACAAAACTATTCAATTTACGAAGTGTTGATAAAATGCACATAGAATATTGGTAAGGATGAACATAGTTGTCAAAATAATTTTTCTTTTCATGCATATGGCTTAAATAATCCCATTTTCATGACATGCACACAGACAAAAAAGGGGAAAAATAAGAAAATATTTGAATATTAATTTACAAAATACCAAATAGTTGAATATATAAACATATCTATATTTGTTCTTTTAGTTTCTACCTGGAAGTTTTCTGTAAAAACATGATCTTAGGAGAAGATCCAAGATGGCGGCGTGAGTAGTCTTCTTTGTCTCTCCCCCTTCGAATCTACAGCTAAGTGGACATTCATCGCTTAACAAAGGATATCCATATAGCATCTCAGGACGCCTGAGAGACCCACGCTGCTGTACATCGGAGGGCAGATGGACTTCCCTCCAGGGGGAGGTGGAGATAGGTGAAAACTCTCTGAGCCCGACCCCAAACAGCCTAGTACCTGCAAGCGGCTTTCTTCCAGCGGATGCCCCCAGAACATCGACGCACACCTAGGGCAGGAGGGAGCGCACACCAGAGGAGTGACGGTGGAAACAGGTGACCAGAGCCCTACCTAAGCCCCCCGCAATTACACCTAAGCCCAGAGGGAAGCTCCAGGGTTGCACACCTGAGTCGGCAGGGAGGACCTCTGCCCACCATTAGCGGGAATGCCCCGCCCAGCATCCAGAACTCCGGGAGGGTCCCGGAGAGAATCCCCGACAGTGCGGCAGCCCGACAGTGCGGCAGCCCGCCAGCTGCCACCGCCGGCCCCACTGACTACCAGGCAGGGCTCAGGACTACCAGAGATCTCCTGGGAGAGGACTGGGGCTTGGCGGAGCTCCAGTGGCCAGCTCCGCGGCCCGGCGGGGGTAAGCTCCAGAGATACGCCCGGGCAGCAGACAAAGTCTCTGCCTGCCATTAGTGGAGAGGCCCCAACCAGCATCCACAACGCCGGGAGGGTCCCGGAGAGAATCCCAAATGGCGCAGCAGCCCACCAGCTGCCGCTGCCAGCCCCACTGACTGCTGGGTGGGGCTTGGGACTACCGGAGATCTCCTGGGAGAGGACTGGGGCTGGGTGGAGCTCCAGCATCTGGCTCCGTGGCCCGGGGGGGGGGATACTTCTGAGTTCTGCCCCGGCAGCAGGCAAAGTCTCTACCTGCCATTAGCGGAGAAGCCTCACCCAGCATCCACAACACCGGGAGGGTCCTGGAGAGGAGAATACTAGGCAGGGCAGCAGCCAGCCAGCTGCCACTGAACTCAAGATCTCCAGCTATCCCCCAGACACGGCAAGGGGCTCCCCGAGGTCCTGGGGGAGAGGACTGGGGCTGGGTGGAGTTCCAGGGACCCGGCTCCGTAGCCCAGGGGGAAACCCTACAGTCTCACAGCAGCCTCAGTGAAAGCCTCTGCACAGCACTAGTAGAAAGCACCCATCTGGCAGCCACAAGGCTGGAAGACCCCGGGACAAAAGTCGCATAGCTAGGTGAGCTAACCACAGACTGCAGAAGATGCCCATAGCTCTGCTGTAACCCATAGTGGACAAGTGAGATTTTGTGGGTGCCAACAGTGATGGAGCTGCAAATATAAGTGATCCTGCCCCTGGCCACTGGGAAAGCCCATAACACCACTGCAGACCCCAAGGAGGGAGCATGTCTAGGTGGTCTGCAACAGTAGGCACCAGCAGCCTGAAACCCCCCTGTGACGGCCCCCACAGCTGAAGAGGGAACCCACAGGACCACTGTGACTACGAGGAGGGGCCCAGGCCCAGTTAGCAACAGCTGATAGGATTCCTGGTTGGTGCAGTATAAACAGCTGCTCCCCCACCACACCAGTAGAAACAAGTGGAAGCAGTAACTAAACTCTATCTCTATGCGGAGGCACAAATCTACAACATCAAGCAATATGAAAAAATATATTAAATCTCCAGAACAGAAGGAAAATAACAAATACACAGAAAACAATCCCAAAGAAAATGAAATATATAACCTAAATGACGATGACTTCAAAACAGCCATCATTAAAAAACTCAATGAATTAAAAGAGAATTCAGATAGACAACTCAACAAGTTCAGGAGCTATGTCACAAAAGAGTTTGATACTATAAAGAAGAACCAAACAGAAATACTGGAAATGAAGAACACAATAGAGGAGGTTAAGAAAAATCTAGAGCACTGAACAGTAGGGCCGATAATATGGAGGAAAGAATTAGCAATTTGGAAGATAGGAATATAGAAATGCTGCAGGCAGAGGAGGAGAGAGAAGTAAGACTAAAAAGAACTGAAGAAACTCTCCGAGAATTATCAGACGCAATTAGGAGATGCAATGTAAGGATTATAGGTATACCAGAGGGAGAAGAGAAGAAGAAAGGGGCAGAAAGCCTATTCAAAGAAATAATGGCTGAGAACTCCCCAAACCTGGTGAGAGAGATGTGACATGTGACAGAAGCCAATAGATCTCCAAACTTTATCAATGCAAGAAGACCAACCCCATGGCATATAGTAGTGAAGCTAGCAAAAGTCAACAACAAGGAGAAAATACTAAGGGCAGCCAGGCAGAAGCAAGTAACCTACAAAGGAACCCCCATTAGGCTATCAGCAGATTTCTCAGCAAAAACTTTACAGGCTAGAAGAGAGTGGAATGATATATTCAAAAATCTGAAGGACAAAAACCTACAGCCGAGAATTCTCTACCCAGCGAAAATATCCTTCAAATACAATGGAGAAATAAAAACTTTCCCAGATAAACAAAAATTAAGGGAGTTCATTGCCACAAAACCTCCTCTTCAGCAAATGCTCAGGAAAACCTTTATTCCTGAAAAATCAAAAAAAGGAAAGGGACTACAAAACCAAGAGCAAAGGAGATAAGTAGGACAACAACAGAGAGTAGCAGCTCTCCATCAGAACAGATTAAACCATGGGATGAGAAACAAAGGAAATTGAAGAAAACCAGATAACAAGACATAAAATGGCAGCAGTAGGCCCCCACATTTCAATAGTCACTCTAAATGTAAATGGATTGAACTCTCCAATCAAAAGACACAGAGTGGCAGGATGGATCAAAGAACAAGACCCAACAATATGCTGCCTCCAGGAAACACACCTCAGCCCCAAAGACAAACACAGACTCAGAGTGAAGGGATGGAAGACAATACTCCAAGCTAATAATGAACAAAAGAAAGCAGGTCGCTATACTAATATCAGACAAAGTAGACTTCAAAGCAAAACAGATAAAGAAAGACAAAAGGGACAGTATATAATGATAAAAGGGACTCTCCACCAAGAAGACATAACACTTATAAATATATACACACCCAACACAGGAGCACCAAAATTTGTAAAGCAACTCTTAACAGAACTAAAAGAAGACAATACAATAATAGTAGGGGACCTCAACACACCATTAACACCAATGGACAGAACATCCAGACAGAAAATAAACAGGGAAATTATAGAATTAAATGAAAAATTAGACCAGATGGACTTAATAGATATATATAGAACACTTCATCCAAAAACAGCTGGTTACACATTCTTCTCAAGTGCGCATGGAACATTCTCAAGGATAGACCATATTTTGGGAAACAAAGCAAGCATCAATAAATACAAGAGAGTTGAAATAATATCAAGCATCTTTTCTGATCATGATGCTATGAAACTAGAAATCAACTACAAGAATAAAGCAGAGAAAGGTGCAAAAATGTGGAGACTAAAGAACATGCTTCTGAACAAACAATGGATTATTGAAGAAATTAAACAAGAAATCAAATATTATCTGGAGACAAATGAAAATGAGAACACGACATACGAAATCATTTGGGATGCAGCAAAAGCAGTCCTAAGAGGAAAATTCATTGCAATACAGGCTCACCTCACTAAACAAGAAAAAGCTCACATAAGCAACCTCAAACGACACCTAACAGAATTAGAAAAAGAAGAACAAACAAAGCCCAGAGTCAGTAGAAGGAGGGAAATAATAAAAATAAGAGCAGAAATAAACAATATTGAAACAAAAAAGACAGTAGAAAGGATCAATGAAACAAAGAGTTGGTTCTTCAAAAAAATTAACAAAATTGACAAACCCTTAGCCAGACTCACCAAGAAAAGAAGAGAGAAATCTCAAATAAATACAATTAGGAATGAGAGAGGAGAAATCACAACAGATACCAATGAAATACAAGGGATCATAAGAGAATACTATGAAAAACTATATGCCGACAAATTGAACAACCTAGAAGAAATGGACAAATTCCTAGACTCCTACAACCTCCCCAAACTGAATCAGGAAGAAATGGAGAATCTGAATAGGCCAATCACAAGTAAAGAAATAGAAACAGTAATCAAAAACCTCCCCAAAAATAAGAGTCCAGGACCAGACGGCTTCTCTGGAGAATTCTACCAGACATTCAAAGAAGATTTAATACCTATCCTTCTCAAACTATTCCAGAAAATTGAGGAAGATGGAGTACTCCCTAACACATTCTATGAAGCCAACATCACTCTGATCCCCAAACCTGACAAGGACAACACAAAGAAGGAGAACTACAGGCCGATATCACTGATAAACATAAATGCAAAAATCCTCAACAAAATTCTGGCAAACTGAATACAGCAATACATCAAAAAGATTATACACCATGATCAAGTGGGATTTATACCAGGGACACAGGGATGGTTCAACATCTGCAAGTCAATCAACATGATACACTACATTAACAAAATGAGAAACAAAAACCACATGATCATCTCAATAGATGCAGAGAAAGCATTCGATAAGATCCAACATCCATTTATGATAAAAAAAAAACCCTCAATAAAATGGGTATAGAAGGAAAGTACCTCAACATAATAAAGGCCATATATGACAAACCCACAGCCAACATCATACTCAATGGACAAAAACTGAAAGCCATCCCTCTGAGGACAGGAACAAGACAAGGGTGCCCACTTTCACCACTCCTATTCAACATAGTACTGGAGGTGTTGGCCAGAGCAATTCGGCAGGAAAAAGAAATAAAAGGAATCCAAATAGGTAATGAAGAAGTAAAACTCTTGCTGTTTGCAGACGACATGATCTTATATATAGAAAACCCCAAAGAATCCATAGAAAAACTACTAGAAACAATCAACAACTACATCTAAGTAGCAGGGTACAAAATCAACATACATAAATCAGTAGCATTTCTATACACTAACAATGAACTAACAGAAAAAGAACTCAAGAACTCAATCCCATTCACAACTGCAACGAAAAGAATAAAATACCTTGGGATAAATTTAACCAAGGAAGTGAAAGATTTATACAATGAAAACTACAAGACTTTCTTGAAAGAAATTGACGACTACATAAAGAGATGGAAAGACATTCCATGCAGGTGGATTGGAAGAATAAACATAGTTAAAATGTCCATACTACCTAAAGCAATCTACAGATTCAATGCTATCCCAATCAGAATCCCAAGGACATTCTTTACAGAAATTGAACAAAGAATCCTAAAATTCATATGGGGCAACAAAAGACCGTGAATTGCTAAAGCAATCCTGAGCAAGAAAAACAAAGCCGGAGGAATCACAATCCCCGATTTCAAAACATACTACAAAGCTACAGTGATCAAAACAGCATGGTACTGGTACAAAAACAGGTCCACAGATCAATGGAACAGAATTGAAAGCCCAGAGATAAAACCACACATCTATGGATGGCTAATCTTCGACAAAGGAGTGGAAGGCCTACATTGGAGAAAAGAAAGTCTCTTTAACAAATGGTGCTGGGAAAACTGGACAGCCACATGCAAAAGATTGAAAATTGACCATTCTTTTTCACCACACACCAAAATAAACTCAAAATGGTTCAAAAACCTAAAGATTAGGCCAGAAACAATAAGTCTTCTAGAAGAGAATATAGACTGTACGCTCTTTGACATCAGCTTCAAAAGAATCTTTTTGGAGACTATAACTCCTCAGTTGAGGGAAACAATAGAAAGAATAAACAAATGGGACTTCATCAGACTAAAGAGCTTCTTCAAGGCAAGGGAAAACAGGATTGAAACAAAAAAACAGCCCACTAATTGGAAAAAAATATTTACAAGCCACTTATCCAACAAAGGGTTAATCTCCATAATATACAAAGAACTCACACGGCTTAACAACAAAAAACCAAACAACCTGATCAAAAAATGGGCAGAGGACATGAACAGACATTTCTCCAAAGATATAAGTATGGCCAATAGACACATGAAAAGATGTTCATCATCGCTAATCATCAGGGAAATGCAAATCAAAACTACACTAAGATATCACCTTACACCCGTTAGATTGGCAAAAATATCCAAAACCAAGAGTGACAAATGTTGGAGAGGTTGTGGAGAAAAAGGAACCCTCATACACTGGTGGTGGGAATACAAACTAGTGCAGCGACTACGGAAAACAGTAGGGAGATTTCTCAAAAAGTTAAAAATAGAAATACCTTATGACCCAGCCATCCCACTACTGGGTATCTATCCTAAGAACCTGAAATCAGCAATCTCAAGAGTCCCTTGCACCCCTATGTTCATCGCAGCATTATTTACAATAGCCAAGATGTGGAACCAACCTAAATGCCCAGAAACCGATGATTGGATAAAGAAGATATGGTATATATACACAATGGAATACTACTCAGCCATAAAAAGGACAAAATTGTTCCATTCGCATCAACATGGATGGACCTTGAGGGTATTATGTTAAGTGAAATAAGCCAGACAGAGAAAGAGGAACTCTATATGACTCCACTCATAGGTGGAAGTTAACATATAGACAAGGAGAACTGATTGGTAGTTACCAGGGAAAAGGGGGGGGGGGGGGGTGGGGGGAGGGCACAAAGGGTGAAGTGGTGTACCCACAACATGACTAACAATAATGTACAACTGAAATCTCACAAGGTTGTAATCTATCATAATCTTAATAAAAAAAAAAAAACATGATCTTAGTTTTCTTAAATATGTGTCCACAGTTATGGATAATAATTTTGATAATGATACTGCCTCCTTCAGGCATAGTTTTTAGGGTAGAGACATGGGGAAATGCGTTTAGTCTGTTTCAGTTGAGTATGTTTGCAAAAGAAGATTTGGGAAATACTTTTCAAAATTAATTCATCAGTTCATTGCAAGCAGAAGACAGAGAAAATCAATAGGGTCAAAAACTTACTATTTTGAAACAAAGTGTTAAAACAACTAATTTTATTTTATGTACCATGATATGATTTGTGAGTAAATTTAACTAAAATAACACTGAAGAGTGGATTACTACTTCTCCACTTCTTCCATGCTGTGGGAGCATCATTCATGTGCACAGCAGCCAGGCGTCTCTGTGCAGATGCTGTGTCCTCATGCACTCCTCAAGGAGCAGCAGGCTTAATGCGAGTATTGACTTTGGAAGGCAAAACTCGATAAGCGTTTCCCAGCCTCTTCCTGGTCTCTCCCTCTGGGAGGTGTGAGGGCTGCAAGAAGCAGGCATTTGCATCTGCACCTATTTGCTCTATGTTTTAAAGGATCTTGTCTCTACTGAGGAAGCTTGGCATTTTCCAGTCCTGCTGTGATTGGCAATCACACTCTCCAAAAATAGATTTAGTAGTTTTGAAAAATGGAGGGATAATTTAGTCTACATCTTTTGAATCTTTCGTCTTCTCAGTTGGTTCAGGACTTAGGCAGGTTGAAAGGATTCTATTTTTTGGGCCTTTTTAAGCCCAAACTAAGATTTAATTTTAAACTGCCTAAAGAAGAGTCTGAGACTCCCAAGAAGCCTCAAATTCATCAAAATATTTATGACTTTCCAAACCTGTACACATTAGCCAAAAGGATTCTATCTGTATAAAAAGCCTTCTTTGATTACAGCCTTTACATGGTCTTTTTTTTCGTAGGAAGAAATACTGGAGGGAAACTCAACCAATCTCTGTTTCTTTCTTTATATGACTCATCATAGAAATATGTATCTTTTCATTAAAAACTGCTATTATCAAAATCAGAACATCATGGGCTGGCCCTGTGGTCTAGTGGTTAAGTTCGCAGGCTCGGCTTTGACAGCCTGGGGTTCGCAGGTTCAGATCCTGGGCATGAACTTATGCACTGCTCATCAAGCCATGCTGTCGCAGCATCCCACATACAAAATAGAGGAAGACAGACACAACTGTTAGCTCAGGGCCAATCTTTCTCACCAAAAAAGAAAAAAAAAAATTCAGCCAAAGAGTAAAAACATGGAGATAAATAAGGAACTCAGATGACCATAAAATTAAATTTTTTAAAAAAATCAGTCACACATTTTAATGTAGTTCTCTGATGTCTATTAAAAGATGGAAGGAGGATTGATTTACAAGATTTCTTAATTTTAAAATTGGTTGCTTGCTGCTATGTTCTGAATGTTTGTATCCCCTCAAAATTCATAGGTTGAAATCCTAACCCTCAAAAGTGATAGTATTAATAGGTAGGGCCTTTGGTAGGTGAGTGGGTCATGAGGATGGATCCCTCATGAATAGGATTAGTACACTTATGAAAGAAATCACACAGAGCTCGCTAGCCCCTTCCCACAGTGTAAGGATACAGCCAGAAGTCTGGAACCGAGAAGACAGTCCTAACCCAACCATGCTGGCACCCTGATCTCGGACTTCCAGCCTCCAGAACTGTGAGAAATAAATGTCTGTTATTTATAAGCCACCCAGCCTATGGCATTTTGCTATAGCAGCCTGAAGGATTAAGGTACTTACTCTGCCAAAATTTCATAAATATTTGATGAAGTCCTACTTTGTTCATTATGTGAAGATTTGTTTTAAGTTGCTTTCTATTGCCATTCTTATGCAAAACAAATTGAAATGGGGATTTCGTAATTTTTCAGTTAATTTGATCAATGTAGACCAGCGGCTTATTAATTCAGTTCAGAGAAATAGATGCTAGTTGTCTGAATTCACGAAAGGAGTAGATAGTCAACAAATTCCCAATGTCTTTTGTGCTGTGGAGATGCAGCCTAGTAATTTATCCTAACTTTTCCACCTCTTTTTGTTCATGAAATATGTAGGGAAATTTGTCTATCTCCAAAGCCAAAATGAAAAGCTACTTAACTTAATAAAAGATGTTTATATTTCTCAGGACTAATGCACTGTGGATACAGGCTTGTCAACCTGCATTTCACAACCGCGTCGCTTGAGGCTCATGTGGCACACATCTGTGGAATCTGGGACAATCTACATGCTCTCCATTCCACGTCATCTTCAAGGTCAAAGGGACTCTCCATGTAAATAGTTCGTCTCCTTTGTAAAATGAAAAAAAAGTACACGTTGTTCCATCTTCACAATTAAAGAAAAAGGAATATACATTTGGATAAACAAATAGAAATCCAAGGAATCTGAAACGTTCAATGACTGTATGCCCTTGGGAATGCAATTATGTTTCACTGTATTTTATGTGAATGTCTGGACTACATGATCCTTTTTGTTACTTGAATAATATAAGGGAGTATTCATAACATCCTGAGCCATTGAACCTCACTTTCAGCAGTCGCTCTGTACATGCTTTCTCAGTGTTCATCTATTCGTTCACTCACACATTCATTCAGGAGATGGCACTATCCATGGAGCTAGGGAACCTGGTGATGAACAACAGAAATTCCTAACCTCAAGTTCTATTCTCTTTGGGAAAAGCAGAACAGCAAAACAACAGGCATCGTTAAGTGCAAAATGTGTTATAAAAGAAATATATGTCCAGGTGACTACAAAAGCATAGAAAAGGGTACCTAACCCACTTAAGTAGAGGAGCTGAGAGAGAGAAGGTAACACCGAATTTTAATTTTGAGGGATAAGTAGAAGAATAATGGGAGTTGGTTAGGCATGTGGGAGAGAGAGTGGTCATCGCATGCAGTGGCAGCATGGACAAAAGCAAGAAGCAAAGTGTATGTGAGGAGCTGCAATAGTTCACTATGGTTGGGAAAGCGTGGCAAGCACAGCTTGGAAAGCAATAACTTCCCATCATCTGGACCTTGCATGGGGCAGGTGAAAGAAGAGTCCGTTATAACAAGGAGCTGGAAAGATGCCTTTGCAAGAAATCATCACTGAGAGTTTGAAGAGGGGCAGCGTCCCTGCTGCAGCAGGGCCTCCCTCCTCAGGAGGTTAGATGGGCTGGGAGGAGAAGTAGAAACGGTGCACGTGTGCGTCTTCAAGCAGCCTGATGGAGATGCTGTTGGGGAAAGCAGTTCTGAAAACATCTTCCTTGGCGAGTCTCTAAAATGATGATTTCTCTCTCCTACACTGCTCATGGGTGTGCAAACTGGTGCAGCCACTATGGAAAACAGTATGGAGATTCCTCAAAAAATTAAGAATAGAACTACCATACGATCCAGCTATTCCACTGCTGAGTATTTATCCAAAGAACGTGAAAACACGAATGTGTAAAGATTTGTACATCTTTATGTTCACTGCAGCATTATTGACACTAGCCAAGACTCTGAAGCAGCTTGGGTGCCCATCAAGGGGCAAATGGATAAAGAAGATGTGGTATACATACTCAATGAAATAGTACTCAGCCACAGGAAATGATGAAATCGGCCAGTTGTGACCACATGGATGGACCTTGAGGGTATTACACTAAGCAAAATAAGACAGAGGGAGAAAGTCAAATACTGTATGATCTCATTCCTAAGTAGAAGATTAAAAACAACGACAAACAAACACGTAGAGACAGGGATTGGATTGGTGGTTACCAGAGGGGAAGAGGGGAGGGAGGAGGAAGAAAGGGTGCGTGGCACATGTATGGGGTGATGGATTGTAATTAGTCTTTGGGTGGTGAACATGATGTAATCTAGAAATTGAAATATAATGATATCCACCTGCAATTTATATGATGTTATAAACCAATGTTACCACAATAAAAATAAATTAATTAATTAAATGATGGTTCCTGATAAGGCCAAGTGTGTGGTAGAGGGGTGGGAGAATGAACTGGGATATAGCAGAGGATAAGACAGACAAAACCCTGCTCTCAGGAAGCCTACATTTCAGAGGGGAAAAGGCGACAGAGCAAGTGAACACAGATAGCAGTATCATTAACGATGATGAAATAGGGGGCTGGGAGAAGGCATCTCTTAGAAACCATGTTTAAGAAAACACCTCAGGATGAGAATGGGATAGCGATCTCAAACCAAGTGACAAAAGAGCTAAATAAACAGGACATGCAAGGACCTTGAGCTGGTGGTCCCCAGACCTCCCCACCAAGACTAAATGTCTACAGCTTCATTTTCTTCATTCACATATTCATAATATGTGCACTGAAGCAGAAAAATATGCCATTTGTAGAAATCATTAACAACAGCCAAAGCGTTTGGGACAGAAAATCTCTCTTTCCTTGAACAGTTGCCTGCACTGTTTCAAGCATTGAGAAGAACCCTGTCAAGACTGGAGAAATGGTTGGGAGTCTCAGTTACACTGAACCACAAAATGTCTATAATCAGAGTTACATATGGAGCTTTCTCACTTAGCTCAATGTTCTTAGAGGGAACCATTCTCCTCCAAGTCAGGTATATTTCTAAGGAGTTTACCACTGAAAGTTTCCCCACGCTAACCAAACCCAGTACTAAAGAAGAAAATTCTTTTTTGTTTTCCTACTTTAACTCTATAACAATCTTCACAGTCTCTCAATTTCTTTATTCTCTCTAAATAGCACTTATTATATAACTACACATGTGCATGCTTATGTAAAGTACATGTGGTAGGCAGAACCCTAACATGGTCCCCTGAAGTTTCAGGTCCCTGGTGTACACACAGTCTCCCAGTTATTCAGTCAAACTCTAATCTACATGCCGCTGAGATGGCATCTTGCAGGTGTAACTGAGGACACAAATTATTAAGCCCTAAATTTGAAGATTATCTAGGTGGGCTGACTTAATCACACAATCTCTTTAAAAGCTGAGAGTTTTCTTCCACTTATTGCAGAAGGGAAAGTCAGAGATTCGAAGCGTGGGAAAGATTTGATGCACTGTTGCTGGCTTGAAATGGAGGGGCCATCTGTCAAGCAACTTCAGACAACGTTGACGGTAGTTTCTGACCAACATCTAGAAGGGAAATGAGGAACTCAATGCTACAACCACAAGAAAATGAATTCTGCCAACAACCAGTGAGCTTGATGAGGACCCCAGCCTCAGCCAACATCTTGATGGTAGCCCTCAGCAGAGAATCCATTCATGCCATGCCCAGACTTCTGACCAGCAGAAACTGTGAGAAAATAAATCTGTGGTGTTGTAAGCCACTAAACTTGTGATAATTTGTTATGCTGCAATAGAAAAGGAATATAGTACAGAATAATAATAATAAAAGTGTTTTTTGACAATTTTTTAACAATAATTCCAACTTGCTAAGGAAAAAATGCAAATGTAGCAAGAATAAGCCAGAGAACAGAACCAGCCCTTTCTAGTACTACCAAATGCAGAAGAGTAATAAAGAGAGACTAATTGGAGTTCATGAAGTCAAGAAAGCTACCTGCCTTGGGGCTGAGTGTTTTCCTATTCCCAGTAAAAGACCCAGTTGTGGGAAATCATAACAGTCACCAGAAAAGCAGGTTAAACAAGAGTCGTCGTTGCCCTCAAAAATCCTTCCCCTGACGTAAATTGTGCTTCGTGTGTCCTCTCAATGCAGTCACAGCAGGATGAAACCATATCATCATTCTCAATGCCAGGAAATTTAGGACAAACGATCAGCAAGCTATTCTTTTAAAACATCTGCTATAGAGTCTTTGTGAGTTATTTAACTTCCAGGAAAGAACAACATATACAAGGCCACAGCTTCCAAACTCCAATGTTTGGGCTTCTTAAAAATGTTTAAATAAATGTTAGAGTAGTTTTAATTAAAATATGCCAAACTCACCTTCTCCTATCCATGGTATTTTTGAGTGCTTCCATATCACTGTATCACCTAGAGAATTGCCCTGGAGAAAAAAATTGCATGCCACAATATTTTCACATTTCAATGATAATTTTTAAATAGTGATAACATACTTTGACATGTTGGATTACATTATTTCAACTTTGCCCTTTCTAAGAACACAGATTAGCTAATGCATATATTCATGGACTCTTAGAGGATCCCTATCACCTGGCCTGGTTATCAGCACGGCCATTGCACAGGTGAGAGAACCAAAGCCCAGGAATCTTCAAAAAAGAAGAATGTGAACAGAGCCCATGACTGACCCTGTTCATCACTTTCTCTGGCTCCCTAGTGAGACTGGGAGAGCCTTGTCAAAATGAGCGGTATGAGATTTTACCCAACTTGCAAGCGAACAGGTCAGCCTACCACAGTTTCATGGAGATGGCCAAAAGACACCAGACTCCTAGATCAAAAAGAAAAAACTGTATTACTCAAAGCACAGAAAGCAGCATGAGCTTCATGCTTTTCCATGTGGATGCTGCACACACAGTAGGTTTGCATCATACAGGAGCAGCTCCTTGCTTATGAAACTCCATTTTTTAATAATGAGCTGTTGGCCAACTGATCAACCTTTGCCCCACAGGGAAACATTGTCTTTATTAGATTAGACAGTAAGCCAACCTACCTTCTGCTCCACGGAGAGAAACTATCTCAATCTCCCAAGGCTGGTTGCTCTACAAAAATCTTTCAAAAGAGCATCCGGGGTGATAGCTGTCAGTGTCTTTGTTTACAAGACATACAGAAATGTGAGACCCATGGAAAATTGTCTCCCAACAGGTCCAGACTTGCTTAAATTCATCAATGTTCCATTTATTCCCTATTGAGCTTTCAGATAGTAAATAAATTGTATCTAATTAATTCTTCCCTTTCCCCCCTCTTCTTGCCACACCCACATTAACTGATCAGCCAGAAAGTGAGCAAACACTTACTGAACATCATCATAAGATGTGTCTTTATTCTTATGTAGTTCAAAGTCTTTAGGAGAAAGGTTGAGTGTGTCATGACTTCTAACCACTCCAGACAGGCCAGGCCACTCTGATTTCTTGGATTCAATTTTCGCTTACATTTCATTTACCAGGACTTAGTGACACAGCCTCACATAGCAAGGAACGCTGAGAAATGAGTACATTGAGTGGAATAATATAAGGGTTCTGGTACTAAGGAAGAAGAGGAATATAAATATTGTATACAATTATCATCTCTGACACAAGAAGGAAAGATAAATGCTAGCAGAGATGATATATTTTTCTGAAATTAATCTGCTGGTACAAAGCTAGCTTTCTTCCAAATATAAACTGTGTATCCCTGTTAAGTGTTAGATAATTATGTAACTGAACCACAAAAAGTTAGGAAGTTAGGTTATATCATGCTTACTTATTCCATTAAACAGAAAAATAAATTTAATCTCAGTTTAGCATTTTCATGTGCCATTATGTGGTAGCTAACATGTACTAGTAATCTGAGAGCGTAAAAGATTGCTTTAGAATTAAAGCAAGCTCATTAAGTTTTCAAGTGCTAGGGAGGAACCAGAAAGTTGTATGCTACATACTCAGTGGTATTGAAAGCTGTTTCAAGAAATTCTTCTAGAACTAAGAATTCAGAGATAAAGGACAAGGGGATGAGAATAATGAATGAAAAGAAAAACAATCTAGAAAATAGCAGGACTCTCAGAACCATATATTAGAAGTTTCAGAAGAAGATGTAATGGACAAAGGAGAAACAATAATAAAAAGAAACAATACTTTAAAATTTGTCTGAGCTGAAGAAAGATTAAATACTCAAATTGTTTACTGAAAGCAGAAACATAGCTACCGTGGAAATTTGTTTGAAGTTTCTCTAAACTTCAAGAACTCAAAGGGAAAGAAATGGAAAGGAAAAAAAACCAGATGAACATATTCCTTTCCTGGAAATATCAAGTTTCAGAAGATATTGGAGCAAAATTTGTACAAAGTTCAGAGGAGAAAGCTCTGTGATCCCATAATTCTGTGCCCAACCAAACTAGGATTTAACTGAAAAAGCAACTAAAAGGTATTCTCATACATGCAAGGGTAACACAGGCACACCTCAGAGATGCTGTGGGTTTGGTTCCAGACCACCACAATACAGCGAACATGGCAACACAGTGAGTCACACAAATCTTTCGGTTTCCCGGTGCATATAAAACTTATGTTTACACTACGCTGTATTAATACGCAATAGTGTTTTGTCTAACAAAACTATTAAAAATACTTTATTGCTAAAAAATGCTACCCGTCATCTGAGCCCTCAGTGACTCATAATCATTTTGCTGGTGGAGGCTCCTGTAAAAAACGCAGTATCAGTGAAGCACAATAAATGAGGTATGCCTGTACTACCCATGAGTCCTGCTAGAAAAACATAGCTGAAAAAGTGTTTCATCAGTTGGGCAATGGAACAGAACTAAGATGCCCATGACATACTGATAAGAGGAGAAGGAAAATGCAAGCTCAAAACCTGTTTTATAATATGAGCTCATTTTTGTTTAAAAAAATTTATATATTCACATAGAAATGCCTTGAAAAATGTAACCCCTATCTTCATAGTGGTTTCTGATTGCTTTTTTTTTTTTTTACTGGTGGAAGAAATAACTTTTAATACCCTTTGTCTATACATGTGCCATTCAACGTGGTAGCCACTAGCCACATATGCCTAGTAAATACTTGAAATATCGCTGGTCCCAATGAGATGAGAGATGTGCTACAATGCACTCCAGATTTCAAAGACTTGGTATAAAAAAAGAATTTAAAATATCTCATTGATAATTTTTATATTGGCTACATGCTGAAATTATCTTGTGTTGATGTATTGGACTAAATAAAATACATTATTACAATTAATTTTACCAGTTTCTTTTTGCTTTATTATAAATGTGACTACTAGAAAATTAAAAATTACATATAATCCTCTCATTTTGTGGTTCATATTTTATTTTTTTAGACAGTGCTAATCCATGCTTTCTGCATTTTCTGATCTTTTATAGTGCATGTCCATTAATTTCATAGTTAAAGATTTTTTAAAAAGATTCTTAGCTAAAGGCTAGAGGAGAGCAATAGAGATAAATGAAAATGTATGTGAAGAAGCAGGGACCTGCATGGCAATTCTCCAGTAATAAAAATAGAAAGATATGCAATAGTGTTGGACAGAAAGATTAGTTCAGGAAAACTAATCTTGTCATCACAAAAGTCGATGTGGTCAGTCAGATAGCTAAAAAAGATTGGTCCGTAAGGGTTGGTCCCAAGATCTAAGGAGTTTGCATAGGGTTTACCTGTTTAAAAACTTTTTGCATGCCTGTCCATTCTGTCCTTCTACCAAGAACTGGAGAAGGCAAGGCACCTCCCCTCATTATTATCTGTATCATTCAGATGAGAAACAAGAGCAGAGACTTAAACAGTCAACTTCAGAAGTATGAGATGGTTCCAGGGCCTAACCTGGGCTTTGGTGTCCATATCAATTATTCTCTCCTCTCCATCACCCTGTCCTGTGGTGGCAGTGCATGCTGTCCTCCAGCTTCTCAACAAAAATCTAAAATAATTTTCCCCTCTGATGAAGAGCAAGCCTTTCTCATTGGACTTCCTCAGTTGATTTGGAAATTGCACATTGCTTTGTTAGTAACCAGAGAATAGAAATTAACTTTGTTTTGGGGTGTTCAAAGACTGATAATATCATGCTGGCCTGGTGGCGTGGTGTTTGAGCTCGTGCACTCCACTTCAGTGTCCCAGGGTTTGCACATTTAAATCCTGGGTGTGGACCTAGGCACCACTCATCAAACCATGCAGTGGTGGTGTCCTACATACAAAATAGAGGAGGATTGCTACAGATGTTGGCTTGGGGACAATCTTCCTCAAGCAAAAAGAGGAAGATTGGCAACAGGTGTTAGGTCAGGGCCAGCCTTCCTCAGCAAAAAAAGAAAAAGACTGGGGATATCACCAGGATCTTCCTGAATTTAAATAATCACTTAGGTGGCAGATAATCTAATACAGGTTGAATTTATCCTTTCAGGAATTTAGCAGCAGTACAGCTCATGGCAGAGGATGTGGAGAATTATGCTTTGATTATTGTTGTGAGAGACTCTAGTGAAGGAAATGCTCATTGATGGGCCAGACAGTTCAAGACCACAAAGAAATGAGAGGAAGCAATGATTGATTAACCTAAGAAAACTTTAGAATGAAAGTAAAGAAAATTATGGGGATAAGTTCAAGTATCTATTATGTGAAATAAAATAATGGTATTTGAGGGAAAATCACCAAAGTTAGAATGTTTGGCTTTATCAGACAAAAGCCAAAGGGACTAATTATGTAAATTTCATTCTTGACCAGTGCCAGTTGGACTGAAGTCTTTTGAGAAAATAGAGGACTGGAAAAATAATAAATTTTTGTCAAATTTAGAATTGAGACTGACAAATGTTGTTATAAGTTTGTGGGCATTTAGGTATTCAGACATGCAAGTAAAATAATAATTTCGGGTCAAGGTTGATTCAAGTTTTTAGAAATAAAGACAGTATGGAATACATTTACAGAAAAAATGCATGCTTGTAAAGATTTGCGGGTAAATATACTTCAGTGTGGGTCAATTAAATTTCTTCTAACAATTATTCCAGTATGGGTAAAAACGGGATTAAAACTCTAGTAATCAAGTTTAAGACATAATAAAGTGAGCACTTAGGTAATGCTGAGTATGCGCATTCAGAAACTTGAACTGTACACAGTTTTTAAGACTTTTATCAATAGACAAAGTTGTTATGCCAAATAAGGTCTTCTCTCAGATACACTGGACAGAAGCACATATATCCTCTGAATTTTCAACTGGTGGAAGCATTTGCATCTGCTGAGGAGAAGACACCATGGGGTAGTGGTTACAGGCCTGCATTAGGATGCTGAAGACTTGAATTTAAATTCAGGCTCTTCCATCTCTTAGATAGATGCCTTTGCAAAGTTAATACAACTCTCTGAGTTCAAGTTTCTTTATCTAGATAACATGTACCACTAAAAGATATTGATGTGAAGATTAAATGATATCATTTACCTAAGCAAAATGTGTTGGCAGTTAAAAGGCTCTGTATCAATGAGGATGCTACACTGCAATGGAGTAACTGAGAAAAGTTAAATGAAGGGACTATTTACAAACAGTGGGCAGGGTTAACAGAAACCAAAAAGGAGCTTTGAAACAACCCGAGCCAAAAAAATGAGGAGCTAGAGCTGAAGTGGGTTGTAAGAAATCAATTTCCAGAACCTGGTAATTTGTGGCTTTTAGCAGTAGGTGTAGGAGAGGCTGCTTGCCTAGAGACTGGTGGCCTGCAGTAAAAGTGAGAAATAAGTCCTATCCTGCAGCCCAGCAGGGAGAAAGCCAGAGGACTCAGCATCCCATCCTTTCTCTTCTTCCATCTTCAGATCTCTCATTGGAGACTCCCCTTGGCTGGTTGGCTGCACTCAACCAGAAGTCAGAGAGCAAGAGAGCTCAGCGCGTGCCTGTCATAGAAGTCATAGGAGGAGGAGAAAGAGAAGTAAATTAGAATTGTTGGCTCAATTCTAAAGAAGTTTGGTTGCTCCCAGCTCACAGAAACTGTCAGGACCAGAGCCCTCCCCTGTATGGAGGAAAGCAGGGGGCTATAACAATATGGCAGTCATTGTGTCCCCAGCACAGCCAGTGACCTTGCCTCACCCATCTCCATTTCAAACTCTGGAGTTTGGAAACAGAGACAAAGCTGTACACAAACCGAAACAAGAAGAGGAGATGGAGAAGTGTCCAGTAGGGCCCATTCTTCCTTGGGTGCGATCTCATATTTTAAGGGGATAAGATCTGGACATTTATAAACTTTGATGATTGATAAGCAACTTGTCGATGGAGTGAACTCCATGACCTTTGTGTGTTGTTTGCTTTTTATTGTAGGTTTGTTTTTCAAGTTATAGCTTAAATTTATTGAGTACTGACTCTGTGCCAGGCAATATTGATCGATAGATTTTTCCCTTAATCCTCCTAAAGACCATGTTAGGTAAAATTAAGACTCATTTTCGAAATAAAAATCACTTGACTGCCTCTAAAGCCATGTTCTTCACTTGGAGGTTGCTGGACTGAATAAAGTCACAAGTAAATTTTCAGTCTCCCACCCACCTCCACAAAAGATTGATTTCTGGATTTTAACAGAAGAGATAGTGAGCTTTGCTGCAAAATGGACCTCAAATCTACACTTTCGACAAAGCCAATGTTATCAAACCAGACGTTAGTTTAAGGGGTATCTCTTTTTTCATTCCTCGATTCATTTTGCCCATTAAGCATTAACTGAGCGTTCATCCTGTGCCCATGGTGATAGGCCATGTGGTGTAAAGATAAATGTGTCTCAGGTCCTATTTTCAGAGGGGCTCAAGCCTAAATGAAGTACACATGCCCAAATGCATGCTACTTAAGTCAGTGTTGGGACGTGCTCTGAGGTTATTCCCTACCTCCCCGCCCCTCACTCCCATACACAGATGTGGTGAGGTGCACCGAGCTCAACATTTTCTTACATGTATCACCCCACATTATATTAGGCCTCTTCATCGGAGGTAATGAAAGTCCTATGCAAATTATCACAAGTTTAAAAGGAATTCATAGCTCATGTAGCTGGAATGCCACTGGTATAGCTCATAAGATGGAAGGAAAAACTACAGGAATCAGGAACCAAAGGGCTTTCAGCATCCATCTCCCAGCTCTGTCTTTGCTTGGCATCTTGCATCTTCTCACCTAGCAGGAAACATGTTTGCGAGCAACCCAGTTTCACATCCTCCCAAATGAAAGAGAGAGTTTTCTCTCCACATGTTGATAGGTTAACTTAAAAACATTACTCTAGTTGGCCCTACTTGGGACATATGGCAACCCCTGGACTGTTATTTCTTCTGGCAAAGTCTGAGTACCATGTGGACAGGAGACCCACAGAAGGCTGAGAAGCAGGGCAGAATGGGCTTGTCGGAGTCAATAACCAGAAGGAAGGAGGAAGTGTTTTCAGAACACAGCCCACTGGGATCACTCAAAGTCTGAAAGCCATTATGCTATATAAATCGTTTGTAAAATGAAACATTATATATTAGTCCATTATGACTCACGTTTTGTTTGCTATAGAAAAGTCTGGAAAGTGGTAGAAAATAGAAAGATTGAAAACCCATTTTAGGGATAAAATGTACTAAGTATGACTGTATGGTCTGTTTCCATTCTTGTTAAATTCACTTCTATAAAAGGATTATACACGTTTTTACTCTTGTCTGTTTCCACTACAGTCTGGCCTGTAAACTACGCCTACTTCTTACATTTTGTGCAGCAGAGGCCCTGCTCTTTTTTATGGCCTTAGACTTTGAGAGGTCAGCAATGGCAAAAGCTTCCAGGATTCTCCCCCCAATTCGGAAGCTCTGTACACTTCGCTGAAGGAACCCAGTTTGGGATCCACCCCTACAGGCCACAGGTTGTCTCCTGCCAGAGGAAGAGGAGGAGGGTGGCCTGAGGGATAGTCAAGGGAAGGATTGGGGGCGACCGAACTTAGAGAAATCACGACATTTCTCTTCACTAATTAGTTTCCGACTTTTCTTCCCCAAGTACATTCATCTCCTCTACTACATATGTTGGACACGAACAAATATGCTCACGCTTTCCTTGGACAGTTTTTAATGTGAATTAGCTCATTAACAAATAACATGTCTTAGTTTTCTCTCTCCATCATTGCATAACATGAAGCAGAATAGAAACTTTCCTGGAGACATTATTTGATCATTTCTGCTTTATCTCTCATCTCAGTGTATTTGTTGCATTTTTGCTCATTAAAAGTGTGTAATATTGAGGAAAGAGAAAGAGGATAAGAAAGAATCAGAAGGAGGTAGGCACGTCGTTTCTCATTTGCATTTCCGGGTCTCTTGTCATCCTCATCCCCCTACAAAGCCTTGGCTTACAGAACCACTTTGCAATGCCAGCATTATACTCCCTAATGAGAAATATTCACCTTCTATCTTATGATCTCTTATGATCTGCCCCCTTGGGACCAGGCAGACCTAGGCCAGAGACTAAGAACGACTTGTGATGTAATTTAACAAAGAACCCAAGAACACCTTAAAGGAGCCCAGTATTCACTGAAATTAACAGTATGTAGATCTGAGCTCTATTTCAGTATAATCCATAATCGTCAGAATCCCTTAAACCTAGTCTAATATTTTGCATTATAAAGGCCTTGTTCATTAGAGAAAGCACTTTTTGACAAACAGCAAGTAAGTAAGGAGTACAGGGCCCGTGTGCAGTAATAATTCAGAAAAAGAAAATATCACTACTGTGACAGCACAAATGAGGTCATCGTGGTGCCAGGACCATAAGAGTCAGAGCACTCAAGGAAGTAGCCTCCAGCCCTTGATCAGCAATTTCCAGTTAGTCAGAGTCATGGCCAAGGGCAGAGGGCTAAGCATGGAAGACATATCAACAACAAGTCAGAAGCATAAGAAGGGAAAAAGTCTCTTAAAAAACATTAACTGGACTTGGAAGCCAGGGATGAAACCAGGAACACGGGTCACAGCTGGGAGAAATGAAGCTAAATGTAGAGACAGCATGGAGGAACTGAGTCACAGGCGAAGGAACAAAAGCCAGGGCACACAGCATGGAACATCGTGAGTCAGCCACCCTCCGGATAACAAGCAAGGCCAGCCTTTCCGTGGGAGAGCTGCCCTTGGAGGTGCTGGATGGCTGGACCTCCAAGTCTTAACTTAGCCATGACCTGTGACTGCTTTGGGGCCTGCCACCTGACACTTGAGGGTCTAGTGGACACAAGGACTCAAATGGAAGGAGCTGTAAAAGAATTCAGATCCCACCAAAGAGGAAGGAAGGATATTATTCCAAAATGTGATCATGTAATAAAGCAACATGTGGATCTGAGAGCAGACATTGTATGATTTCTGTTCTTTTAAATGTAAGGTATGTCTTATGGCCCAAAGTGTGGTCTGTCTTGGTGAATGCTCCACGTGAGCTTGAGAAAAATGTGTATTGTGATGATTTTGGAGGAAGTAGTCTACAGAGATCCATTATACCAGTTGATTGGTGGTGGTGAGTTCAACCATGTAAAAAAAAAAGAAAAAGAAACAAGTTGAGAAGGTAGATGGGCCCAGATGTCAGAGGACCAGACTTTCAGGTTGAGGAGTTAAGTCAGGAAATTCAGACACTGAAGGTTCTTTATAGGAGTGGAATAACATCATATAAGCAGAATTCGTGTGCACTAAAAAAAGGCTTTCCTGTTGTACTTTGAAACTCTTTTTCATTTATATTTTAAATGTTTGATTTGATTGTTACACAGTAATATTTAAAATCATATAATATAGCAGAATCCATAAATCTTATAAAATGCTATGATAATGCAAAGTTAAGGCAATTAGTAAATAAGTGAATCCTTTTCCTAACATTTCTCAAAGTTGGTTCCTTGAGTTATTAAAATTTATTAATAAATGTATAAATGATAATTAATATATATCCTTATATATGTATGTACATATATTTGTGTGTGTTTGTATTCCAAAAGTTTGAGAAACACTAGAAAAACATTTCACAGCAATTTACTTCAGAACTAATGTCATTTAAATCTCCTGGAATGGGACCTATTTGCATCTTTCTCCCAAATTGTTTGACCCTCTGCAATTTGTTCTTAAAATACCTAGTGACATCTTCGCCAGAGCTAGTATTCATTGGAACATCAGTTTGGGAGATTCTGTTTTAGTTTACTGGTTTGTTCCTAAGAAACCAAGCAGTTTGACTGATTCTGTTCACCAAATAGGACGGTTTGGAATGAAGTAAGTATTCCGAGGCCAATTGCCAAATTCTTGGTATGGTTCCTAAGAAAATGTTTGATGCACAATGCACAAAATGTCCTGTGGAGAGAATGAAGTCTTCCTTTCAGGACTCTGAAGGCACTTCTTTTGTTGGATCTTTTGTTGCCTTGTAGTAATTACTTTCGAATTCCATTTTGCTGGTAAGACACAGAAGTCCAAGTTTTAAAAACTACTTCTTAACAGGTGGCTGCATAAGTTAAGTTGATGTATCTTATGAAATGAGCATATTTTCAGACACTAAAAAAAGAGACTGTGATATAAGTCTTGGAATGCATCTTGGTTTTCTTTTAACCTTGGTCGTGAATCAATGGGCTGTATTGATCCTTGGGGTCTTGATCTACAAAAGGAGTCTAATAATTCCTATTCTTCCACTAAAGTGAGTCAAAGAGGTGTAAATATTTTGCAAACTGTTTAGTTCTATGCAAATGCAAATAGTATTAACCAGTCACTTTTAGTGTAAACAATACATTTAGTATCGTTGTTTAACTGAGTAGCTTAATCATTGAAATAGTTTGTTCACCTAAAAATGCATGCTCTTTGGATATATATCTACATTAAAGCCAAGGTCACATGAATAAGAAATATAGTCAAAATTGCCTCAGACTTGCAGTCACACTGTGTAGGCCTGCCTAGGTATCAAGTTGGGACAACTAGTCCATCAACGTTAATCTCTGAAAAAAAGAGCAAAAAACACACGGGGATTTTTCCCCCTAAGGTTGTGTTATTCACTGCCTCTCATAAACATTTCGTGTAACTGATTCACTCACGCTGTTAGCTGTAATTTCTTGTCTACCACATCCTTCTATAAAACTGTGACGGGGAAATGAAGGAAGAAGGCTGGAGATAACGTCTGTGACACAAAATATAGACTCAGAATTGACCTAAGCACAGATTCTGAGTATTTTTAAGTCACTCTTCGAATTAAAAGCATGCTGTTGACGCACACGGTCAATAAATCAAGCATGAAATCTTGGATTCCTTCCCAGCTTGTCCACTTCACCAGGATTTCTAATAGAAATTCCCATATTCCAAATTGAACTCACTAAGACCTCAAAACAGAACATAGTTTAGTCATTGAACTATAGCTATTGTTAAAAATCTTATTACTGAATGTTAAAACAAGTGCTAGAAGATAGGCTTGGTCACTGGGCACTGTTATCTGATCTCTAAGAATGTAGCTGATAAAGTTGTGTTTTGTTTTGCCTAGTCATAAGATTCCTGAGAAAGAAAAACTGTCAACGTTTACAGCAGGAACTTAAAAACAAACTGAAAGATACGCCAAAACATGATTTGAACTGACTAATTGGCTGAAAAAGTAACAATTTCCCAAAAGAGGAGTAACCAGAAAATAAGCTTCATTCAGAGCTTAAGCTATATGTTTTCTAAAGCTAGGAAACTAAAATAAAACCTGAATATCCAAATATTTTGCAAACACAACCTAGGCATTTCATTTGGTTCAAGTCCCTGATTTATAGACATTATAAACAATTGGGCAAAGCAATAGGCTGCTGGAGCTTCTTCAAAAGAATGATGCAAATCACAGGAAGAAAATTAATAAGCAGCAGATGCCCGCATGAGCATTCTGTGCAACTGGCTGTGAGTACAGCATGTGCTGTTTTGTTTGTGCATGTTTCTTTAACACACGGAGTATTTGTACCTGTAGATATCATACAAAACATCATGATCACAAAAGAGGCTTGGATTTTAATCAATAACTATAATTTTAACAGAAATAAGAAAGATGAGTACTCACAATGAGAAAATATATTTTTCCTCTCAGCAGAATACCCCTTTTCCTTCAAAAACAAACCAGTTATAGAGAAGAAAAGGCAAAGCAATGCATTTGTCAAAGAATCAACTGATGTATGCGGTTGCCAGGCAGTTTTTAAATGTGCTAATCAGTTCCATCCCCGGGTTCATCTTTGTTTCAAACCATTTGTTTCTGATGTGTTGAGGGGGATTTTCCAGACAAAACTCTTCTGATGAACTCTGACCAGGTTATATCTCCACTTTCACTTTTTCCACGTTGACTCACTTCTGAAAGTGATACAGATTTAGGAGAGACGCAGCTTGGGTTGAAAGAATAACCAAATTGAAAGTGTTTGTCTCCATTTAAAAAAAAACAAGGCTTAAGATTGAGTTATTTCCATCCTACATCCTTGCCTTTTTATTCTTTATTCTTAAATTCTAAAAATCTGTACTAAGTGCCTACTGGGCACCAGGTATGTGGAGCTGGGGGTATAATGATGAGAATGAGAGACACGGTTGCTATCTGCAATCCAGCTAATAAAGCCTAAAGATGAAAATATATTCAGTAGGGGTAAAGATAAGAATTAACATTTATAAATATACATATTTATTAATATATTAATATATATTATTTATATACATATTCAGAACCTTAGTTTTGACATCTGTCTACTGAACAGTCTTACTACTTCATTTAATGTACTCATTCAAATATTCACATATCATTTATTAGCAAACATTTATTCTCACTCTATGCCAGATACCCACCAGCATCTTAACTCTGAGCCTCATATAAAAAGGCAAAAATATCATTGCTTTGGAAAAGTTCAAAGTCAACTAAGTGAGACAGACAAGCAAACATGTACTAATACAGTGTGGTCAATGCCAAATACATACTAGGTGTTGAAAAGAAGACATGTTCTTGTTGTAACAAATGTGAGGTCAAAGGGCTATCTGGCCCCAGAAGAGTTGACTAATTCTGCCTGATAGAGCTGGAAAAGTTTCCTAGAGGAAGTGGCATCTGACTTGGGTTTTAAGGAATGAATATACGTTTTCCAGATGACAAAGAGTAAAAAGACTGTTTTGGGAAGAGGCAAGATCATGAGCAAGGGCAAGGAGACCCTATAAAAATATATAGAATAATCACTCATGTCCAATCTCAAGTTCTCCTTGGGTGAAATTTTAGTTCAGATGGATTCATGCTACACAGTATGTCCTCAGGGGAATTTTGGTTTCCATGCACATGAATTTAAGGTTCTTCCTGCTGCAGATAATTAGAGAAATAGGAAACCAGAAGTTGGGGAAAGGAAGCCACAATAAATCATAAGGTAGAGAAAAAGGAGAGGCAACGCAATAAAACTGCAGGAGAGAGAAGGGGAGCGGAGGGAGGGCTATCCCAAGCCTTGTAATTGCACTTTTTGGTTTATGGGTGGAAACATCCCCGAGGTTATAGGTGGAGAGGGGCTGTTATGCAGTTATCATGTTCAGAATTGGCACCATTCAGCCCTGCATTGGGACATGGGGGTTGAGAAATAAAGACTACCCCAAGCTTGTTTTCCAGCTCAGGCACGCATGTGAATGTCTGGGAAATACACTGAAACCAGGGTGATGAAAGATAATTTCAAGTCAGAAAATCAGAAAGGCCTTGAAAATGTAGATGGTGGACTGACACAGGAAAACTTCTGCACTGCATTTTCGTGGCATAGAACAAAAAAAATTTATAATAATTATATTTAACATATGGAGAAAGGAGATATTGAGGAGTTACAGGTGATCAAAGGATGATACAGGAATGTTTCTCCAATCCATGCTGCTAATTACCAAATGAGGTATGTGCAATGGTACATTACTTGGTGGGCTGTTTTTATGGTTCTACTTTGATAAACATAAACTGTACTCATCAGAATTTTGATAGTTTCTCTCATGATCTCCTTTCCTCAATTCTATTTTTCCCCATTGGATTGAAATTTTCCCACATAAGGTTTACAGAAATCTAAACCTAGGTATTAAGACAGAGCTACTGTGTTATTTTCCACTGAATTCACCATGTCCCATTGGCTGTATACAGAAGACCTGAAAGGAATAGCAAGAGGCAAGTTTGGTAAAATGAAACCAGAAAATTTGAAATTTATCATGTAGCCACCAAGAAATCAAGAGAAGATTTCAGATAACTCTGTTTTGAAATAATTGTTTATTATTGTCTACTCCTCTTCACTATTGAAGGTTTTAATAAAATGCTATCTTTAAAATATGTTGATTCTTCCTCAAAATGCAATAGAACTTTTACCTTTTATTGAGAACATATGCATTAAGGAAAAGTGATATTACATGTGTAAGAATACCAAATAACCAATGATCCAGTATAAGAGTGTAAATTCTTCAAGCCCAGAATACAATCTAATTTGGACTACTTAGCTGAAAAAAAACAAGAGTCTTTTTTAACTGTATGCACTACTTCTTGGACAAATAGAAGTTAGGCAATCCTATTTGCCAAAAATTTAAGACCTTACTCCTGAATCAATCACAATGCCAAGTGAACTTAAGAGATTGAGAGAAGGAAGCTGCATCCTGGCATTACACACAAATCATATGCAAACCATATACAGTAGTGACCTTTGTAGTGCCAGAAAAGCTCAAAGCCACGTGAAATCAATCAACACCATAGGGACATTGTCTTCTCAAAACTTCCCGTTTGTTCTATAGCCATCAGCCACTGTGATCTTTAAAGCAGCTTTTTCCTGCTGTGTGTTGCCAACTGAGCCAAATTCTGTACTAAAGTAACATATTTTTTAACTTCTTATTCAGATTGTTGAAGAAAATAAAGTGTAGTGGTTTATTCCTTTAGTAGCAATAGTAAGTAACGTTAAAATTAACTATTTTATAAACTGTCCATTTAAAAATATGCTTACGTATTGTGTGTCTTCTTCAATGACTAGAGTAGCCAGACTCCAAGCAAGAAACAACTGCACTCTCAGATTGGGTAATTTCAGGTGAGTTTAATAAAAGAAGTATTTCTAAAGGTATGGGTAAAGCCAAAAATGGTAGCACAGTGCCCCAGGTGTAGCAAGAGTGGGGAGCTCTTACTACTCCTAGATATAAAGGGAGAGGAGTAGAGTAAGGTTCCCAGAGCCCAAAGAGAAAGCCATCCGACAGGAGCCTTCCGTAGAGGGGCAGCCAATCCATGGTGACCTGGCAAGTTGGGAGCCATTGGTTAAATATCCCACCTTCCCTCTTCTGCCTCCCTCTGATCTTCTGCCTGTGCCCAGTGCTTTGGCCCATTGCAACAGGAAACAGGGAGACAAGGAAACTTTTGACACAATCCATACTGGTCAGCCTTGGGGTAAAGCAGGGAGGGAGGATGGAGAATGGATCTGGAGAGTAAAAGGAAGACACCTCATGGTCTCAGAAATTTCCTGGAGAGAAAATTAGCCTTGGGCAACAAAAAAATGAGAGCAACTCAATAACTAGAAATATAATAATAGTAACAATAATTTGATTACTGCTGTGGAGTTTACAAAGCATCTCATTATGACAACTCAACAGTGCTGGGGAGAAGATAATAGATGTTACCCCATTTTACAGATAAGAAAATTTAGGCAAGGAATGTTGTGACTTGCTCCAAATCACACAACCAAAGAGGGGAATAGTCAGGTCCAGGTCTTCCAAATCAAATCTAGGATTTTCCTTCTGTATACTTATCATATTGCCTCTCCAAGTATGATGGACATTTGGACAAAAGACACAAAGCAAATAGAGCCTAATTTAGGAGTAAGACCAATTGTAAAGCAAAACCAGCTACTCTATAACATACAGGTGACTGAATCTCAGAGAAAGCGTAAGTCGCCAAGATTTAAGAACTGGCTGAGTCTACAGTGAGAGCTATGTGGCAGCAGCTGTAACAGGAGATGAGGAAGGTCATTATTGCAAGCATACGTAAAGTCAAGAGTGTAAGTATAGTTTGAATATTGTACAAAGGTAGATTTTCTGAAATAAGAGCAAATCTCCTCTTTCTCGAAACCTTTGGCAGACAGTTGTCATTTCTCCCTTTGCAGCTGGAGTAGAATGAGACAGATTCTCATGGCATAGGCTCCACTGAGAAGCCTTCTATACTTTTATGTTAGGAGAGTGGATTTGGTTTTGCTCATTATAATCTGTCAGAGTTTCCTCTTAGACAAGTTTATGAAGCACACATTGTCATGCCCTGAACACTGAAATGGAAAAGCTGCACCAAATTCACCTCAAGGAAAACCGTGACTGAGCAAAGTTGCACAATAATGTCACTAAATCTAGGATGCATCATCCACGCAACACAAAACATGGAATTCCATAACTTTCCAGCACACTAAATTGCCTCCCATTTCCTCTACTTTTCTTCCCATGACACACACAAACACTCACAGCAAATGCCCTTCAAATGTAACTATGTAATGAGACCAAAAAGGAAGCAGATGGGTGTTTAAGCATTCTTTTTGCATTTATGTGTATGAAGCATCTACGAGCACAAGTCTTAGCTTTCGTGCTTTCCTAGGCTGTAGGATCTCTTGGCTGACAGAATGATCTCGATATTGACACAGGAAAAGAAGCCACAAAGAAGACGCGGGTTTATTACTTGGGAAAGCCAAGTAATAAGAATGAATAATGAATAATGAAATAGAAGAATGGGTGCTTGCCTCAGCCACTTGTCCTTAAAAGTGAAAAGCTACCAAGAGAAGCAGATCTATGAAAGCGTGCATGTATGTCTGAAACGTTTCTTTTACCTTTTCACAACTCTACGTATTGTTTTCAAGATAATAAAAATAAATATTTAAAGAAAAAAATTAATGAAAGAGGGCCCTCTTTAAGGATTATTAACTGAATCAATGTCTTTGCTTTTTTCTTTCTCTTCCTTTCCTCTGGTTTAGGTGCTTCCAAGGAGTCATTGAAGACAGATTCAAATGACGATGTTAATGCTGCAAATGACCTAGAAATCATCTAGCGGTCATTGGTTTAAAACTATTTTCTCCCAAAAAATACTTTGTTCAAACTAAATAAAAGTCTTACATAAAATATGGCTTTGTGCCAATGGTTGAAATCCACTTGGGTTCCTTTCCTCTCCCAGCCTCCATTGGTAGCGGTCCCTGAAGGGGTTCTGGGTAGCCCCTCAGAGCGCTGGCCCGGAACAGTCCCTCCTATGTTAGAAATGGAAAAAAATGAGGTACAAAAAGATGAAAGGGTTCAACCTTACAAAGGTGGTACACAGTAGGTAAACATGACTTCCTTGCTTTTTCATCTCCTAAATTTATCATGTCATCCTTAACTCATTTTGTAGCTCTGCAGAATGACATCTCCAGGGAGGAAAACTACACTAAATGACTGAAAATTCATTTCCTTTTCTTTTCCTTCATTTCAAGAAATCAAAACACCTGGTTGTGCAACACAATCCTTTGACACTGACACGGAATCACGGAATATTTAATTATGGCCCACTTACTGATAGTATCAGTTTTATGTGAACTGTTATGTGGCAATTAAATTTCTCAGATTACCATTTTTTAAAACATTCTCCCATATGCGTCAATGGCAAGGGATCCGTTTTCCAAACCTGTCTTGTTTCCTCAGTGAGTCAGTCTCTCAAAGCTTATATTGCAGTCACTGTTTGTATTATAAAAGTAATTAATCCCTAAAGTAAGAGGAAACATATAGCCTCTATGAAATTCCTAGCCTAAAAAGTCATTTCAAATGGCTTGCTTTCAGCAGTACTGCTTAGTATTACCTAACTATGACTAGCGCTGTACAAAAATATAGAACCCATGGGAAAAGGCAATGGCAACAGTGGAACCTGGGAAAATGTATGTATTTGAAGGGAAAAGATACAATGCTGGTGGGCAATGGAGGGAATAATCTTGAAAAAAGAAAAAGCGTTTGGTGTATTGTGCTTTTCCACACGTATGGCTTCATTTAGCAAACCTGGGACAGTCTTTATTTTTTCCATTATTATTACTTGTGTGTCAGCAGGCATAGCTTGACCTTCTCCTTCATAGGCCTGACGCTGACTCAATGCTTAGCATCCAAACCACACATAAACTATTTTTTCCCTTAGAAAGTGCTCATCTGATGATTTAATAAAAGTACTTTAATGGTTGGAAAGAAAGGAAGTGCCTTATTCTTTTAGATTTAAACTGCCTTAAGATTTCTATAAAATACCGATGTCAGCAACGTTCAAAAGGGAGAGAGTCTGGGGATGAAATCTACCTAGTTCTATGTTACTCCTACTATTCCCATACCTGGAAGCCAGAGCAATGCAGCCAATTGCAGAACAGAGATTACTATTGGAAGTGTGGCACAGGTGAGCAATTCTTTCAGGGCCTTGACTGCTAACTCCTGGGTGAGTTTCTGTGCTTTGGACTTTTTACCAGATTGTCCTGAAATCAGGACAGTTGACCACTGACTCTAGTTAACGCGTATAATTCCGATAAAACCACAGCAAGGAAGAGTAAGAGATGGTAGCATTGAAATCATGGATAATAACAACAACAGTAATAATAACAGCACACATTTTTTGAGCATTTATTATATTCTAGCCACTAAGTACTACATGCATTGTTTCCCTTATTCGCACAACAACTCTTTCATTTCGATGGTGCAGATGTGGCAAATGAAGCACTGGGAAGTTAGGTAATTCATCCAAGTTCATAGAGCTAGTAAATCATGGAGTCGATATGAGGAGTCTGTTTTCCCTCCACCCCCTACTTCCAACACTCTGGTCATAATCAGTACACAATGCCACTTCCATCTCTGAAGAGAGTAAGTTGGAGCAGAGGATCTATAAATTCCAGATGAACTATTTCAAGCTTTGGGGTTCATACCAAAAAATCATCTCCCAGTGCTCTACTAGCAGAGAAATAGCACATCATTTCCCACAGCACATGGGAACACAGTCATCAACAGCAACTTTTCCAACCTCATTTTTCAAAACAACCTGTTCATACGTATCCCACACTCCAAGGGAACTGAGTCTCATGCTCCAAGTGGACAATTTCCAGGATCTTTTCACCTCTCTGACTTTGTATTCACTGTCCTATTTTGTTAGTCTTGCTACTCTCTCTCTTCTTGCACCTTTACCTATCAAAGTCCAAACTAGACTAGAATTTCCAGATGAAATGCTGCCTTCTCCACAAAACTTTCTCCTCAGATGGCATCAGCTGTGGGCACAATTTTCAATTATGAGCTATGTATGTCCTGTGCAATGTTCTAGTTTTCTTCCCTATAAACCACACATGCAGGGGCCACACATTTAAAAGTCACAAAACTGTCTAACACTTCTGTGTGCCCACTCTGGAGGTGGCTTATTCTCCTCTCACCTCTCACCCTTACCTCCACATTAAGTCAAGTACAGCCAACGAGATCACAATGAGCTGCTCATTTGCAGTAGTTGCTAAAAGATTTTTTTTAAAGTGTAATACATCATTTATGATCTACGTAACTATGCGTCCTACAAATAAAAACCAAGCAATTTCAGAAAAATGCTGCTAGGAAATAGTTCCATTTAAAAATTCTGAAACAACAGTACAACCAAAGGGATGTGTGTATAACCATTTTGGCGGCATGTTACAGCCATACTTCTTGGACTTCTGGTGCTTTATAGTCTTTGGAGATTGCATATCAATAACAGTTTCTTAGCAGGAACTTTACAACCAGTGGTCACAGCTAATCTCAGTTCCATTGATCTATGTTCAAAAAAATATAAGAATAATGACAACAAGAAAAAGAGATTTTTCTATCCTATAAACTTTAATCCAATAATACATCAACGCTGCCCTATGCCATGAAACATAAAAATACACCTGGAAACTTTAGATGGAGGATACAGGAATTGAATGAAGGCTGGGGAGGTAAACAGAGCCCATGACAGACGTACAAGCAGAGAAGGAAGAAAGTTGGGGAGAAGGATCAGCGAGTGGATATACAATGTTAACAAAGCACAGATTCCATGCTCTAGACAGGCTCCTCTGCTCTCAGCATTCTTGACAGTTAGGCTTTCACTGGGCTCAGCCAGGCTGGAAGACTTCAAAAATCACCTTGCCTTTAGAAAAGAATAAAAAATGTAGGGCTGTATTTCTCTTACAGTGAGACCAATGTGGACAGCTTGCCCTCTCAAGTTTTATGAAGACTTGTGCTTTTTCTTTCTTTTAATCTGGATATATTCGTATGACTTATTTTTATTTGAAGGAGATTGGCTAATAGGGACATCTTACAGTTATCTGAATTATAAAAAATGCAACCTCTGGTCCTTGTTATATAGACCGCATATGTGGGAGTGGCAGCATGGCAGGAGGGAAGAGCTAAAATTTGATCTCAGTTGCATCTCCTTATGTCCCCTGATGTCTGATGGTGTCATCACAAGGTACGTCATGTTACAGGAAAGGTCTGAACAGAAGCCTTGAGTTCACAGCCCAAGTCTTTCACCTTGTCGAAAGTCTCAAAGATCTCAAGGCAAAATAAGGACAATAAATCTGATGTGGCTATTAAATGGGATAATGCACGCAAACAACTTTGTAATTCAAATTCATTGTCCAGTTGTAATATGTGAGTTTTCGTACTGAAGAACTATATCATTTTTATTGCAAAAATAAAGCTCTTAAGAACACTAACGTTTCCATTTTCAATAAATGCTTGGGTCAGACTTGCCTTATTTCATTTTATTACACATCCACTTGCTCACATCTTAAGTTTTTAGTATTTGGTAGACACATTTGGTTTAGAGTTTCTCTTTAAAAGGCAGACACATTAAATTCACTTTCTTTTAAAGGTTAGTTTATAGCACTTTGTTTTGAGGCATAACCTCAAACCTTTGTTAAATTTCAGTTTTACACAATTTGTTTCCAAAATCTTAATCTCAGTTGTATGTCTTCCTTAATACACAAAACTACTAATTCTAAAACAGAATTTGATGTCTAAGTCTAGGGACAATTGACCTCTTTACTCTTATAGAACACAGTGAGGATGACAAATCTGATAGTGATGCCACAAATCCCCAGTAGACCTAAGATATAGGTCGAGAGAAAGGGAAAAAGATGCAGAAAAAGACAAAAAGAAAAAAGAAAAGAGTAGAAACTTAGAAAATAAAGAGCATGTGTTAAAAATGATGGTAAGAAGACACAAGAAGAAAAGATACTTCAGAGGACTTGTAGATTCCATGTATAATAAGACATAGTCATGGGACCCATTCCTCATTGAAGGAAATATTGTCATTGGATCCACACTTCAAAACGCAAAACATCTCAGTATAGCTTTCAAACACTTTAACCTAGAGAGAAAAACACAGACAAAGGCATTCCAACATAAGGAATACATTTTTTAAATAAATGCAATTGTTTGAAGGGTCACCTCTGAACTAAGGATTACATGACCTGGAACCTGGACTAACTAGCTCATGGCCCTGGTCAACCGTGTGTGATTTTTCAGTTTTCTCAAGAATTCTCCATTGATGAGCTGGGCCTCCGGTAACTGATTCCAAAGATATGGTGTACTAAAGTACAAAGATTTCTTACCCTTCACACTGCTAACCTTTGGTTTTCTTACTCGTGATTAACCCAATGATCTTAAATTATAAATCCCACTTAAAAGAGCTGGCTTAATAAGACACATCCTGCCTTATTATGCAAAATAATAAAGTTTCTCTGTGTCATCTAAATTATAGCATATTTCATTCTTTGTGAATTTCACGTCAAAGATACATGAGATGTCCAAAATAAATAGACTTGCTCAAATACAAAGGATAAAACAAATTGCGGGAACATTAGGGCCTAGGCGAGTGGCTCTCAACCTTTGTAACAATTTAGAATCACATGGGGAACATGAAAAAGAACTAATTTCTGGGCTTCCACTCTCAGAACAATTGCATCAGCTATTCTGGGGGTTGGACCAGGGCATCGGCGTCCTTTAAAAGCTCCTCAAGTGATCGTAACAGGCAATTTGAGTAGAAAACCACTAGCCTCTCTATTTGCTCATAAGAAAGCAGTAGGTTGGTAGAAGGGAATCTTTCCATATATGGGAATTTAAACTTGAATTATACAATGTGCCGCATGTGTGGTTTTGGGCAAGTGAATCAGCCTTTCCATGCTTCATTGTCCTTATCCATAAAATGGAGGATCAATATCTTCCCTTGGAGACCTCTCTGGGGTTGCTGGAGGATCAAAGGTCATAAAGTGGCTGGCGAATGGTGAGCATGCAGTAAGCTGGGTTCCCTCCCACTCTCAGATGCTTCCTTTCTCACTCTGCTATTGATGTGATACAGGCCTTCATTGACTCACATATTTCTTCCCTCCGTTTTACCAAATATTGCTCTCTTGTGAAAAGAAAGTGGTGATTATGAATTTCTAGGGATACTGTAAAATAAACACTTGCAAATTTCTTCATTCCACAGTCAAATTTTAATACATTTATTAGCAATAATCTAAAAACCTGTCTTGGATTTTCTATCATATATCAGTAGAACATTTACTTTTAAAACAGCGATCCACACATAAAAATAGACCTCTCATAACCAAGTTTATCCTTTCATACAAAGAACAATTTTGCAAATCAGAAGATCATAATTCCTAATCTCTTAAATGTTTTGTTTTCTTCACTCATGTCAATTTGACAAAGGATCGACTGAAATGTCAAATATTTTAAAGAATATCTAAGACTGCCAGAAAGACAGCATGATAAAGAAAACTAGACAAACTAGTTATGAGTGAGCACTGTGGACATGTAGGCATGAGATATGGCTTTGCTAGACAGAAATAATTGATAACTCTGAAAATAATCAAAACCCAGAGTCACTGTGTCTCTTGCATACTTCTTGCCGGAACTCTGCCACTGACACAACCACCATTTTGCACTATTTCTCTCATTCAGAGTTTGTTTAAAAGATGCCCTTCAAGCAACCAAACCACGCAGTGGCACACATTTGCCATGTGGACCACAATTTCACAGCCAATTCCCATTATCAAAAGCAGATGCTACATTCATAGAATCATCTCTAGGGAAACTTTTTAATCATTGAATGGAAGTATCCAGGAGTATGCTTTGCTCTTGGGATGCAGCAAAGAAAAGTCTTTCCCAGGCTGTGACATCCTCTGTCTGTTGGGGGGTTAAGAGGGGATGAGCAAGGGGTCCTGCTGATTGTTAATATTTTGTTTTCTTAGCTCCCTCAACTCCTTTATAAAGTATATGAAATTTGGGAGTGTTACCAGTGTGTGCAGCCCTAAAGAGAGCAGGTGGGATAATTATTCTGCTCAATTACCCATCTTAATTTTATGCTAACCAAAACAAGCAAAACCAGTTGAGAATTTTAGAGAATTTCAAAAATTAAATGTCTAATGTTCATTCATTCGTGGCCTTCATGCATTTACTTACTCATTAAATGGGCAATTATTAAATCTCTATTATGTGCCAGACAATGTGTGAGGTACTGGAGATGAAGAGAGAAATAGTACATAAGCCCCGCCTCAAGGAGTTTACATGCCAGAACAGGACTTCTCAACCTCAGCACTATTGACATCTGGGGCCAAATAATTCTTTGTTGGAGGGACCATCCTATGCATTGTAGGACATTTAGTATCACTCCTGACCTCTGCCCACTGGATGCCAGTAGCACCCCACCCCACCCCCTATCCAGGGTTGTGACAAGGAAAAATATTTCCAGACGTTGTAGGAGGAAATAGACATTAAAAGTGCAACAAATGGTGTGGATTCAATGATAGAAAAATACATAAGATAAAATGGAGGCCAAGAGAAAAAGAGTCAGGAAATGCTTTGAGAGGAAAAAAAGATCAGGAGTGTGATCATGGACCTTCTTTCTGACTAAACCCACTTGCTACTTCTACTGCAAAACCACCCCAGGCTCAAGTGAGAGGCATCGTGTGAGGTGATCTCTTCTTAGAACCCCAAATGGGATCTTCTCTTATCCTTCCCACCCTCCCTTGGATTGAAAGGGGCAATTTTCAAATATCCTTTTTAATTTGTTTTCCCCTGGATGCAACAACTCCAATGCCACATCTTCTTCTTGCCTTGAGCCTAGGAAGTTTATAGGCCCTTACAGATTATTGCAAGCATGGTTCACCAGAAGGAAGGTCTGAGGCAACACCCTGGAACCTCCTTCTGCATCTGCACGGCAGAAGTGTGGCTCAGAAGTCCCTGTGTGCCATGCAGTGGTTTCCAAAGTCAGGAAAAGTAACAGCTTATGAGACTTCATTGGGGGCTTCAGCACGTGGCTGAAGCAATAGGGGTCTGCAGAGCCTCTAAGAGCCATGATAGTGTCAAGTCAGCTAGAAAAGACCATTGTGGGGACCTTTGCAGAGAGGAGCAAGAAGCAGGAAAGAAATCTAAAAAATTGGACATAAACCTCAAAGAAATCAAATGACATCCAAAAAGCTACGCAGAAAAAAAATTGACATAACATCAAAATTTTAGAATTCCTTGCTACAGCAGGGATCATTGAGGAAGATGCTATCAGTTATAGAAAACGAATATGCTCCATATTCTTTGCCCATCTGCATTTTGGTATGAAGACAGTCTATTCCGCTACACAATAACTTCAAGATTACAAATAACAAAGTTCTGCAGGAGGACACAGCAGAGTGGTCTAAACAGGTCTGGATACTCAGAGAAGACCCAGATGTAAACATGATTTTGAACAGAAATTAGAGAATGAATAGGAAGTTGCCTGTTGAAGATAAGGCAAAAGAGAGAAGAATGTTCCAGGAACAGATGTGAGAAGCCCCTGATCTGAAGGAGAATCAGGGAGGTTTGAGAACTGGACTATACACCTACAGTGTCCCTAAGGAGAAGAGAGACATAGTAGTCAATATTTATTCAGGCCATATTATATTCCAGGCACTATGTCAAATTCTTTACAAACACTATCTTGATTAATCTCCATCAAAAACCAATGGCGTAGGAGGTCAGAGTTCTCCCCCACTGAACTACTGTTATCACCTTCATCATCATCATCAGACTTGTGTTTTAGTAAGTGTACAGTTACAAAGAATGAGTGAATGGATTAAGAAGAACCAATTAAGAAGGTGGCTGCAGTGCACACTAAAAGAACTTGAAATTCCGGACTATGTCATTAGTGCTTGTAATTGAAAGGAAAAGATGATTCATGAGTCATTTCAATGGTAGAACTGGAAAACACTGATGCAACCACCTGACTTTTAAAGTTCAAAAGAGAGAGAGGAGTTGAATATGAGGGAAAAGCTTTAACCATAAAGCACAAGTAGCAGACTACTGCGACCAAGAGATGAATCAACAGGTGGTGGAAAGCCGGGCTGAGGACCGCAAGGATGTGGAAAGGGGAAGAAGTGAGACGAGGAGCTAAGATTTGCACTGATGAGTTTGGGGTGCCAGTAGACAGCTTGAAATTGGAGACTGGAGTTTTGCTGTGAAAGATGTCCTAAGACACAAATTTAGGTGACTTTCATAAATGTTAGTTGATCAGGTGAAAGTTGGAGTCCTAAGAGTGAAGAAGGCAGGGAGCAAATTAAAACAAGTACTGATGATTGTGATGAAAAGAGCCAGAGTACACATCAATAAGTCACTTTATCTTGATTTCTACTCAAACATTAATAATTCCAAGAACAAAATGCTTTTGCTGATTTTTGCTCTGAAGAGACCAAGAAGAGTGACCATGATCTGAGAACTGCTTCTTTTCTATGGCCTTCCCTGATACAACCATTTCTAAGCTTCATTCTCTCTCCTTACTCCTCAGAAATCCATAAGTTTATGTTATCCTATGATGATGCCCATAGACCTGACTCTCTTACCTATTTCTCAGACTACATGTCAAATCAGGTGGGGACTTGGGGAAAGAGACATGCGTGTTTTAGTGTTGTTGGAGCAGATAAAATAGTGACTTTCCACTGGAGCACACTGGGTTTTACAGCTTGATACCATTGAAGGAGTTCAACCTGTTGGGTTGAAATATCCCATCCCTGGTCTGTCCCAAAAAGAAGAATCTAAACATTTAGATATTGAAAGGAATACAGCAAATGTTTAAACACTCTCCCTTTTGCTCATTAACTCTCCTTGGTTCATTAAATACTTTCCTCTTATAATTACCTTCTCCCCATGTGCAACTGTCAAAACCTCAACTTTCAAAATCTAGCCCCATAACCCCTTTAGGAAGCTGTCCCTAAAGGAATGAATTGTCAACCACTCTGCGTCCCTTTGAACTTTATATCTCAGTTAAAACATTCAGTGTGTTCCTTCTCTGTTTTAGTGGGAGGTGTATGTGCATGTGCATGTGCATGTATGAATGTAACTGTGATTGGAGTTATTGAAACAAACACATGATCGTGTAAGTAATAACCATGAGAAGACATCCATGAAAGCACAAGCCACAAATCCTTCCTCCCAACCCCACCACTTCATATTGAAAATAACACTTTCCGCAGGAAAATGCCCCCTGCATCTGCAAATAGTAACACTGTGATTAGGTTTCGATTGCATTTCCCTATTGGTGATGCAATTCTTCTCCTTTCCACACAATGTGAGACATTGTCATAAATGGAAGTTTGCATAATGGATTGAGGAGCATATAATCTCAACATCTGGATTCTTCCACATATGGCTCATTAACTGTTGCTGCAAAAGCCAATATGAACTCCATGTTGATGCAATTAAATGTGACTGGAAAAATACATGCTTCTCACATTTTTAGTTATACGCATGTATATATTTGGCATCCAATTCAATGTAGTCACAGGAATTTTAAAAAGAAAAGCTTTCTACAGCCATGTCTGTTAACCATCATTGTGCTACTTCCTGGAAGCAAGGGAAAAATGAGCAGTACTGGGCTGCAAGCCACTTCACCACATTGCCATATGAGAGAATATCTAATAATAAATAAATTCAGTCAAGTATCAGGATTTCTAGTCTGCTCTTCATGACAGTAAATATAAGCTTCAATTTGAAAAAGTTGTCCGGAATTGAGTAAAAAGAGGGTTTTTATCCAACATTTCTTAATTTGCAAGAACACAAAACAGGTGATTGCTAATAACATCCTTCCTCTCATCGCTGTCATACTAAAGTGGCCTGAGAAGTGTGTGGCCCACACTGAGTCAGAATGAGAACACAGCTCATTAGCTTCGTGGTACTGGGTGAGCCAGCCAGGAATGAAATCCAATAGCAAGGAATTGAGAGAGCAGTAGACATCTAGTCTTTCCCTTTCATTCTCACAGTCTCAATTTTGCCCTTTCTATGCTGAAAACACAGTAGTCCACGCCCAAGTTGGAGTGGCTTTTAACTTTCGGTGTGCATCTAAGCCTCAGAAAAGAGAGGGCACTTCCCATATCCCTTCCTACACAATTGCAGTGAATAACTCTGATGTAACTTGAGCAGCTTACTTAACCTCTCGATGCTTTTGTTTCCCTACCTATGATAGGAAAATAGTAACCATATCTATTGCAAAGCATTGTTTAAAAGGATTAAATACGTGAATATTTGCAAAGCATTCAGAAAGTGTCCAACACATGGGCAGAGTCCATGAATGTTATTTAAAAGATTGTTATTGATATTTCTTAGCTGAAGGTTAATTAGAGAATGATGATTTCATTAAAACATATGGTTTGATTTGCTTGTATTGGGATAATACAAACAAATTGGTGAACAGAATCTATTAAATTTGGGCAATATGTTTCCAATTTGTCCATAGAATTTTTGAAAGAAAGAACAGGAAGGCAGTTCCTAAATAGGAACTTATTGAGGGCAGCAGTCTGCCTTATTCACCTCTAAATTCCCTACACTCAGTGATGGGTCCATGCTTACCTCTGCAGCCTAGCTACACACGCACCAAGATTTCAAGGTGTCCCATGCACAGGTTGGTCTCTCACTTCCTTGATCACACCATGCCCTCTCCTGCTTTATGACTCTCATAAGTTATTTCCATTGTCTGCAACACTATTACTTCAACTCTGACCAATAATACTCATTCCTTGGGGCTCAGATTCTCCTGCCAGAGGAAAGCCTTCCTGGATCCCCCCAAGCCTGAGAAAGCTTCCCTTTTTCTGTGCTCCCACAGCACCCCATATTTCTCTCTTACGGCACTTACCATCCAGTACTGTAATGACCTATCCTCATCTCTTTCTCTCATTAGACTAAATTCCACAGTTATTGTTCATTTCCATCATTTAGTACAGTGCCTGGCATATACGGACCCTTAAGAAACATTAGTAGAATCAACAAATGAGAGAATGAGTGAGCATACAAATAAATGCATAAACTAATAAAGGGCATACAAGACACTAGCTAACTGAGTGACTCACCGAAAACGACAGTTCTGAGCACTCGCTTCATTTTCTCATTTCTGTCCTCCACTCCTAAGTCCCTAGGTGGGTTAAGCTCACACATGGCTGGAGCCCTCCTCCTGGAACATGATAGAAGAGTGTATATTTGCAGCTGCTTCTCTGGACTGACATCCAAACTTGGAGGGCTGCCACTGGGTTTCTACCTTTGCCTGAGGTTGTGGACCAGAGTCTAGCTTCATATTCCTTCCTAATAAGCAAGATTATGCTGCTCCCTGTGGTTGATCCTTTTAAAATCTGACCACAGCTACAGTCTTCATCCGTACATTCTCCTCCTCTGTGAGGTGCATAAAGGAGAGAATATAGAAAGTCCTGTCCAGCGATACAAGCTTGATGGCTACAATGAGTGGAACCTCACTTTGGTATCACCAATGACCAAAATCACCCACTCCTCATTGATGTCAAGTCTATTCCCTTAATTATTTCAACAGCCACTTTTCACTAGAATATGATCATAATCCCAAATGACCCCTCATTGTGAATAATGAACACATACAACAAGTGGTAATATTTTTAAAGTGAACAAAAAAATTTTAGGGCTCTCTCTTCTTTCTCGGTACCCTGCTCCTCAGTCCTCATAGTCTTCCCCCGAATCATCCTCCCTCAAGAAGAATCTCTTGGGCACCCCAGTGGTTCTGCAACTGGCTCCCAAACCTTCCAAGAGGAGAGTTTTTAAGGTTCAAGACAGTGTTTCCCAAAGCATGATCTTTGGACCACCTGGATCATAATCACCAGGGTCTGCATCCTGATTACAACTAAATGTAGGAAAGCAGATTATCTTGGGTGGGGCCCCTGAATGTCATCTTAAACCCCCCAGGTGATTACTATGCACTTTCAATATTGAAATCCACAGGCTTGACTACTTTCAGGATTTCCGAGTATTTTAAAGAAAATAACCTTCAAACTTCAAAGTAATGAATCTCTCGTTCTGTGTATATCTGAACTGAAGACCCTTCACTTCCCCACAAGAATGAGCCTGGCTTGGATAATCACCTGTGTAGCAGATTTGCATTTTAAGGCCAAGTGGGTTAATCCGAGGACATGGAATTGAGATCACACCAACTTTAGGGGGTTATTGACTCTGGCATCCGACATCAGCTTAAACCCAAAGCCAGAATTTATGAGCTGCTTAGGTATGTTTTTAACTTTCGGGAACTGAATGTTCTTGAGGTAGCAAACACAGTTGGAAGTCTATAGAACCTTAACAGATTTGCTGGCCTGTGTGGGGGATACGCATGATTACCTGAAATGTTGGCAAACATAAGAGAAATATTAATGATTCTGAAGAATTCCATCAAAGTTGAAGAATCTGGCTGTAGGTTGCATTTGAGTAGTATCCAGAATTAATAAATTAGTGAGCAATGCCCTATGCACAATGGTACTAAATAAATATACTAGTAAACAGACCATATTTATTTCATAAGTAAGAAAGTTTCTAAGTAACCTCAGAAAATTTTTCTTCACAAACAAGCCATTATTTTCCTATAAAGACAATTTCTTTACTGGCAAAAATCATATTTCTTTCTTTTTTTTTTTTTTTGAGGAAGATTAGCCCTGAGCTAACTGCTGCCAATCCTCCTCTTTTTGCTGAGGAAGACTGGCCCTGAGCTCACATCCGTGCCCATCTTCCTCTACTTTATATGTGGGACACCTGTCACAGCATGGCTGATGAGTGGTGCCAAGTCTGCACCCAGGATGTGCACTGGCGAACCCCAGGCCGCCAAAGTGGAACGTGCTCACTTAACCACTGTGCCATCAGGCCAGCCTTCATATATATTTCTTGATCTGGGTAATTTTCCTACTATGGTGAAATTTATCTGAACGAATGATAATTGAAAATACTGCCTTGTTCTGTATAGCGTATTAGGTTTTATTGTAACCAAATAAGGTGATGATAATCTCCAAATGCAATTCTTTGGCTAGAAGTTGGTTCTCACTTTGGGGAAAAGGTGGTAATTCTTGCTTCATGTTGAGAAAAAGCAGTCAATTCCTTCTTTTCCTATACCTAGTTGAGCACGAATATTCTAGAGAGGAGGAGTCTCCCATCAATGGACCACTTGATGTCCATCCATGTCCTGATGACCCAAAGAGCTCCATCCCACGTGAGCTGGTGTGATGGTCTGCTAAGACTGAATCAGTAAGGTATTGTTGCCATCACTCATTTCAGAGGTGCCAAAAACGTCTAAAGGAATGATAGATTAAATTAGTTTGTCCAGGTGCACCCATTCTTTCAAAAGCATATATTATACTAGTTAATTAAAACCTGTAAGTATTTAGAAATAATACAATCTCAAATATCAGATATTTCACAGATCTACACACTAATAAAAATACACTTTGCTATTCCCAGACAATGTTAAATTAAATAATAGCAAGAATAGTGAAAATCTGAATAGAAGGTACATTATGTTGAAAAAAATGCTGGCATTTGGGATTTTAATTTAGATTTCATTCTTCTTGTTCTTGTTCTTATTCTTATTCTTCTAGTTCTTCTTCTTCTTCTTCTTTTCTTCTTCTTCATCTTCTTCTTTGCTGAGGAAGATTGGCCCTGAGCTAACATCTGTGCCAATCTTCCTCTATTTTGTATGTGGGACACTGCCACAGCATGGCCTGATGAACAATGTGTAGGTCTGCACCCAGGATCCCAACCCAAGAACCCTGGGCCACTGAAGTGAAGCATGTGAACTTAACCACTATGCCACAAGACCAGCCCAAGATTTCTCTCTTTTTTATTCAGTAAAGATTTATTAATTCTTTACTCATGCCGAGTACCACACTAAATATCAGTACTTTAAAGAACAGTAGTACAATACTGTTTTGTCCTACATAAATTCAAATTCAATAGGGATAAATAAACACATTAACAAATAATTATAACAGTGTCTGTTAATTGTCACAATTTAGCAACGACTTTTTACATAAAGTTTTGGAGTTCTCATAAAGATACCATTTGAGCTTAGTCTTGAAAAATGAGGGAAAGAGGGGATGAGCATTCACATGGAGGAATCTACAAGTGAAAAGTCACGGCTGACTGAGTGAACACAGAGTATTCCGGTGCTGGCTGGAAGGTTCATAGCCACAGCAGGGAACCAACAAAGAGCACTGTCAGGAAACAAGGCTAGAAAGGTATTTTATAATGATCTTGTGAAAGACTAAGTGACCATGAGAAAGTCATCCATGGCCTTTCACAAAATAAAACTGTTTTTCAACAGACTATTTTCTAAAATAATTACTTAAAATTTCTCAATAAAAGTAGGCAATCTGAAACTTTCCACCAAAATAGGAAATGTTTGTTGAAAAATAATACAATCTTATGACCACATGCCCACGTGAAGCTTAAAGTTTCATTTTACAGAATCATAAACATTGTTTTTTGAAGTCACAGGCAGCTCTAATAGTTCATAATTACAAGGAAACTAAACAGAAAGAAGACAAACTAGGTCAGCAATGTAGGGCACCAATCATCCAACTCTATTCAGTCTATTTCAGAATTCTGAAGACTAATTCTTCCAATATGTGAAATTAGAAGACTGGTTTCTTTCTAATCTTAGTGCAAAAGCAAAATAAAAATAAATTCAAATCTTTGGAGCTGAAAATGATACGTAATTATTGGACCATTTTGGCAGGTACAGCCGCCAGTCTTCTATGCTCTGTCCTCAGTATTACAGAGCGCTTCAGTCCAGTACTCACAAACGTTCCAGAAAAAATTAATCTTATAATAAAGAAGATAAACAGGATATGCCTCATCCACTCCTCTCCCTATCCTCCCCTCACTCATCCCATTTCAAAGCACTGTGTTACTGGAAAATAAGATTCTATAGAGCTTCTTTAGCCAGTTGACTAAAGAGTAATATTTACGTTTTAGAAAAGGAAACTTCAGTGAGGTAAAGAAGAGATATGACTCAAGGAAAGTGAGATTTTGAATCTTCACCTTCCACAATATGTTCTCATTTTGACCTTTTTACTTTTGTGACTCTGTGTTCCAAGAATGCCTACCATTTGTAATTATCTTAACTACCACAACCATATGGTACACTAGTCTTAAGCAATAGGACATTCAAACTTTTAGAACATTGTACACAAATGTGAAAAAAATAAACTGAAACATAGTATGAAAAATGGAATGAAACTACATGTTCTTGGAGGATTTATATCAGCTCTGTATGTTTTTCTCCCCTCTAAATGGGCAGTCATGATCTGTAAGTGCTATGCATTGAAGTTAAGCAATAAAAAATATATTATTTTTATTATTTTGGTGAAAAAAGAAATTACAGAGATCTTTCAACATTTTGCTCTAAATTTTCTAGGTAATTATTTTAGCCCTCTGCTTTGCTCTGGTCCTGGAAAGCCTTAGACACTCATGAAATCTGAATAGACACCCATTTGTGCCTTAATCTGTCAAAAAGACACTGTTATATTTCTAATCCCATTTTAAAAGTACATCATTGTGGCTGCAGATATATCTTCAAGATAGTTACTTCAGAGATCCAGTGTCAAGATGGTGGTGTAGGTGGACTCTGAACTCACCTCTTCCCACAGACACAACAAATTTATCGCTACTCTTGGAACAATTACCCGTGAAAGAGAACTGAAAACTAGCTAAAAAGAACCCTCACAACAAGGGACAGTGCTGACTGAAGGAGAAGAGGCAGAAATTTCTTTCTGGAGAGGAAAAAGCCACCTTTTAGCCTTGATACTTCATGGCTGGCTAGGAGCAATCTTAAGGTAACAAGCCTTTCCTGGAGGAGATGGGGATCTGAACAGGAGAGCTTTACCACAATAAGCAGTCTTCAGACTCAGCGCAACCAGTGTCATAATATCTGGTTTTCCTGGCTATTAACAACAGCAAGGAATATCTTAGAAAATCTACTGGACATAAGGGGGAAAAAAAGCATTTTCTCAAAGTGCCCATGCACAAATTCATTTATTTCAGATAGCAACTGAAAATCACCAGAAAGAAAGGTGCACAGTCCTTCAGTGCAAAGAGACTCACTTGATAGGTTCTGGGCTCATCTTGTTGGGAGATGAGACCTACCCAGGCTGGGACTACCTCCTGAGGGACTAAAACATTGGCTGCAGCCATTCTCGTGACCTAGTTCAGGAGTGCTGACACAGACACTGGCAGATGCCATTGGAGTTCTTCACCTGGCCTGTTAGCGCAGGAATCTGCCCCACCTATTAGAGAATCAATTTAATCCAACTCAGCCAGAGGAGGAAGCAAACCCTAGGGACTGGCCCCACCCAACAACAAGCCCTCAGGCAACTTGAAGGCTAATATAGGTGGGGTGCCTGGGACCTCTGCAGCAGGGTGAGTAGGTCTGCTTTTGTGGGGCAGCATGTGTGCAAGGGTCAGGCCTCCACTGGTAGAGCGTGTGAGGCCCCTGCAGTGGATGACTAAGTCTACTTCAGTGGGTCAGGGTGTGAGCATGGGGCAGGACCGTGTTGATGGGGTGTGTAGACCTGCTGGTTGTGGTACTTGTCAGCTGCAGCAAACTTGTGCTTCTCAAACAGCCACATAGGGGATCAGCCACATCTTACAAAGCCTGAAACATTGGGTGCTCCCATGCCTGGGGCCAGCCTCACGCAGCTGCACTCCCCAAGAGAGCTGACAACAGCCATACAAGCCAGAGGTTTACAGCAATTGTAAACCCCTGAGCCTAGCAACCAGCCACACTGGGGGTTTACCCACTTAACAGAAAAACTGCAATAGGAATGTGCTATTAGACCTTGCAGCCAACTGTGCTGGGGTTGCTCAAACCCAATAAAGTGACTGAAGGGACCATAGCAGCTACACACAGCTGAGTATTACAACCAGCCAGCCAGGGGGACAGTTTAGCTTCCCTGGGCTCCTGCAGCAAAAGCAAACCTGACACAGCAGAAGGGCACATGTAGCCCAGACAGGGGACAGTGCTGGAATTTTTGGAACTGATGATGAGAAGGAAGGACACTGCTGGGCCTCATAAGGCATCTCTTATGTAAGGCCACCTCTCCAAGACAGGGAGATATAGCTGATCTACCTAACACATAGATATAAGCACAAATAAAGAGGCAAAATGAGGAGACAAAGGAATACGTTCCAAATAAGGGAATAGGACAAATCCTCAGAAAACTTATTAAATCAAACAGAGATAAGGAATCTACCTGACAAGGAGCACAAACTAATAGTCATAAGGATGCTCACTAATCTTGGGAGAAGAATGGATGAACTCAGTGACAGTGTGAATAAAGAATTGGAAAATGTAGAAAAGAAACAATAAGGAATGAAGAATACAATAATGGAAATGAAAAATTTACTAGTAGGACTCAATAGCAGAGTAGATGATACAGAAGAATGGATCAGTGAGCTGCATGAAAGATTAGAGGAAATCACACAAGCTCAACAGACAAAAGAAAAAAGAATTAAAAAGAATGAGGACAGTCTAAGGGACCTCTGAGAAAACATCAAGCACACTAATATCCATATTATAGGAGTTCCAGAAGGAGAAGAGAGAGAAAAAGGGGCAGAGAGTCTATCAGAAGAAATAATAACTGAAAACTTTCTTAACCTAAGGAAGGAAACAGACATCCAGGTACAGGAAGTATAGAGAGTACTAAACAAGATAAACCCAAAGAGAATCACACCAAGACACATTATAACTAAAATGTCCAAAATTAAAGGTAAAGAGAGAAACCTAAACTCTACAAGAGACAGGCAACAGTTACATACAAAGGAAACCACATAAGGCTATCAGCTGACTTCTCAGCAGAAACCTTACAGGCTCAAAGGGAGTGGCATGATGTATTTAAAGTGCTGAAAGGAAAAAACCTACAGCCAAAAATACTCTACCTGGAAAGGTTGTCATTCAGAATGGAAGGAGAGAGAAAGAGTTTCCTAGACAAGCAAAAACTAAAGGAGTTTATCACCAAGAAACCAGCCCTACAAGAAATGCCAAAGGGACTTCTTTAAGTATAAAAGTAAAGACTAAAATGAAGAATAGGAAAATTATCAAAACAAACAAACAAAACAATAAAATCACTGGTAAAGGCAAATATACAGTAAATGTAGCAGACCAACCACCTATGAAGCTAATATGAAAGACAAAACTACTAAAATTATCTATGTCCATGATAATAGGGTAGTGGATACACACCACAAGAAAAAGAGGTTAGATATGATATCAAAAATATAAAATATGGGAGGAGGGGAGTAAAAGAGTAGAGCTTTTAACAAGAGGTCAAAATTAAGAGACCATAAACTTAACATAGATCGCTACATACATAGGTTATTATATAAGAACCTCATGGTAATCACAAACCAGAAACCTGTAACAAATACACAAAAAATTAAGAGAAAGGAGCCCAAACATAGCACTAAAGAAGACCATCAAACCACAAGAGAAGAAGAAAGGAACAGAGAAGAACTACTAAAACACTCAGAAAAAAAGCAACAAGATGGCAATAAGTACATTCTTATCAATAGCTACTTTAAAAGTCAATGGATTAAATGCTCCAATCAAAAGGCATAGGATAGCTGATTGTATAAAAAACCAAGACCCATATATATGCTGCATACAAGAGATACACTTCAGACCTAAAGACACTCACAAACTGAAAGTGAAGGGATGGAAAAAGATACTCCATGCAAATAGCAATTAAAAGAGACCTGGGGTAGCAATGCTATATCAGACAAAGTAGACTAGAAAACAAAAACTATAACAAGAGGCAAAGAAAGGCACTACACAATGATAAAGGGAACAATGCAACAAGAGGATAAAACACTTGTAAATATCTAGGCACAGAACATAGGAGCACCTAATTATATATATATAGCAATTATCAACGGACGTAAAAGGAGAAATAGAAAGCAACACAGTAATAGTAGGAGGCTTTAATACTCCACTTACACCAATGTATAGATCATCCAAACAGAAGATCAATAAGGAAACATTGGCCTTAAAGGACACATTAGACCAGATGAACTTAGTAGATGTATACATTCCATCCAAAAACCACAGAATACATGTTCTTTTTGAATGCACATGGAACATTGCCCAAGATAAGATCACATATTAGGTCACAAAACAAGTCTCAATAAATTTAAGATTGAAATAATACCAACCATCTTTTCTGACCACCACACCGTGAAACTAGAAATCAACTACAGGAATAAAACCAGAAAAGCAATAAATGTGTGAAGATTAAACAAAATGCTACTGAACAATGATTGGGTCAACAAAGAAATCAAAGGAGAAATAAAAAAATACCTGTAGACAGATGTAAATGAAAATACGACATGCCAAAATTTGAGAGATACAGTAAAAGTGGTTCTAAGAGAGAAGTTTCTAGCAATACAGGCCTACCATGACAAACAAGAAAAATCTCAAATAAACAACCTAACAGTTCTGGAATCTAAAGAAACTGGAAAAAGAAGAAGAAACAAAGCCCAAAATCAGTAGAAGGAAGGAAATAATAAAAATCAGAGCAGAAGTAAATGAAATAGAGACTGAAAAAAAAATAGAAAAAATCAATAAAACAAAGGGCTGGTTCTTTGAAAAGATAAATCAAATTGACAAACCTTTAGCTAGACTCACCAAGAAAAAAAGAGAGAAGGGTCAAATAAATAAAATCAGAAACGAAAGAGAAGAAATTACAACCGATACCTCAGAAATACAAAAGATTATAAGATAATACTACGAAAAGCTACATGCCAATAAATTGGATAATTTAGAAGAAATGGATAAATTCTTACAACCATACAACCTTCCAAAACTGAATCAAGAAAAAATAGAGAATTCGAACAGACAAATCACCTGTAGGGAGATCAAAACAGTAATCAAAAACAGCCCAAAAAATAAAAGTCCAGGACCAAACAGCTTCCCCAGTGAATTCTGCCAAACTTTCAAAGAAGACTTAACACATATCCTTCTCAAACTCTTCCAGAAACTTAAAGAAGAGAGGAAGCTTCTTAACTCATTCTATGAAGCCAATGTTACCCTGATACTAAAACCAGACTAGGATAACACAAAAAAAAGAAAATTACAGGCCAATATCATTGATGAACATCAATGCAAAAATCCTCAACAAAATACTAGCAAATCAAATACGATACATTAAACAGATCATATACCATGGTCAAGTTGGATTTATTCCAGGGATGCAGGGATGGTTCAACATCCACAAATCAATCAACGTGATACACCACATTAACAAAATGAAGAATAAAAATCACATGATCATCTCAATAGATTCAGAGAGAGCATTTGGCAAGATGCAGCATCCTTTTCTGAAAAAAACTCTGAATAAAATGAGTATAGAAGGAAAGTACCTCCACATAATAAAGGCCACATATGACAAACCCGCAGCTAATATCATACCCAATGGAGAAAAACTGAACGCTATCCCTCTAAGAACAGGAACCAGACAAGAATGCTCACTTCCACCACTCTTGTTTAACATAGTGTTGGAAGTCCTAGCCAGGGCAATCGGGCAAGAAAAATAAATAAAAGGAATCTAAATTGGAAAAGAAGTGACACTGTCACTCTCAGCAGGTGACATAATTTTGTATACAGAAAACCCTAAAGAATCCACCAAAAAAATTTTAGAAATAATAAATGAATATAGTAAAGTTGCAGGATACAAAGTCAACATATGAAAATCGGTTGTCTTTCTATACACTAACAGCGAAGTAGCAGAAAGAGGAAGTAAGAATACAAGCCCATTTACAATTGCAACAAAAAAGATTCAAATAACTAGGAAGAAATTTAACCAAAGAGGTGAAAGAACTGTACACCGAAAACTGTAAAACATTGCTGAAAGAAATTGAAGAAGACACAAAGAAATGGAAAGATATTCCATGCTCTTAGATTTCTTGAATTAGAAGAATCAACATAGTTAAAATGTCCATATTTCCTAAAGCAATCTGAAGATTCAATGCAATCCCTATCAAAGTTCCAACAACATTGTTGACAGAAATAGAAGAACCCAAAAATTTATATGGAACAAGAAAAGACCCAAATAGCCAAAGGAATCCTGAAAAAAAGAACAAAGCTGGAGATATCACGTTCCTTGATTTCAAAATATACTAGAAAGCTATAGTAATCAAAACATCATGATGCTGGCACAAAAGCAGACACAAAGATCAGTGGAACAGAATCGAGAGCCAAGAAAAAACCCACACATCTATGGACAGCTAATTTTTGACAAGGGAGCCAAGAGCATACAACAGGGAAAACAAAGTCTCTGCAATAAATGTTATCGGGAAAACTGGACAGCCACACGCAAAAGAATGAAAGTACACCACTATCTTACCCCATACACAAAAATTAACTCAAAATGGATTAACGGCTTGAATGTAAGACCTGAAACCATAAATCTTCTAGAAGAAAACGTAGGCAGTATGCTCTTCAACATTGGTTTTAGCAGCATATTTTCAAGTCCCATGTCTGACTGGGCATGAGAAATCATGAAAAAAATTAAACAAGTGGGACTACATCAAACTAAAAAGCTTCTACACAGCAAAGGAAACCATCAACAAAACAATAAGACAACCTAACAATTGGGAGAAGATATATGCAAACCATATATCTGATAAGGGGTTAATACTCAAAATATACAAAGAACATATACATCTCAATAACAAAAACCTAACAACCCAATTAAAAAATGGGCAAAAGATCTGAACAGACATTTTTCCAAAGAGGAAAGAGGCCATCCAAAGATGGCCAACATGGCACATGAAAAGATGCTCAACATCATTAACTATCAGGGAAATGCAAATCAAAACTATGATGAGATATCACCTACTGGGCTACCTTGGCCCTGGAGTTTGATAAAATTCCCTCCTCCAACCCAAAAGTGATAGGTAGTTTTCTGTGATAGCTAATATCTTGCGTAGTTCCCCATGTTGTTGGTTCAGTTTCTCTGGAGAACCCTGACTAATACAGATAAATAATGCCTATTTGAAGGTGCCTGATGGTAGCTTTTGTGGTTGGCTATGGAAGAGTTCTCCCCAAAACCCTGAAAAGTATCAATCTATGCCTTTCATAGCTGCAATAATCCCCATTTGCCTCAGCACAGAACTCCTCTGGTGGGGGGCCACTGTAAGAACCATCTTTTTTAGCTCTCTGGCCTAAAGAAGGTAAGCAACAGATTCTACTTCCTTCCCCTCTTTTCTCAGCTTCTATAGTACTCAATAAATTATTCCATCACATAAAAACATGAGTTTTTGTCTTTACCATCAGAACGTAAACTCTTCAAAGGCATGAACCACATGCTACGTATGCCATCATGGTAGCACCCACACACCTATGACGATCCATAGTAGAAGCTCCATAAATAGTTGTTAGAGGAGGGAAAATTGAGCAAATTGTGTGCTGAGACACTGGATGAGAAAGGTTGACCTAATTTCACCCCAAGAACTAACCCAAGCATGCAGGTGTATCTGGTTTAATTTTGCATACCTTCTCTGCAAAATGACTTACCAAGCAGAACTTCACACACTGCAGTTATGAGAATGAGTTTTTTCACTGGCTCTAGTTCACATGGTTTAAATAGCATTTCGTTTTGCTATAAACTTTATTTTCATTTGAAACTCCACAAACGTAAAACCATTTGACTCAAACCAGATGCAAGCATTCAGAATGCCCTGCTAGTTCCTTTCAATCTGTTTCACTTTTGAAGCAACTGAATTTTGCTTCACTTCAAAGAAACTCTCATCTAGGGGTGCCATTTTCCTCTGCTGGTCTTTCAAACCCTTCCACCCTTACTGGATGTTTTGGGAGAAAATGAAATAATCTTCAGAAAACGTTTTGTCTTTATTCCTTAAAAACAAGTTTTTTCTTTGGGAATTGTAAAATAATACAGAAATAGATGAGTATGCGCATTACATGTATGTGTATTGTTTGCATACTCAACTCACCCACACACATGCAACATCCTCTCAGTCCACTTCAGTTTATATGGACCTATAATAATTGGCCAGTCCAGGAATGATGTCTGCCTTAACATTAACAGAAACATGAGGACAAAGTTTTCCATTGTCACAAACGCTATTGTTTAGGTATGTAAGCTTCCAATGTGGTTAGCATATGAGAACTGAAGGATGCTTGCTATAAATTCAACTTGGAATCCCAACTTAGTGTAGCATTACCTTTTTATTTTTGCAGTATAAATTCACACAGGTCTAGAAAACCAATGGATTTGCAACTATAGTATATCCTCCACAACTATTCCCATTTTTCATTCAAACTCTACTTGGGAAATCCTATCTCTAACATAAGTGACCAGGCAATGAGTGTCCAGATGCTGGACTAGTGACAGATAATGTTATTTTTCATCCAAACACCAAAGTGCATGACCTTTGTTATAGTGAGTCCTGCTACATTCATTTTAGAAGCACTCGCATTTCAAATATATATCTTTATACACAAACAACAATCACGGGATGAAAATATGTCTGTGTGGCATCCACTTAGGGGAAATTATTTATAAAAAATGTGAATGCAACAAGGAAATTGACGATACACATTAAAATATAGACATAAAGGAGAAAATAGTTTATTTCGGGCGGGGAGGGGTGGAGGAAGATTGTTGCTGAGCTAACATCTGTAGCAATCTCCCTCTATTTTGTACGTGGGATGCCACCACAGTGTGGGTTGGTGAGTAGCACAAGGTCCGCGCTGGGGCTCTGAACCTGCGAACTCTGGGCCCCTGAAGGAGAGCTCACGAACTTAACCATTATGCCAGCAAGCCCGCCCCCAGTATTTTTCTTTTTGAACCACAATGAGAAATCACACAGAAAAACAATGAAATGAAGAACAATTATTAAATTTGCTCTTCTGAACCACTGTTGTAGTTTAGGGAGGAGGAGAGAGAGGCAGAGGCTAGCTGGAAGCTGACTTGCAGCCCTGGAGGGTCCACCGGGTTACTGGTTTAGTTCTACTGGGATATTCAAAATACTGACCTACATCACAAAATTAGTGGTCACATATACTCCATGTCTGCTATATGCCAGGTGCATTGGAAGCTTATCGATCCTCTCAACCATGCTTTATTTATCAGGTGCCATTATGTTCATTTTTCTTATGAGGAAACAGGAGTTAAGCAGAAGCAAGCAGGCTAAGCCAAAATCATAGACCTAAGAAGTGACAGGTCAAGATTTGAATTTTAGAACTGGCCTACTGGAAAGTTCATGCCTTCTCTAATATTGTACCCTGGAAAAACAGAGCACCAGAGTTCTTTTTTGGTGTTTTTTATTCTGAGTATTTCTACTCTACTGCTTTTTTCTTGGTGATTCCTGCTCTGCACATTTCCTAGCCCATTCTAAATTAGAGATCTTTAATTTCACATGTTTCAGTTGTCATCAAAGTAGTGAATTCTATTTAAGGAAAAATAACTAGAGATGAAAAAAAGAAAGTTTTACACTTTTTTTAAAAAAAAGGGAAGTAGGCCTTTGTTATGGGTTGAATGGTGGCTGTCAAAATAGATATGTTGGAATCCTAACCCCCAATGTCTCAGAATGTGACCTTATTTGCAAATAAGGCCTTTATTAAGATAACCAAGTTAAAATGAGGCTCTTAAGGTGGGATCTAATCTAATATGACTGGTGTCCTTAGAAAAAGGGGAAATTTGGAATCAGAGATAGACACACATGGAAGGAAGATGATGTGAAGAGACCTGGGGAGAAGACAGCCACGTGACTGTAGTGATGTATCGGCAAGTCAAGAAAAACCAAAACTTGCCAGCAAACCACCAGAAGCTAGGAAGAGGCAAGGAAGGATTTCCCTACAGCTTTCAGAGGGAGCATGGCCCTATAAACATCTTGATTTTGGACTTCTAGCCTCCAGATCTGTGAGACAATAAATTTCTGTTGTTTGAAGTCACCCAGGTTGCAGTATTTTGTTACGGCAGCCCCAGAAACCTAATACAACCTCCAAGGATTGAAAGTAAAGAACTATAAAGGCTTGCTACTCACAGTGGGATCCTTGGATCAGCAGTGCCTGCACCACCTGGGAATGTGGGGGCCAGGCCAGATCAACTGACTCAGAACCTGTTTTTCACCGACCTCGCTCCAAGTGTTAGACGCACATTCAACTTTGAGAAGCACTATTGTAGAGAAGATGGATTGCAAATGGGATGGATAGGAAACCTTGGTTTGTAGTTTAGAAAAAAGAAGATACAAAAATACTGCCAGAGGGTACTTTTGAACTACTGTTTCAGGTGGACTGGCGGTTCCAGGAGGCCCATGGAAGAAAGAGAAATGTGTGCGGCTAGGCAGAAAGTGAGTGTCCTGACCGCCAAAGACTATAAATATGCCAAAGAAATATGCAGGGACCTGGGATGACCACGATAGAGACCACTGTCCTGCAGGCAGGCCCAGGGGAAGGGAGGCACATATTCCTCTAGCATCTAAATTACCAGAGAGCCCTGGAGAGGGTGGCCGACACAGCAGAATTCTTGGTTATCAGAGGTGCTTGTTACAAAGACTTTTCATTCATTCCTATTAAGTAAATTTTGCCCTATTAATTAATTTTTTTCCAAAAGTATTGAATGAAGAGGGCTTATTGAGGGGAAGCCCTAAACAAACTAGCGGCTTTTCGCCCAGGTGCCCTTGGTCAGGGCTGGAGCTGGACTGGCTCCCGCCACAGCACACTGGCCTGATTCAAGTTCAACCCAATCATTTGCTGAGTCATAGGCACTTGTTCAACACACACAGGAAGATGAGTGACATAAAATAAGGGAGAAATGATGAATCCCAGCGGAGATTTGGAATGAGGGATGAAAATGCAGAGTCTGTTCCAGATGGCAAGAGTTACAGAGAAGAAACTTCTCAGCCTGAGGCTCAGCATAGAAGACCTCTGAAAAAGAGAAAACTGGAACTAACTACCCAGAGACTGAAAACAGGTTGACAAAGGGCTGAAATCAGTAAACCTTGACAGCTGCTTTCTTCTAAGCAGATCTATATCCCGCCCAAGTGACAAAATTCTAAACAGTGTAGTAAATGGTCCACATAGTTTCAAATTGAGGGCTATGGATTCCCCATCCTTTCCTTTTCCCATCTATGAACATCACATGCCAAAATCCAATATAATACAGTAACAAAAGAAAATTTGAATCTTGTCCTGGAGATAACCCAAATCTCCACTTTTTTCTCCAAATTCTTAATTTTAAATCTCTCAAAGAATAGAACAAACCAAACAGTCATGTACAAGCCTTTATTTAACTCAGTCAAAATCAATTCCTCCATCCATTTTCAATGCTTCACTCTTCTACTTTTTAGCAGTTAATTCACTTGAGATGACAAATTTAAAAATACCCTCCAATAGAAAAATTTTGACAGGAAAAATATGTTGTATAGGTAAAAGTGATGAAAATAGTTGTCTACAATTACTGCATATGAGTTTATCTGGGATTCTTATTTTTGGAAATAACTAGGTAGGGTGGCCCAAAAAAATCTGTTAAACTAAGATGAACATTCTAAATAGCCCACTTAGAGACAAAATGAGATTGGCATATCAATATTTAATAACTATAACATGGACTGCAAAAAGAATTGAAAGGCAGGAAAGAAAAATTCTCTGGAAATGCTATCTTTCACCACCCTCCCCCACACATACACAGCCAGGATGCCTCCCATTTTTTAACACAGGAAACATTTGTGAGACAGATGTAAAGTAGGAAGAATTGTATCATGCTCCCAAGTCAGCTAAATTTGAAATAAATCAGAAGTTAAGGTCACTGATACCCTTGTCCTGTTTCTTCCCTCTGCTTGTTATTTTTCAAGGCCCCATTGAAAAACTGCAGCCCTCCATGACCTCTCCCTCGTCTGGGTGCCAATTTTTGTTAACTGACTGAACCAATTGTTTGTTTCCTTCCACTGATATACATTTTAATAGGTACACATTTTGGCACTGGAGAAAAGAAGATGAATGTCTTCAAATATTGGGCCTGGAATCTTAGCATTAAAACCAGACCATTAGTTGTACACTTATGTTTTTATTTACAACAGTCAGGTTCAAATAACATGAGAGGTTTGAGGATCAAGTGCTTCATTTTAAACAGAAAGACTGCAGCCAAGATGGTCTACAAGCGTAAGCCAAGTCCCATCTTCAAGCTGCCAGCCTTAAGGTGTCTGTTTGCACGTGAGAAATTATGTTCCTAACAACTCCAGGGACTAAAAGCAGTCTCAGGATGGCCACTGGTTTTTTTCAAAAGTTTTATTATCAAGAGTTTGACCACTGCTCATGTGTATACGCCACTGTTGAGCTTTCATTTCCCAGGGAAACCCAGAATCATTCACAGTGTTGAAGAAACTTTTCTCAGGAAGGCAGAGATGAACCCAGTATATGTCAGAAAACAATCTTCCAAGCTGCCAACCTTGTCTTGGCCAAACGCTCCTACATAACTGTGGGCTTACGACTTAACACCATCTCATTCCATGGCCTTCATACAATTGGAATGAAGCAAGGAAAATTATGTTGGGCAAAATCATTTGATGTGTTTGTTTCCTATGGGCAGAGTCACAGTGTTATAACTAGGCATCTTACTCCAAATGGGCCCTTCATAGTAGTCTGGAACATCACCTCCGCCTTCATTATAATGCACAGTGCACCATTATTGCTAAGCCAGCTCTCTCTCCCTGAGTCTCTCGCCCTCCCTCACTCCTCTGAAGCAAAATTGTACATGTAACACTTTCACAAATGTTAAAAACAGAGCTATGTGTTTTGTGATTTTTTTGGCACTGCTTCCTACCGCCAGTCAGCCATTCCTTCTCTTCAAGCTTGATGAAATCATGATGATTCATAAGCTTTGGTTAGAATGGCTGTGTTATACACTCTTGCAGGAGCAATCAGCCTATTATATTAACCAAATAAATGGGTTTAAAAATAATGGAATAGCTGCACCCTTAACTAAATCTAATGTGTCAGAGACTTGTACAAGATTTTAGTCATATTTGACACAATTAAAATTAAGCCAGCAGAAATGCACTGAGATTTGGAAGTAACAGGCTTCCCATTCCTGGAGGTAAATGAGAAGAATCAGGATGACAATCTGTCAGGGGTGTTTTGGATAAGAGATACAACTCTAACCTAGGCATCTTCAAATCCTATGAAGCCGAGATTCTAGCAGAGCGGGTAAAAAATGACTGGAAAGAAAAAGAATGGGAGATGATGAATGTGGAGTAAAATAATTTAATTTTAAAGAGTCAGGTCAAGAGAAAACGGCATTTCAGAGATCAAAAGGAAAGAAGAGGAATGTTGACCAGAGTCCAGATGAAGCAGAGAATTACATCCTAAGAGATAAAAGAAAACCTAAAAGTTGTCTAATTCAATCTCTTCATTGTGCAGATAAGAAAATCGAGTCAGAAAAACACAATGATCTACCCAAAGCCATCCAATTACGAAAAAGAACAGAGATAGGAACACAAAACACACCACTCCAGTTCAGTTCTCTTTCTCCCATATAAAGGAAGATCCCCGCACTTTAATGAAGTTCTCCAAAAAATAAGGACCGATGGTACCACTACAGAAATGTAATGGTTGTAGGGTTTCATTTCTAAAAGCTGCATCTTTCTCTGTATTTAATTAGAAATGTCCTAAAATAGATGAGTTAACTTACTCACTAAGTCATTTCCATATTTTCAGGGCATGTATTTCAACTCTGCTATTTACAGAACATTCTTGAAAAAGAAATGGAAATTTCCATATCACATACATATCAGGTTTGAACACCATTTTCTGTCATCCACCGCAAAATGAGACAGAAAAACAATATTTCTGCTTTGTTAAGATGGTGCCTCCAATATAGAGATCACAATGCTAGCTTCTTTCTAACAATACTCAAATCCAAAACTGGTTTTCCATCCCAGTTTCCCCCCTTGATTATTCATTACTTGGCACAAAAGAAACATGCAACATTTCTTCTCTCTCCGAAGAACAGAGAGAGAGCTGTGAGCAGAGAACACAGTGTATCAAACAAAAAATCACGTTGACTGCAATCTAACTGGAAACCATGTGCTCCTGACATTTGCTGCTGTCCCTTCTTCTCTTTGCTAGCACCATGCCCCAAATTTACTACCTGCTGGAGAGTATTTAGAGTTTGCAAATTTGCTCCAGGGACACTCTGCTGGCAAGAAACATCCTTGGGGATATAATTCTAGGATTCTCACAAAACCAAATTTCTCATCTTCGGGAAGCTTGTCAACACTCAGGCTGCAAGTATCCAGGCAACTGTGAGATGGAACACAAGGTTGGTCATAGGGCAGCAGGAAAAAGATGATAAGAATGTCAGAATCACCAAAATAGATCAGACCCATGATTCATTTGCTCAAGCTCTCCTCTCACTGTAGTACCAATTAGAACAAGAAGAATTGTGAATAAGGAGTAGAGTAAAATTAATACCTTCTGGAGATTACCCTTTGCATTTCTCCCGACTGCCTTACAACCCAACCCCCAAGATCTCTCCCCTGTATCTCTGGCCACGCTAGGAAATATTTCTTTTCACACCCACAACTCCCCTTCCCCACTGAGCATCATACCTCCTTGTTAGGAGAAAAGCATTCACTTAAAAGACTTCATCTGAAAATGCAAGTGACTCGTAGACAGACTTAACATGCTCACCCCCCACCCAGGGACATTTTATATCTCTAAAGAGGAACTTGCTGATCCTTACAAATGAATGTCTAATGCTAAGATGTGGTTTGAGGTGTCTGGGGGCTTAAAGCCCTTCTCAGCACTTTGGAAATTACACTAGATGAGTTTCCTCCATAAGTAGACACACTCCACTCTAGGGTGGAGCTGGAATAATGGAAGTCACATGAATCTAGACTCAAGACATTGGAGTGCCGGTTCTGGTCCCCCAAAGCGAAAGTCAAGCAAATCATTTCAGTTCTCCTCCTCCATTTATTCATCCATGAAACAGATTTTGGAATACCCACCTCAAGGCTCTTTCATGGAGATGACCAGGCTACTATGGATGTAAAAGCATTTTACAAACATTACTCACCTTAATTATCAAAATTTATCATTTTCCTCATTGATGTCAATCATTAGGGAAATACATCCTAGTGATTTTAGCTTTTTAATGGATTCTTCCAAAGTAGAGGTTGGTAAATTTGTCTGTAAAAAAGCCAGATAGTAAATCATTTTGGCCTTATAGACCACAAAGTTTCTTCAACTACAAGATTCTGCTGTTGTGGGGAGAAAGCGTCCATAGATGAGATGTAAACAAATGGACATGACTAGGTTTGGCCCACAGGTTGCAGTCTGTCGACCCCTGTTCTAAAGACAATGTACCAAAAGAGGGATATATGCTCATTACAAATGAAGGAGCCAGAACCTCTATTTTGAAATTAACCATTCGTCTTCCACCTCTTAGAACAAGCGATATGTTTGACAGCGTCTGTTTCCTTGACTTTCATCCTAGCTACCCCATAACCTATGTGTCGAACAAACAGCTTATAAAGCAAACAGTAGAAATGATGTACATCCTTAAATAAGTGCAATACATTCTCCACCCTATGGTCTCACACATTTGTGGGCAGGTCCAGTAGATGCCAAACTGCCATTGGTAGCCCTGATGGAGGTGTGGCTTTCTTGTTAACTTTCTCTTTCATGTTGAACAATAGGGGATGAGGTTCTGACGAGAGAAAGAGGAGCTGATGGCACAGAGTTTCCGGTGCAAAGACTTGCAGAGAGTGGCCCTCCTATTTTAGAGTAACTGGGTGCCCATCAGCATATGCTGTATCCCAACCCTGCCAAACGCATCATGGCTAGGTGTTCTAACTATCCCTTTGGCTGCTTGCTGCCTCCACCGTTACCCCCTTCTCTAGGCCACCACTTCAGAACATCTGTCATTGTCTTTGCTTTAACCAACAGGGGTGGTACCCACTAGGAAATACTAAAGAGCAGAAAAGTTGTAATCCACCTTATTTTAGGTCACATATCTCTGTAACAGGTAGTGTCAAATCAGTGTGTCTACCTCAGCAACAGCTAAACAATCATATGTTAATGGTCAGGATGTCTCCCACCTTCTGGAGCCCATCCTGTCCTCTTTGATCCTTCCAAACATGGATTCTTGGCATAAGCTGTCACCATGCTCCTACAAGAAAGCATGTAGACAAACATAAAATTTAAGAATCTCGCCATCTCTACATGTGTTACAGTCTTTAAGATCCACAATGCAGTATTACCTTGTATGCATCTCCCTCAGACTCAGATGGTACACTGCTTTTCTTTCGCTTACTTTAACCTTCTGTATCTAAAAATCTGGTGGCTGTGGGTAGGTGTTGGGATGGAAGGCAGTTCAGACAGACCCAGACAGGAGAACAGAAGCAGAGGTCCTTGCTCTGTGACTTCTCTCCCTGGGCAATGTGGATAGCCAGGCTTATAACTCGTCTACCTCCTGACCTAACCTTTCTCGAAGTTTCATTGATTCTAAGTGGTAGTCTCACCAGAGCCCACCCCCTCTCTCCAAATCCACTGCTGTTACACAGGTTTATTATCTACCCAGAAACCTTATTCTTCTAACTGATCCCTCTTGCCTCCCAGTTTCCCCCATTTCATGTGCCCTCCATCATTAGAGTGTTTTTATCTAAACACCAACCAGTCCTTTTTTGCCAGCTGTGTGGTTGGAGACCAGCATCAAAACAAGGAGGCAGACTAATTAAAATGCATATTCCTGAGCTCCCATCTTGGAAATTCTGAATTATAATCTAGGAATGGGGCCTTGAAATCTGAATTTCTTAACACTTCTCCTCCCCACCTGTAATTCTCTTGTGTACTAAGTGTTGAGAACCACTGGCTTAAAGGAAAAGATCCAATCTCCAAAGATGATCTCCACCTCCTATTTCATGTCCACACAGTGTCAAACTGGTCCACTCAACCATTTTCCTACACTCATAGATCTGATGGAAATGTGATAGAACTGGTTGTCATGGTAGCTGAGCGTTTCTCCAGGTTTTCCCTGGAAACGTAAGCGTGGACTCTCAGGGGTGCTGTTTGTTTTCTTGACTTTGGTAGGGGAGACTTTCTCTCCCATAAGCCTAGGCATCAGACTACACCCCCACCTGCATGCTTTCACACAGCTTCCAACATGTGGGTGAAAGAACACAGAACCTGAGTCATGAGCTGTGTCCTTCCAACTACACTCTTTGTTGGCATTCAGTGGGAAGGCTTATGGTAGGAGGGGGGAGTTCATCAAAACATTGCATTCACTACATCGCAAGCTCCTCTGAGGTCAGGGGTAGGGTCTGAATATCCAGGAACTAGGTTAGCAACTGGCTCAATAAATGCTTGCTAAATGAATGAATGAATGAATGAACAAATAATGGAAAGAAGCAATCAATCAATAATTGCATAAATAGTCCAGACGCTGGGAGACAGTAGTCTGAATACCTTGAAAGGCATTTTTGTTGTGCACAGGCATGATTTTTGACAGAGTAATTCAACACATCTGCTTGTTGGTTTGCTCTTTGGGAATGAGATTCTGGAAAAGATTGAGTATAAGAAACAGTATGAACTATACTCTCTTTCTGTGATTATTCCCTTTGTGATTTCACTATTCACCAAAACCAGTAAATAGCAACCTTCTAATTTATTGATTATTCCTAGTGTTGAAATTATGACCAGGCTCCAACATAACACCTTCCCTCTATCATCATTTTGGACAAGTAGAACATTCTTTTGAAGCATATGGGTGTGTGGGTGTGGGCGTGTGGTGCATGGTGTGGGGGAAGGATCATGGAAGCCTGGAAAAAGTAATACTCTGAAACTCAAAAAGCAAACTACACCTATTTCAGCAAATTGGAAATTGATGGTGTGTAACTCTGAAGGGCCCAGCAGTAGCTATTATTTCCATTCAGGCTATTATTAACTGGTAATATTTTTCTCTAGTAAACATTCAATCACCATAGCAACAGGAGTCATGTCATACGGACACAGGGCTCCCTGGCTTTGCTGGAGAAGTGGATGGTGTTTTAAAAGAATTTTAGGAAATGCAAAAACACTTGCCAGAAAAATATTTTTGAAATACTAAACTCAATCTTTGCTTGAGACAAAGGAGAGAACCCTGATAAAGTGGAAACTTCACAAATCCCACTATGTTACACTGCATCTAGTGCCTTCCCAGTAAGTACAGTCTTTCCTTCTATCTGAGCCCAGCCGTCCACTGTGCACCAGGTGACATCGCATGTCCCTTTCTCAGGTACATATTTACAAGGTCAAGTATTTCTTCGACTCCTCTAGCTTCAATCTCTTCTCCCACTACATTTCCCCATCAATATCTTTTAAATAATCATTTGCAGTAACATATAGCATGGACACAAAACATAACAAATCACAAGAATACAGTTCAATAAACTATTTCAAAGTGAGCACACCTATGTACCCACTACACAAGAAATAGAACATGGCACTACCTAGAAAGTCTCCCTAGACCCTAGTCCGTGTACTATTCTCCTTGCCTAAAGGAAAGCACTGTAAGTTAATCTTCCTTGTGTTTGAAATGTATATAAATTGACTTTCATATTATTTACTCTTTAGTGCCCAGCTTCATCCACTCATAAATAAAGTCAATAGAATCATCCATGTTGTTGCATGCAATAAAATTATGTTCATTTCATTGTTGTGTTAGTTTCTTACGGCTGCTGTAACCACAGACTAGGTGGCTTGGAAATTTTTTGTCTCATAGTTTTGGAGCCAAGAAGTCCAAGCAGGATTGATTCTCTGTTAGGGGGGAATCTGTTCCATGCCTCTCTCCTAGCTTCTGGTGGTTTGCTGTCTATCTTTGGCACTTCTGGACTTGTGGATGTATTCTTCTGTTCTCTGTCTTCGTGTTCACATGGCATTCTCACTGTTTGTATCTTTCAAGGATTCTTTTCATAAGGACACCAGTCATATTTTATTAGGAGTCCAACCTACTCTAATATGACTTCATCTTAACTAATTACATCTGCAATGACTGTATTCCAGATAAGGTCACATTCTGAGGTTCTGGGGGTTAGGACTCCAATGTAGGAATTTGGAGGGGAAAATGATTAAAACCATAGCAAGTGCTTTAAATTTTTCCATTGTATCAATACACCACAATTTATTTATTCATTCTACTGTTGATGGATATTTGGTAATTCCCAATTTGGGCTATGCTATAGTGGGATGAGGGTTCATCTTTGACAAAAAAGTAAAGAGCAAGAAGTTTGTCTTTGATGTTGCTCATTTCCCCACTCTAGGCTTCCCACTGCATATTTTCCTCCTTTCTCCATGCGTTTTTTCTCTGACAGGTCCTCTCCTGTTCCAGCTGTTTAACAATTAATGACAATAAGATTTGCTGATTTGGTCTTTGGAAATTGCTCTTCTTTCCAAGCTCCCCTTTAGACGGAGATTCCAGAAGACCAGAAAGTATTTAAACCTAATGGAATGAATCTCTAGACTTGAACTCCAAGATGTGGGAAATATTTAGAGGCAGCTTGGCAAGAGTTTTTCCCAAATCAAACAGGAAAACCAATGGAGATTTTCATTACACAATGTGATCCAGATTTGGTGTGTTAATAGATATCATGGGATAAGATGATAACAGATGCATCAGCTACTGCCACAATAATGCTGCACAAAAAACATCCACCTCAAATATCAGTAGCTTAGAACAACGATAATTTATTCTCACAGGGCTGAGTGTCAGCTGCAACGTGGCTGAGCCACGCTGGACTCCTGATTCAAGCTGCAGGATGGGTTCAAGTCTGCTCTATATGTGCTTTTTTTGGGGCCTGAATTTCAAGGGCAAGAATGACAAGGTTAGTGTGCAAACACATTTCAAGCCTCTGCTCACTTCACATCATTTCAACACCTAATTGACTGAAGTAAGTCACATGACCAATGAAACATGAATGGGGCAAGAGTGTATATTCCTCCCATAGAGATGAGGGGAGTAAATATTTACTAAACAATAAGGTAATCTACCACAGAAAGGATGAGCAGAAGGTTCTATAGTCAGATGACATAAGATAGAGACAGAAAAGAGCTGAAATTGTTTGTCTCTGACTTGGTGATTTTCTCAGATCAGCTGAGGATTTCCAGCCTGGTCATCTTTCCTCTCTAATGAGCTGACAAGGTGTGACCGTGGTTGGGTTAGTTTGCTAAGGCTGCCACAACAAACACCACAGTCTGGGTGGCTTCAACACCAGAAATATATTGTCTCACAATTTTGGAGGCTAGAAGTCCAAGATCAAGGTGTCAACAGGGTTGGTTTCTTCTGAGGCCTCTCTCCTTGGTTTGTAGATGCCCACCTTCTTGCTGTGTCTTCACACGGTCTTCCCTCTGTGTGTTTCTGTGTCCAAATTTCCTCTTCTTATAAGGACAAGAGTCATATTGAATTAGGACCTACCCTAATGACCTCACTTAAACTTAATTACTTCTTTAAAGGCCTTATTTCTAAATACGATTACATTCTGGGGTACTAGGGCTTAGAATTTCAGCATAAGAGTTTCAGGGGAACACAATTCAGCCCAAACAGTGGCCAAGAGCATAGGCTCTGGAATCAAGCAGAAGTTGGCTTGAATCCTGCATCTACCACTTACAAACTGGATGACCAACTTGCCAAACTCTCCAAGCCCCAGTTTTTCCATGTGTAAACTTGGTGATCATAACATCTTCTCAGCAGATTGCCTTGCAATTGCTTCTGGCAGCAAATGAGATAATGCACATAAAATACTATCACAGTATCTGATACAGTGTTATAAAACTCACAAGTCACTGTTCCTGTTATTCTATTATTAAAATATCTTAACAAGGCATGTTCTAAGTCGAGCATTTCATATAACAAATAGTCAGTTTATAAAGTAATGTAATATAAAAATCACCTTGCGATATCAATGAAAACAATATACCTTAATTTGTAGGACAGCAGCAAGCCACTCCTAAAGACTTTTATAACTTTTTATATTAATTTTTCCTTTTAAAACAAAAAACTTCCTTAGTCTTTCCCTACAAAGGTCTTCCGAGCTAGATGTGTACATAATTTTGTTGAAACTGAAGAAACTGGCGCACATGGAAGTTTAAAGATCTGACTGTCAACATGGAGTTAGTGGAAGATAAGCTGCTACGAGGATCCAGTCTTTTCCTACAAGCTTGGCTCACAGATCTAAATTGAACCGCCTTTACTCCTTTCTTTGCTTTGATGATCATATACAGTTTGACTGGAAAGTTACACTATAATTTCACAGTGATTACATGCCCCAAAGATCACTTTGTAAGTAAATGTTTTGAAACCAAAGATAATCATTGTTCTACGACCATATCCCTTTTTCTTATGCCATATTCTCCAACAACATTTAGCCAAGCTAAAGTTACACTTCAGCGTCTCAGTAGCTGGCGCTAGGCTCTGTTCTGCATTTCTGGAACTCCAGTTCCATCAGGCTATCTGGAGATGCCTTACTGTTTTCTGGTATCTTGGAATAAGCTGTATCCTTTCCACTTAAGCATATATACAAAGAAAGCTGCTACAGTGCGCTCCACGAGTGCTCTGATCAGAACACACTAAGATGAATCAGAAGACAGCCCTTGCATAATAAGTCATTCAAAAGTGGAACATCCTGTCCAGAAGCCCTGAAATATGCTCCCAATATCTAGACCTACAAAAGGTCCTCCTCTCTTTTTAGCAACTTCCTAATTGTTTGGCTACATTGTCTCCAGCAACATTTCCAGGTTCAAGAATTCTCTACTCTAGGTTAGTAGCTAAGAGCTACTTCTACCTCATAACTCTAGAAGGCAGCTCATAATTGTGGCCTTCTTTGGTTCTCTGTTGACAAATAAAGTAATAAACCACAGTGTTAAACAAGTAATAGTGACCCTTGTTCTAGGTAATCTACCTTACCTGCACTTTAAAATCTGCCTAAAATTTTTACAAAGAATGAGAAAAATTTAAATTATGCCCATTTTTAGAGATACACAGTGAGTAAGCAATTCTTTACCCACCAGACTATTGTTTGCCCATAAGTCCCAGAATCAAGAGCAAAAGATAAGCATCTTGAAAGTAACATCTGCCTTTGACATTTGACAATAAGCTATATTTATCATCTTCCATTTTTCCAAAGTCACAAGATAAAATGTGACCTTCTTTTTAGATAATACAAAAAGAGCTTACAGTTTAAATTTCTTCAGTCTCTGTCACTTATTTCTCAGAACCCTGTGTCGCTCTTCTGTGGTCTTGTAAAACTCATCTGGAACACATAATGTTTATATTGACTTGCCTTTTTATTCCTTTTCACTTTTTGGTATAAAAGCAAAGCGTTTCTGGGCTCAATAATGTTTTTCACTCTTTTCATGGCAATGGTTTTTAGAAACAGAAATGATAGCAGTTTCCATATTCACATTTCCCAATAAACTTGTCATCAAAAGTTCTCAAAGAGCTCTCATTAATCACTTTTAGTCATTTCTTCCATGCAAATGAGGAGGCCTTGAAACGATTTAAGCTGTGTTTGTAGTGGATTGAATGGCAAACTCTAAAATAATATTGTAAGTTTTTCAAAGAATTGCAGATGTCCCTCCATAATTCCTGAGTATTGATAACACTAGGGAACAGCCTTTCTTGAAGATGGGAGGAAAAAGAGAAGGCATCTCCTGTTTGAAGCAAGAAAAATTTAAAAAAAACAAAAGTATCATCTTTAGAACAGACTTAGGAAAAGATATAATTCAGGCTTAATAGTTTATCTTGTGCTCATTGGAATCTGGTGGATATTGTCTTAAACATTGAGCTATTGAAATCAAGAGATAATAAACAACAGAGAATCAAAATTAAAAGTTAAAGCCTTGCATGTGTGTGGACAAATGTCTCTGTGTATGTTTTCTTCAAATGGGCAAACCAGTTGTACTTTCTTTCATCCGAAACCTGCTTTGGCATGGGATTGCCTTTACAGAAATCCGGAGAAACTACTTAGGTGGGATTTCTGGATTAATTACTGGAAATGTGATCCCAATCTGCCCCCTGATTTCCTGTGTAACCTGGAGACCTTCATCTCTGTACTGTTTCCTCATCAGGAACTTCATTCAAAAGTGTGTCTGGGGGAGGGGTCATACAGAGGTCAAGAGGGCAAAGGGGGAAATACAAGGCATAACCGTTTTTTAAGAATAGTAATGTAGATTGCCTGAATATCTCATCAAGCCTGAATGAGCCACACATTTTTGCTGGAAACATGCATTGTTAAAAGCAAGAAAGAGAAAAAAGATTTTGCAGGTACATCATGTATATATCCCAAAACCACTATAGTTTTTCTTTAAGCTTAGACTCTGAATAAGATATAGAATGAAGAGGGAATAGTGTACATTTCTACATATCATGACCCTCTCTCCCCAATTAAAACCACTAAATTATCAGGTTGCGAGTGGAAGAGCAACAGTGAGAATATTATTTAAATCAGTTTAGCTTTCCTAATATGATGATGAAACTGGTTTTCAACTCTCACTGTACATCAGAATCTTGCTTAGATCTTTTGAAAAATATAAATATTTTGGCTCCCCACTTAAACTACTGAATCAGAGTTTCTAAGATATTCTTCAATCTCCACAGGTAATTCTGATAAGCAGCCAAAAGTGGAAAATATTTAAGCCTAAAGGATTCTGATTGTTTTGAAACTTGTAAAGAACATTCTAATCACTGACTGCTATTTTTCCTTGCTCATTTTTAAAACATTAAGTAGAGATAGTCTGAATTAATTATTTCAGTTTGTGTTGAATATTTATAATAGGTACTTTCCTATGTAACATTGTCAAAATCCTGTATTTCAAATCCCTCTCACCCCGCCAGGTGGCTCAGAAGCATCTTAGCTCTTGAAAATATCTTTTCTGGGTCAATGTTTCTCACTCTTGGCAATATTGACATCTTGAGTTGGATAATTTTTTGTCGTGAGGGGCTGTCCTGCGCTGGTTAGGATGTTTAACAGCATCCCTGGCCTCTACCTACTAGAGCCAATAGCACACCTCCGCCTACCTCAGTTTTGACAACCAAAAATGTTTCCAGTCATTGCCAAGTGTCCCCTAGAGGGCAGAATCAGCCCCAGTTGAGAACCACCGCTTTGTTTGAAAGGAAGAAACATACAGCAATTGAATTACCTTAAATATTTCTCACTTATCAAGCTTTCCCTGATTTGAGTTTCCCGGGTCAATGAGGGGACCTTCCTCATGAATTGCTCTAGCATCAGCGGGAGCTAGTTCTGCCTCCTGCTGCCACAACCTTGTTATACCCTCCAGTTGTCAACTCTACTCTTACTATCCCTGCTGTCTCTATCAGGGAGAGGTAATTACCAATTACTCATGACAATGCCATTCCACCATCTCTAGAGCAATAGCAGAGTTGCCTCAAAGGCTCTTCTCCTTCCACAGGCATCTCGTGTGGAGCCGTCCTCTCCAAGGCAGATCCATCTCAGGGACTTAATTGCTGGAGGCTCTAGCCATCAGGCATCACCGTGACCTTGGCACAGTGATTTGACAGCCCCAGAAAAAGAGTAAATTGTCTTCCTTCTGAGGCATAATAATGTTTTTATGTTTAATTATTTGTCATTGTAGTTTTTTATTTCTTTCACCATATTCTCTCCCCAATCATTGAAGTAACAGTGATGGCTTTCTTAATGCAATTATGGAGAATTTCTTAATGCAGTCGTGGACATATAGAGTCTGGAACAATGTTACTTGAAGCACTGGATAGATTTTGTAAATTTAGCAGAAGCAAATGTCACAGAAGCCAAGATGATACATAAGCCCATCACTCGAATTACTTCCAAGAGATGAGAAGGGAAATGGGAAAGAGAGAATCTTGAATTGATGAAATTTAAATACTAAATTGACAAGTGTAAACACAGAGTGATTGTGTTAACTTAAATTAGAATTTCTAATTTTCCTTAGCAGCAAGGAAGCTGTTACAGTAAGGCTTGGGCACAGTGACGTTATTTCAAAAGTTATGTTTCTGGGGCCAGCCTGGTGGCATAGTGGTTAAGTTTATGCACTGCACTTTAGCAGCCCAGGGTTCACAGGTTCAGAATATAGGCAGGGACATACACACCACTCATCAAGCCATGCTGTGGCGGCATCCCACATGTAAACTAGAGGAAGATGGGCATGAATGTTAGCTCAGGGCCAATCTTCCTCAGCAAAATAGAGGAGGATTGGCAGTGGATGTTAGCTCAGGGCTAATCTTCCTCAAAAAAAGAAAGTACATTTCTGCAGGTAAGAATTTGTAGCTGTTTAATGACAATCTCCTACACCATTTTCACCATGGACAGAGCCTCTGAACTCCTTCGATGATCTTCCCACTTCTGCTTGAGGCAAACATATTTCCATTTCCCCTTCACAGGATAAGCAAACTGGATCCTAAAACAATTTTTTTTTCTTAGCTTTTTTGCCCCCAAGATTGGCGATACTATGAAAAACTTCTGAGTTCACAAAGTGCTTTCTTGTACATTATCTCAGTAGTTATCTCCGTTTTACAAATAAGAATCAGGCAAAGAAAGATGCAATAACTTGCTCAAAGTTAATAAATGACAATTCTCAGACTAACATGTTGATTTGCTGATTCTGAGCATTGTGTACTGTACAATGTAGCCTGGTAGCTTAATATTCCAAATCATCCTTTGGTTGACAGGAAATAGTTTTCTGAGTGGCTTGGATTATAAGGTAATCAAAGCAAAGGACGTCCTTTTGATCTCTGTTAATCTGCACTGTTTGGTACATAACAGAACAATGTTTCAAGGGGCACAGATGGAAGTTAGAGCTTTGTGATCTTATGAGAGCCTTGTGGCTGGCTTCTCAATAATCCATTTTATTTTATGTAGGCACCACTTTCTCTCGTCAGATCCCTGGTTTGACCTCATTTGCATTCTGTATTGTTTTTTCTACTGTGGACCCCTGGGATAAGCCTCATCATGTACAGAAAGTCTGTATCCTGGAATGGGAACTGGTTTTCCTTTAGGGCTCGAGTACTCACTGTTCAAGCATCCGTCATCTCTTCCTCTAAAGGTCAGTACATAATGGAATCGTTGCTGCTCGTGCTCAATTGTAAACAGCGTGTTCAATTTTATATTCCATTCTAATGAAAACGGTGAATACATATCATTCCTCTTCCTGTCCCCACCCTCCCCAAGGACCTATAAAAAGGGAGGGGACAGGTGGGGTTTTCCCTTTTTTTAATCAGGTTTCCTGGAGTTTTCTATTGTTTCAACTGGGAATGGTCTACTAATAAGCAGTTAATATTCTGAAATTATCATCTTTTCACAGAAATTTCCAAGTCCTTTCTGATAAGTGGAAATCACTTTCCAAATGGGTCCAGGGGATGCAGAAATATCCCTATCTACCAGTCCCCTACCACAGGAACATTTGGGCATCAGCTCTCATAATCCTGATACAAAAATTTTCACCCCATGTAAGTGGCAACTGCTTGATATTAGCTACGACCAGGAAAATTCCGGGACAAAAATACTATTAGTGTTGCATTTTATTAACTAGATACTATTCTCATTTCTTCACTGCTATTTATGGAAACTTAAATGTAGATGAATTATGCTAAATCCTGCTATTAAAAAAACCAATTCTCAGTAAGCTGGGGAGAAGGAAGAGAGAAGAGAGAGAGGAGGGGCAGAGAATGTGGAAGATAGTCCATAATTACCACTGTCTCCGCACAGAAGTGAAATCATTACAGCTATAGATCTAGTTTCCCTTAAGCTCTGGAGGCTTAGCCAAATGACCTCAATCTATAATTTTTCTGCAGTGAATATGTAAATATAGTGTGAATTGTCATTTCTGCAAAAGCCTTTTGAGATCTTACAAATCTGGCTCTACACTTGCTTAGTGCATCTCATCTTGTTCCGTGACTACCACCAGCAGAGGATTTTTCTTTGCCTCCCCCATATCTAAAAATCTACCTGACAAATCTGCTCAAATGTTTCAGAAGAATCAGAATCTCATATGTTCAAATAGAAGCAATTCTTTAGTAACCTAAGCGAAATGGAACGAGCATCTGAAATTCCTAAATATGATATATTTTATGCCTCTTGAAAAAATATGTTTAACAAATGAAAACAAAAAATAGAATACCCTGCTTAAAAAACTAAACTAACTACAAGGGAATGGGGACATGAATACCTTAATTAATATCATTCCAGTGTTTGCTTGCTTCTTTGATTTTCCTTAAGGTACGGGTAATTATTAAGTAAAAAAAAATAATGACAATAAGTACCCTTATTACAATCATAATGTGTTCCTATTAGACCATTTTCCCCTAAAACTCCCATGTGTCTTCTCTCCTTCTTTCCATCCTTATTTGTTTACTTTTCATCCTTCATTATATTTACTTTATTATCTAGGATCTTTTTAGGCTCAATTAATTTAAAAGTTATGATCAGCTATCTAAACAGACTTTTTTATTATCAAAAACAAATATGGATTGCCAGCCATTTAAAAATCAAAATAATCGATATATCAGAAAATAGACATTATTAAAATGGGCTTTTCTGCCACCTGGTTTGTTGTTGCCGTTTCTAACCTAACAGTTCTCCATGATGATCTTCACACAATCCCACAGTGCTGACAATGGCTTTTACTTTTTACAGTCTACTCATCCGCAATAGCACCTACCTGACATCAGAATTTAGCATTATTAATGGTTAAATCCCAAGCTGAAGAACTCTATTGGAATGAGACCTCTGATTCTTGAATCAATCCTTTTCATAAATCCTATTTTTAGAACAAGTTATATAGTCAGCGGTGTGTCCAATATGGTGAATGTGATGAAATGTATAAAACCTTACAAGTAAGAACGATGCCCATTAGTCAAATTGTGCTTTTAATCTGTAAAGGCATTACATCATGGGTCATTTAGAGGAAAGGGTAGAGTTTCCTCCTGAATTCATTACAGCATGAAAAGTAACATTTAGAAGGTAGAGAGTACAAAATGAAATTGTACCTCTCAGGTAAAAATATTTTTCCCATGAGAAAGTACACCTTCTATTTAAAAAGAGACCAACAGTATTCTTTCTTTATTTCATCGGGTATAAATGACTGGAAATTTATGAGCTCATTAGTAAAATCTCTAGGACTCCTAATGCAAAAAAAAAAAAAAAAAAAGAGTGCAAATCAAGGCTATACAAAAATATAGCAAGAAAGATCATTTTATTTAAGGAAATGGTATATGTAGATCCTTTTAACTTGAGTCTAGAAATTTTTCTAGCAGCATAAAAATCCAGTGAGAACATATCTCTTGAAGACCACTGGATAATTAAGATTGATGGCTTGTCTCACATCCTTATGCTATGATTTACCAACTTAATATCTAAGAACTCTCAAAATTTATAACATGATTAAAGATTAAGACATCTGAAAATGAAAATTTTAATGCAATTTTTGTGACCTCACAGATATGTCCAAGATAAAACTGTTCCTTTCTTGCAATTATGATTTTTTAAATGGCAATGAAAAAATCATAATATAAAAAGCTGATGGGTACCAGTTCTCTTCTAAACAATATCTTTGCCCCTCAGTTTTCTCATTGTAAATGTAGTCTTACAAATCTGTACCTATTTCACAAGATTATTGTGAGAATAAATTGAAATGATGTCTGTGAAAGTATTAGAAATCTGAGCTATATCAGTGTCATGTAATGAATAGTTGAGGGAATTTGAGCATATAGCCTGGAGAAGAGATGACTCAGGTTGGACAAAATAGATGGTATCCAATATTTCAAAGATTGAGTTATGGCAGCAGGATTAGAACTACTCATTATTACCTCCAATATACATACCTACACACATACACACACACACAAGAACCAATAGGTAAAAATAACAGAGAAATAGATTTGGGCTCAATAAAAAGGAAGACATTTCTAACAGAGTCTTGGGAGATATGAGTTTCTCTACACTAGAGATGTTCAAACATAAGGTAGAAGACATTATTATAGGAATGTTATGGAGAAAGCTCATATACCAAGTGGGCAACTGAGTTATATGACCTGTGGAGTCCCCGCCAGAGTTAAGAATCTAGTGTTTTGAAACATGTAGAGTGTAAACATGTAGAGTCATTGTTGTATCGCTATTTTCAATATTCTTTGTACAAGTGTCAAAACTACAGGAAGCATGGGCTTCACAAAGCTATACGGTTCTTTCATAGGAGCAACATTTCTATACCTTCATCATTTCCACAATAAGGAGAAAGTAAGAGAGCAGAAATGCCAGGAGTGAGCATACCGGGACATAGAGCCAACCAAGTAAATATGAAGCAGGCTGGAAGGGAATGCAGGGAGAAGAGGCACAAAGAGAAGGATGAGCATTTATCCAAAGGCATTGCTTTACCCCGAGACTAGCTCTGTGCCTGAAAAACGTGAAGAAATAAATAGATCATATGTATGACTTGAGTTTCACCAAATTAATAGGATCCATGATGTTGAGGTCTCTGTATTTAGCTGTGGTAGACAAAACTCGCGTCAAAAAAAAATTTTCATTAAGTGGGGCCGGCCCGGTGGCACTGTGGTTAAGTTCGCATGTTCCACCTCGGCAGCCTGGGGTTCACTGTTTCGTATCCCAGTTCCAGACCTACTCATCCCTTGGCAAGCCACGTGGTGGTAGGCATCTCACATATAAAGTAGAGGAAGAAGGGCATGGATGTTAGCTCAGGGCCAGTCTTTCTCAGCAAAAATGAGGAGGATTGGCAGGAGATGTTAGCTCAGGGCTAATCTTCCTCAAAATAAATAAATAAATAAAATAAAAAGTAAAATAAAAATGTTTCATTAGGTGATTATCCAAGTAATTTATTATAATTATTAAGAATAAAAAATGGTAATGGCTTAATTAAATAGATTACTCATAGTCTCGTTAATTTGGGCCCCACCCCTTTCTTTTTCTCAATATCATTGTTATTTGTTGTTGTTTCTCCATAAATTACGCAGGTAATTTCCTGAAAGCTCCATATCTTTCCATATTTCTGGAAACACCCTGGGTATGCTGGGAACACAATGCTAACACTCAGAAAGTGTTCTAAAGAAGCTTGGCAACATCTAGCCTTTTGCCTGGGAGACCTGGAACGGCCTCTTCGACCAATTTTAGTATCAAATTGAAAACATACTCAATATTAGATCAGAGAGACATAAAATTTTATTTAGTAAACATGTTGGGGTGTCATGTGCCAGGAGTTGGAGCTATAAAGAGAAACCACACCAGCAGAGTTCCTGTGGTCCAGCAGGCCCATTTTTAATATCTCCGACTCCCACCTCAAAATGTATATGGACACATATCCAGTAGCTTCAGATGAATCTTTAAGTAGGGTACTTGCGTAGCTTATTATAAAGAAATTTTACAATTAAGGGGAACATTAATTCTAATAAACCTTTAAGCAGAGTGTCAGATTGGCTCACACAAATTTGAGTCTAGAGCAAATGATAATTCTATAAAGTTTTCTCTATATAAAGGCATATATGTAACCCACTGAACGAAATTGATTTCAAGCATTATTTCTCAAATCAGCTTTTAATTATGAGTAGTTGAAAAACCAATTTTAGGTAAATATGGCAATATAGTTAAGCTGTGGCTTGCCTAAAAAGCTGAGAATCGTTAGTGTTCAAACATCTTGCCGGGAATGGGAACTCAGTGAAATTCAGAGTTCTTGAAGTGTTCAAGAAAACATCCTACTATAAAAACAGCAACGCTTCCTTCCTCAACTTTTTTTTTTTCTTTTTAGCCACTAGAACCCACTCAAATAATTATCCAGTTACAAATCATTTCAACAGAAAGCAAAAACTCAGAACTCAAACATATTTAACTAACAAGCTTAAAATAAACAGGAAGTTCAAACTAAAAATTTTGAACTTTAGTATATTTGTTTTATTCAAATCAGAAAATATTAATTTGTAGCTACTAAATAGAGTCCAGATGAAGGCAGAGTTGTGAAAATTCACCTCTTTCCTGGTACCTCAAACTAGTAATGGAAATACAACATGTTTGAATTTGGCTGAGACACAACAGCAGGCAAGGGTACTTTGTCCATGATTCTTCATTCCCCTAGTTTCATCTTCCTCCTTTCTCCTTCATGAATCTTGATTCTCTTAAGATGAGACAGGAGAATGAAGCGTGAGACAGGAGGTGGCGAGAAATAGGCAGAAATGCTGTGAAAGAAAAAACAGTTTGAGAGGCGAGGAAACCTCCATCCCAGCAAGATCCTTCAGCCTCAGCTGTCATTTTATGAGACTGATTTTTTCCCGAAATGTTTTAAGCACATGTTTATTGAGGTACACTTGGAATGAAAGTCGGGGTCAAGAGAGACTTCTGTGCACCCCAAATCAATTGAGCTCAGTTCCATTCTGATGTTTGAGACGTGAAGCCAGGTCCAGACACACACTAGCGTGGTCCTCAGATGCAGGCTAGCTGCATCAGAATTATTTGAGACCTAAAATGCAGATTCCCAGACCTCCCCGGGTGGGGTCCAGAAATCTGCATTTTAACAGTGGTCCAGTTGACATGAAAATGGCAGTTTGAGAACTACTAGTAGTAAATTCAGAGACTTCTGTCAACCAGAATGATTCCTAAACTGCCAAACCCAACTGCCTTGCTCAGACCACAGATGTCACAAATTATTTACGAAGGCAAACAGCATAATACTTCACTTTAGTGTCCTTGTTCACTGCCTCCATGGCACCCTCTTCTAGTCTTTTAGAATTATAATTCCCCAGGGCTCACACAGTCCTTGGCACGAAGTAGACATATGATAAATATACATAATGGAATTACTGTTTTCTTCCAATCTTACCAAGCTTTGAGCTTCATTCTTCTCCTTTGTTCTTCTCACTCTTCCTTCCCTTCACTTTCTTATCATACTATTACCCTATTTAAGCACATATCTTCCAAAAGTGTAACCCACTGCCATGACAGTGAATTTAGATGAATTTATGCTCCTAGAAAAATGTGGAAGGACATGGAAATATCAACATCTGGAGATAAAAATAACCAAGGGGTACTCTTTGAGTTCAGAGCCAGAAATTCATAGGCGGGAAATTTCTTGTTCTATTCGTTACTGGGACTCCCCAATCCCACTCATTTTTTTGGTCTGGTTTTGCTAGGGGATAAAATCTAGAACCCCTATGCTGAAGTAAAACACTAAATTCACTGGTACCTGACCATCTGAATCAGAATCAGCTGGTGTCCTTATTCAACACACAAATCTCTGGGTCTCGCCCCAGAATCCTTCAGTCAGAACCCTCTGGCAGGGCCAGCGGGTGGGGGGGCAGAGGCGTAGGTATTTGCCTTTTCCTGAGCTCCCAAAGAGATTCTCAATGCACAATACAGTTTGAAAATCACCGTTCTAGAACAGCTGACCCAATTTCTGAATTGCTTCCACTAAGGTTTTCTCCACCTTTTTCTCAGAGACTTATATTAATTAATTCAATACTCATTAAGAGCCTGGTTCAGACTTTTAGATTCAAAAAGAAAATTCGCCTGTTTAAATACGTTAAGTATCTTTAACCTCCTACAGGAAAGTGAATGCTCAATCAGGAAAATAATATATTCTACTGATCATGGATTTTTAAACTGATTTATTAATTATGACTTTAGAAGAAATTTCTAATTGCAAAAGCAATTTATTAAATGTTTCCTGGAATCCATCATTATGAATATCAATGGATCCATAGGGAAGGTTATAAACTTGGTGTATTAATAAAGAACGAATAATTTGTCTGAATCAACAATGATACAGATCCAATTTGAAGCACAATTTCCATTATACCTAAGAGTACAAATGACATCATGGGTGTCACACCTGTGTAGTTGCACAAAGTCCCACTCTCACAAGGGACCCAACACTTGGTTTAAGGCTCTGTTGCTGCCTTCTTGAAATTTTTAATAATCCAATCTTTGAACTTGAGTTTTCTAAGTTTGGCCGGATGGGACAATAAAGTGTGCCCATGCGCAGAGGATGTACAATGCACTGGGAGACAGCCAGGGCATGCACAGGCTTAGGTCCATTCTGAAGTGGGAAGCTTGGAGCGTTTGGCCTGGCCAATCGTTGTGCATGCCTGGGGTAGTCTGGGGCTCCTCAGGGCCTCCAGAAGGCAGCCATGGTAAGGCCAGGATCCAGGCTGACACTGACAACGGCAGCAGCAGTGACAGGAGGAGAAGAGGGCCCCTTAAGGGAAAGGACCCTCAGTGGGAAACCAGCTGGCCTGACCATTTCTGGAGTTCAATCCCAGCAGCAACTGCACAAATGTTAACTCTCTGGCCTAAAGCACAGGGACGGGAACTTCCAGTACACAAGCAATAAACTTTGTCAGTAAATTATGACAAAGTAAAAGTATACACATGGACTAAGATGTATCAGGGATCTATTAGAATTTTTCAAAGAGTTTAGAACCTCTGATTTTAAAACCTGCTGCAGTATTGCAAAGCAAATATCCACAGGCTTAGGAGTAGAAATTGAGTTTAAAGATCATAGCATTTGATGGAAAAGAAGCATTATGATTATTCTAATCTGACCCCCAAATACTCTATTTTGCATTTGTAAGTTTATACTGTTGCACAATCATCACTACTATCCTTATTACATTTTATTAGTCATAAAATAGTTTCAAACAAAAAAGCTTCATATTTTACTCCTAATTGCACTTTTTAAATTTGCTTTTTGTTTTTGAGGAAGATTAGCCCTGAGCTAATATCTGCCACCAATCCTCCTCTTTTTGCTGAGGAAGACTGGCCCTGAGCTAACATCCATACCCATCTTCCTCTACTTTATATGTCGGCCACCTGCCACACCATGGCTTGCCAAGCGGTGCCATGTCCACACCCGGGATCAGAATAGGTGAACCCCAGAATAGGTGAATAGCGGAACGTGCGAACTTAACCGCTGCACCACCAGGCAGGCCTCTTTTTAAATTTGCTTTTTGAACAAGGGCCCTGCATTTTCATTTTGCATTGTGTCCTGCAAATTATGTAGCTATCCCTGCCTAAGAGAAAAAGGACTTTGAGATCGTTTTTCAATTGAGAGGACTGGAATCCATGAAGATTAGATGGCTTGGCTGTGGGCCCAAAGCTAGCAAAGGAGAGCAAGTTCTTAGAAATTGAGAAGGTAGAGCCTTGAGCCCATCAAGAACCCACCTAGAACCCATCTAATTATGAGAAGGGAAGACTCAGGAGCACTTCCTGGGGTCAGCTTGCCTGGTTAGTAATGATCGTGGGGAAGCAGACAGGCAACCCAGGATATGCAGTCATCACCCAGAGCAGAGGAAATGAAAGAAAAGGCATGCTCTGTGTGCCTGGCATCCAATAGGGAAAGGAGTCCTGGGGCTTAGCAGAAACGATTGCCTCTTTTTCTTCTCAGTGAAAAGCTGCCCTCTTTGATGATTGCCTGTGGACACCAGCAAAACTCCCTGTGTGTTTCAAGTAAATCAGATCTGTTTGGTATCTCAGCACTTCCCAAATTGTAAGGTGCCCAGGAACCATCTGGGGATGTTGTCAAAGTGTAGATTCTGATTCAGAAGATCCGGAGTAGGGCCCAGAAATTTGCATTTTTAACCAGCTCCCAGGGGCTGCTGGGGGTCCAGTGATCACGTTTTGAGAGACAAGGCTATAGAGACCACTACACCCCAGCGCAATACGGAGGTGAGAGTGTGCAGGTACTCACCGTAGGGCCATGTCAGTTGTGAAAACACTGACATCCTTCCATATTTCTAATAAAGAGGTGCTGGACGAGTGCCCACTCTCCCAGTAAACCAGCTCCTCTCCAGACCTCCCCAGGCTGGCCGATGCCTCTGGGGGCCTCCAGAGCAGCTTCCCAGCTGTTCATAGCCCTCATTCTGGTTGGTCACTGATAGGCTGACCAGTTGTTCACTGTTTTGAATGTCACTCTGACAAAGTGTTCCCAATAAATACATGGTGGATGACTCCGCGGAGAGGGTTTGAGATTTGCTGCAGTGCAGAACCCTATTTATCTCCATGTCTTTTCTCCCCAAACTTCTTCAATCACTGGTCGTTTTTTGGCAAACATTGATGTAGTTACCCCACTCATTTGCTAGTAAGAAAACTGGGGATCACAAGTTGAGGCGACTCACCTGAAGTCAGAGAGCCGGAGAGAAGCCAATGCAGGACGAGAAATCAGTTCTCCTTCCCATAATGTCACGCCCCATTGAGTTTTCCTAAAATGAGAGATTGTTTCATTTGACTCTGATAGAGTGGTGACAACCCATACAATTTATATTGTGAATCAAACTGTTTGAATTTATATGACTTTAAAGAGATATCACTATTTCTTTAGCTTCAAACCCTCAGCCTTGATATATATTTTTGCCAAGTCTGTAAAGATGTTATATGAAAATTCTACTGTATCTAAAACCTGCGGGTCATATTGTCCAAAATCCCTCACTGCAGATGCGGAATTGAGCATCTGAAGTGACTTGCTTAACGTCACACGGCTGCTTAGTGACACCTCTAAGACCAGAACCCAGACCTCTTTACTCTCAACATGGTGAGCATTCCTCTCAACCACAACTGCATTCACTTTTGTTTCTTAAAGGAAGTGTCTGCATCAATGGCCCATTGAGCGCAACCCGTAAGCTGCTGTGTAATCAGGCTGCTGACTACAAGTTTACTTTTCTCCAGGACAAGGTGTGAACACCCACATCTGAGAAGCGAGACAGAGCCCTGCCGTGGTTACCATTGGCTTGAGCAAACTGCCCTCTGCTGGGACACAGAGGCACATCCATTAACTCTATGTTTAAAAGGGAAACTGAACCCTTAAGAGTGCCCAGGGGCTCAATGAGGAATAAAGGGGGCATGCAGAGATATTGGTAGATGGAAGCAAAATGTTTATGCCATATGCCTTCATAGAGAAGTCATATTCGCTTTTACAAGGGCCTGCACAGTTGTAACCAGCTCAGCATCCGGCTTCTCAAGCATGGCTGTAGGGCATATCTGTTACTGGGCTAGGTGCTCTCTTATGAGAAACCTGGGCGCTCCGTTCCCTGCCTTTCACTCACCCCAAACCATGAGGACACAGCGGTTACCTTTGTGTTAGCAGATAAGGTTACAGAAGGAATTAGAGAGGTGCCTGTGATTCAGTTTAAGGCCAACGTAATTGCTACCACCTCATCACTGAAGGGCTTTACGGAGGAAATAGGCACCATCAGGTTGCAAGGCTGATTTTCCTGTCCAATCCTAAAAAGGAACTGGCCTCAATAAATCATCTTCCTAATGGAAATGACAGAATTATTCTCCCAGGAGGGGTAAACCCAGAGGACTGCACAAACCACACGTCCCTCTCAAGTGCAATAGGAAGGAAGCACAGAGCCATAGCTGCCTGGGAGGATCCAAGCCTTCCTAGGGGTTTGTTCCACCACTGTTCCTCTGAGGTCACTCTTAATGCCTTTTGCAAGTCATTGTTTACAGATACAGATAGAAGCCCTCTCAGTAAGTATGTTGTATGTTTTTTTAAAAAGCTATCTCTACGGTTAATCACAAGAGGAAAAAATCATCATATATCTTAAGTAAAAAGGAAAGTTGTAAAATCAGTGTAAGATACCTTTTCATTAAGAATATACACGAGGTGGGGGGAGGGAACCAACTGGTAACAATGGTAGCGTTTGGAGAAGATTGTGGATACTTATCTTCCCTACCATGCGCTTTTCTTAATTTTTAAATTTTCTATGCTATACAATTGGAGTATAAGATAATTGTTATTTAAATTCATTTATCCTATAATATGCAACCTAAAATAAGAATTGGGATGCATACTAATACCACTAGCTACATTTTAAAGAAGAGCAGAAATATATACATAACATTAAGGGATTCTTAATCAGAACTAATAATTCACAAACATTCACATTCTTCATCAATTGCATTACTTTTATGAAGAATTTATAATGAACTTGTATATGGTACTTGGCAAAGAAACTTCAGTTCATTCTTTTTGAAATGAATTTGTTAGAACTCAAGGTTTCTTTTCCAATCGAAACGTTAGGAAATGCCACTCCCAAGCTGACTGAGCAGCCAGGCTTTTGATTTCTGAGAAATTCTTGCCCAGGTCACCAGGAATGAAAGGTCAGCTGTGAGGAAGTTTCTGGAACAAGAAGAATCTCAGTGAAATTGGCTGGAATTTTTTGAGTGGTGAAAAAATATCCCTTGAATAAAGCAAGGTATATGGGAGTTAAGGTCACAGTTTTATCAAATTCAACCTAGGCATTTAGTCAGATCCTTTGAAACCTTTTCCCATGATTAAAATTCTTATTTGCTGCATTTTTTGGCATGATGGCTAAGTGATTTGGGGCACTGGCCCAAAAATCATAGAGTTCTTTTTGTTGTTGTTACAATAAATGAGTAAATTAGAGGAAATCATTTTTTTCAGTATTTGCTGTGAGGAGCCCACTTTGGGGGGGAAAAAATCACAATTTGTGAGAAGGTACATTCTCTGTGCATTCTTAACTCTTTTTCCCAAAAGTTGCTATGACAAATTTTATGGAGCACTTAAATAAAACAGTTTTCCAAGTGTGGTCCCAGGAACCCTGGGGATCCCCAAGATCCTCTCGATGAATCTCAAATTTCCTCCAATTTCATCTAAAGATCTGTGTGAAGTAAAACTTCTTTACATATTTCAACCCAAAAAGCATTGTAATAAATTAAATTAAAAAATAGAATTTATCTTCTATTAAGACAGACATTAAAAAGATTCATAAAAGATGTAAAATAATACCACTTTCTCACTTTTTATTTCTGAAAAACATAGTTCTTTTTCACAGAAATGTCATTTATGTAAAAAAGTCATTGCTTTTGATTAATTACTTTTGTTTATTACTGTTATTTGTAATATAGTACTAAATATTTTTTTAATTTCTCAATTTTACCTTTGAATACAGTAAATATCAATAGCTATAACCAACCCACACCAAAGCTCTTTGGATCTTCCATAACTTTTAAGAATGTAAAGGAGTCCTGAGATCAAAAAGTTTGAGAACTGCTGAAATATAGAAACTCCTTCTAGAACAAGCTCAGAAGGTCTGCTGAAGGATGAGAGGCCATGTGGAGTAGAGCCCTGTTATCCCAGCTGAGGCCATCCTCGATCAGCCAACCCCAGCTGGCACAACATTTGACAGAAGATGCATGATCAAGCCAGCCAAGAACAGACATGTCTGGCCTAGAAGAAAAGAACCACTCAGCCAAATTGTAAACTTCTAAGAAATAATAAAAAAATTTTTATTTTAAGCCACTAAGCATTGGGGTGGTTTGCCGTCCAGGATTATTTTGGCATTACATAACTGATTGCCCCCCCCCCCCACCGACTTCCTCAGAGAATTTACCATATATTTACAATGAGTTTCACACATTTACGCTGCATTACATGTTGTCTTATATTGTGAACTGAGTTTCTAAACTACTTGAGGGAATATAGGATGTCTTAGCTTTTCTTTTTTGGCTCAATAAATATTTAATTAATTCATACACCAGTTAGGAACCTGAAATTTCTAGACAAAGAAGGATTCTTTAAAATTGCTTATTTCATCCCTGCACTCTTTTTTTCCCGCTAATGTTTAAATAAAGAGAACTTCCCTTTTGAGGAATCAGTTTATCTTTCCTGTGTTTTTTCCTCCAAGGCTCAACCTCGATGAGCCCCAAAACTTAATGATCCCCAAACTCAATGAACGTGGAGAACTTACAATCATGCAAGTGTAGCTTGATCTGCCAGAAGAAAGTATTTTCAATTTAATAGCTTTCACATTCCTATCACTGAAATTCTAGAACTCTGTAATCTGCTTTCTCCATCACTTTTGTTATTACTATTACTTTGGAAACTGTTCAAAAGAAAAATGAGTCACTTTGCCTGAAAAGAGGTTGGATCCCGCTCTGTGGTAGATACACGATGCTGCCTCCCTAGGACATTCCCTAAATAACCAGTTGTCTTTTCCATTTGTTCCCTGAAACCTTGTGCTATGAGCAACCCAAGACAAACACGTGAAGCTTGTCTTCCAGACCCTCACATTTCCCTTTCTATCTCCCCTTCTCATTTCTGGTCACCTCTCTCCTCAACCCCCTAGGAATTCAAGGCCTTAATGTTTTTTCTGAATAACAAAAGCCCCATAATGCTAGAATGTTCTCCTTTCAAAATGCTCCATGCTCCAAAAATGACTCGGTTTTTTCCCCAAGTGAATGCTTACAAAAGTCATCATCCTTACCCAAAGTGCCCTTTATGTCACCTTCACGTCTGGAAGAAGAATTCCACTAAAATAATTAATGTGAAAGAGTGTTGGCTTAATCAATTAACTTGAACAAGAATTTGCATAAAGGGGACACTTGCTAATAAAATGACACAATGTTTAACGATACTTTTTGTGGCAGAGTCTGCTATCTGATCACCAAAATACGTTCTACTCTCCTTCCTGGGCACACTGACTATTTCTCATCCGGAGTTGCTTGGAAACTGCATGTTGAAGAACTTTTATTCTCCAGGTTCCCTGAGTGACTGTGTGGAGGAGGGATCCTTGCTAATCTGTTAGCTGTTATGTGCACAACACAAAACCTTTAGTTTTGTTTGAATTACAAAAATATTGGGCTTTATTTATTACATCAGTTATAGTTATCCTAAGAAATATACCATTCTTCATTCATAATGTGATTTATCATTTTCATGGCATTTTTTATCCATTCGTTCACAAACAGAGGTCACCAAACTTTTTCTGTACAAGACCAGACAGTAAAAATTTTAGGCATTGTGAGCCTACCACTTCTGTTGTGACCATCCATCACTGTCATTGTAGCATGAAACAAGCCACAAACAATACACAAACCAAAGGGACATGGCTGTATTCCAAAAAATCTTTATTGATAAAAAGAAGAAATAAGCTGGATTTGGCCACGAGTACACTTTGCAAACTCTTTTGATGATAAGTAAGCAAAAATCAAGCAGCTGTCCCTTCACTATAGAAACATTGCTTCCCAGTATCGGCCGGGGTTATCACTGTGGCTGCATTCAACAGGGTACTTGATTGGGGCTGGGCCTTCTGAGATAGCTTTGCACCCATATCCAGTGTCTCATCCATTGTGAGTGAAACATGTGAGGGCTGACTGAGCTCCAGCTTCATTACGTGATCCTGGACCCAAGGGGGCCACAATGGAAGCTGCAATCCATAGGAACTTAAAACACGTGAACTGTAAAGTGGTGTGTTGAGTGCGTTAATAGAAGCTTGTGCCAGGTAGAGTGTGGGGAACAAAGAGAGTGAAGAGTGGGAAGGAAAGCCCTGCAGAGACCTCATACTGGGAATGACATTTAGTTCTGTCACGAGTCCACTGAAGAGTGAAGTGCAATGTAATTGAATTTTTATTTCAGAAAAATCATTGGTACAGATTCAGAGAGATTGAAAATTGATAAAAGGGAAATGCAACTAATCAATTTGAAAGCTTTTGACAAGAGATATCGGCTAAGACAGTGGATGTGGAAAAGAAGACCAGAGAAGGAAATCATGATATATTTAAGACACAGAGACCAGTTAGATTCAAGAGGTAAGGGAAAGGACAGTAGAGTAGGGTCAAGCCCATGTACCCTGGCAAAAGGATTGTGCCACCGAACAAAAGGGAGAAGGAGCCAAGGATTGGCAAGGGTCAGGATTGGTAACAGGTAATCACTGAGCTTCAATTACCTTTTTTTGTAGAAAGCTGCAAAAGACAGTAGAATAATCTAATAACAGGGACTAGAGCAAAGACATACATTAATAATCTTCAGCATATAACATAGAAATAAATGAGTTAAACCAAGGAAAGTGTCATGAGAGGAGAGCCTTAAAGAAAGAACACTGACCAACAATCCCTACATAAAAAAGATGATTGATCTCCAGTCCGGTGGCGTAGTGGTAAAGTTCACATGCTCCATTTTGGCGGCCCAGGTTCGCAGGTTCGGATCCCAGGCACCGACCTAGCATTGCTTGTCAAGGCATCCCACATAAAATAGATGAATATTGGCACAGATGTTAGCTCAGCGGCAATCTTCCTCAAGCAAAAAAGAGGAAGATTGGCAACAGATGTTAGTTCAGGTCCAATCTTCCACACACACACATACACAAAAAATGGTGATTGAGGAGCATTAAAACATGACTGGAAACAAACAGAAAGATGAGTGGGAAAACCAAAAAAGCCACAGGAAGAAAAAGTTTCCAGATGAAGCAAGTATTCTCATTAGATTTGGAAGATCAAAAGATCATTGGCGACCTGGTCCAGCTAAAATTCAGCAGAGAGGGAAATGCACTTAGGGTAGGTAATAGTAAGTGAGGAAAGTGTATGTAGATAATCACCTTGAAGGATTTGGTCATGAAGCAAAGCAAAGGAAAAAGAGTTAGAAAAAGTTCGACGTGAAGGAAGAGTTATAATAGTAGTGGAGAGACTTGAGATTTGAGGAGGAACTATTGTCGAGGTTTTGGTAGAAAATAGAGAAGGAAGTCCTATTTTATGAAGCAAAATCTCTAAGGAAATAAGATGGGAGAGGATAAAGAGAAGGAGTGGAAAACTTAAGTAGAGGAACACCTCATCCCCCAATGAAGAATGTATTGGTGTGGAGGCTCAGAGTTTATGCTCTATCTCATCCCTGAAGAAGGACTTGAGGTCATCTGCCTGGAAGCATGTGAACTGTGAACTCCCGTGTCACACAAAGGACTTGCCCAAACATTGTGCTAAGAGACATGACTGAACTTTAGCCTGACTTCCATCCGCACCAGGCGGTTTTCCTAAAGGTAACCCCAGCCTTCGTGGTGAGTCTTTGCTCAGGAAAACACAATGCTGTCACACCAGAAAAAATTCATTGTCCCAACCCACTTTGCCAAACTATTTTCAATAATTCCCTCTCCTGGAATTTTTCTCCTTCCACATGGCCCCAAGTTCCTTTTTCCCCCTTTTGCACTTTCCCATAGTCCCTTTTTGTTCCCTATCAATTCTCCCTTTAAAAGTCTCCATCAACTTTCTCTTAGTTTGGGCTTAGTTGGCATTGAGCTCAGTCTATACTGGAGTCTTTTCCTCCTACTTCAGTAGTTTGAACACAATCAGTCTTGTCGCCTTTAGCAAGTGACTGTTTTTCTTTACCAAGGGTATATGGGAGTCATTGGAGAAGAAACTGGGGAAGGGCTCCATTATCCCCAACAATTATATCTCTAGACCACACTGTATTTCCCCTCCTAGGAGTGAGGAGTCTGAAAGCAAAATCACTTTGAACTTGGTGATTGAATTAGTTATCTATTGCTGCGTAACAAACGTCCCAAAACTTGGTGACTTAAACAGCAACAAACTTTTTTAGTTTCATAATTCTGTGGATCCTCTAGGCTTAGCTGGTTGGTTTATTCACTCTACTCATGATATTGACTGAAGTCACTTCTGCAGTGCATTCAACAGGGTGCTTGATTGGGACTGAACTTCTAAGATGGTTTTACTCTCAATATCTGGTGATTTATCTCTCGAGTGACTAGAAATTCTGGGAGCTGAGGGGCCTCAAGTTTCTTTATATGGTGCTGAATCCCAACAGGCCAACAGTGTCCCTTAAAACCTAAAAATCTGAGATCACACAGCTTTACCTTCTCTGTATTCGGCTGGTCAAAGCAAGTCACAGGGTCAGTCCAGATTCTATAGGAAGGGAGAATAGGCTCCCCACTCGAGGACTTAGTGGCATATGATCACAGATATGGGAGGAACTGGCAGCCATATTTGCAGACATCCTACCACAACAATTCACGTCTTTCCTACATACAACACTTTCTCACCTCCCTCCCAACACTTCTAAGACCTCTCTATGTATTAATCACCAAGAATTACGGAGTCCTCATGGGAAAATCCTACACTCAGATGGAGGAGAGCAAAAAGGATTGATCCAAGTTGGGAGTTTGTGGAAAGGCTTCAGCAAGAGAGAGCAAAGAATAAGATTGCTAGGGGAACAACCTTGAAATGTTTCACGTGACAGAACATAGGGTGAGTCCAGAATGAGTCATGAAAGCTGTGAGGTGGAGAAAGCATGGATAGACTTTTACATCCATCCTGTTTGATGAGATAAATCATCTCTTAAGTGGGGAAATATCCGAGGAAGGGCCCCCTTCCTTATCCTCTTCAATTATACCACAGGGCTTTGGTCCTAATCCAAAGGAGTGACGGTTTCCAGTAGAGTCATTTGCTGCAAGCTCCTGCTTGAAAAAAAAAAAAAACATTAAGAAGATGAAGTTCATCACATGCCTTTCAAAAAGGCAACTGCACAGACTGCAATAATAATTTCAGATGCTTGCTATGCCTCCAGCATCTGCGTTTCACAACTATTCAGGACATACATTTATAGCTTCAGGCATTTCCCACTGGGTTAGGAAATTCACTACTTTATAAAAGCAAATAAATCTACCACATTTGATATATGTGATGCAAGGACAATGTGGTGAGCAAGGTTTTCATATCTCAGTCCATTATCCGTCTCTAAAACAACTTACAAAGGAATAAAATCACAGCAAGATTGACATGAGGCAGTCTCATCAGTTGGTTTCCAAGGCAGGTTGGGTCTCCCGGACATTCTAAGGCTGAGAGATTCAGGGGGAAAGGAGAAAGATGAGGGGTTTATTTGCTGACACCAAAAAGAGACACCTTTTATTTTCTCCCCTTTCTCAGTGGGGTAATATAGTGTGAATGGGAAGTATGTTGGAGAAAGGGAGAATAAACTCACAGGAACTTCCAAAGAAAACCACTGGGAACATTTTGATCAATATCTCTAAAAAGCTTATTGCTGCATTTTACATCCTTGTCTTTCCCCTCCCACTCTAGATCTCTCCTAACCAGACCCGTAGAAGACCATTCCTAATGTCACAACGCTTGAAGACATTTTTCTCAAACTGATGGAGAGAAGTTGGAAGTTGACAGGAAAGGGATAAATAAAAGAGAAAGAAATAATAAATAAATAAAAATAATTCCTTTTCCATTATTTACTTTTTTCTTTTACTCTCTTTGTTAAAGAGACTTTTTAAAAGAATTTCAACTCATTTGAAACTAGTACTTCACTCTTAAGTCAAACCATGTATAAAACCAGCTCAGGTATGAGACCACACCCAGCGGGCACCAAGCAACACTAGCAACACCACCATGAATGGATGACTGAGAAAACTTATTTTTCAGTTCTTTTTGTCCTCCGGCTGTGTCCCATGTGTCACACGAAGGATGTAGAAACCCAGCTGGGTTGTAGAAACAACTGGGATGCTTAAAACCCAACTGAAAAAGCCTATCTATAGAATTATGCATCAACAGAATATATTTTTATCTTCATTTGTTTCATTTTATTTTTAATTTTTAGAATTTTAATTGATCAAGATCCAATTCTTAGTTGAATTTTGTTTTATAATTATGTAAACTATTTACATGACTCCAGATGACTGGTTGTTGGCAGAATTTAGTTCTGTCCAGGAATTGAGATCCTACTTTCTTGCTGGCTGTCATTTGGGGGCCACTCTCAGCTCCAAGAGACCATCACCATTTCCTGCCATGTAGCCCTCTCCACAGCATGGAAGGTTGCTCCCTCAAGGCCAACAGAATAGCTTTGTTTTAAAAGGCATTATAAATACGTGCTTTTCCTCAAGATTTTTTAGAAGTCACCCTTTCTTTATAGTACTTGTGAGTTATATATTTATTCCATGTTTAATTTTAAAAAGGATTTGTAATAACCTAAAAAATCTGTAGTATAAAAAAAATAGGATGAGGAAATTGAGGCAAAAATAAAATAAATATAAAGGGAATAATGGTATATTTGCCAGGGATCTGCAGAGAAATGGAACCAATAGGGTGTGTATATAAGTAGAGATTTATTTCAAAGAATTGGCTCACATGATTATGCAAAATGGCAAGTCCAAAATCTGAGGTGTGGCCCCACAGGCTGAAGACAAATGTTGCAGTTCAAGTCCAAAGGCCGTCTGCTGGCAGAGTTCCCTCTGGCTTGGGGAAGATTAGTCTTTTTTCTATTCAGGTCTTCAACTGATTGACTGAGGCCCACCCACATTATGGAGGGCAATCTGCTTTATTCAAAGTTCACCAATTTAAATGTAAATCTCATTCAAAAACACTCTCACAGAAACATCTGGAATAATATTTGACCACATATCTGGGCATTGTGGCCCAGCCAAGTTGATATGTAAAATTAACCATTACAAATGGCCAAGGTTAAAGTTATAGCTCAAACTACATAATGTAAAATCTTATTTATATAGCTAGTCTACAATTATACTCTAAGTTTCCTTGCTAACAAAGCAGGGGATGAAACTGAAGTTCCCCCAGAAAAACCTTTTTCTAATAGGGAAACCTAAGGGAAATTTCCCCTACGTGTCCTCATAAAAAGGGGACAATGTGGTCCAGGGAGCAACATCCCAATCAGCTTCCCTAAGCAAATTCAATGGCATGGTTCCAACGCATAAATTCCATAAAAGTAATTTTATGAGCAAACAAAAAATGTGGTTTAATTCAGCATCATCTAGGAATGAAATTTAGAATATTTCCAGAAATACGTGGATTACAAATTCTTTCGTAAGTTCTCCATGAATATTATTACCCCAAACTATTTTTTTAATAAAAATTACATAGCAGGGAATTTTAAATTATGTTCTCCGGCTAGAACCTGAAGTTCATATGGCATGTGGGCACGTAGGCAATAGCTGATCGTTACACTTTTATGGGCCCGTAGGGAGACTGACATCCCCTTATTAAAATGAGGAGCCCAACCAAGACTGGGGCTTGAATAGACTCTCATCCAACTACTACATGGAGTTGATCCAAGGTAGCAACTCTGGACAGAGCCAACATTTTACTTAGTTCTGGGGCTGCTGCAAACACAGGTAAATGAGTAACGGAGGCCCAAAAGTTCTCCATCACAGACTATGGATACAAGTATTTTAATACAGAAAATGTTGTGAACAGGTGTTACAAATCACCAGAGCACCCATTTATAATGTCAGTAAAACATTTATATAATAATGACTATTACGTCCAGAATTTCAGCTATGTCCGCCTTCTAGTGACTATAGTGAATCCAGAAAACCTTGTTATACATAGATTTTTCTCTAGTGCTACTAAGAAGACAGGAAGTAAGAAAAATTGATCATTTAGAGTGGTCCAGGGTTGAAGATTGTCAAGGTACCATGACAGATTTACCATAAATTTCATGAATAGTAGGAAAGAAAAATGAAACCAAGAGAAGGATGTTAGATCTGGAGAACACAGCAGAGCCAAGAAATTGACAATCATAGAGAGAGTTGAAGAACAGGCAAGAAGGGAGTGAGAAAATTGGAACCATGAAATAAAGGGCCCTTGTGTTAAAGTAAGGAAATTCCAGCTTTCAATTTCATAAGAGACTCAGTTTCACTTAGTCAGAATTTCCAAGGTGTGGTAACAAATTAATTGCTGACATGAAATGAAGAGAAGTCTTTAGAGTAGAAAAGATTGGGAACTGTAAGCCTCGAATTGTGGAAGACTCAATGTCCATTAAACCAACTCGTACTCGATTATCTCAAAAGAACTTCAGCATTAGCTGAACTTCAACGATTTGCTAATATTTCCTGTTCACTGTGTAAGCTGCTTAGTTGAACAGATTGGTTGGAAAACAATAGGATGAAAATGAGTTAGTAATAATCCATTTTGTCAAGTTAATTGAACTCCGCATGTTAGAGACTTTCTCATCAGCACTGATGACTAATGATTGAAAAGGGAGAAGAAGAAAAGCTAGGTGAGGGAAAATGGGAACTTCAGCTTACAGTGTGGCCCAGTTGACTAGTTTTGAGACAATATTCACACACTGTTAGTAAATGGAAAAGACAAGTGGTGGAGAAAGCGGCTAAAATTTCACAGAAAATCACTTCCAACAGAAATATCATTTTAGATTGCTCATCTTCTAAATGAATGTTTTGCTCACAATCATCATTTTTAACAGAAAGTCTACTTTCCATTGTGGTTACTAATGCATCTGAGTACCTTGTACATTCTTCTCCAGTGTCTATAAAAGGTCGGTGGAGAAGTAAATCACTGTTTTAATACACTGTTGTGGGTTGAATTGTCTTCCCCAGGAATCCATATGTTGGGGCCCTGGCCCACAGTTCTTCAGAATGTCACTTTGTTTGGAGTTAGAGTTGTTACAGATGTAATTAGTTAAGATCAGGTCATCCTGGAGTAAGATGGGCCCCTAATACAATTCAACTGGTGTCCTTTTGAAAAGGGAAAATTTGGACAGAGACATGCATACAGGGAGAATGCCACGTGTACATGAAGGCAGAGATTGGGGTGATGTGTCTACAAGCCAAGGAATACCAAAGATTGCAACAAACCACGAGAAGATAGGAAAGAGACATGGAACATATTCTTCCTTACAGCCCTCAGAGGAGGGTGACTCTGCTGACACCTTGATCTTGGACTTCTAGCTTCCAGAACTATGAGGCAATAAATTTCCCTTGTTCAAGCCACCCAGTTTGTCGTATTTTGTTATGGAAGCCCTAGCAAACTAATACACACACTACTGGGTAACTATTTTAGATATAGGGTGGGTTAAAAATTCTGTTCATGAGGTTAATACCTATAAGTTAAATAAAATCCCTAAACTAAATCAAGTTTGACAGACAGAGGCAAGAGAAGGACACTTCTCTGTTTCTCATGGACACACGACAAGTGGAGAAAATTGCTAATGCAAGGAATGGCAGTCTTGTGTGCTTTTTCTTCAGCTCAGACTTCAAGTATCTTCATTTGCTAACTCTCCTGCATTTATTCCAAGATCAGCAAAGAGAGGTGGATTGTTGCCCTTGTTCAGAGACTTTGCGTTTCACCCAGCAAAGTATATGCTGTAAGTTTCCAATTAAAAGATTGCTACGGTACCGATAAGCTAAAATTCCTTTACCTCTGTGGTCCATCTCTTCACTGAGGTATTGCTGAAGGAACGAGAAGCTGTGCCACGGCAGGTTATGGAAGACAAGGGACTAACAAACATCGCTATCCCCATTTTATACATGGGAGAGCCCATGCTTAAAGACAAAGTATTCTACTCAATCTCTTACAGCTAATAAATAAAAGGCATAATCTAAATGCGGAAGACTGAAGAGAGAGTAGTTCATTCAAATTATGAATGGGCTTGTATTCTATGCTGAGTTGAGACTTTATCCTCAGTAATTTGAGGAGATAGTAAATGACTTTCCATGCGGAGGAAGGGTCTCATGATATTTGTATTTTAGATACTCTATTTACAGAGTAATGGGGAAGGTGATTGAAGGAGTTTAAGACTGGCAACCAGAGACCCCCATAATATCATTGCAGTAATCTCATGGTGAGTGGTATTGGCTGGACAAAGGTAGTGGCAGTGGAAAGGAAGGAAAAGTTGAGATACACATCTGTGAGGTGGAATGGGCTCTTGAGACATTGGCTGAAGAAGAGGGAAAATAATCTATGAAGAATACCAGGTTCCTGGCTTGGACAACTGTGTTTGATGTGGCGTTATCACCAAGTATGGAATGTAGAAGCTGAGGGTCAGTTTGGTGAGGATGTCTGAGAGGTCTGTGAAGCATTCTTCCAATAAGCCCTGGAACATACTGTGTGAAGCTATATTTTCATAATACAGTGGATGTGTATTGTGTCAAGTGGGCTGGACCTCCACTTCCCAGATTATCTTCTCCACGTGATTCTTATGAGTGTGGGCCACAAGAAGAATCTTACATAAGATTTTTAAGACAGAAGTGAAGCAGCAAGCAGACTTTTACTCTGCACAGGTTGGAGCTGGACATGAGATGCTGTAGCTATACACCCATGTTCTGTCTGCTGCTCATTTTGATGGCAGCATCCAGTGTTTGAGCATGCATAATCTCTTGCTCCTGCTCTAGCCCCTTCAGCATTGCGTCTCTGACTCTTGGGCCAGATGAATGATAAAGGGCACTGGCTTCTTCTACAAGACACCCCATTATCAAAGAAGGAGGTTTAGAGGCAGTAAGACACGAATACAAGTTCCAGTCTGTCTTCATGAGTCTACTCATCTCATAGGTTCCAGTTTGTCCTCATAGGTTCTAGCTCTGCCTTTCACATTACGGCTTGTCTATCCTTCCTTTCTCGAATGCCTGCTCTGATTACTTCAGGCTGCAGCACCAGATATAGAAGAATTCTCCCATATCCATTGAACCAGCTCCCAAAATTGCATAAGGTCAAATCTCTATAGAAAAATCCCTAGTGGTTCTGCTTCCCTGGTTAAGTCCTGATGGACATGACATGTGTAGGTTTTATAGATTGCCATCTTTCACAGCTTTGAATTCATAGGCCAAACCTCTAGACACTTTGGCCCCCAGGACAAAAGGTCAGAAGTTTTCAGGTCCCACCAGCCTAGAGCACCATTGTTCAGTTTTACCATTAAGCCAGTGACCCATCTCCTCAAGCTGAGAAACTATGTGTACAACGGATAGACAATTCAAAGCAAGAGTTGCCGAACATTCTCTATAAAGGACCAGATAGTAAATATTTTAGGATTTGTAGCTCATAACATCTTTACCACCACAACTCAGCTCCATTGCTGAGCAAAAGCAGCCTTAGACAACACATAAGTGAAAGAATATGGCTGTGTCTCAATAAAACTTTACTTACAAAAACAAAGTATTTGTTGGATTTGGTCCATGGGCCATGGTTTGCCAGCACCTGATTTAGACAAAATAATACAAGTTCTTTATCATAAAGGTGAACTTAGACAAGTCATCAACACATTTAACATTGAGAAAAAATTAAAGTCAGGGTCAGATGGCCTCCGATGTAATCACAGCTCTGCCACTCTCTGATGCTCCAGTTCCTCATTTTAAATGGAGACAAGAAGGTAAGTGCAGTATTGTAAAATATGTCCACAAATTCTTTGACATGCCTCCTTTCAAAAGGTGGCATCTAATTCTCTTTCTTCTGAATGTGGAATGGACATAGTGACTCATTCCAAGTGAATAGAATGTTGCAGAAGAGGCGTTTACATAATTTCCAAGGCTAAATTAGAAAAAGATGATTCAGCTTCAACACAGCTCTCTCTTGAGTTACACACTCTTAAAACCCAACCACCAAGCTATGAGGAAACCAAGCAGCCACACAAAAAGGTCACATGTAGGTGTTCTGACCATACTCCCAGCCAACAGCCAGCATCATCTGCCAGACATGCAAATGAGCAAGCCATCAGATGATTCTAGTCTCCAGCCTTTGGGCTGGTCCAGTTGATACCAAGTGAAACAGAAATATTTGTCTCCACAAACCCCACCTAAATTGCAGAAGCTTAAGCAAAATAAATGTTGTCCTTGTTTTAAGCTACTAAGTTTTTGGGTGATTTGTTATGTAGCAATAGATTCCTGGAATATAGGAATGCCCAGAAACTCCTCAGTTATTACCATAAGAGAACTTTGTAGGAATCTCCCAAACCTCTTGACCTGCTGACTTGGATCTTTGTACCATGCACAAGTATGTGTATTCAGTTGAACATTGAAGAGAGCTTCTCAATAATCCAAAAAGAGGACAGATAAGGCAACCAAGAATACTCTCAAAAGCCACGGAGAGGACTTAAGAGGCAGAACCCATGACCTTACCTGGCATTTGGCCAAAACTCTAGGGTTAACACTTCTAACTCTTTCAAAAGCAATGTCATGGGACTTCTGAGGACCAACCTAGATCAGGACTAGAGCTGGCCAAACCATCTTCATGTGAAATGGAACACCACTGCAAACTAAGGCCAGTGAATTTTGAACTAGAAAGTTTAGCCTTCAATTTCTTTTGGCCAGAGTGCTTTTCAACAGAAGTGTAAATCAAATAATAAAAGCTGGCTTCTAAAAGACCTGAATAGCTACAAGTCGGTTATAATTGGTTCACTTAAGGCTCATTCTCAAGTTCAAGATAATAAGATAGAGTCTGGGACTTGGGGAAACAGAATGTCTACACTTTTGATCTGAATATTTGGATAGAAGACCCCTATGTTTGTGGTAACTCTTTCACACGCATGGAGATAATACTGAGAGTGAAAGAAAAGAGAGAAAGCATAAACCTAGAAATGTGAGTTTGTAGTTTGATGCAATGAAGTGTGAATGCAGGTGTGAGAAGGAAGGATAATGGTTGCCTGAGAGAGTAGATGGGAGTGAATATAAACACTGAAATTAAAGGATAAGCTTTAAAGAGAATGGAATATGAGAAAATGCTTCAACTTTATTTTTTTGCAGCACCTTTTTCCTTTTCCAAAACTACATGCTCTGGTGACACTGACCTACTTACTCTTTCTCTAACTTACCATTCTGTCCCAAAATGTCGTAACTGTGCCACTGTAGGATCTTTTCCTGGAATGTCATCAGAGCATGTTTTGAAATGGGAACAACTTCGGTCATGCAGTCCTCGATTTGGAGGTCACATCTGCCTCTAGCTAACTGCGTAAACTTGAGCCTTTGCTATTTATGACCATTAATTTCAAGACCTGTAAAATGGGGATAAAATATCCACCCATGTAGTAGTTATGCGGTTCAAGTAAGACAATATTTATGAAACATTTACCACAATCTCATAGGATGACATCTAGAGCAAGTTCAGTAAAGGACAATTTCCCCAGAACCCCTAATTTCCTCCTCCGTGACGCCTACTTATGTTTTGCAATCCTGATGCAGTGTCCTCTCCTCTGTGCAGTCCTTGTCAAGGCCCCCAAGCAAAGCTTAGCTTCTTTCTCCAGGCTGTCACAGCATTTTAGCCACATTGGATTGGCTTAATATGATTATGGTCTGTCTATCTCACATAGATTTGGGACTGTATTAATTCCTTGTGTGTTTTGTACCTTCATGATGATAGTTTAGAGCTTTTTGTTTTGTAATAAAGGCATTTATAAACATGCCATTTATAAAAATTAGTATGTGCCATTTGAGAGAATTGAAATGTGGATTACTTAGCATTTAGAAATGTGTCAGTTTGCCTTACAGAGGCCATCTCTCCCCACTCCATCTGGCTCCCACTTGCCCAACTGTCACCATTATTGGATTTGTGGAGGCACTCTGATCTTCCTTATGACCTTGCTTCTCATGTTTTCTCAAGTCAGATCTTTTTTTATGTAAACCTATAACCTTATTAACGAAATACAACCAATGGATGCTATAAAGTACTCTTGAAATGTGTAAATCAACACATTATATATTGTCCAAAGGGGTGATACTAATTGCAAAGGACGGAAAAACCATGGTTTGTTCAACTTTACTTTTAGAAATGCATTTTTCTCCCAGGTAAAGTGTTATGTTCAAGAAGAGATTAAACTCTGATCCCTTACCTCAATCTACATGTTCTCAAACTATTAAATTTCTAGAACTAATAATTATAATACAGCTAACAACCATTGAGTATTTAATATGGCACAAGCACCAAACTAAGAACCTTTTATATGTCATCTCATTTTTATTGCTGTGACAAACTTAAGAGAGAGAGATTATCATTATGTCACTTTCACTAATAGTAACTAACAATTAGACAATTTAACTAACATTAGACTAATTTGAATTTTATCAGGGTGGTTTGAATACATCTACGTGTTGGCAGAATTAGCCACCACCTGGAGCTTATGATATTTGCATTATTACCTCTTCTAGTATTTGGGTAAGCATGTCAAAGACCTATGCTAAAACTTTACTGGCCATCAGTAAAGTGAATTTGGTTATCTGATTGTCTTCTCTCATCATAGAATTCATATGAATGGGAAAACAGATAAATACATTTCATTAGAAAATTGAAAGGAGAGAAAGAAAGTCAGGAAAAGTTCAGGAATGGATGGTTCTTACTACAAGCACTAAAGTGGAGGGAGCTAGGCAGACACAGGGCTACATGAGTACACACAACTTTGTGAGCAGATGACACATTAAAGAAAAACTGAGACCATCCTGGTAGTCATACTTACTGCATTTACCAAAACTGCAGACATCTAAGATCTACAACAAGCTAGAGTTGCCCTTACTCCGCTGACTTTGATGTAATAAGCAGAAAACTGATCTGAGGTAGCCTTTCCAAATTACTTATATTTACTATAAGACTATTCCAACATATCAAAAATTCTTCAAAATAAAATAATTTAATCTTTGTAGACCAAATATTCTCATCGATACACATCTCACCCCAGCACATATATTCCTTTAGGGTACAGATAAAGACATCTAGGTAGGTGCCTGATATGGTCCACTAGTCTCTGAAGGGAAGAATTGGAGTCACTTTTGCAATCCATCAAACATAATTGATTCTTTCTCCTTGGCACCTTCCTGGGCCATTATCATGGATTCTATCCAATAGGAAATATTTCATTAGAGCAAACTCCAAAAACTTGACGTTACAGAGAGAGGACAGCAGAGAGAGACCATACTGTGCTGCAGAGGAAGCAATCACATGGAGAAATGGAAGGTAAAATTCTCATACTCCCATTCCATGACTATTTCCTTGGGAATTTTGCTTTCATACCCTTGATAAGATTGCCTGTATGCAAATTATAAAACACCAATATGCTGTTACCGGATATGATTAGTACATCAGTTGGTTTGACGACTCCATTAAAACTGGCCGTAGGTTTTATAGCTATGCAAATTAAGCATCTCTAATATATTGATGGTGTTAAGTTTAGTGGTGTTGATTAGTTCTGTGGCAAGAACTAGACTTAGAATCAGAATTCACATATTCAAACACCATATAATTTTGCCATGAGGCACTATGATGTAGCAAAAGATATCCTGTTTGAGACCAAACAGTCCTAAATTCAAATATAGCCTCTGATATCTACAAGATACACCAAAATAATTAACCTCTTTTCACCTTATTTTCCACACATTTAAACTGAGTAAAAATAAATAAATAAATAGATAAATAAATAAATAAACTAAGAGTAGTAATATTTTCCCTGCAATACTATTTTGAGAATTAGAGATAAATGCTGTAAAATGCATGATGTACATGGTGGGCACAATAAAAAATTCTTAATATTATTAAAATAGGAAAAATATAATAGAGATGTTGGGTTTGGAACGATTAACAAAATTTATAAACCCCTAAAAAGACTAATCTTTTAAAAGGAAGAGAGGAAGGGAGGGAGACGGGGGAGGAAGAAAACATCAACAATCAATTGGCAATATTAGAAATGAATGTAGAGACACTACAGATCCTACACACATGAAAAGGTTAATAAGGAGATATTTTGAACAGCTTTATGTTCAAAATAATTCAATAAAATCTACAACTGAGAGAACACAGACAAATTCCTTGAAAAACACAATCTCCCAAAATTGATAGAAAAAGCAAGAGAAAATTTAAATAGCACTAAAGTAGTTGAAGTCATCATTTAAAACCATCCCACAAAGCCACAAAGCTTCAGATCAAGATGGCTTCACTGATGAATCCTATGAAACATTTATTATCAGTCTTGAATAAACTCTTTTAGGATATAAAGGATGAGGGAATCCTAACTGATGTTATGAGGCCAACATAACCCTAATACCAAAACCTAATGAGGACATTACAAGAAAAGAAATTACAGAACAATTTCTCTCATAAACATAGATGCAGATATTCTTAACAAAATGTTAGTAACCTCAACCAGCAATAAAGGGATAATATATCATAACCAAGCATTCAAGATTGACTTTACATTTGTAATTCAGTCAATGTAATTGATTAACAGAATAGAGGAGAAAAATCATATGAATATCTCAATACATGCAAAAAAAGTTCTTGACAGAATTCAATGTCAATTGGTGATAAAAAAAAATATCTCTTGGCAAACTAGAACTACAAGGGAGCTAACTCAGTCTTAGACATTCCAGAAAAAATCTACAGTTAACATAGTACTTAATGGTAACATATTGAACACTTTTACAAGATCAAGTATGTCAATTTTTCCACTTTTATTTAATGTCATTCCAGAGGTCCTAACCAAGGAAATAAGGCTGTAAAAAGGCAGTGAGGTCATAAATATTGTAAAGAAGGAAATAAAAATATATCCAGAGACTATGTAATTGTATACAGAGCAAATCTTAAGGTATATTTTGATAGTCAAAAAATCCCTTATGTCAAATTAATTCTAAGCTAAGGAGCAAGGAAAATTCCATTTATTGTCAGTATACTTTGTCAGTTACCATATCCATCAGAAAATTATAGGTTGTATTTGACCATTACCTCCACATAGAAGAAGAACATCAATTCCAGAACAAAACATATACATACTGGGTACCTACTATCGAAATTGGTTCTTACCCTAAAGGAGTTTTCAGTCTTATCAAATCCAAGACTGAGTATGAAACTTAGATCACACATATTTTACAAGTAAATTCACAATTAATTAGTATGCATGGTGGTCCTGCCAGTCATGAGCCACAACTTACTGGTCAGCCCCCACTGTTATCACCACACATAGATCAATTGGTCCCATGGCCATTTTCTAGCCAGATGGGATACTAAGTAAATCTGAGAGGAGATAAATCTTGGATAGGGCAGAGTCCTAGAGAATTTGTCACCCAACACAAGGCAAAGAACAAACTATCATTCAGATTAACTTTAGATAATCTTCCAAGAAAATAGATTTAATATGGCCCTTTTATTACTTCCACTTTATAGAGGATGGCAGAATCCCAAAACTATTTACAATTTCAGGAGTCAGGAATTAAAGACGTGGGACCACAGCTGTACAGCCTGTGCAGGGTTTAATGCTATTCTTACCCCACGCCACAGGTCAAGTTCCAGGGAAACAGACTGAGGAAGGGATTTGAGTGCAGGTGGTTAATTAAGGAGGGCCTTTGGGAACACCTGTAAAGGAGTGGAAGAAGCAAGATTGAGCAGAGGGAGAACTTGAATTGTGACGTGGTTGCAACAGAGACTATCGATTGTGCCTTGAGGAGCTCTAAAGCTGGTTGGCCCTTTAATGATTGGCAAAGGAGACCAGGCTTTGCACCTTCACAACAACTGGTCATTGGATGTGGACTCCCACTTCTTGAGGTGCCTAACTGAAACCATGGGCAACGTTCTTGCCTGCGGCTCCTGTGGATGAACTCAGCTGTGAGCTGTCTCCTTGCAGCAGGAGAATGAGTGCCCCAGGTACTGAAGGGGGAACCCTGGCTGTGTATGACAGCATCCGTACACCCCATGGTAAATCACCATGAAATCCTGGAACAGGGATCCGCATGCTTTTACTGAGGGCAGCAAAGAAGTGGGGACTTGGGGAGCTGCATCTCACACCGAAGCCAGTGGATAGAGAGAAGAACTAGAGTTGCTCCCAAGCAGAAATGAGCAAACAGCGGGCTGTTTTGGCACCTGCTTCTAAAAAGGAGCAGAGGTATGGAACCGGTCCAGTTCCAAGAGGGAAACTTGGTCCCAATCAGTTGACAAATGGATGTATGCAGAGCTCCCACACCTGTGACAGGGGAGTGAGGACTTGAATAGTTAAGTACTGTTCCTGCCTCCCATTTATGGTCCAGATTGTGCTTCCTAATAGACGGACAGGTCATGGAAAAGCCATGGTGATGAGGCTGCAGCCACTACAAGTGGTGGTGTCGGAAATTACTAAACGCAAACAAACCAGTAACAACGGTTATTTCAGTAAGCAGAACTGGAGAGACAGAAGATATATTTTCACTCCTTTCTTTTTATAATTTCACGGGTACTTGAATTATAAGTGATTTTTACTTCTTTTGTGTGTGTGTCTTGTCTATATTTTTAAAATACGGTAATTGAATTAGTATTACCAGAGTCAGCAAAACATAACATGAGAAAGGCAATACCAGTGTATCATTTCCACCCAACTGCCATTCTTTTTTATTTCTTCTTCTTCTTCTCCCCAAAGCCGCCCAGTACATAGCTGTATATTCTAGCTGTAGGTCCTTCTGGTTGTGCTACGTGGGATACCACCTCAGCATGCCCTGATGAGCAATGCTAGGTCAGTGCCCAGGATCCGAACCAGAGAAATCCTGGGCCAGTGAAGCAGAGTGCACATCAACTTAACCACTCAGCCACAGGCCGGCTCCCCAACTGCCGTTATACCATACAAAATTCTCTGCTGAGCTCAACCAGTATTTGGGCCATCTAAATTTTTTACCTTGCTTTCTTTCTATTTATTTTTATTATTATAATTACTATACTCATATAATGTATAATGTAATACATATTATATAATATATAGCATAATATATTTTATACGTAGATACAATATTTTATCATTAAAATATATAATTATTTTATATGCTGTTATGTATTATAAAATTATTATTTACTGTTCTCCTTTTATTATTGCATCCTATTTGGTCACTTTCCTTTGGTTTGATCTATAATAACCCTTGCAGGTTTCAATGTCTTACATCCTAAGATGTATGCATTTGGGGATGAGTTAGATAAGCTAGTTTCTCTAGGAAATGAGATTTTGGTCTGGATAAATTGAAAGTTGCTTCATCTCACATGGAAAGAAACTCCAGAAAAAAAATTGAAACCACTCTAAAAAATTGCAAGCCATGCCTTTGGCAGGGAATTTTTTGTTCTGTGTAGCCATCTAGAGCCCTCTTGGGTGAGCCAGAAGACTTGGAAATGTTCAGATAAGTCAAGGTCAGTGTGACCCTTCATGTACTCAATTCTTGAGAAAATTGCTGGCTTAAAAAATCCAGGAACGTTTTGTAGAAAGCCAGGCAAGTGGCTGCAAACAACAGGAAAAATAATTACTATCCCAAAACTAAAATTAGACTAACAAGCTGGAGAAAATCATTTGCTGCTCCAGAAATCTGCAAAAGGACACAATGGCAGCATAGATTTATGATGATTTTACCAATTAACTGAAATGCCTCGCATGTGATCATTATTTTGAACATGTTGATAGTTTTCAATTTAATTTCTCTGTATTATCTATCAGGTTGTTCAAGCATTTTCCTTAAATGAAAACTAGTTGTAAAAAGCACCCAAAATATTATGATCATGCACAAACACACACACACAGTTCTTTATGTCATATGAACAAAATTTGGTCCCGCAAGGTTGTAGAAATAGGTGAGCTAAAGCATATAGAGTGATAAAAACTGAAGAGATTGGAAAAATTGGAGTCAGCTTCCTGAAGCAGTGCGTGTTCAGTTGATTTCTGAGGAAGCAATGAAATTTGAGGAAGGAATTGGGGTGATGTAGGTGAGATCCAGGGAGGAGATTTAAAAATATTTTTATAACTTAAAGAGAAATGGTCAAATTATGTTGTATAACATATAAGAGCATGGCGTTGAAGCCAGGGAAGCGTGAATTTACAGCCCAACTTCCCACTTACTATGTGTAGAATTTATGGGCTCTCTCTGAGCCTCAGTTTACTTCTCTGTAAACTGGGGATTAACTATTGCCTTGCCCATAGAATTGTATGTGTAATAAATGAGATAAAAATGAAAAGCAACTAGCTATGACTTATCGCTGTTATATAAACATAATAAATGAGTTTTTATTATGCTAGGTAATTTTCATTATGATCATTGAAAGTAAAAAGTCTAAGCAGGATGTTGCTTTTCACCTCTCTGCTAATATTTTTCATTAAGCCTGTAATTCACATATAATACATAACACGTTTTCCTCCCCAGGGCAAACCTTAGCATTTTACTGCTTCCTTTAACCTTCCTTTTGTTTCTCCTACTCCCAACAAGACAATATACTCTTCTCCCTAAAGATGATCAAACTCTGATAGGATAAGTCAGCAAAAATTCAGCACCAGCCACTAGCCTGATGTATTTTGTGGTTTCTAAGAGGAAAATTAACAGAAATACTTGTTCTGGTCACGCTATAGCTCCCAGGGCTGAGATGGAGCCAGTAAGGGTCCATGTGCTATGGTCCTCAGCCACGGCTCTGCCAATCCTAAAAAAAGGGTGTGTTCATATTGGCTAATTCATTCATACGTTTCAAAAAAAGGAACACATATTTATTGAACACTCACTATATGCCAGGGCACTGGGAGGTGCAGATGATAAAAAATATATATATGAGTAAAACACAATCCCTGTTTTCAAAGCGATGTATGGCCCAAGTTTTGGACAGGAATGTGTTTTCAACATGCTACATTAACCAGTCATTTTGACTTTATGTTGCACACACGGTTTTGTTCCACTCAACGTGAATCAATTTTCATTAATAAAAGTGAATTGCAGTATATGATGAGGATTTTTAGGCTGCTTAATTTTAAAATGGCTTATGATGAGGATTTTTAGGCTGGTTAGTTTTAAAACTACAGATGAGATTCAGGCTCCAAGTGATGAGGATTTTTAGGCTGCTTAATTTTAAAATGGCTTATGATGAGGATTTTTAGGCTGGTTAGTTTTAAAACTACAGATGAGATTCAGGCTCCAAGGAGTGGAATTTGTTTGCCCCTTTGTTGGGAAACATTTACATTTCTAAGGGAAACCTCTATCTGTGAAAATGCCTCCCTCTCTGTGCCAGGAAGAAGGGGGGATGGTCTTATCTCTAGAAGCTCTTAGTCAATGCCAGAGGCAAGAACTTAAGTTGGTTACTGTCTGGCAACCTCATGTAACTGACCCCCACCCCCCCCCCCCCCCCCCCCCACAAATCCTCCTTTGTCTTTAGCCGAGGATAAAATTCAAGCGGTGACTTCTGACACTTACTCAATCCGGTTTGATTCTTATCTAAAAGTTGTTGGACCGCCAAATGGCCAGACCATACGGGCACTGATACCATTTTAACTTTTTTACATATTCTTTGTCTTGTAAAGAGATAACTCACATACCTATGCCTTAAATTTAGCCCTAACCCTCAACTCCGGGCAGCAACAGGAGCTCTGCCTGCCCATGGGTCCTGTCCCCATGCCAGCGGGGGCAGCAGAAGCGGCGGCAGCAGAAGCTCTGACTGCCCATGGGTCCTGTCCCCATGCTGTTCTATACTATTCTCTAAATAAAAGAGCACTACTGCCAGATCTTAAGAGTCTAAAGAAATCTTTCTTTCCACTCCTCGGCTCACCGACCCCGCATCAGTATATATTATGAAATTTAAAACCAAATTTCTATTTTTAATGTTTACACTAGCCATCTTAAATATTTTGTGGAAACAAGTTAAACTAGTAATTCAATATCTCTATTGAATCAAATGGGTTTATGAATTCATTGAAATTTATATAATCATAGAATTAATTGAAAATTAATAGAAAAGACTACTTTCCAAACACCCAGATAGTTTCAGAGGTGAATTTTTTCAAATGCTTAATATATAATGCTTGTGTTATTCAAACTATTCCTTATCTTAAAAAAAGAAAAAAATCTTTATATATAGCTATACTAATAACAAAATTCTATATATCACAAAATGTCACTAATGAGTACTAAGTATAATATTTGTAAATAGAATCATGCAGTAAAACATAATTTATCATATTTATAAAATCAAAGAAGAAAAATTATATGGTCTCTTAAGAGGTACTCAAAACTTAATTTGTAAAATTTAGCTTCCAGTTTTGATTATTTTTTTTAAAACTCAGAATAGAAATAGATGAATATTTATTTAATGTAGAAAATATATTTACATGTTTATGTATATGTAGATAAAATAAGCAAAAGTCACATCTAATGGTGAAATTAAAAGCATAGCTATTCAGTTCAGTCACAAGCAAAGATGCCTATAATTTCCATAATCATTTAACATTTTTTTGTAAGTATCAGTCAATGAAATATAGTATTAAAATAAATAGATGTGAAAGTATTAAAAGAGAAGAAGAAAACACCACTGCAATTATTACAGGCAATGTAATTATGTATCTAGAATCCCCAATTGGAAACCAATGAAAAACAGTAAGCTCAGAAAGGTGATGGATTGTAAAATCAAAATATGTATAAATCAATAGTCTTTTAGAGTGCCCCAGTCTCTTGAGATCTAGTTAATATGAGCCATTTTAGGCACCGTGGAAGTTCAAAACCTCAAGATTTCTTTTTAATTTCCAGGAGGCTTGTGTTCTCATAATCACATTTGGCTCCTGGCTCCCAATTTTGCGTGTTCTGTATCTCTTCCCTTACAATATCATTTTGCTTGAGTTAGAAAATCATTTTAAATAATAATTATATAGGCTTTAAAATGGAAATACGTGCAGAAACAGAATTCATGAATTTATTCATTTTTCATCCATGCTAAAATCAAGTAACATTTATAAACTTGTTCAATAAAAAAGAAAAATGTATTCTGTCCTCATTTTTTGATTATTTATTGAAGAGCAAACAGTATAACATTTTAAATTGAAATAGCATGTCCCATATTCCTTATTCAGTAGAGTGATTATTTCATAAGTTTTAAATTTATTGAAAGAAAGAAAATTGTCAACTCTATTAAAGAAATAGTTTGCTACTAGAATCTCCAGAAGACAAAATTTCCCTTTTATCTGTCTTGAAAATTCTCACTGCAGATGTGAGAAATATTTGAATTAAACATTTAAACTACAAATGATATGATCATAATTTCATGAGCACATTAGTATTAACTTGCATGTTGCAAAGCTCTGTGTTTTTTCATTTTTAGTTCATTTCAATTATCTTAATAAACTGCTATGGCTATCTCAGTATTCCTTGAGAAGCTGTCACTATTTTAAATTACTAAAACTGTCTTTAAATGTCTTCTACAAAACACAGGACAGAGATTCATTCTTGGGAAAAATATTTTCTAGAAAAAAATTAAAAGTGCTTAAAAATAAAAATTTTAAATAAAATAAAATAAATAAAAAATAAAAATTTAAAGTACTTCTTACAGAAGAAATAATTTTGAGTAGCTCTTTGAAAAAAGTTTCTCAGTGATTTAACCAGCAAAATATTTGAAAATAAAGCTACGTAATTTTTAAACATAATGCTTTTTAATAATACATGAATCTTCTCTCAAGACACTCTTTCTAGATATTATTGATTGATTCTGTGTGCCTGAGACCAACCCTACATGCCTTGATTTGAACACGTTCCTCAAGCTAGTTAATCAGTCACTACAGAGGACGGAAATACAAATGAGGAAGAGAAAAGGGCTGATATTTACTGACCACTCACTTACCACTTGGGCTTCTACTAAGTCCTTTCACAGTGTAATTTTATCCACATTGTCACAGAGAAGACACTGAGCTTTAAGCAATTTGGATGAGATCAAGAGAATCCACTGCACAAACAGGAGCCTCTTAGCCATGGGGACAAATTCTTTCCGATGCACTACTCGTGTTGCCTTTGCATTTTCCATCTTTCACAGCAGAAAAACTGGCCACTTATTCTACTCACAAAAGAAGAAAGAGGTATATCACTGTGTATTTTTCTCTTATCTTTTTAGGCATAATTTATGTCCAATAAAATGCCCGGCTTGAAGACGTGGAAGCAACCTAAGTGCCCATCAACAGACAAATGGATAAAGAAGATGTGGTACATATATACAATGGAATACTACTCAGCTGCAAAACAGAACAAAATCATTCCTTTTGCAATAACATGGATGGACCTTGAGAGAATTATGTTAAGTGAAATAAGCCAGCGAGAGAAAGATAATCTGTGTATGACTCCACTCATATGAGGAATTTAAAACTATGGACCAAGAACAGTTTAGTGGATAGCAGGGGAAAGGTGGGGTGGAGGGTGGGCACAAAGGGTGAAGTGGTGCACCTACAACATGACTGACAAACATTAATGTACAATTGAAATTTCACAAGATTGTAACCTATCAATAACTCAATAAAAAAATAATAAAAAAGAAAAAAAATGCCCGGCTTGCAACTGTACAATTCAATTAATTTTGACAAATGTTTTCATCCACATAACCACCACCCAATGAAGATATAGAACATTTCCATCACCCCAGAAAGTTCCTTTCCTGCCCTTTTCCAGCCTATCCCATCCCCACTACCTCAGCGACAACCACTATTTTGATACAAAGGGAGCCATACAGTATGTTCTCTTTTGTGTCTGCCTTCTTTCACTCAACATCAAGTCTTGAAATGCCTCCATGTTGTTCCACGCATCAGTAACTGGTTCTTTTTGTTACTGAGTGTTACTTCACTGTATAACCATACCTCAGCTTGTTTATTCACTAGTTGACGGATATTTGGATTTTCTTCTGTTTGGGGCTATGCTGAATACAACATCTATGAATATTCCTATATAAATCTTCTTGGATTATGTTTTCATTTCTGTTGTATAAATACATAGGAGAGGAATTTCTGGGTCATATGATAGATATCTGTTTAGTTTTATGAGAAACTGCCAAACTATTGTCCAAAATGTTTGTACCATTTTATTTTCCTGCCAACATGTATGTGTTCCTGTTGTTCCACATTCTTGCCCACAGTACTATCAGCCTTTTTTAATTTTAGCCATTCTAGTGGGTGTTAAGTGCTATCTCATTGTGGTCTTCAGGAAAACACACTTCCCTGAAAACCAACGAAGTGATTACCTCTCCATGAGTTTATTGGCCATTCACTATCTTCTCTTGTGAAGATATTGGTCTCTTTGGTTTTCCGTTTGTTATAAATTAGGTTCCTTTTATTATCAAGATTTAGGAATTTTAAAAACATTCTTTACACAAGTCCTTTGTTAGATATGTGTATTTTGAGTATTTTGCCCAATCTATAGCTTGTCCATTCATTTTCTTAATAATGTCTTTGATACATAGAATTTTCATTTTTATAAATCTAACTTGCAGTTTTATTCTAGTATGGTTTTTTTCTTCTTACATATTATTTAAGGAGTTTTTATCTCTCCCATGATTGTGAAGATATCCTGTAAGGTTTTCTAATGTTTTTAAAAGTTCTGTAGGTTTGGCTTTAATTTTTGTTTCATGATCCATCCCAAATTAATTTCTGTGATCCATTATCTTTAATATCCCAAATCTCACTTATTTGCCCTTGAAGATTAAGAAAACCTGCCACATTGTTGAGTCGAGTAATTTCCCTTACTGTAAAGTAAGACTCACATATAACCATACTGAAAAGGAGAGACGAGCATAACTACAGTCTCCTGACATCAAAACGATCCAAGGGCAGGATCGTCTCGTGTTAGACCCTGCTTATCTGCCTCCAAACAGAACTCCCTTCCACCATACACACCACTTGTCCTAGGACCTTTGTCCTCTCATCTTTTACTTTATTCTGTTTCTGATAGTTGTTTTTTTTCTCCTTTTCCCAAGGAAAAAAATTTCAAAATATACCATGTTTTACAAAGAAGATAACCATGTAAAATCACCTTCAGAAAGATGTATTTTAGGTGTGTGTTCAATCGGTAATAAATATTCATATCCTGGGTAAGCAGAAAACTGTTTCACTCCTCTGACAGCTTCTTAGCCCAAAACCTGTGAGTCTTCCTTAACTCTTCCTTCTTCCTCAACCACGCATTTAGGGTTGCCAGGTAAAATACAGGTCACCCAGTTACTTTTGAATTTCAGTTAAACAAAGAATAATTTTTTACTACATGATCCAACTATTGCTTGGAACATGCTTATACTAAAAAATTATTTGTTGTTTATCTGAAAGTCAAATGTAACTGGACATCCTGTATTTTTATTTGTTAAATTTGGCAACCTTACCCACATCTAATTCCTCACCAAACCCTCTTTATCCTACTTCCTCAATATTTCCTGAATTAAGTCCATTTCTTTCTATCTCTACTACCCCTACTCCTGAAAAGGACACTACATTTATACCCAGATTACTTTAATAACCTCCTAACTGGCTCCCAATTTCTAATCTAAACACTTTTCACTCTTTGTTAAAGCCATAAAGATTCTTTTAAACACAAACATGATGATATCACCCCTTCAATTGTTCCCATTGCTTTTAAGATAAAGTCTAAACTCCTAAACTTGGCTTTCACTGCTACGTCTTATCTGTCCAGCTTATCTCTAAGCAACCATGATCTTCTACTCTCCATACACTCCAGCCATTTTGGAAAAATTTTTCATCTCTTAAAAAAACTAAACTCTGCCCTTTGGTTCTATTATTCACACATGAATTTTCTTCTTTCTAGAGCATTCTTCCAGCCCATAACGTAAGTCTCTCTAGCCTTTTCTGCTGGACCTTGGTCTATTGGCCCTCACATATATTCTTTTCCCTTCCCCAGCTCTGCTCGGATTCAACTGCCCATACCAAGGTTTTAATCACCTCTTATTCACCCTGTTGGTAAAGGAGGGATTCCCACCATCCGCTTATGGGACGGCTGAACACCCAAGACTCGACACCAGACACATGAGATTGACAGTAACATTAGTCACATATACTCACAGCCTGGGGCCCGAGGACACTGCACAGGGCCACACATATTTTCACTCAGGACCAGAGTGAACAACCAGGGTCTATGGGAGGCAGGCTTTGTAATATCAAGAGGATGGGTGCCCCCTGGTTACCACAGGAGCATGGGATTTGTTCGTTGAATTTTTATGTGGGCTGGCAGAGAACTTGGCTCTACACAGGCGTAGGCAGGAACTGTGCCTGGTTCCCTAGATAAGGAGGGTTGTTTGGCTGGGGGTCAATATCAGTGGGAGGAGAGTAGGGAGGAGAACTTGGGGTCAGACCATTCGAGGCCCTCCCAGTTTCACCAGATGTCAGGCAGTATATAATATTAGGCCTTAATTTTAGGCTTTACTTGATAACAAATGAACTTGTAAGAATGTACAACAGTTCATGCCTACTGCCAAAATTGCAGCTAAAAAGGCTTAGATTTACGTCTTGCCAGATTCAGAAATGTAATTAAAAGTAATGTCAAGAAAATTGTCCAAGAATTACAAATGGACAAAAGCGATTACTAGGTGTCCTTTCAGTAGAATTATGGGCTCCAGAGGTTATCTGATTCTATTGAAATATGTACCTTTGATTCTAATGATTAGGCTTTTTTAAAACTCTGCAGAAATAGAAGTCAAGTTGTAGAAAACTGATGGTAATGCAAATGATTCTTGTGTATATCCAAAAATGAATTTTTGGGGACCAGCCTGGTGGCACAGTGGTTAAGTTCGCACATTTCTGCTTCAGCAGCCCGGGGTTTGCCAGTTCATATCCCAGGTGTGGACCTATGCACCACTTGTCAAGCCAGGCTGTGGCAGGTGACCCACATATAGAGTAGAGTAAGATGGGCATGGATGTTAGCTCAGGGCCAGTCTTCCTCAGCAAAAAGAAGATCGATGGCAGCAGATGTTAGCTTAGGGCTAATCTTCCTCAAAAAAGAAAAATTTTAAAACCCTTTAAAAAAAATGAATTTTCCTGGTAGAAATATTCATTTCCACTCTGTAGATGAGTCTAAACATACATCATTACATTACATTTTATTGCTATGGGATATTAATCAGTTTTGTACCACCTATTAGCAAATTCATTTCAGCATACCTGTTTATGTGTGCATGTGCATATGTGCATGTGTATGTAAGCATAGATGTGTGTATATGTTTATAATATACAAATTTATATATATATCCTTCAAATTCTCATTTGAATAAGTTTGAGCATCTTACTGGTTCCCTCATTAATTAAGGAGTTTAATATCATCTTGGATACATGCTTACATTTTCATAAAAGTCATGATTTTATCTTTTGAAAATTATACTTTAGCAATAAAGATAACCATGATTTAAAATTTAAAAACTATCTTAGAAAACGAAATACAAATATTACTTAAATGTAAATGTTGTCTTAAAGCAGTAAAACTAATTGTTTTTCAATTTTATTAGTTTTTTAATGGGCTTTTATCAAATTGGTAAATTTTATTAAATTTATAAATTTAAAATGATAAATATTAAGGAGAGCTAAGTAAATATACCACAATACAAATGAAGGGGAGAGGAAAGACAAATATATCAAGTAAGAAAGGATAGATATTTGTATTTATTCAAAATTATGCAAATTTACTAATACACTTTAACACTAAGGACATTAGCCTAGGCCCACTTCTTTGCACATTAATAGTGAAGAATGTTACCCTCAGAGAGTGCAGAAGGCCCCAGTTTTGCTTTCTTTCACAATCAAAGTTTGGCTGCTCACTCTGGTGACTAAACTTTCTTTGAAAAAACTTAATTCCAAAGCTCTCCTTACCCTGAGAGTAGCTTAGGTCATGCCTGAAAACTTCAGCTGTCACTGTGACAGACAAAGCACAAAAGAAGCTTGGCAGAAAGTTTCCTTATACAAACAAAAAGTTGTTAGATCATAATTCTGAATCTCTAAGAGATCATTAGGAAACCCTGACAGTAAGCATAAACTGAGATTTTGTCAAAAGCGATCATCAATTTCTGAATATAGTCTATATGTGACTTGACTTTTACCACTTTGTGTGCTTCTTATGTAAATGAGCTTGGTGACAAGCAGTGGCTGCAGGAAACAGGTGAGCAGAGAAGCTCCTTGGAAGAGATGCAAGCGATTGTCCCCACCTAGGACATGTGTAAGAAGGAAAACCCTAGACAGGTACCCAGCAGCACCTTCTCTGAGACATGTTCCCGTCACGGTGGGGCCCAGTGAACCTCAGGGCAGGGAGCAGTTATGTACAGGGCCCTGCAAGGTCAAATGGTTCACAAAAGGAATGCAACATGAGGGAAGAGCTAGGATGGGCTGGGCAGAGCTCCCCAAGAATTTGCTTGCTGAATCCTGTTTCACCTCCCGCCCTGCTCCCCACCCATTTTAGCAAAACTGACAGTGTTCCCTGGCTTCTGGCGCACCACCCCAGCCATTTTTACCAAGTCCAACTGGCTTTGCTACAATGAGAAACCTCTGATGAACTGAAGAAAGCCTTAGCATGCAAAATGAAAGTGCTTGCCCTGTTCCTTGTAAACCAGTGAGAAGAAAATGTCACTGAAACTCACCGCAGACTCTGCCTCCCACGTGAAACTCCCTCCAACTCAACAGTCAACAATCACCCCTCCCCCCTCAATATCCATAAGCGTTTATTGCTGCTGTCCCTTATTCTGCTGTGTACACTTACTGCTTCTGTTACTATTCACAAGTTTCTGCATATGTTTTCCTTCTTCAACTAGAAAGTAAACTAAGAAAGAAACAATGAGAAACCATGGACTGTGCCTTTTGTATTTAGTATTCCCTTAATCAGAATCCACACTTAAGTATATGAAGGTTTAATAAGGATGAATTTCCCACACCCCAAACCCCAATCTGGATAACGGCCTTTGCTCTGGAACCGATGAATCTTATTATGTTAAATTCAGAAGAAGGACAAAGATAAGTATTTTGCCCCTCCATACCAAAAATAAAGACCTTTTGTTATTATGGCCACATTAAAAGAGAAAATTGAGCCCAGCAATCTTAATAAACTCTGAAAGGTAAAATAGCTACATAGAAGCTTGCAATGGCTGATACATTAAGAAAGGAAACAAAACATTAAAAATACCTTAAAAGTTGTTGTTGATAACGTACAGTAAATAAAATTTTTCACTATATTCCTAGAAGCTAGAGAATATATTTCCAAAATAGGTAAACTGCATTGGTCTTGTTTTTCTGCTTTCCCTTATAATATTATAACCAGCAACATATCATCCAAATTCACTGAAAAAGAGTCCCAACCACTGAGTTTACGCCACCAGTTGGGGGTTAGTTTATTGCTGACTGTCATAGCAAAGGATTGAAGGATAGGTTTTCTGTTTGGGGACCACTCAGCTCATGTAGTTTAAACTGAAGTTGACATTTTAAATGAATTTATTAGTCTCGGTTTGTTCCAGGACCAGGTGGTAGTCAAGCTCACACACATGGACAACTTGAGGATATATAACTTAATCCAGAAGGGATATATTAGTATCATTTCCCTTTCTCAAATAGTAAGCTTTCTATGGCCAGCCCCTTAATTTGATGTCATGTTGTAGCTTGGAATTGAAATTTCCTCTTAAAACACCCAGGAATCAACTACATCTTACCAATAAAATATGATTCGACAAATTATACATTGCGGCCTTCCAGATGAAACTTTTGTAAGAGAAAGGACTAGCCCTCCAATTCTCTGCAGAGGGTCTGCCAGAGTACTTAGTCCTAGAGCGAAATATTTGAACTAAGAATGAAACCGTCCCAGAGGACAGAGAAAATCAAGTTAACAAGATGGTATATACGATAGAGAATAAATTAGAAAAGATTAAGAGGAAATACTACAATCAGTAGCTTTTTCAATACAAAATATTTTATTTCACTCATCCTAAGATACACAATTAATGACATCTTCTAATCACTAGTAGTCAGGCTATTGTCATAAAGTAGTTGCTGTTGCCTGCATATGAACCAACTTGGTTATTTTCCCTGGCGGTATAACTATCGGCCAGCAAACCATTTAAGGACCATTTGAGGAAGGAATATGCATCCTGATTACTACCTGAAAGCTTTCCTTTGATATGGGCTCATGAGATCAAAATTTATAGAATAGGTGACGTTGGAAGAGAATTTCAGAGACAATATAGGAGCATTCTCAAGAAATCCTGTACTATCAGCATTCTTGATGGTACAAATGAGTCCAAAGGCATTTCTGAAGAGTTGTTACCTAAATGTGAAAGCATTTTAAGAATGCTTTAAACAATTTATTTGAATATATTCTTTTCATATAAGCTAAAGAATATGTGATAAAAAAATAAATCTCTAAATATAAAAGAGCTACTTTAATGACTATAAAATAAAAATTCTAGGTGATAAGAGAGCATTATTATATGGTTCAATTGGCAGTTTCTTTGCTAGTAATACAAGAAACGATGGATCTTCTTCCAGTTGATGGTGTCTTAGATTAAACGACATACAATAGCTTTAGATTATTGGGCACAGTAGCAAGACTCAAGCAGAAGGCTCCTTCAGGAATTTTTCTTTCCTTCTCTGCATCCAAAGCATGAAACCCTCAGGAAAAGGTCCTTCTGCCCTCTAGTTGCCCTTGTGTGAGAATCTGAGAATATTGATGGGATTACAGAAGAAAACAGACACTTGAAATAGGCCTGCAGCTTTGGAATGAACATTTCAATACTGTTTTTCCTGAACACAATCACTTCAGATTTTGCACAAATCAGAATGCCTGAAGGTGTCTCATCATTTTAAGTCTAACAGATAATTTCAAAGAATATTTCTATTCTTCTACCACAATTGGGAGACTTGTTGAGAAAATTGTGTCAAGTACCACAGCCATATTTTGTCCCATTTTACAACAGAAAAGCTGAGACAAAGAAAACGCTTAATTTAGATCAATGAGTACCATAAAGAAGGAAAAAGCACCTAATATGCTGCCATACCCAAAACACTCAAGGTGAATTGACTGTAATTATGCATAGGCAATCTCGTCAATTCCTGGCAAATATGGGTGGTACTCTTTCTAAGTTAGGTCTTGCCAACTTTTCTCAACCTCTTCCTCAGGGTAAATATATCACCCAACCGGTAGGCATTTCAAATAACACAACTTTCCCCCATCTCCTTGCCTTTAACTGTCACTCTTGGGCCCTTAATTCAATAACATTCTTTCCTGCTCTGTACCCTTAGACAAATTTAAAAGAGGGAGACAACTTTGCAAATGGAATTGTTATATTAAATTTCCCTTTTGATTAAGTTCTGATATTTAATTGATCTCCTGCTTTGAAGAATAAGAAAGCCTGTAAGAAGAGATCCATTTGTTTGGTTAGCCTTACCAGAAAGTGTACACAAAATTTCAAAAGGGAAATTACAATTTTGCCACAATACATTCCATTATTTATGCTGCCATAACAAAATACCATAGACCATATGGCTTAAACAACAGAAATTTATTTCTCACAGTTCTGGAGGCTATGAAATCTAAGATCAAGGTGATGGCTGATTCGATTCTGATTAGCAGACATTTGGTCCTGTCCAAAATGTCCATCAGACATTAGATCCATAAAATATTTAGTCCGTAAGACATTTGGTCCATCGGACATTTGGTCCACACCAAAAGTTCCTTGACATTTGGTCCTGTCCAAAACATCCATTAGCATATTTGGTCCATGCCAAATGGTTTTGGACAGGACCAAATATCAAGGACATTTTAGTGTGGACCCAATGTCTCCATGGACGTTTTGGGCAGGGTCAAATATGACCAGATATCACAGGCCTTTTGGCATGGACTAAATGTCTGATGGATGTTTTGGACAGGAGCAAATGGTCCTGCAAATATCAAGGACCCCTTGGCATGGACCAAATGTCTCCATGAATGTTTTAGACAGAGTAAATATGACCACATATCAAGGAGCTTTTGACATGGACCAAATGTCTTCTGGATCAAATATCTTATGCACAATTTGGAAGGACCAAATGTCCTGCAAGTTTTGTTTCCTTGTAAGGAAACTCTTCCTGGTGTATGCCTTCCTGCTGTGTCCGCATATGGTAGAGAGAGAGAGAAAATTCTCTCTCTTCCTCTTCTTATAAAGCCACATCATATCAGATTAGGGTCCTACCCTTATGACCTCACTTAAGTATCTCCTAAAAACCCTATCTCCAGATATAGTCACCTTGGGAGTTGGGACTTCAACATATGAATTTTCAGGGAACACAATTCAGCCAATAGCGTTCTACTGCTGGCTCCCCAAAATTCATAACCCGATCGCATACAAAATATATATATTTCATTCCAACAGTCCCAAAAATCTTTCCAGCAATAACTCTAAAGTCTGAAGTCCAAAGTGTCTTCTAGATATCATCTAAATCAGATACAGGTGAGACTCAAGGTACAATTCATACTGAGGCAAAATTCTTCTCCAGGTTCAAACCTGTGAAACAAGTTATGTGCTTTCAAAATGCAATGATGGGGCAGGCATGGGATAGACATTCCCATTGGGAAAGGGAGAAAACAGAAGGAAGAAAGGGGTGATGGGTTCCAAGCAAGCCCAAAACCTAGTAAGGCAAATTCAATTCAATCCTAAGGCTCAAAAATAATCACCTTTGGCTCAATGTCCCACCCTCCAGGGCCACTGAAGTGGCAGTGTCACTTTATGGCTCTGCAGGGCGACTCCATCATTTTGGTACTCCCTCTAGCCTTTATGGCTGTATGGTCTACTCCCATGGAGCCACATCAATTATCCTACTATAAAATGAAGACTGGAAGGCCCATGCTCTTAAGGTTGTTACCTCCAATACTAGACTCTGCTCTTCTGCACACAGAAATGACAAAATACTACAAGAAACACATGTAGTATTCCCAGTCATATCACCAACAGATCAAGGCTACTTTCCCATAACATCTTCCTAAATATTCTCTTCACGATCTTCAACCAGGTGATTTTGTCTACTGGCAGACACATAGGAAAAAAGACTGCTCTTGAACATAATTGGAAGGAAACATCATATACTGTTAAATACAGCAGTGAAACTTCAGAGGTCTAATTCTTGAGTTCGGGTTGCATAACTAAAGAAACAATCCATGATTCCACACAATTTGATTCCTACTTCATTTAAGGACTTCAAGCAGAATGCACAGAGACTCACCAGAAACGGTCTTTGGTAGTAGACAACTGACCTAAGGCTTTCAGAACAAGGAGATAACCCAGGACAGTGGATAGCTACCTAGACATCAGACCAAGTCCCCTGTTTATTTCCTCTTTTGTTTTTCATCTGCTTGCTTGTAATCATTCTTATCATTTTCTATAGACCCCTGGTTAGTGTCCACCAATAATGGTTCTGTTTTTCTTCTCTTTTCTCTTTATGATAATTGTTAGTTCAGAAAATACTTACTCTAATGCCATTCTCAGATTATCCCAAACAGTAGCCACTGCCATCCATCACTGGACCCCCATGATAAAAACTTCCGGGAAATTCTAATCTCATTAAACAAGATTACAGGTAATTACAGCTGATGTCATTTCCCCCTTGCATCTACATGGACAAATAACCTTAAATCAAGCCGTGATTTTGCTAGTGCCCCAGAAAAAGAACTACGTATTACAAAATATTGATCAGACTTTAGGTAATTCTAAGCTTAAATTCCACACCCTTCATGAGGCTATGGGCCAAATACTTGCCACTTGTAAGAGACTAAGAGAGTCCAAATATGTAACCCAGTTAATGTAAAGCCTTGGTTCTAACCTTATATAATGAATAACTTCTGTTTCTTGGATCTGCAAGTGCCCCTACCAAATACTGTGGCTTTGCCATCAGGATGCTTGGTCCTGTTTACTTTAGAATAATCCCTCATGCACTTTAGGAATACTATTCTGAGACTTATGTGTATGCAGACACTCCAATTCTATAAATAACCAAGTCTATTCAACTCAGATGTGAGCTCCAAAATGAGGCCACCCTTAATTATTCAGGCACTCTACCTGGGGGAATTAGTGACTCATTGTTTATGCAAACAGAACAGTGTTCCCAAATAATAGAAATCATTGAATTTAAAAAAACATTACTAACTCTAACAGAAGTTATTAATAATACCACCTCTGCCATAAATGGAACACAGATTGGTCTCAACTTTTTGGCACAATTTCATTGCTGAACAATTACATTGCTCTATGTTTCTTGTTGGTTGATCATGGTGGTATCTATGTCATTGCTAGTACTTCTTGCTGTAGTTAGATCAATGAAACAGGCAAGATGGAATAGGTTATACATCACCTTAAGGAAAAACTATTGGACTCTCTAAAGTTGATCTTCACGGCTATGAGATTTGTTCTCTTGGCTTGCATTGGGCAATTGAGGTTCCTGGTTCCAAATCATCTTAGAGTGACGATTAGTTGTTACTATTTTCGTCATAGTGATCATTGCACTGGTCCATTGGACTCTATCCAAAGTCTTAGATGCTTCTGAATAGCCACTATCTTGTCAGGTAATCACCATAATGATACAACACCTAAAAGGTCAAGAAGAACTTGCAATATAGTTGACTATGGAGATGACTGATAATTCCTCAGTAGAGAAGATCTGGATCTCTAGCCTTCCCTCAATTGGGCAACCTCTTGTAAGTGAAAGAAGGGCCCGAAAGGGAAATGGAAATGGAAAGTGGCCAGATTACATGTGATGACAGAATTGACACTCTTATGAGACTCTGGAAGCCAAACCACAAGCTCTGCAGCAATTAGCCCAGAACAGTCAGAACACGATCAACACATGCCAGGTTTTCTATTTTTTTGCACCTTCTTCCAACTCAGGACCAACCAGAGAAAGCCAATATGCTCCAAAACCAATCACATAAGATATCTTGCTTCCGGTTAACCCACCTCCATCTTCGTTACACCGACAACCTTCAATCAGGCATACCTAAACCCTTCCCTTTTTCACTATAAAGCTTTCCCACTCACCTGACAGCCTCTGAGTGTCTACCAAACACAAGCAATGGTGGATAGCTCCCTAGCTATGCCAAACTCTGAATAAACAGCCTCTCTTTATTCCCATTTAAGTGATCCTCCTTTATTTTCACAATGTTCGTGGTTCATCCTTGTAATGGGATTCTACGTCACTGGTAAAAATAATGAAGTAGATTTGTGTTCACATATATGTAAAATTCTCCAAGATATATTATTATTTAATGTAAGTTTCAGAACACTGTATTTTATATCATCTCTTTTGGGTAATAAAAAAGACACATACATCATCAACAGCAGTAATATTGTAGAGCCACCTGGGGGTGAGTAAGAGCTCTTTTACACTTTAATTTTAATCTCTCTGTACTGTATGAATTTTCTACTCATAAGATGTCTTGTAAATTCAATTTTGGTCAGTTTTATTTCCTTTAACGATGTATTGGGAATATTCCTAGATGGTGGAACATCTCCTCCTTTTAGTTTTTTACATTCCTAGAAGTTCCCCAGGCTTCTTGGAATGTTTAATTTAGAATTCCAGGGAGCCAAGCAACACTTCCAAAGATAAGAGTCTCTGCAATTAAAATACAGCAAAGGCATCCTAGAATTAAAAAGCGTAAGGGTTGTTGAGCTCCTAAATGTTTCCATTTGCAGGAAAAGATAAAGTCATCTTACAGTGATAACCTGATCAACCTCAGTTTGATGGTGTAGAAAAATGTTTGTGCTTCATGTAAAACTACTCGTTCTTCAGAGTACACCCTTCCATGATCTGATTTTGATTCTACGGGGGCACTTTAACTTTCCTTGTCTTTGGTAGATAACTGATGGCAATGCAAATAATTCTTGTCTATAGACATGCAAATAGTCTGTCCTTTGAAGAGACAACTGTCCCCCTATCCAGAATAAATCTAGTTTTGCATAGATTTGCAAATTCATTTCTGTATTTCTGATCCATAAACATGGCTGCTATTTTACTTTGAACTGGTTGTAACTTCTGCCTGGATCCCTCATTAATAAGAATTAAATCTTTGATGTGTTCATTTTATATCTGTATGAGAGTCATGATTTTAACTTTTTTAGAATGTTTTCAATGGCCTGTGCTACCAACTGATGGCGAAGAGAAACAAATGCTTTCTGTGGGCACTGCCGTTAAACATTGAGAAGCTCCTTACACAAGTGGAAGTATAAGTTTGTTGTTAGTGCCATCGAGCATAAATTTCATTCTATGGGGAGGAAATAAATGTTTGACCAGAGATTAATACATTACAGTTGTTTAGAAAACTATGAGCAAAGCCTATGACAGACTTTCAGAAATAATAAAAATAGTTTAAAATTTTCAAATTTCTTAAGTTTGTAATAAAGCTAAATAAAGGCTTTGACTAGCTTACACCAATCATGGTGGACCTAATATGTTTGTGCATATGTGTTTGCATTTGTTGTTGTTAGTACCATGGAGTGCATTCCAACTCCTTGGGACCCTGTAGACAGCAGAGTGGAACTCTACCTGGTTTTTTTGCTCCATCCTCTCACCTTCCAACGCTTTATCAGACAATGCTCCACTGCTGTTCATAAGGTTTCCATGGCCAAATTTTTGGAAGTGAGTGGCCAGTTCCTTCTTCCTAGTCTGTCTTAGTCTAGAAGCTCTGTTGAAACCAGTCGACTCTGGGTGATCCTGCTGGTATTTGAAATCTCGGTGGTGCAGCTTTCAGCATCACAGCAACACAGCTGCCACAGTATGACAACTGACAGAGGGGCATTGTGGTTCCCTGACCGCTCTCACCAAAGCGGTGAGAGCACCGAATCTTAACCACTAGACCACCAGGGCTGGCTGTGTATAAGTTATCTGAATCTTATTTTGTATCTTCTCTATAAAGTGGAAATAATATTTCTCTCCAGAGTTCTCGTTATGATTAAATGAGATAAAATTAGTTCAATGAGAGAACTGAACGAGGCAGACATGAGAACAGCCGTTCTTAGAAGTGAAGAGCCTGTGCTGACAAGGTGACTCGTGGCGGGCCCAAAATAGTCTCAGAATGGGGGCTGGCTGTGTCGTTCTGGAAAGACAACTGTGTGATTAGAAGGTTGGGGCTTTGAGCCAGGTAATATTAGCCGGACCTCCAGAAAGAGAGTCAGAAATTGTGTTCAGGTGCATGGCCAATGATTTGATCCATCATGCCCACGTAATGAAACCCAGATAAAAACTCCAGACATCAAAGCTTGGTCGAGTTTCCTGCTTAGTGATACTCATTTGTCTGTATGCTGGCATGTCCTGAGAACATGGCAGCTTTACATTTAGGATCCTCCCAGACCTTGCCCTATGCATCTTTTCATTTGACTCGTCATGATTTGTATCCTTTATAATGAAATTGTAGACATGAGTATAGTGCTTTCTTGAGTTCTCAAAATCATTTGCCCAAGGTCAACATCTGCTAAGATATGAGCTGAGACTCAAATCTGGCCTGTATGTCTCCATAGCTCCTGCTCTGGACTACTCATGCCATCTTCCACCAAGCCTGAAGCTTCTCGTGTTAGATACATTCACCAAAAATAGGTTGTGTTAAATTGGCTTATTATTAACTTACTCTAATCCTCATAATAATTATGATATATTGATATGGGAGATTAATAGATATGATAGATTAGTTGATGAGTTTTTAAACATCTACTCCTTACTGGTACATAAATTGTTATGTGAAATTATTGTTGCAAATTGCTAGGCCATTCCTTGGAGGCAGACGACCTACAAAACTGATTTAGTACTTGTGTAAGCTCTTCTTTCCTTATGGCGTGGGCTATTCATCCTTCCTCTCCACAAGTTCCCAATTATCGTTACTAATGGGTGTGTCCAGACCCATTTCATAATAATTTACTGTTATCCCCATGAAATAACATTTCCAACTCTCCTTGAATGCCAATGGGTTTGAATTTTTTTAATTTAAAAAAAAGAAAACTTTATTTGCAGTCTAGCATCTCTTTACCTACAATACAAGTATTCCACACACCCAAAATGCAAACTGCTCAGAAACTCTTCCAAGCCCAATGGGTACATAAGTTGGCCAAATTTTGTTGACCATCACAAGTCCCCTTGGGCTGATTTATTCCCTTGTGGAGATTAGATATGGTCTACTTTGGTGCTGTCCCCATGCTGGATGTACACAGGGAGCATTTCAGTCAAAAGAGAAGGAAACTGTGATGTTGCATGACAACTTCCATGCCAGCCCCAGCTGTTTCTGGCAGAAAGACCAGGACTCTTAAATACTGGGGTGTTCTCTCTCCCTCCCCAATGGACATCTGAAATTAATACAAGCTCTTGAAGAGCTGAAAGTTCACAGATTTCAAAACACAACCTCTTAGATCTTTGAAAGGTGGACCCACGAATTACATGGCAAATAAAATTCTCACGTTGTAAAATGAGAGTCTCTACTTCCTTGAAGCCATATTTAGGCAAAGTGAAGACAATATAAGAAAGCTGATTTCAAGCACCATATAGGCACCATCAAGCTTGATAGCAAGCTCCTTGCCCTACTCATGGCTTCATTCTGTGGGAAATTGCCACCCTCACACTGTAGGCCCTGCCCAGGGAGCAACCCTAGGGGGTTCCTTACATGTAGTGGGCTTATCGTGTAACATCTACACACCTTTGCTATGATCCAAAATACCTGCTAGAACCAAAGCAACAGGGCCGAGAATCCCAAGGCTTGCCATCCCACCCGGTAGGTGACAAGATAAACAAAAGCTCTGCTTGGCCGATGATGACGATAATCAACTTACCTCACTGGATTTTTATTCTTTGGGGGAGAATTCAAACCAGAAATACAAGAAGAAGGTTAATCAACTGGTAGAAGGTGCAGAGTTGAAAAATATACGAAGAAGGAGCAGTATTGATGCCATGATACAATAGAAGCCATGGATGAGAAAGATGAAAAAGAGTTAACTGGGGGAAAAAATTCACAGAGTATGGGAGATAGATATACTTTGGTAGCAACAAGAATGGTAGAAAGAGAGAGTCCAGCATATTGGAAGAGAATCAAGTTCCTGTTGCTGAAGATGCAAGGTACTCTGTCTATGAAAGACACCACATTAGACACTTCCACTTCCTGAACCAGGGCAGTCACCAAAATGGCAGTTTCTACCGCTATTCCTGGGATCCCTCGAACCTGGTCATGAAGCTGATTCCTGTCTCCTTTGTCTCCATGTGACTCCTTATTAAAAAAAAAAGTCTTGAGATAATCTAAGAAAGTTATCCTTGCCACCGAAAGAAATTGACACTATCCGCCTTATTGATACGTAAAGGCGATTTCTTCTATGATGACGTAAATGAGCACCAGTTGTCTATATGCACCTTAACTGATTCAAGAAGGAAAATTTTTCCATAATTATAATTTTAAAACTTGAAAAAATGAAATGATTATTTTATGATGTTTTTCTTTTCTCACTCAACTTTTTTTTTTAGGAGGAGGAGGATTAGCCCTGAGCTAACATCCACTGCCGATCCTCTTCTTTTTGCTGAGGAAGACTGGCCCTGAGCTAACATCTGTGCCCATCTTCCTCTACTTCATATGTGGGACACTTGCCACAGCATGGCTTGATAAGTGGTACACAGGCCCACACCTGGGATGTGAACCGGCAAACTCCAGGCTGCTGAAGCGAAGCACATGAACTTAACCACTACGCCCCCAGGCCAGCCCCCTCACTCAACTTTTTATTTTGAAAATTTTCAAAACTTTGGAAAAGATAAAAGGCTTGTACAATGAACAGCATATATTCCTCACCTAGATTCACCAATCATTAAAATTAAGCCGCATTGGAAAGTAGGCTGCAGACAATATGACATCTTAACTCTAAATACTTCAGCAAGTATCTCGTATGGACAAGAACATCCTTTTACTTAACCACAATACCATTATTACATATAAGAGCACAAGGTACATTTTACATATTTTATGTATGCAAAATATATATGTAAAATACACATATGGTATGTGTGCAATATGATACATATATACATACAACATACACTAACAGATATAATATGATTTTGTTTTTCTTTTTTTTAATCCGGGTTACACTTAAGAGTTACACATTGAATATGGTTGATATGTCTCTTTTTATGTAGAACAGTGCCCAAAGAGTCTTGGTCAGTCATCTCACAAAATATCCCACATTCTGGGTTTGTCTTATTGTTTCCTTTTGGAGTCGTTTAACTTGCCCCTCTATTTCCTGTAACAGGAAGTTTAGTCTATAGACTTGATTAAATGCAAGTAAACATTTGTTTAAAATCATACTTCACAGATGGTATTGTATACTTCATATTGCATCACTTCAGGAGATAAACGCTATGAAGTTATCCCACTGTTCATGATACCGAATTTTATCACTTAGTTAAATAACAATGTTATCACTGTCTGCCATTATACAAACACGGATTTTTCTTTGTAATTGTGGGATGATAATTTAACACTGTGAATCTTTTACCCAGTGATTGTAGCATTTATAATGACACTTACCAAACCAATTGTTTCACTGATATCTCATTTCTCCCTACATTTGTTCACTAGAATATTTCCTTGGTTAAAAAATAAGCGCTTTTCTTGCCCCCTCCTCTTTCTCTCTCTCTTTTATTATGACTAAATATTCATGCATCTTTTAAAAATTCAATGTGTCATAGTCAATTGCTATCAATATTCTTTTTGGCACTTTAATTTTCCCAAAATTGGCCAGAGGGTGCCTTTCTAAGGTAGCTCCCTTTGACATGATCCCACTGGTCTTCCAGCTTTGTCTTGTCTTCTGGCAGAAGAAGATGACCAAGACTCACCTTGCACTTGGCTCCACACAAAAATCAATAACTCCTCCACAGTTATTTTCTGTTTAACTGTAAAAACAATATCATTAATTCAATAATACCACTTTAGTTTTTTACTAACCAGCTGGAAGCAGCAATAATAATAACCACCATTTGGGGAGCTATCACTAAATGCTGAGAGTTTTCCCCACTGTGTCTCATCTAATCTTTGCAGGTGAGAGAACTAATATTTTATTCATTTTATGTATAAGAAAATAGAGGCTTGGTGAAATTAAGGAATTTCCTTAGGGTCACAGAAGTGTGTTCGAATCTAAAGCCCATAGTCTCTTTTTGACTTTGCCAAAGTCTTTCTCAGAGACTTACAAAGAGGGACTCACCTTAGGGGCTGACTTGGTCTGAAAAATCCATCTATGTGAACATTCAACGTCCAGTTATTGAGTAGGTGAGATATTAAACAATCAGACTTAACTTTTAATAATGAATTCCTAAAGTCCACAATAAATCATTTGCTCAAAGAGCTAAAATCTCAGCATATTATCCCCTTATAACAGATGTTCCTACTTGAAACTTGTAATGCCTCATAAATATAAAAAGTTCCTTCCAAAGGTATCTAACCAGCATTCAGTTTATATTGGAGTAAATCTATATTGGTGAGAAAAGTATTTCACGCCTCACCTAAATTGCGTAATTGATACTTTTGACCATAATTAAATAGAAGAGTTAAAAAATTGTAGCATAAATTACACTACATAATTTTCTAAAAAGATTTCAAAAAGTGTAATCAATGACTACATTATCTTGATTGGGCTCTCATTTCTCAGGCATGAAAAACCACCCAATTAGATGCCCACAATTAGAAATGTTGGCTTTAACCACCAAAGCCTGATCTTTTGAAGGCCACGAACACAGTAATCACCTCTGGCCAACTTCTGCATGTAGAGACCAATATGACCACTCCATAAATGCAGAAACCAAAAGCTCTCCCACGACTTTTATCCCATGACCTGGCACTATATAATTATTGATATTCTCCCACAAGCCGGTGTTTCTTATGTTATATCTCTACACATAGCAAGTGCCTTACATTTAATACATGCTTTAAAAAACATTTATTAAGTGATTAGAAAGCAGTAATTCAAATACTGATCATTGTAGATCGAACATTCATATGGTATTATTTGTGAACCCGTTAATTAAACAAATATTTATAAAAGCATTGTCATGATACAAAGCAGATAATAATCAGTCTATAACTCTAAAAATCATAGGATCTGCAAATTAAAACAAGAGTCAGATACCGCTACACACCTATTAGAATGGCCAAAATCCAGAACACCAACACTAACAAATGTGAGAATGTGGAGTAACAGGAACTCTCATCCATTGCTGGTGGGGATGCAAAATGGTGCAGCCACTTTGGAAGATCATTTATCAGTTTCCTACAAAATTAAACAAGCTCTTACCATACAATCCAGCAGTTGCAATCCTTGGTATTTATCTGAATGAGCTGAAAAATTATGTCCATACTAAAATCTGCCTACAGATGTTTATAGCAGCATTATTCATCATTGCCAAAACTTGGAAGCAAACAAGATGTCCTTCAGTAGGTGAACGGATAAAGAAACTATGATACATCCAGATGATGGAATATTATTCAACACTAAAAAGAAATGAGCTATCAAGCCATGAAAAGATGTGGGAAAACCTTAAACGCATATTACTAAGTGAAAAAAGACAATCTGAAAGGCTATGTACTGTATGATTCCAACTATAGGACCTTCCAAAAAAGGAAAAACTATGGGGACATAGAATAGTCACTGTCAAGGGCTGGGAGGTGGATATGGATGAATAGTTAGAGGACAAAGGAGTTTTAGGGCAGTGAAAATACTCCATATGATATTATAATAATGGATACATGTCATTTACACATTTGTCCAAACCCATAGAATGTAAAGCCATGTGTTTGCAGTGGCAAAAATCTTATTAAAAATAATGAATTAGTGCTATACCTATTGATTTTTAGTAATTCCCACAGGTATTTTTGAGTGAGAAGAGCAAGACATAGAGATGGTAAGATCCCCTTTTGTAGAATAAACAATAATCCTCATATATGTAAGCATATTTACACGCACATTCCTAAATAGGACTACATGGTCAAGGATTATACAAAAGGTTAGGCTAAGGTGAGGACTGGACAGAAGGATGTCTACCTAAAGAAAACTATCCTTTCTCTGCTTACAAAGGATGAATACTAGCTGCTATTGAGGATATTTAAAATAGCACAATATCAACCATCAATAAAATTCCCAATGAGGAATTCAAACAACTAAAGTTTGTCAAATCGACCACTTTGGAGGACGTAGACTTTCTGATATTTGTGTATGTATATAATTATTTGGTCACATTTATTTATAGTCTCACATTTCCAAAGTAGTTGTTATATAGCCCATAAATAAGCAATAGATTTTTAAAACCTTCTATTTCGAACAAGGAAGGTAGTCTCTTCCAGTCTACGTCCTCAGAGTCAGTTCTTTGGGTGAAATGACATGTCATCTCTGTTTAGTAAATTCTAGCTTAAATTTTGGAAGGTAAAGATGTCAAAAGCTGGAATGAATAGAAATACAGCAATTGGAAAGTAAAAGTCAGTTTTATATATGAAGACATCATAATCCTGCTGGAGGAAAATGAGAAATACTATATGTAGCAAAATTTCAGAGAACTATATTACAATGTAAAGAGCAGACTTTTGATGCATTTGGGGGCATGGGGTGAATTTGGAGAGGTTTAAAATGAATAGTTAATTTCACTTAACTTCAGACCATTGCATATTTACATTCAGTGACCCTGTCTCCTAGTCTGAAAGAGGACAATGCTAATTGAGCACTTAACATGTGCCAAGTACCGTTCTGTTTGTACATCATTAACCACCACCTTCCAACAACCACCTAGGAGATCAATGCTATCATTATCCCTATTTAAAGATGAGGCCTAGAGAGGCTATGAAATTTGGCCAATGGCACACAGCTAGCAACTATCCAGGGATTTGAAAACAGTCTTAAAACAATGATGAGATACCACTACACACCTATTAGAATGGCTAAAATCCAAAAAGCTAATAGTACCAATTGCTGAGAAAGACATAGAGCAATAGGAACATGCATTCATCGCTGATAGGAATGAAAAATTGTACAACCACTTTGGAAGACAGTTTAGAAGTTTCTTGCAAAGCTAAACATAGTCATACTATATGATCCAGCAATCATTCTTCTAGATATTTATCTAACTGATGTGAAAACTAGTCCATGTGAAAACATGCACATAAATATTTTTAGCAACTTTACTTATAATTACCAAAAATTAGGAGCAACCAAGATGTCTTTAAATAGGTGAATGGATATCTGCCGGTGTATCCATACAATGAAATGCTATTCAGTGATAAAAAGAAACAAGTTATCAAACTTACGCATTCAAAAATATCTTGCACGATTATTGCTAAGTGAAAGATACCAGTCTGAAAAAACTATATGTTATATGATTCCATTTACATGGACTTTTGGATAAGGCAAAACTTTAGAGTTGGCAAAACATCAGCAATTGCCGGGCTACTGGGGAAGAGTCAGGGTTTAACAGGTGAAGTTCATGAAATTTTTTAGGGCAGTGAAGCTATTCTGTATGATTCTGTAGTGGTGGATATACAACAGTATCTGTGAAAACTCAGAACTGTATACCACAAAGAGTGGATTTTAATGTATGCAAATTTTTAAAAAATAATCTAGGAGATCAAGGAATCCCAGGATGTGACAAAATAATCTGAGTGCATCATAAATGTATGAAACAACCTCATTGAAAGGACGGGAAAGTGAAGTAGTGACCTAAGTAGTTTTGGAAATGAGTGGAGACCGTGAAATTTTTAAGCAAAATAAATATGCATGGACATAGTACTCTAGTTGGTAAAGTTGTTTCCCACGGGGATACAGGCTAACAATTCTGAAACCACTATGCATGTATGCGGAAATTGAACAATTAGGTAATGGATGGTAGATAGCGGAAGCCAAGTTTCTCAGTGTTGGCATGGAAATTACAGACAAGCAAGTGTGGAAAGCTAGAATGATCCCTATCATATCCTGGATTAGAATTGGAGGCCTCAATATGAACTCATGCTAAGCTTATGTAAAGACAGATACACATACAAATATTTATAGATAAGAATATATTCATGGATTAATATACACACATACATTTCCTCCTCTGACAGTTGAGACGATCTAGAAGCAACAACACCCCGATAGCAATGAGTAGACCTAGCACCCAGATCTTGGTCTCTAATACATTTCTCCAATAAAAGGAACCAGGGCTCTTTGGAGAGTAGTAGCCCCTGTAGTTAACGATAAGGTCAGAAAGAGACACAATGGCAATAAAGGACTGAAGGTAGCAGGAGATGGGATGTGAGAGTATAGCACTTCAGAAATGATGGGTAAGTTTGCAGAGGATCACGCAATCTATTTGTGCTCCTGAGGGTGAGGTGCTGATTGAAAGTGAAGGTGAAAGCAATATAGCTGAGAGGATTAAGAGGCTGTGAGGTTAATGTGGCCCAGGGAATGCAAGTGTAGGCATAGAGATGAAGGCTGTGAAACAAGTAGATATCAAAGTCCTTGAGGGGGAATAGTGTCTTCTATGTTATTACTTCTGTTGAACCTGCCAAATACGTTAATGTTGCCAGAGAATATTAAAAATAAATTCAAATTAAAGTATTTGGGGAAGTGATACCATATTAGTTTTCATGATCCTTGTATTCTAGACTTCGAAAGTGATTTGGTCTTATGACATGGCAACTCTCTCTCCTCTGAAAAAAAACAGAAATGAAAACGGTTAATGAAATATGTCAAAAAACGATATCAAAATTTCTAATATGGTAGGCTGTGTGGTCTAGGCACCATGACACATCAGATGCGACGTTCTACCAGCCAATACGTGGGGAGGGCTTTCAGCATTACTCAGAAATCTGATAGGCTACCCCAACATTTGGGGGTTGAGGAGGGAGGGTGGAGCGGACTTGAGTCTGACTTCACTAGGAAATTGTAGAGGGCTAAACTCTCCACTTACACACTGAGTCTCATCCCCTTTCTTGAAATCAAGGACATTGCTCTGACAATTCTCCTTCTGTCCTGCAAAGAAGAACATAGTTCCGTCTCCTGACTCATTTCTATTTACACACAAATATGCTATTATTACTTCCACATTAAAAAAGAAGGGTTCATTCTCTCTTGATCCTACTATCCCTTCCAGCTACTGTGCCATTTTCCTATGCCCCTTTATAGGAAAATTCTTCATTCTCCGCACTTATCTACCAGTTTCTCTTCTCCTGTTTGTTCTGAACCCATTCCAATCAGGTTTTTCCTCTTACCGCTCCATCAAAACAGCTCTTGTCAAGGTCAGAGATCTCTACGTTGCTAAAAGCAAAAGTCGGTTTTCTCGTCTCCTTTGCAATATTTGACACATTTGAACACTGCTGCCTCCTTGCAATAGTCTTTAATTGGCTTCCAGAAACTTACACTTTACTGGTTTCTTTCCTACCTCACAAGATCTACTCAGCTGTCTTTGCAGCTTCCTCCTCTAAGGATTGGAGTGTTCCAGAACTTCGACCTCTACTCTCTATACTCTCTCTCTTAATGATTCAGTCTCATGGTTTTTTAAATACCATCTATATGCCCATAATTCCCAGATGTAATTTTTTTATATGGCCCTTTCCCCAAACTCCAGGCTCTAACTGCCCGCTTGATATCTCTACCTGAATGTGCAACATGTGTAAGACTAAACTCCTGGCCACCCCAGACCGCCACGCCCCACTCCATAATAATCCATCTCAATTAATGGTTACTCCATTCTTCTGGATGCCTAAGCCAAAAAACCTTGGATTTATCTTTGACTCAGGTCTTTCTCAAGCCAAATGCCCAGTCTTCTAGCATATTCTGTCAGATCTGCTTCAAAAGATATTCAAAAGCAACTGTTTCCCACCACTTCCATGTGACCAAAGTGATCCAAGCCATCAGGGCCACTTGTCTGATTCCTTTCCTCCAAACTTACGTTCTACTCCAGTTTATTCTACCAGAGTCTATTCTCAACCCCGCAGCCAGAATGGTCCTGCTAAAACATGAGTTGAGTCGTGTCGTTTCTCTCCAAGCTCTCAGAGTAAACACCCAAGTCTGCCAATGGCTTTCAAGGCCCTACATTTACTGACCCAGCCCCTTTCTTACCGCACTTCCCTTCACCCACTACTTGCCAGCCTTACCGGCATCCTCCCGGCTGTTCCTCAAACTCGCTCAGGGCTTCTAAACCCTCTGTTCCCTCTTCATGGGACATTCTTTCCCCAGGCAGCCGCTCGTTTCTCAACCTCAGGCTCTTTTGTTGTTTGCTCAGACATCTTCCAAATGAGACCTTCTCTACTAACATGTTTTACTAGTTAAAATTGTACCCCCCACCTCAGCCCCTGGCAATTCCTAGTCCCACCCTACTTTTTGTTTTTCCTCCTAGCACTTGTTGCATTCTGACATAGCTCTTTTTTTGAAATTTATTTCTAACTATTCTTCCACTCCTAGTATATAAGCCCTGAGGAGCATGGAGGGGTTCCATTTAATGCTATTTTCCTGGCCCCAAGAGCTGAAACTGATTCTAAAAAGTACTCCACAGATAATGGTATTTGTTGAATGAGTAAATGTTTGAAAAGCAATGGAGAGTGTAGCCTGGCTAACCATTTCGTAATTGGCAGGTTGACCGTAAAACCCAGCCCTTGGACACATCTGCCATTACCTTGTCAGGGAGAAAGAAGTGTTAGAATCAAGGGAGAGCTTCTCAACAGAACACTATGCTTCTAGGAAAGCATGCACTGTTCCAATCTTATATTCTTGTCAAATAATGTCTTGTGCAAGCCCAATATTTCCTCTTTGTGGAGAGATGTTTGGCTTCCCAAACAAAGAAAATTTTTTCTTCATCTTCCTTTAAGTACAGAGGAAAGAGTTTTTTGTTCCTAGAAAACTGGACTTTAGTGGTTGTCTTAGGTCATGTAAATGTATGGGCTATATCTTGTTAAAGTTACTTTAGAGTTCAGTTGCACATATATTTATTGAACACATGCAATAGGTTCATTTATTTATTTAATCATCAGATAATGATTAATTGTCTAATATGTGCCAAGGAATGTGCTGACAACTCAATATAACTCACAAATTTATTTTACCAAATTTCAATTTTTATTACAATAAAAATTATATTAAAAAACTGACACTTTGTCCCTTTGATCAGCATGTCCCCATTTCCCCCTCCCCCAGTCCCTGGCAACCACCATTCCACTCCCTGCTTCTAAGAGTTTGACTATTTTGTATTCCACATTGTTATGGACTGAATGTTTGTGTCCCCCCCAAATTCATACAATGAAACCCTACTCTCCAGTGTGATGGTATTAGAAGCGGGGGCCTTTGGGACACAATTAGAATTAGATGAGGTCATGAGGGCAGAACCCCCAGGAACAAGATTAGTGCCATTATAAGAGTCCCAAGAGAGCCTGGTTCTCTCTACTCTCTGCCACGTGAGGACACAATGAGAAGTCAGCAGTCTTCAGCCCCAAAGAGGGATCTCACCAGAAACCAGCCATGGTGACCCTCTCCTCTTAGACTCCAGCCTCCAGAACTATAAGAAACAAATTTCTGTTGTTTATAAGTCACCTCGTCTATGGCAATTTGTTATAGCAGCCCAAGCAGACTAAGACACACAGGTGAGTGAGACCATGCAGCAAAGTTTCACTTGTGCAAGACGAATAAGTTCTGGAGATCTAACGTACAGCAGTGTGACTACAGTTAACAATACTGTCTCGTGTATTTGAATTTTGCTAAGAGGATAGATCCTAAGTGTTCTCACCACAGAAGAAAAGAAAAAAAATGATGACTTTGCGAGGTGAAAAATATGTTAATTAGCTTGATTGTAGTGATTATTTCGCAGTGTCTAGGTATATCAAAACATTAAGTTGGACACGTTAAATTTTTGTCCATTAAACTTCAATAAAGTTGAAAAACCATATAAAATAAATACATAATTATTTTGGACTTTAGAGTCATTGTATTCTACATTTTGTATGCATATTAATTCTGAAAGTGAATAATGGTCCCCTGCATGCCTTCTAAAACTATGCCTCTGGGCATCCCCAGGGCATCTCTTGATGCTCCCATGCTATGTTTTTATGGTGAATGGGCAATTACAACAACTATAGCCTGAAAAGAGCACAGTAATCAGGAGCTAGAGCCCTCAGGAATGATGATCCGAGTCACGCTATGAAAGTCTGGGTCATATTAGAAGACAAGCCCCCTAAGTCAGAAGAGGATGAGAGGAACCTTGGATGAGGAACGGAGGCAGAGATGATAGACATCAGTTATAGCCTTTGGACGACTGTGGGGAGAGGAATGACTAGAAGTCATCCCACTAACCCTCCAGCCACCATTTTGAAGAAGTTGTGACTAGACGAGCAGACCTGACGCAGGACATCTGAGCAGCGAGAGGAGTGCGCTTAGAGGACACTTAGTGCTCCTCCCCGACCTCCTTGGATCCCTTGTACTGTTTCTGTGAGGTCCACCCCAAGCTTTGGTGTCTATTTTCCTCCAGCACTTGACACTCTTTTTGGAGAATTGCTCTCAGGGTTTCCTGGAGCCCATTTGTTACAGACATCCCAGAAAGCAACAAGTGCTGGGGCTTTTTCACCCCCTAGGGGCAGCTCTTAGTCAATGACTGCCAGGTAGGGACTAAGAAAGACTAGCCCCCTGGCCTCCAGTGGAGACAAACTGAGGCTAACCCTCATACCAGAATTTCCCTACAGAATCAAAGGACTATCCTTCAGTCCTCTGCAACCGACTCGTTTCATCTCTATCCCTGCCCTGCTTCTCCTACCCTTTACAGATTTCTCCTAGGAACACTTGCCTAATAAATCATTTGCCACCAATACTTGTCTCAAAGTCCACTTCTGGGGATCCTAATCCAAGTCACCCTTCTTAATTCATAGGCAAACCCTCAGTGATACTTAGCAAACGACAATATTACTTTCTAGAAGCGAGCTCAGAGAGTTTTCTCTCTTCCAAAACATATATATAATTTTTTTTGAGGTAGATTGGCCCTGAGTTAACATCTTGCCCATCTTCTTTCTCTATTTAGTATGTGGGATGCCTGCCACAGCATGGCTTGATAAGTGGTGAGTAGTTCCGCACCTGGGATCCGAACCAGCGAACCCCAGGCCACCAAAGCGGAGCACATGAACTTAAGCACTATGCCACCGGGGAGCCCCTTCCAAAATATTTTTTATTGATGGAATATATACAGTAGTTCCCCCCTTATCCATGGGGGATATGTGCCAAGACTCCCAGTGGGAGCCTGAAACCACAGATACTACCAAACCATAAATATACAGTTTTTTCCTGTAAATACATACCTATTATAAAGCCTAATTTATAAATTAGGCACCTAAGAGATTAACAACAATAACTAATAATAAAATAGAACAATTATAACAATATACTGTAATAAAAGTTATGTGAATGTGGTCTCTCTCTCCAAACCTAGGCCTGAATCTGTGGCACCATCCCTCACTTGCAGTAAATGGCTTGGTGTCACTCTTTTCAGGGATCCTTGCTGAGGTCTTCACAGAGGCTCAATGCTTGCTGGCACAACACGTTGCCATCAATCTGAACACATTTCTTATTTGTGTCTTCCACCCACAAATTTAATACCTTTTCCATCTTAATTAAGCACTTATCACACACACTGTAGGCATAACTTTCACAGTTTGAGAGAATACAGCAAAATTAGCAGGAATTTCTTCTTTCTTCTTCACAATTTCATGGAGAGAAGATTCGTTCTTACCATAGATCTTAGCGATCTCAGCATATGATTTTTTTCTTTCCTTATTAAGCTGAGAACTTTCACCTTTTCACTTAAAGGAAGCACTTTTAGGCTTCTCATTGGCATATCCAAATGGCCAACATCACTAGTCTTGTGCTTTGGGGCCATTATTAAGTATAATGAAGATTACTGGAACACAAGCACCGCAATACTGCAACAGTCAATCTGATAAGCAAGACTGCTATTAAGTGACTAATGGGCAGGTAGCGGATCCAGCGTGGATGTGCTGGATGAAGGGGTGAGTCATGTCCCAGTTGGGACCAAGTGGGATGGCATGAGATTTTATCAGCTACTCAGAATGGCACGCAATTTAAAACTTATGAATTATTTATTTCTGGAATTTTCTACTTAATACTTTTGGACCACGGTTGACCGCAGGTAACTGAAGGCAAAATCGCGGATAAAGGGAGACTTCTGTAAGTGGGTTCGTGTGTGTTTTAAATTGCAAGGGAAAAATGAGATAAAACCTTTCAATACTCTGGAATATTCCTTGCTTCTATTGAGAAGTGATCTTCTTTTCATATTTCCTTCTTCATACTTACATGACTCTGCAGCCCCAGGGCAGCTTTCTTTTTCTCCCTCTTTTGTTCTCTGAATGAGCTCATAATATCATGCTATTACTCTCACTGTGGTGTTCAGTTTCGGCAGCTCAGTTTGAGCCTGCACTTGCAAAAAATGTACTTTCCCTCTTGGCTCAAAGCTGGGATGACGGCAGCGTTGTCTTCGAGGCGGGGCTCAGGTTCCACCTGCTTCACTCCAAGGTGCGTGTCTGCCCAGAGGACTGTGGTGAGCCCAGGGAAGTCAGCCTGTCTAAGCTCGTCAACACAGCCAGGCCTGTTCACTCATCTGGCCCGTGCAGGCCAACTGCCATAGGGAGAGAGGAACACAGCCCTTAGAATGAAAAGATTCTATGCTGGAAGGTCAGGCACGCCCTCCTGGTCCAATCCTTCACGTTCCAATGAGGAAATTGAGTCTGCTCAGGGTCACAGGCTATTTTGGTGCTGGGTCTGAGATTAGAACCAGATGTTCATACTCCCAGTCTACCCTGCTTCATACAGGACTAGATTTTGTCTCTTTCCCTTGAAAGAGGCCCCTTCAAGTTTCCGCCTGTGACAGTAGTGGTTTTCACCACTCCCTATATGGGAAAGACAGATGGAGATCTTCCAGGTGAGTCACAGCTTCAGCTTTTCATTCAGCAAATGTCTACACTGGGTGAGGTTAGACATGTCCCTTTCACACCTCATTGACCAGAGAACGGCCTGATGTATAAAATGCTCCGCGAAGAAGAGGAGATGGGAAGACATTGGTACCTTAAATTCTAAAATGGGAACTCCCTGACTCTAAGGCATTACAGTCACATGGCCAGCTACTCTCGCGTGACCTGTACCAATGGCCATGTTATATTTTTTCTTCATTATTAACTATTTCCACAAAAAATAAACTTGTAAATAGTCGACTGCTTTAATGATTTTCATTATTCCAAGTTCTAGTGTTTTCTTGACTTTAAGCAGCTATATTTATTAGTGATAACAATAGTCATTGTTAATAAAGTAATAATTTCTTTGTTCTTGATTTAAATGGATTGAGTTAAAAGTGAAATATGCGATTTAAATTTCAGCAAAATAGTAAGTAGAATCAGGGCTCAGGAAAGGAAATAAACTGCATTTCTTATTAATTATTATTAATAACAATTATTATTAACTGAAGTTATTATTTGTAAAGCATTGTGGTGGTTAATTTTTTGTGTAGACTTGACAGGACCAGGGGGTGGCCAGACTTTTAGTCAAATGTTAGTCTGGATGTTTCTCTGAGGTGTATTTGGATGAGTTTAACAGTTGAATTTGTAGACGGAGTAAAGCAAATTCTCTTCCCCAATGTGGGTGGGCCTCATCCAATCAGTTGAAGGCCTGAAAGTAACAAAAAGGCTGACCTCACTACAGATAAAGGGGAATTCCTCCTGCCTGATTGCCTTGAGCTGGGACATTGGTTTTTTCGTACCTTCAGACTCCAACTGAAACATCAGCTCTTTGTAGATCTTGAGGCTGCCAATCTTCAGACTGGAATTACACCATTGGCTCTCCTGGGTCTCCAGCTTGCAGATGAGAGATCTCAAGATTTGTTAGCCTCCATAATCACATGAGCCAGTTCTCTATAATAAAGAATTATACTTATTCATGTTTCTATTTTTCTGGAGAATCATGACTAACATAATCACCTACTATATGCCAGGCATTATTGTTAATCTCACAACAAAGCAATGGGACACATATTATTCTCCCCATTTAGCACATGAGAAAACAGAAGCTATGTAAGTTTCAATGATTTAACGGGAGATTACATAGTAAAGAATATTCCTAAAATTCAAACTCACGTCTGTCTGCTCTCAAAGGCTGAACTCTGCATACCACCTGCCTCCCCAAAGCCTCACACCATTTTCTTTCCAGCTTTGCACCGATCTTTCTAAAATGTCTTTGTTCTCTCTTCCACTTTGGTAGGACAGTGGAATGGTCAGAGCTGAAGGCTTCTTTGATGCACTGGGACCTCGCCATGTCTCAGGACTGTTGTTCCTGAACATGAATTTTTCTTGTACAGTTCTGTGTGTGTAACTGTTTTAAGGGGAGAAGACTGTCCTAAATCGGTACTGACCACAGGCTGTGACCTTAAATACTGCCTTCCCCCTGATGTTAGGCATAGACCATGCAGGATTGATCCACACATTGATGCACCTATGTCAACAAAAAGCACACAGAATTTTAAACTTCCAGGCCTGAGTCTGCTCTCACTTATAGCTCCTCAGCAGCTCCACAGAGCCAAGGCCGGATTTCCATCTGGGGACCATAAGTTTCGCAAAGGAGCTCCATTGGCCTGTGGTAGAGTGCTAGAGGTTTTGTCAGAGCCAGCACTTCACTGGGCTCCATTGTACACAGATATAAGGCTGAGTCTCAAATACAATGGAAGTGGAAGATGGACATATCGTTTCACTGGGTAATAGTTTTATTCTTGGGAACTCTCTTTGAAGTCAAGGAGATGAATGCCTGCAACAGATACAGAGCGCAGAGTGCAGGGGAGAGTGGCGCTCATGTGTCACTCTTAAATGCTTTCAACTTGGCTATTTTTAAGTCAAATGTCTTCAAATATGTCAAAGACACTTATTCTAATTAAGAGAAAAGGCCATGGAAAGTTGGGATTTTTTTTTAACTAAGCCAATTTTTTAGCCCTGTAAATACAATTGAATGCGTCTAGAAACTTTTGTTCAATTATGAAAACCACATTTTTCCATCCTCATGAGTGGCTGACCCAAATTTCCCCATGTTTAAATATTTTAATACACATCTACATGTGTAAATACATGTATGTACATGTGTGTCTGTGTATATGGGTATATGTGTATCTGTGCAAGTTAATGTATAATGTGTATGTTTACGTATTTACCTATGTACATCAACACCAAAGTATGGGAAATATTAATCCCAAAGCGAGTTTTCATAGAAAGTTCCAAACACTTTATTAGTAAGTGCCATAACGAGGATGTTTCTACTTCAATGCCAAAATAGAGAAGCAATAAAATTATGTAATTATGTTTCATTAAAGGTACTTACAATATTTTGGATAAATAAAATTGCCATCTTGAACTGTTAATGACTTTTCAAGTATAATAAATTATCTTTGGCCAACTTGCTAAAGCAAAATCTCCATGAAAACCCACACATATACACACTCACACAAGTTGTTTCAAAATAAGAAAAAGAAATTGCTTATCACCTTAGAAGTAGTGTTGGAAGTGCCAGTTGGAATACTGAAAAATCAACTAATCTAGAAGGTAAATGTGAGTCGTAAGAGAGATACGAAAATATAGTATTGGAATACGGTTAGCCATTCAAGCCCAAAACATTGGGAATTTGTTTTGACAAGGGCTTTTAAGGATGGTAAAAACTGTGTGTGGATCAAGGACAAAGGTGATGATTTCATAAAGACTGGAGAAAGTATGTCACGGAACAGTGAGGAAACTTGACTAGAATTCAGTGTCCTGAGAGACATGTCAACGAGTAGGAATGGGCCAGATTATGGAGACTTTACAGGCGTTCAGATTAATACTGAGGATTGAGGTTTAGTCAGTTTTTTACTATGAATGATATGGTATGAATGTTTTTTGAGGAAAACTGATGTCATCATTGGAGGCCAAAGAGAGATTAGCTAGAAGGTTTTCTGACACCCAAGACTAGGTTAGGTTCACCTGATACACGCAAATGTAGGCTTCTGCTTCTTCATTCTATTTGTCACGCTTAAAGTTACTTCTTCTGTGTCTCCTTTTGCCGTTGGACTGTAAACGTCCTGAAGGATGGAACTATTTCTTTCTTATCACTGTAACCACTGTGCCATCTAGCATATGGCCTGGCACATAGTAGTTGCTCAATACTTACCTTTGAATAAGTGACTGAATAAATGAATGAAGCTATTACTGAATATAGTCCCACAAGATAAAAGATTTGAACTACAATTATAGATATGAAAGGGAAAGATACTGCAAACACTGAAAATTAGCTTAGCATGGTTTTATATAGAATATGCAAGGGGTGCTGAGACAAAAAATATTAACTATTTGCATGTGGACAGAACTTAAGAATTGACATAATACTTTCACAAATAGCTTAGCAATTTTGAGGTACTCTGCCCCATGTTTCTGACCTGAAATAGCTGAAATATGTTGATGTCATTGACAAAAGCCAAGAATTGAGCTGCAGCATGAGTTTAAAAAGTATGACAAATTCGGTTGCAGTCAAGTTGAATTTGAAAACAAGACAGCATATTGACATGTAAATTTCTAGTATTCAGTTGAACATATGGAACACTCAAGTGAAAGGATGGGTCTAGAGATACTAATTTATAGCCTTTCAGTCATGAAAAATCATGAGAAGTTTTCAAGTGAAAACCAGATCAGTTTAATAACATGTGTTCATTAACGTGAATTAAAAATTCACTTTAAGGTAGGTATCAGTTGCGTTTGTCAGTTCATGTATTCAAGGAAACTAAATACTCCTATTAGTTTCAAAGTTAATATTATTTTTTTAATTAATAGAAATGGAGTTAGAAATCTAGACAAAGGCCTAAAGTCCAAGTTATAGTGCACCTGTGCTGACTAACCTTGCTAACTAGTATTTACATTTCCACCATAAAGCAGTGGAAATCGTAAAATTCCACTTTCTTCAGAAAGGAAGATATTCCTGATTTTCCTCCATGGGATAAGTACAATACAGTGTTTTCTTCACAGTGGAAACATTTGCACGAAAAACCAGCAAACTAATGCCTATCTCTTGCACACAAGCATTATAAGGGCCTTTTGAGGCAATGGGTATTGATGGAAACAAAATTTGTAATTTCTTTTTCTCGCTTTCTCTCTCTCTCCATCCCTCATTCTCTCTCTAGGAATTGAATCAGAATCATGGTGCTATGTCCACAATTTTCTAAGAAAATACCATAATTGACTCAGAAATGATGAGTCATGTACAATTTACAAAATCGAAACTACTTAAGATGTCTATTCCTATCTATATATATCCTTCAAACTATATTCATATTCTCACAACCTGATTTTTTACAATTTCTACTATAATGCTTTTAAATTTTTTTCCAACTTTTGGTGAGGGAGCATACTTTTGGTTAGGATTATTGCTTATAATTCACTTTTCTGGTTTTCATACACAGAAAAAAACATATTGAAACCTGCCTGTCAAACACTTTGCAATTTAACAGAACTTTGAAATGAAAAGTTTTCCAGAAGTTTTCAAAGTGAAAAGTATGATCAAATGGCTTAAGCCAAAGCCAAGATTTCAACTCGAGTCTTCACCATTTTCTTGGGTTCTGAGGTTATTAAGAAAAACATGACAGGCAATTTGTAAAACTAAATAACACAGTTTTTGGAAGAAAACGTCCTTAGATAAATTAGATTACAGTGACATTTCACTGAAACATGAATCGCTAGACTATGGAATTTAATAGATGACACTTGACTTAAATCCCATCCAAGAAGTTTGTTATCGGAAGTAACACAAGTGCCTCCACATGGTGCATGGCACAGCCTCACCTAGAGAGTTCGCTAATACAGCAGCCTCTAAGGACAGCATGAAAGCAGCTCTCTCTTGGGTTTCGAAAACCCTTGCACAATGAGTGATATTTTTCAATCTCGCAAGCGTTACTTTTTCAGTGAAGTCTTTCCCATCCTATACAGAATTCCATTTAGAGTACAGTCACCAGCCTTTTCTAACTCTTTCCTGACATTTGGGTGTTTCTCAGGAATGCACAGTTCTGAAGGGCTTGTTTACAAAGACAGATCTTAAATGTGGAGGAGGCATGCCCTAGCATGGTGAGATTTTAAGAGTGATGAAAGAGTCCTCTCCCCTTCTTCATTCCAAACTGACTCTCTTATTTGCCTGCTTAAATTCCCACCCAAAGTGATTGCATTCAAGTGATTCTCAGAAAAATCTGTAGGTCATGAACCAGAATGGAGCAGGAAGACATTGGGAGGGAGAAAGAGATGAAAAATACGTTCTTAAGGTCCCTCCTTCCCTCTTTCCTCCCTCCTCCTCTTCTTCCTCCTCATCCCTCCCTGCCACTCCCTCTCTCTTCCTCAATCTCCCTCGAACAATGAGATTAGAATGTACGACCGGCAAAGGGAATGTTAACTCATAGGCCTGGGGCCGTGCGCACTCCAGCATCAGCACCAAAGACTCAGCACCAAGAAGTGGACTGAGCCTTAAAGCTCTGCTCATTACAATAAGTATTTGCCCCAAAAAGTGGTGTAGGGGATTTTTTTTGTCATTGTGGCTATTTGAAAACCAGGAGTAGGAGCACTTTTATTTGGTCCCTTGTTTGAATTTGGTGCTGGAAGATCCAGAAAGACATCACTAGAAGTGTGATCCATCTGATGTGGAAGCTTGTGTTCATTTACCTTCTGCAAGATTGGGACCTTAGTCACTAATACATTATAATTAGCTTTGAAATGTAAAGGCTTAATAATTGTTCTAATATTTTTAATACTATCTGCTTTCCAGGAGCTGGAGCAGGGATCTCCAAAGCGGAGCACACAAATGACAGGAGGTACAAGGCAACCCAATGAGAAATGAGAACATATAAGCAGCTGTTGATTTTTAGATCAAAAATGAAAAATTAATCTCAACTAATATTTAAAGTACTAATAATGACATCTTCACTAGGTTCATGTATCAGGTGCCACTCATCACACTAAGTACATGAAATCTCCAGAGAGGGCATTTCATAATGATAGGGGTTGGCAGTGGAAACTTCACTCATTTGATCACTTTCAACTTATCAGTCAAATGAATCAAAGTATCTGGACATCATTTCTTTAATCCTCAAAAAGTGGGAAAGCAGCTTAAAAAAGATTCTTGGCGGGGATGGCCCCATGGCCTAGTGGTTAAGCTCAGTGCACTCTGCTTCAGTGGCCTGGGTTTGGCTCCCAGGCACAGACCTACACCACTCATCAGTGGCCTTACTGAGGTGGCAACCCGCATACAAAATAGAGGAAGATTGACATGGATCTTCCTCAAGCAAAAAAAACAAAGAAAAGAGGAAGATTGGCAACAGATGTTAACTCAGGGCCAGACTTCTTCACCAAAAATGAACAAAAAACATTCTTGGCGATTGAAGAGAGTACTAAATGCAAAAGACAAGGGGGCTGGCCTGGTAGTGTAGTGATTGAGTTCGCACTCTCTGCTTCGGCAGCCTGGGGTTCACAGGTTCAGATCCCAGGCGAGGACCTAGCACCGCTCATCAAGCCACACTGTGGCAGCAACCCACTAAAACAGAGGAAGATTGGCACAGATGTTAGCTCAGTGACAATCTTCTTCAAGCAAAAAAAAAAAGAAGAAGAAGAAGACGAATATTCAGAACAGATGTTAGCTCAGGGCCAATCTTCCTTACAGAAGAAAAAACAAAAACAAGGCTATGACAGAACTAGCTCCTCTTCTACTTGGGGAACAAGCTGTTTCTCAATCACATCATGAGATTAAAAAACAAGGACAGTTTTCATCAGATATGACAAGAAGCCCTGCAAATGAGATGACAAAAAAAAATCATTTGAAAGAAGGATTTACCTCCACCAGTATCAGCGATGAAACTTGTCTTAAATGTATTCGCTAAAGATGAGATGAAGGAGAGATCAGAGTGAGCAAGAAATTTAAAAATATTATTGACTTCATCTGATGCATTTTAGTTTCTATTTTATGTTGTTTTTTATAAAATAAAACTCTCCACCTGCCTTTTAGATTTGAGAAGATATTAGAGTTTTTTGCATGAAAAGTTAGATTAGATTTGTAAGAAACTGTGGAAGCTTTCGAATTCTATCGCCTACAAAATTCTTTCTAAAACTTCCCTGATACACGGCCCTGCCATGTTGTTACATGAAAATTTCCTGGCTGAATATCTCCACTGTGGGACAGCTCAGAATTATCAGAAAATTCTTTCCTTTAACAAGTTGAATACTGTGTTCTTATAATTTCTTTTTCTATATCCCACTTACTCCAGTATTTCCCAGGTTGGATATTAACAGTTCCTCTTATAGCATGGTTTTTTATATCCTTTACTATTTATTCCTTTCTCATCTCTGAGTGGATTCCAGTTTGCCTCTCTCCAACTCTAAGAACTCAAAGCATCCTTTGAAATGTTACCTAACCAGGGTAATAGGGAGTAAAATAATTGTCTTCCCTTCTCATTTAGTCCACAAATATTAAATGAGAAACTACTTTGTGCCAAGCACTTTTCAAGGCACTGGAGGTACAGTGATAACAAGATAAACTCCTGCTTTTATAGAGCTTAGACTCCACTGAAGCAGCCATAGAGAACTAGCAAAAATATAAAAATAAACAAGAAAAACCTACATGGACACAAGAGCCAGGCAGAGATGTACAGCAAGGAGATAGGCCAGAGAATGACTTAGTGGCTAATTTGAATTGGGTGGTCTGGAATAGCCTTGCTGAGGAAGGCTACATTTATGCTAAGATCTGGAAGAAGAACTTGCCAGGCAGAGACACAGCTTGTGCAAAGGTCCTGAGGTAGGAAGTGGTTTAGCCTTGAGAACTTAGAGCAAGTTGAGTAGGGCTGGAGTAGGGGAAAGAAGGGAAAATACTATAAAATGAGGCTAGAGAAGCAAATAGTGACCAAATAATGAAGGACCTTGTATGACATGTCAAGAATATGTAATTTTGTGCTGACTTTATACTTACAGTTATCCAATAATACATCTCTCACTGCCTCCATTTCACATTCCATGACTATTTATAGCTGGGCTCCTAATCAACACACCATCGATACAAGTTCTAGGATGTGCCTTGTTTAGTTACACTTCTTCTCTCTGCTCTACGAAGCATTTGATCATTGCCACATGGAGGCAAGCAAAAGTCATTCCTTCATAATCCAAAGAATCTGTTGATTCTTGTCACCTAGCAGTCCATCACATCGCACTTTCTCATTCAATGCCTGGACCAAATAATATTTCTAAAGGTCTTCAATTAAAATTGAAGGCTATTCCTGGAAATGGCAAAATAAAAAAGTCTAACCAATGTTTAATATCCTTTTATTTGGAATTCTTGAGTGTCTTAAATATAAAAAGAATAACAGGAAAAATAAAACCAAGGGGTAACAAAATTAAGGTAGGAATTTAAATTTTATAGTATAAGTGTTGCAATAAGCATATTAAAATTAGTTTTGCTTGAAATGTCATTCGAGAATTTCAAACCCCTCACAGGTCTCTCTCTCAGCCACCTCACTTTGAAAAATAAAATGTTCAGGGGGCCAGCCTGGTGGTGCAGTGGTTAAGTTCACACATTCTGCTTCTGCGGCCCAGGGTTCTCAGGTTTAGATCCTGGGTGCAGACATGGCACCGCTTGGCAAGCCATGCTGTGGTAGGCGTCCCACATATAAAGTAGAGGAAGATGAGCACGGATGTTAGCTCAGGGCCAGTCTTCCTCAGCAAAAAGAGAAAGATTGGTGGCAGATGTTAGCTCAGGGCTAATCTTCCTCAAGAAAAAGAAAAGAAAAAGAAAATGTCAGGTTTTCATGGCTTGCAACCTTATACCCACAAAAACAGAAATGGTTTTTGCTTGAATTTCTTACAAAAGGAATTTGCTGGCCTATTTCCTTATAATTACTGTACACTTATTCCTTGATTAATGGCTTATATGTTGACATGTAATTTGTCGTTCGTTTTACGCATCTAAATCTTTCCCTACTATAAATAAAAGATTTGTGTCAAAACTCAACTTGGAATCTTATTTTGAATAAATTATTAGAACAAAGCTAGAATCACTGGTTAAATACTGGTCAATCGCAGGTGAACATCCTTTGACTGTGTATTTGGATTGATCTTCTTTTTTCCTAAAATTACTATGTAAACCAACATTGTTGGAAAAACTAGTTTTTCATCTGTCAATGATCCTACAAACACTGTCCCATAACTCATCCTTTCACTTGCGTGAGAACACTTGCTCTCCTCCAGTACTTGAGTACTTTTACTTTTTGACGATATTTTGGCCAACATCTCACTCAAGACTGGTGACCATTTTTAACACTTATTAGTCTAACAGTGGAAAATGAAACTTCAGTTCTTAAAATTTGGGCTTAAATTTATATATGATAATAATCTAACTTTTTGGTGGGGTATTCCAAGCATGCTAGTTGCGTCTCGCCAAAAAAATTCACATAAAGTCCTGGCCCCCAGTATCTCAGAATGTGACTGTATTTGGAGATATTGACTTTACAGAGGTGATTAAGTCAAAAGAAGTCATTAAGGTGGGCCTGAATTCAATGACTGGTGTCCATATAAGAAGAGGAAATTTGGACATAGACACGTACAAAAGGAAGACGATGTGAAGACACAGGGAGAAGAGAGCCATCTAGAAGCCAAAGAAGAAAGGCCTGGAATAGATCTTCTCCCACAGTCCTACAAGAAACCAACCCTGTCCATACCTTGACTTCAGATGCCTAGCCTCCAAGCCTATGAGAAAATACAGTTCTGTTGTTTAAGTCACCCCGTCTGTAGTATCTTAGTATGGCAGCTCTGATAAACTAACACAGTGGTTTCAGAGAAAAGTTTGTGAGGATTAGAGATCACTCACATAATTTAATGTCTTATGAGAAGTCATTTTCTGGCTACGTATCTTTAAGAGCACATAAAGTAAATACCACAAAGTGGCATTAAGAAATTGAAATAGCAAATCGAAGCCAAAGGAAACTTAGCACCATTTTGTAAGTTGAATTCACTTTCACCAAATCACATGATACTGTCACGGATGACATTTGTGAAACATTCATTTTACCACCCATTAGCATTTCTCCCGAAGACACTAACTTAAACTAGTAAAAGAGTACTCACTCTCTCCTACCCATTGACTACCAAAAACATCTTCATTTTATGTCTGCTCTTCTTTGTTACACCTTCTCCTGAGTCCTTTAAAACACTGTGCGGACAGACCTCTTCGTTGCAAAAGAGCTGAATAGAAGAATTAGTGATTCAGTGCTTTCCTTTCTTCTCCATTGTCAACAATAATTAATGTTCCTATCAAAGTAATACGGTTTTAATGCTGGTTTGGGTTGCTAAGGACTACGGATAACATGCAAATCAATAGAACATTAAGGAACCATGATTCCCACAAACCATAATCTGAGATAAATACCATATGACTCAGTAAATCTAAGGAAATGTCTCTTAAAATTCTAATGCCAACTTGCAGTGCCAAGCAAATGCCAGCAGTTTCAGACTCATGAGCAAGGAAAAACTAGAAGTCTGTGAAACTCAGAAAAAGTTACTGTCTGACCAGCAAACTATTTTAACTTATGCTTGTTAACTGTATTAACTAAAACTTAGGATCCTTCTTTTAGAAGGAAACAAACAACAACAAATGTTCATTTTCACTCCTTGTAAAAAATACAGAGAAAAAGTTATGTTAGGATTTTACCCAGGATTTTAGAGAAGGTTTATGCTAGAGCAAACTACAGGAATTTTGAATGCCGTAGTGAAGTAGGCTCTTCTGTCCTTGGAGATGGCCGATCATCTTACCCATAAAATTTGCTATTTGACACGTTTCTAAACTGATCCATTCTCCCTACAAGACATACAAAGTCATACTCCCCCACACATACCTAAAATAAAGGATAAAAGGGTAAAAACAGAGAGGTGGGGTCAGTTTGCTGTGACATCCAAGGGGAATACCAATCTAGTAAGAGGAGGGTGGCCACCACGGTTTCTAGGCAGTGACCATACTCACAGTCACGTGTCTTATGTCACCACTGTTCCAAGTCAATGATCTATTTTATATCAGTCTCCTAACAAGGGACTATGGTTATTTGAGACCTAGAGACTCCAGAGAAGGACTCTGGAAAGGGCTGAGAAGACTATCATGTCCCCGGCTCAATGGGCTAGAGTTTGGAACAGGGCCCAGTGAGGACCAGGAACAGTAACCAGGAACCTAAGGCGGAAAGTCAGATATACGGACTGAACAAACAATGTGGTGGATGAGCTGTCTGCACCTGGGCACCCACACTGACCCATGACTCAGTGTGACTACGTCAAGAACCAAAGAGGCCAGCTACAGACCACACACTGTGGTGGGTACGGGCTTCTCTTGTTCCATGCAGAATAAACCCATGCCAGGGCTCAGTGACTGGGGAGGAAAGGCAGGGTCTAACCACTTTTGTCTGGCGGATGAATAGATACATTTACGTCTACCATATTTTTGCTCGTTATTAAAATGGGCCTTAGCCTTTTACAAATCCACTTACTAAGCCATTCACCCAACTTACCGAAATCAACTGAAGAAGAGTGACATCACCACTGAGCTCTGGCTACACATCAGTAGAAAAGGGTAAGAGAGATTAGATTGGAAAACAAACAGGTAAGTTCTGCAGAGCTCTCTTGTTTCAAGGTTAAGGTTTATTTCAGGAAAAGGGTTATTCAAAAAGTTGGCTATTCCAAAAGAGAGTGGCTCTTAACTGATATTTATTGAACTCAAATTAAAACAAGCCCAGCAATAAACATCCTTTTGGAAGATTTTTGAAAATATTATTACATGTGGGACCCTAAAGATACTGCAGTCTAATTCATTCATTTTGCTTATGAGAAAACTGAAGTTCAAAGAGATTCTTTCTATTACCTTATTTGTCAAATAAATAGAATTATACCATGATTATTTAATTTTTAGAAGACTCAAAATGTTACACAAACTTTAAAACACCATACAAATATAAGGTATTGTTATTATTACTATTCATAACTAGAAATAAGCTTGTAAATAGCTTGAGAGTGGTCAAATTGAAAAAGCTACGTGAAAAAGCAATTAAGAAATTTCCACTTCCAGGGGCTGGCCCTGTGGCCGAGCGGTTAAGATGCGTGCTCTGCTGCAGGCAGCCCAGTGTTTCATTGGTTTGAATCCTGGGCGCGGACATGGCACTGCTCATCAAACCAGGCTGAGGCAGCGTCCCACATGCCACAACAAGAAGGACCCGCAACAAAGAATATACAACTACGTACAAAAATCTTTAAAAAAAAAAGAAATTCCCACTTCCAGCCAACATAGAGTAACAGGGACTGATTTATCTTCCCACCTGAAGCAACCAAGAACAGGAAAAATATGTGAAAGAACAGGTTTTTAAAACTGGCTATCAGGCAACGAGAGATGACAGATGAGAAACAATTGCCCAGATTACTGCCTTGAGAGATTTTTCGAGCTCATGGCACAGTGAGCAGGAACATGGGCAGAGACTAGCAGACTCCATGAGTCGAGGACACAGAGCTCAGAGTCTGGGAAGACCAAAGCAGGTAGTTTACAGGACAAAGTACTGGATGCAATTAACAGCAAATTATACATTACAGATGCAAACATTAGTAAAGTTAAAGCCATATCAATAGAAACTATCTAATATGAAACACAGAAGAAAGAATCCCCAAAGTTAAGAATGAACAGAACTTCGGTGAGCTGTGGGGCAACTTCAAGCACCTTAACCCAAGTGAAATTGGAGAACCAGAAGTAAAGGAGAGAGAGGAGGATAGAAAAAATATTTAAAGAAGTAATGCCCAATTTTTTTCCAAATTAAATGAAATCTATAAGCTGACAGATCCAAGAAACTAAAAAACTCTTAAGCACAATAAATGTGAAGAAAACTACACCAAGCCATATCATAATCACCTTAATTAATACAGAGGAACCAAAATAAGAATGATAGCAGATTCCTCTTCAGAAATGAGATAAGAAGAAACACCTTCACAGTACTCAAACAAAAAAACAACATCAACCTACAACTCTATACCTATCAAAAATATCTTTCAAAAATAATGGCTGAATAAAGACTTGTTCCAACATACAAAAGTTTAAGGTAGTTCATCAGCAGCAGATTCACTTTAAAAGAAATATTAAAGGGAGTTCTTCAGGTAAATAGAAAATGATATCAGATGGAATATAGACAAACCCAGAGGAATGAAGAGCACTAGAAATGTCACTACAAGGGTAAATATATCTATTGAAAATGTCCGTTAAAAGTAAGGATCAAAAAAGGCATTTTAAGATAAATAAAAACTGAAAGAATTTTTTGGCAACAAATCTGCACTAAAAGAAATGTTAAAGGGTGTTCTTCAGACTGCAGGAAACAAATGCTAGCCAGAAACTCAAATCTATGAGAATTGAAGACTGCCAGATATGGTAAATAAGTGGGTAAATATGAAAGACTTCTTTGTTGTTGTTCTTGTAATTTCCTTAAAGACAACAGACTATTTAAAGCAAAAATAATAGCATTCGATGGTGGACTCTTTACTTTAGAGGTAAACAGTACCACAAAAATGGCACAAAGGATGGGTGGAGTGGAAATAGAATTGTACTATTGTAAGGTTATTGCATTGAGAAGTGGCAAGTGTTAACTGAGAACTGTGAAGTGTAAAGTACCCCAATATTGATTCTAAATATAGTCATGTGCCACATGTTTCAGTCAATGACGGACCGCATATGTGATGGTGGTCTCATAAGATTAGTACCAAATAACCTAGGTGTGTAGGAGGTTAGCCTAGTAGGCTAGGTTTGTGTAAGTACACTCTATAATATTCACACAGCCACAAAATCACATAAGGACACATTTCTCAGAATATATCCCCATTGGTAGGCAATGCATGATTGTAGACTTTGATAAGTTTCAGGTCTAGAACAATTACTAAAACTAATAAGAAATATAGCTAAGAAGCCAATAGAGCAAATAAAATAGGTTCTGAAAAAATATTTAGTTAATTCACTATTAAGAAAATGGTAAGGCAAGCCACAGACTGGAAGCAAACATTTGTAATACATATGCTCAAAAAAAGGACCTACATCATAATATAAAGAACGCTTGCAATTTAACAATAATAAGACCACCAATTCAATAAAGAAAAGGGCCAAAGATTTGAACAAACAAAAGAAGAAAGACAAGTGGTCAAGAAGCACATGAAAAGATGCTCAAGATCACTAGTTATCAGGGGAAAAAAAGGCAGTGGTAACTATCTGAGGTGATGGATATGTTAACTAGCCTGAATGTAGCGATTGTTTCACAATATATGCATCTATCAAAATGTACACTTAAAATATATGTAGTTCTTAATTGCCAAATATATCTCATTTTTTTTTAAAAAAAGCACAATGATACACCACTTCAAACCCACTCATAAACTTAGTATGTGACCCAACAATTCTGCTCCTACATACTTAATTAAAAGAAATGAAAATATATACCCACAGCAACACTGTAGATATGTATATGAAAGTTGATAGCAGCTTTATTAATAATAACTAAAAACTACGCAGGATCCAAATGTCCGTTAACAGGTGATTGGATAAGCTAATTGTGGTATATTTGTTTGATAAAATACTGCTCAGCAGGGGTTGGCCCCGTGGCCGAGTGGTTAAGTTCACGCGCTCCGCTGCAGGCGGCCCAGTGTTTCGTTAGTTCGAATCCTGGGCGCGGACATGGCACTGCTCATCAGACCACGCTGAGGCAGCGTCCCACATGCCACAACTAGAAGAACCCACAACGAAGAATACACAACTATGTACCGGGGGGCTTTGGGGAGAAAAAGGAAAAAATAAAAATCTTTAAAAAAAAAAAAAATACTGCTCAGCAATAAAAAGAAACAAACTCCTGAAGTGGGCAGCAGCATGAATCAATCTCAATAACATTATACTGAACAAAAGAAGCCAAGCTCAAAAGGGCACATATTGTGTGGCCCATTGATATGAGATTCTAAAACAGGCAAAACCAGTCTATAATGATAGAAGTCGGAGAAGCGGTTGCCTGGGGCTGGGGGTGCAAGTGATCAACTTACAGAAGGGCAGGAGGGAAATTTCCGGAGTTATGGAAATGTTACGTATTTTGATTAGGTTGGTGGTTACACAAGTGCGTACGTTTGTCAAACTCGCTGAACTGTACATTTAAATGTGCGCATTTTGTAGCATGTGAATTATACTTTGATAAAGTTCATTTTAAAGAAAATAAAAATGTGCTCTGGATAAAACATTTACAGTAACAGTTCTCATTCATACTCCAACAATAGTTGTCGATCATTTTAGCCTCCCCAAGTTTCCACGTTCTGATGTGTAAAATGAAGCATTTGCAATCAATGACTTGAAAGTTCCCTTCCATTTGAACAGTTTTGGAACTTTTTCAAATGCTAAAATTAACCTGTCAAGTACAGTCCATAAACTTTCCATATGTACTGCTGTGTACCTATACATGTATAAATATGTGTGCATATACATATATACATGTGTACATTTATAACATGTGTGAATAAACACATATATACACACAGATATATACACATAGAGAGAGAGTATAAAAAATTCACTGCCTTTTTGTGTGATGTACGAACTTAATGGTATTTATATTTAAAAATAGCCAAAATATATATTTTTTACTTCATAGTTGCAAGGCTGATATGATGTCAATTGATCTTTGCAATCACAGTGAGTTAAGAATTGCTTATTGTTACTGAATTATTATAAAGAAGACCAATTTTGCTTTCTTTTTTTATGCTTATGAGTCCAGATGAGATCATAGTTTCTGCAGAATAATCTTCTGGAAAGGTCCTGCTGCTCAGAACAAGCAAGCATCATATATCATATACCATATTGACTTTTTCAGAATCGCGAGAAACATTTAGCACACCTCACCCTTGTCTTTCAATGTTAAGTGTGTTCACCACCATCACTAGTCATCCTTTACTGAGCATGTGTTCTTCACAGGACATCAGAATGAAATAAATCCTAAAACATTAAAGCAGTGATTCCCGAACTTGCCTGTTTGTAAGAATCACTTACTCCCTTTCCTAAGTGACCTAATGAGTGGAAATCTCTAGAAAGAAGGCCTGAGGTCTATATTTTTTATGTATAGCCCTCCCTCACTCCACCCCGTAGACAATGATCCTCAAGATTAGCTAAGTCTGGGAAACACTGGACTGGTGTGAGAAACCATAGAATTTACCTCAGAATCTCCTCAGATCACTTCTCGGAGACATTTGACACATTTAATGTGCTCAGATGTGGACTGTTTCTTTAAGTCTCACTGGTAATTTAGAGAGAAGGAGGTGAGTGGTAAATGACAACCAGACCACCAGATTCTGGGGCCAAGGGTGTAGTCACCATGGCGCTGTCTTGTGTTATAAATAAGTGTAACTAGGTCCGTTATCGTCAAGCAATAACCTCTACATGGAGCAGATATTTCAACCTGGGCCCTGAAAATCAAAATAAACTGGGCATCTCTCATCCAAAATAGCCAGAACGTGAATTTTCAAAGCCAGGATCCTGATGTAAGCAAATGTGCTGGTGGATGTTGGGTGTGTATCCGATAGCCAACAATTTGAGCTATGCAGAGCAGCTATGAGAGTCCACTGCAGACTGCGTGACAGGTCCAGAACATGGCTCATTTAAAACATCATTTTTTAAACCTCCATTCTTAAAGCCTTAAAGACAAGACTCAGATCTGATCCAGGAATAACGGTAGCCGTCATCTGTAATTTAAGAGGCAGGTGATAATCTCATTTTCCAGCCCTCCTGTCCCTTGAAGGTTGTTTATCTTTCCATAAATCAAAGACTTTCCAGCATCCAGGTTTCCTTAGGAGCCTGGAAGGCATGTTGTGAGCAGATAAGCCAGATCAAGAGGTCAAAGGACAAACTTAGTTCACTAGTCCGGCAAGAATCAATACAGCTTTCTCTCCTCAAAAATGCCCTGTTCTCAGTTTACTCTGTCGGCTTACCAGTGACTAAGGAAACAGGAAGCCACTAGAAAGTAATGAGCTTCTCCAAAGAAAATATGTGGGCCACTCCGACCAATGTCAGTGAGATGGGAGTGCAGAAGGAGACGTAAATACTCTGAAATGGACACAGGGAAGTTTTGACCGCGTTTCAAGCTCTCCCTCTCCCGCGTTTACAGATGGACTGTTTCAGAGGGGCCAGCTGGTCCAATCCCAGGAAAACTTCAAAAACATCATACCAGGAAATGTAGACAATGTCCAACATACTATCTGTGGAATCAGCTAAGGCTTTTTTTATTATAAAAGTTCTGGAAACTCCTTAGTAAATGTGTTAGTAATATTTTAAAAATACTTAAACCTGTTGAATTTTTCCTACTTCTATTATGGCTGATTGGTCAGTCAGAAGTCTCTAATTCAATAATTTCCAAACCTATCTGATGGCCAGATCTTTTAAAAATACATATTCCAAGCCCCACCCTAATTCAGTGGTCTGGGATGAGATTCAGGAATATGGGTAGTAAAAAGCCTCTTTCCTGACCAAATTATAACTGGCATTCGATTTGTTCAACACAAAAGTTGCGGACAGCAAGGCATCAGAAAAAATATGGCATATGCATACCTTTAAGTTATAAGAGTTTATAAGAACCTAAAATACATCCATTTGCCACATTTTTGATCTAAAGAATTCTTTTCGCATGTGGTCTACTGATTGAAGGGTGAAGCCATCTTTCTCGCGTGCTTCACACCCACAAGACTGGATACACCATTGCCGGTTTTAGTTTCTTTGAAATAGAACAAGGACTTAAAGACATTTGAAAGAAATCTGAACATAAGCTCTTAGATTTTTACAGTTTTTTCAATCCCACTTTCCTTATCCACAGACAACAATAAACAAACATTATCACTCTCTTCTCAGTCATACTTTATCAGTTTACATTATTTACGCTGTGTCATTGGTAGGTTTCGGAACAAACACGACGGGCTCTGGAAAGCATTTACATCAAATGGCATGTCAGAAATGCTTTGGAATATTAGGGAATGGGCTTTGAGCTGGGAGATGTCAGCTTGCCGTGGTCGCTAATCAGTATGTTTTGGGGAAATAAAAGAGAAAGTTTGTTAAGCCAGAGAATGAGTTGAATTAATAGAATCTCTACAATATTTCTTAAGAGCTCCACACACAGGTGATTAGGACAATTATCTAAGCTTGGGAAATATTACGCTAAACCAGGGCTTCTCAAACTTGAATAGGCATACAAATTCCCTGAGAGTCTTGTTAAAACGCAGATTCTGCTTTAGGATGTCTGGATTGAAGCTGGGGAATGTGAGTTTCCAACAAGCACCCAGCTTGTTAGGAATCTGAGTGGGAAGGCTCCCAGATGAGATCTTTATTATGTCACGTGATGTTCTTGACGAATAGCTAAAAAAGAGACGAAGCTGTGGCAGCAGAATTGTAGCTGAACGTGGATATTCTTGCATTCTAATCTAAATCTTACTTTAAAAATTAAATGGCTTCTTTTAAACAGAAGAGTTTATTAACTAATGTTTCTCATTAACGGTGTAAAATCTTTCGAATGTTGCCAACTATTTTCTGGACTTAAGTTTCTGTTTAGTAGACAGAAGAGTTAGGGAGCAGTAGCAGAATGCATTTTCATTTTTTGTTGATCTCGACATTACCAATCGTCTTTTTCTGTCCCCCCTACCCCGCTGCCAGTGAACTAGAAATTGAGCTATTTGCTCTTGTAGGTTTTGGCTGACAGGGAAGGAAACGATATTCATTGAAAACCTCATCAGGACACTTCTTTTAATTCTCTCTTCCAGTACTTGTTGTACAGTTTGGTTTAGCCAGTGACAGTAGCTAACACAAAGCCCAAATCTGTAATTTCTTGGCAGTAAATATCCCCAGGATGAATCATCATGGGGAAGACAGCAGTGGAGTTTGACAGTGGGATGAGGAAGAAAAGCAGAAGCAGTCCTCTGGCTGAAGTGGTTTATTTCAATTGTCAATACATCACAAAAGAGACTTTTAGTCAGAGTTTCATTTCCTCCCATTGTGATGGCTCCTACCACGATTGACACTTGATTTGACCCATTTCTGGCAATTCACGGCGTTACGCTAACACTAGCAACCAAACTCTAACCATAGTATGCTCATGCGGTGCACAGGATTATGGGTACTGCTATGGCTATAAAGGGAGCATTTTCTCCATGTGGCCTGAGAGGAATCAAGTCTGAATGCGTGTGCAGGGAGGGAGAGGCAGTTCTCTCTAGAGGTTAGGAACGCAGCCCTCGATTATCAAAAGCCTCCTGGCAGCAGTGTACAAAATCTTGCAGAGCAGGTGAACGTAGCTGGCTCTCCCCACAAGCCAGGATGCTCAATGCCTCCTCTTTAAAGGCCATCATTTACCACTGAAAATCCACATCTGAGACTTTTAACTCCTACTTAGGTGCAAAGTGTTACTCTAAAAGCACATGGCAGTTCCCTTCAAAATCATGGCAAGCTTTTTAGGGAATAGAAGAGACAGAACAAGAAGCCTACTAAATGGGCTGTTATTGGTCAAGTGTAGCAAGACAGTCGTGCCCACATTCCCATGTGTTTTAAAAATATCTACACAGGAGGGCTTTGAGTTTTTGTTGATGGTGGTGGTTGTTTTTGAGGAAGATTTGCTCCAAGCTAACTTCTGCCACCAATCTTCCTCTTTTTGCTGAGGAAGATTGGCCCTGAGCTAACATTCATGCCCATCTTCCTCTACTTTATTTGTGGGACATCTGCCACAGCATGGCTTGACAGGCGATACATAGGTCCGTGCCTGGGATCAGAACTGGCAAACCCCAGGCTGCCAAAGCAGAGCACGCAAACTTAACCACTAGGCCACTGGGCCAGCCCCAAGAGCTTCGAGTTTTTTTATATTGAGAGATGAAGACACTCCCTGCAGTGAATCCTGCTACTTAATCAGCAGGCCAGCTTTTAAAATTCTGTTTCACTATAATATGTAATAAAGATGTTTTTGTGATCTCTTAACTGTGTAATTATCAGAAACACAGTTCCATTCTTTTAGAGGCCAGAGACCCCTTTGAGAATATGATGGAATCTGTGGGCCATTTTCCCAGGACCCAAAAACATCTTCTGCATACAGCTTCCAGGGGTTTATAAAATGCCCTAAAAGACCTTTTTTCTTTATGTGGCTATCAAGTTACAAATTTTCATTCCAATATAATATAGATATTCCCTGAGTCTTTCCAAAGAAAGAGATATAGGTACTAAACACTGTAAACTCCGGCTAAGAAGCCCAGAAACTTCTGTCCCTCTCAGAAAACTGTCTGCTGTCAGCCCCTGGCTCCAGGAAAACGTTGGGAGGGAACAAGAATCACCTACTGTGAAGTTCTGATAGCCACCAGCTTCCTGTGCTGGGGCCGATGGAACGGGCTTCAGTTATGCAAAACAGTTCATTTGGTGCCAACTACAGTACCCATTTCATTGTTCACTGTTTCCGTGTTCGGGAACTCCTCCTCAATGATCGCCTGTGGCGTCACTGCCATTCTGAATCATGCAAATGAGGATGTCATATCCTCTGACTCAGAATGCTTTATTTCATTGAAAATTATTTTAAGAACTGCAAGCAGAGAGTTGGTCTTTGCTTAGATCTGACTTCCAAATACATCACTTTTCCTTTTCCCAGAGATCCAACTGATGCAGAGGGAAACTGGGGAGTATGCAGGGAGGGACCCAGTGGATCTGAGCTGGAGAAGCATGAACATTTGCCAGCAGAGGAGTGCTCCTCTACTGAGAGGCTGTGATTCGCGGTCTTTGCCAAATTTGGTGCAGAAGCTAATAGTACATTTCCATGTATGTACTTTTCTCCCTATTTTCCCCAAGGAAAGGGCGAGTCAGGATATGCATGCATAGCATGCAGGACTGAAATAGACTTGTTTGAGTAGTTCTGTACCCTATTAAGTGAAGTTACTTGGCTTTGTGCATTTTGAGCACCAGCATCCATTCTGGACCAGTCAGGCAGCATCCCCGTAGGCCAACTGTCTTTGTACTTTTGTCTCTATACTGAAACCCTATGCAATGAGCATAGTGATTTATGAAAAAAGATGTTAAAATAGCATTTGGGTCCCAGTGGGCTAGTTGTGTGACTTACTGGCTATGTGAACTTAGGCAATATATTGAACCTCTCTGAGCTTCAGTTTACCTAGCTATAAAATGGGATAATAATGGTACCTATCTCGGAGCATTATTGTGAGGATGTAATTAATTAATATAATACATGTAAACTTCCTAGAACAATGCCCAGTGTGTATTCAGTACTGTCTGATGGTTAGCTGTTATCACTGCATAACTTATCCCTGAAGCATTTCTTTAATTCAGGCGTAAAGCCAGAAGGAACATGTCTTGATTTTGGTTTACAGGACAAAAGACAGTCTGGCATAGACTTTGGAGGCTGATAGCTCACCACACTGGAAAATGCTTTAGCAGCTAAAAGTCAGCCAAGTTCAAAAATCATCTCTTAGCTGAATGACCTTTGGGCTCAGTGTCCTCAATTATTAAGTAATAATAGATTCTTTCTCCTGGAATTTTAATGGCACTTAAACCAAACAAAGCAGGTAAAGCACTTAGCCCACAAGGAGCAAGTGGACAATCAATGTTAGTCATCATAAGACTAAAAATTAACTTAAGCATCAAGGTATGCAAACTATGGAATATAGGCAGTAGGCACCCACTCACTTAAGAACTATTGATATTGCACTTACTATGTGCCAGGCACAGATCAACACACTTCATTTTTTTAAAATCCTTTTATTAGTTCTCCCAGCAACTTCAGGAGACAGGTACTATTACTTTGCCCTACTTTAAATATGAGGAAGCAGAGGCACACAATTACCAAGCTGCACATCCGAGATTCAATCTCAGGTTCCCTTGACGATGCTCTTCCAGTGCTGTCCAATGGAACTTTCCGCAATAATGGAACTCCTCTGTCTGTGCTGTTGACACTAGCTACTGGGCACGCAGGGCAACTGAGTCCTTGAAATGTGGTGAGTGTGCTGGAGGAACAGATTTTTTATATTGTCTGGTTTTCATTAATTTAAATTAAATTTAATAGCCACATATGTCCAGTGGTTACCATATTGGGCGGACATACAGCCCAGACCACCATGTTGCATTACTTTACTAAAGGGCTAGTTCCACTAAAGAGAGAAACTAGTAGGGACCCTTATCCACACTGTTCTTACTCCTCTGGCTACAGTTCCTTCACTCAGGATTTTTATCAGTATTTTCTTTTATTTTTTACATGGCCTTTTCTGATGCACTAATTATCTTCAGTAAATAGAGACTGCTCCAAATGCTCCATTAATAATGGTTCATTGTTTAACTTTTTACCACTTTTGCCAGGAAGGATTTCTCATTGTGACTGATGCCAGATACTATTCTTTAGCCATAGGTCACATGTGGACAGTTTTCTGCACATGCCCGTCCCATGCTTCTCTAGAGAGGGCAGGAGCTCTAGTTTGCTTTCTTGCAGAATGAGCAGCTTTCTGACTGGTGTCGAAACTGAAAATGAAGCCCTGTTGGACAGAATAGAAAGCCATGAAACTAGGCTTTCCCTTGAGGCACCAAATTATGCTTTTACTTTTGCTTCTATTTCATAAAATTAGCTTCTTGGAGCAGGCCTGTCTGATTGCAAATGGCCAGTCCTCCCCTTCTCAACCTATGTGCCCTTACTCCCACTGCCGTAATTTGGCAGTTGTGACCTGTCCGAGCTCAAAGAGATTCAGGAAAAAACTTTTTTAAATATCACATCTTTCTCCTGAGTTAAATCCGTATTGCAGTAGGAAAAAACAATTTCATTTGAATGATAATATATGCAACTTGTTGCCCATTCTCATTTTGACTTCATGATTTTATTCAATTATCTGTGCTATGAGGCTCCATCCAAATGAGCACTGCCCATTTGTAAGCAGGACAGAGTCTGACGGTCACTTTTACCCAAGTCCCCAGCACAGCATCACATGTCATCAGCATTTTCAAAACTGCATTTCCAAAATCACCACTGGCATAATTTTGCTTAGAAGCCACATGACAGGAACCCCACAGAGAAACTTGAAATCCTAAGCAAACTTTCAAAATATGGCATAACGATTATCCAATGATTTCTAAAAGGAAAGGCAGCGGCATCTCCAGGTAGTTCAGCCTGCCTTGCTGTTCTTGGAGTTGATTGAGTAGTTCAAATGCGAATCTCCTGCTAAGTCATTTCCTCTCTTTGTTTGCAGACTGGATTTCCAAGCAGAATGTTCATATCTTTTTCTGTATGTAGACTGACTCAGCCTTGCCACAATTTTGTGGGCGAAGTGGGTACGTACGTTATGTGCTTATCTTACTCATTTTCTAATGATATTAGAATGATGATCTTGAGAGATTTTAATTTCTCTTGTTTTCATTGGATTCCCTCTTCTCTCCCACCTTCATTCCTATTGATGTGTTCATAGGTTATCATTTGGGTGAATTTTGACGCACAATGAGTCAAAAATATCAACACATAGTTTTGATACGCAATTTTTTTTTTCACTAATATAATAGAGGGCAGTTGCCTTGGCACTTACCAGAAAGAAAAAATAAATAAATAAAAAAGAAACAAAACATGAACTTCAGGGTGTTGCTCTCAAGAGACCTGAGAATCCCATCATGATATGTGTAATATTTTTCATCTAGGTGCCATAAACCTCCTCTCATGCCACACAAATGCCTTGCTCCTCTGTCTGAGGTTAGCAGAAGATTTCAGTCAAAACTTGTGTTCAGGGGCTGGCCTGAGGCTGAGTGGTTAAGTTCACATGCTCTCCTTTGGCGGCCCAGGGTTTCGCCGGTTCAGATCCGGGGTACAGACCTAGCACCACTCATTAGGCCATATGGAGGTGGTGTCCCACATAGCAGAACTAGAAGGACCTACACCAAGAATATACAACTATGTACTACGGGACCTTGGAGAGAAGAAGAAGAAAAAAGCTTGACAACAGATGTTAGCTCAGGGCCAATCTTAAAAAATTAATTAATTAATTAATTAAAAACTCACATTCACAGCTCATAAATTTTGAAAGCTGACAAGCCTCCTTGCTGGGTGGGTTTGTATGGTTAGGTAGCTGTGAACCTTAAAACCAATTGTAGAATTCCCTTGTCTGGGAAGCCAAGCTAGATGAACACATCAATTGTGAGTCCAGAATTATAAAAACAAAAGACATCAGTTTTACCCCCCACCACCATCAAGTCTTTCATTTTGAAGCATTTTAATATAAGCATTATGGTTTAAAATTGCTGCGAGTAGAAAAAAAGATCTCTGTGTTCTTGCTTTTAATTTGCTTTGCATCAATAACATTCATATCAATTAGAAAGCAACTTCTTGGGTAGGAGAGAAATAGAATTCATAGACATAGAAATGAAAAGATCAAAAACCATAGGTGTTTATTATTGATCTCTACAAGGCAAAAAGTAGCCGCAAACTTTGGGTGCTATTTCGTGCCATATTTTATTTATTTTTACATTCCTGAAACCTGGAACATGAGTTTATTCAAAAGGCAGGCAATGCACTAGACAGTGGAATACAAGAAGAATAAGACACAATCTTTACTTCAAAGAAGTTCACAGTCTACTTAGGGAGTATGAACATAAGTATTTTAAAAGAAAGTCTTAAGTGCAGTAATAGCTATATGATTCACGAGAACACAGAGGCATCCAACCCATCAGTCTTCCTGGAGAAGGTGGAATCTGATCTGTGATTTGAAGGAAGAGTAGAAGGCAGCTTTGTGAAAAGGAGGTAGAAGGAGAGCAAAGGGACAGGAAGGAGGAGCATGGTGCACATGGAGAATTAAAGTGTTTCCACATTGCTAGAGAGGAAACTATGAAGGAGAGATTCATAAGAGATAAGCCTAGACAGGTCAGAAGGGAACAGATCTTGAGGGCCCTATTTACAGCAGGTGTAATTTAGGATTTTAAGCAGAGGAAAGGAAATGTACAATTTGTTTTGTTAATTTTATTTTTTGTCAAATTTTTTTTCTGCATCAAGATGATCATGTGGGTTTTGTAACGTTAATGTAGTATATCACATTTACTGATTTGCATGTGTTGAACCATCCTTGCATTCCAGGGATAAATCCCACATAGTCATTGTGTATGGTCTTTTTAAGTGGATAGTTGAATTCAGTTTGCTAGTATTTTGTTGAAGATTTTTACACCTATGTTCATCAGGGAAGTTGGCCTATAATTTTCTTTTCTTGTAGTGTCTTTTTCTGGCTTTGGTATCAGGGAAATGCTGGCGTCAAAAAATGAGTTTGGGGGCTGGCCCAGTGGTGCGGTGGTTAGGTTCTCATGTTCCACTTCAGCTGCCCAGGGTTCGCTGGTTCGGATCCCGGGTACAGACATGGCACCACTTGGCAAGCCATGCTGTGGTAGGCGTCCCACATATAAAGTAGAGGAAAATGGGCACAGATGTTAGCTCAGGGCTAATCTTCCTCAAAGAAAAACAAGGAGTTTGGAAGTAAGCCCTCCTCTTCATTTTCTGAAAGAGTTTGAGAAGAATTACTGATAATTCTTCTTTAAATATTTGATAGAATTCACCAGTGAAGCCATCTACTCCTGAGCTTTCCTTTGTAGGGAGGTATTTGATTACTGGTTCAACCTCCTTACTAGTTATAGGTCTGTACAGATTTTCTATCTTCACGATTTTAGTGGTTTATCTGTTAGTTCATCCTGCATGACAAACTACTCCAAAACATAGAGGTTTAAAAGAATGACTATTTAGCCAGCACAGCTGATTCTACTTGGCTCTCACATATCTCTGGGGTCAGCTGGCAAGTTGGCTGGCAGCTAGATGATCCAGGAGGGCCTCACTCACACGATGGTTGGAAGCTGGCTGCCACAGTTCCTTGTTTCTACTCCATGTGGCCTCACATCCACCAGCAGGCTAGATTGGGCTCTTTCACACAGTGGTCTCAGGGTTTCCAGGGCAGCAAGAGCAAAAGCTACCAGGCCATTTGAGGCTGGAGCTCACAGTGTGAACAACGACATGACTATTTCTAAATTTTTCAGGTATCCAGAAAGGAAGCAATTTATGAAATGATTCACTGAGTTTGAGAAAGGGTGGAATCAACAGGTAGACCCTGGAAACAATTAAAATGGGGCTATGGTGGGATGAAGAGCTGCCACCATCCAATGGAAACATTTTCACTCTAAATGTAATTCATGTATCTCTCATCCCTGCTTTTGCAGAAATATGGCTACCTGCAAAGTCTCCTCTCATCACTGCCACCACCAACTACTTCTGGGAGTCCTTTCTAGGTGTCCCATGTGGGCTCAAAAACAAACCAAGTCAGCTAGGACTTACTTGGTGTTCATCAAACATTTCTTTTTTACCTGCCCCAGCTGCCTTCTGATTTAAGTAATATGCCATTCTTTAGCACCCCCACCTTTTGTTCTTGGAAACTCCATTTTCAATTAACATTTCAGCTTCTACTTGACACCTCTGTCAGTTCTGCTGGAAATTATAGCTGCTACCAAGAACAACTACAGTGCCAAATATATATGGTGTTCTGATGCAGAGCAGAGGAAAATGTAGCTCCATTTCTTTGATACTCTCAGGTGGATACTAAAGGATTTATACTGTCCCTCCAAATGTTATACATTTTAGTGAAAATAGTTTTAACAGAATGTACTATTGAGAAGAAAAACTTATTTGTTATTGTTTTTCTTTGGCTTTCTTTTTGGTTTTGGTTTTGTTTTGTTTTTTTGCTTTTAGCATTTTTGTTTTGTTTTTGATGATGTAGACTTATGAAGGAATAAAAATCTCCTCCTTCCCCCACTTTCACTCCGGATAGAAGATGCTAGCATTTGTATCTTTAAAGGTCTAACCTTTCCTTCTAGCATCACTCCAGAGGAGAGTGCACAGCTTTTTTATTTCGGAGCCACAAAGACAGAGTAAGCCAGGAAGAGGGATGGAAGGTGATGTTTTCAGCTGAATTGAGTGCCCCAATCCCCAGGGTGGCTTCTCTGAGTTAGAAAGAAGTCAGTGATGACAGTCTTCTCAAGGAATGGGAATTATGTCTCCCCTTAGCAACCTTACTCAAGGGCAGTAGGACCTCTGAGAAAGGGCTAGATAAAGGTGTGAGAACTGACCACTTAGAAGTCTTCCTACACAGAGCACAGAGACACCCACTTCCTGATGGAGGAGATGACCTTAAATAATGACCATCTCAGAATATACAATGATGGACCAAAGGCCAGAGGATCTTTGTCTCAATCTTCTAGATGGGGAAAGTCTGTTGGGTGCTCTAAAGACCCTAGGGTGGCATGGACAACCACCAAAACATGATCAAGTTTGAAAATCCTACAAACCCTGTTGAAAAGGAACTGAAACTGATTTATCTAACTTAGAAAAATAAACATTGTGGTTTTTACACACAAGTGCAGCAAAGAAATATGGATTACACAACTTCAGCTTTTATTACCAAGCCTTTCTCTCCCTAATACCCAGGCAGCTGGACCTGGGCCAGGGATGAATCTAAAAACAAACAAACAGTAAGCCATGTTCAGAGCAACCACTTCTCTCATACAAGCACTGCTTTATTATCAGGCCAAGCTTATCTTCCTGGATCTCTGTCCCTGAGGAAAAATTCTCTCCCAGGAGATTCAACAGTGTCTATTGCAAATAGACCTCTGTTGTATCTGCCACATCAATTAGGCAAATGTGCCCAGATAGTTCTGAATTCCAGAGACGGGTAACATGGGACTCAAGACCATATGTTGGGGGTCATAGGAAATATCATGCTCAAAAAGTCATGTCCTCTGACTTGTTAGTAAGTAGATCATCTTCAGAAGTTGTATTAGGATGCACTAAATGCTATAACAACCCCAAAATCTCGTTGGACAAATGCATTAAGAGTTTGTTGCTTCCTCACATCACAATCAAATGAGATCAGCAAGGAGCTATGCTCCACGGAGTCATTCAGGGATGCATTTTCCTGCCGTCTTATGGTAGTGCCACTTTCCAAGGATTCATCCTTCTCTGCATTAAGCCAGTGATGAGATGAGAGCCAATGATGGGGCAAGAGCATAGAGGACTGCATTTGATAAGACTCCATGAGTCAAGCCTTGAAGTTGTATGTAGCACTAACATCCAAATTCCATTGCTGCAAATTCAACACACCCTTTTTGCTCACTGCCAAGAAAGCTGGGAATTGCATGCCCAGGAATCAGTGGAAATTCATTTTGTAAACATCTAGCCAGTCTCAAGTCTCAGCCACAGGAATCAGCTCTTTCTCTCTGCTTATGTTTCTCCCTTCTCCTGAATTGGATGAGTTAATGACAAAAGATATCACAGAAGAAAGTATTAAATTATGACTACATTCCAACGACCTGAACAACTTATAGAATCTTAGTTCTCTTTGTGAAAGTTAAATCCTAGAAACAGGTAGATCAACTCCTTATTTTAATAATTATTTCTCAGTGAATCTATAATTTGTTCTGGTGCTTATGATGAGCAGGCAACGTAAAACACTGGAAATCTAATTTTTTACTTCCTTAGAAAGGTACAAACATTGCCTCGCTCCACAATTTTACTAATGTGGTGAGAGATTGGCATTTGAGCTCCAAAGCCTCTCCAGACTGAGGTCACAGCTATGGGCCCCGGAGACTTGGCCTCAGGGAGCCAAACCACAAATCTGAAGGCCTTTTGGTGAATTAAAGGAATGAAACTGAATGTGCATACCCTTGGGTGGGAGTGCCCTCATCAAGGATGCTACAGAGCCTTCTCCTCCTAGTCTGGAAGCCTGAGGAGTGAGTCTACAAGACCAGGCGGGTAATCTACTTGTTCTCCCCTTGGGAGTGCTGGAGATAGGGCAAACTTTCCAGCCAGATTCCTTTTCTAATATTCCATGCTGCACTGACCTTCTACTGACTACGTGCACTCACAAGTCTACATTGGGAAATTAGTTTAGGGAGGGTCTCAGATAAGACTTCTCTTGATATTCTATGAATCCAGCTTATCTTCAGTCAGTCTCTGATTTCTTTTCTCTTCTTAAAGATTGGCACCTGAGCTAACATCTGTTGCCAATCTTCTTTTTTCTTCTTCTTCTCCCCCAAAACCCCCAGTACACAGTTGTATATTGTAGTTGTGAGTGCCTCTGGTTGTAGTATGTGGGATGCCGCCTCAGCATGGCTTGATGAACGGTGCCATGTCTGAACCCAGGATCCGAACCAGTGAAACCCTGGGCTGCTGAAGCGGAGCGAGTGAACTTAACCACTAGGCCATGGCGCTGGTCCCAGTCTCTGATTTCTAGTGAATGCCTTCTTCTCTAAATATATTTGAATTCTTTCATTGATCTCACTGTCAATTTTTGTCCAAGATCCTCTTCAGTTAAAGGCTGCCTAACACAAGCTAAGAATAACTAAAAAGTTTCAGAGACAGTTAAAAATGTTTAGGGATTCAGAAAAAATGACACAAATTTCAAAGAAGAAAGGGTCAAAAAGTGTTTTGAATGGTGTGACCCCTTGAATTTCTGCATAAAGTCACCTGGGCTACTTTTTCACAATGCAAATTCCTGGTTCCCACCATAGACCCACAAATTCAGACTTTCTGAAAGATAGAGCTGAGATTCAGAAGTTTTAAACAAATTTCCCAGGTGATTCTAATTCACAGTAAAGTTGAGAATCACTAAACTAAAGGATGATTGGGTCTCTTGATAAAATACCTTTATCTCAAGAAAGAACCTTCAGCATGTACTTATGGAAGTTTGCTGTCTGTCTGTATCATTATAATATGGGTAACCTAAGGATGACTACGAAGAGAAAGTGTTAAGTGTTCCCCGACTCCACATCTTGCCCCACGGAAAGCCTGATGTCCTGATAGATACCCCATAAACAGTAAGCTGGTTGATGCGTTCAAGCATATCCTGAAGGACACCATGCCCTATCCCTTTCTTCATAGATAACTAGGGAGAGAGAGAGGAAGATATGAGGAGGCAGTTGCCTCTTTCTTAACTCCTCCTTGGGTTTGGGGGGAAATCAGAGAGGAAGGGGAACATTGAACTTGTCCTTCCTCCTCCAAATCTTGACCCAACAGACTCTCCCATAAGGTTGTGAGGGTGTTCCAGTTATCTATTCCTGTGGAACAATCGACCCCAAAACTTAGTGGCTTAACATAACCATGTTATCTCCATAGTTCTATCAGTTGAGTGAGTTCAGGTGGATGGTCAGTCTTGGTATTTCTCATGTAGTACCAGTCAAGTAGCAGCTGGATCTGGAGATCTCTGAAGGTTCATGGGCCAAGTGTAGAAAATGACTCCCTCATATGGTTAAGAATTGACGCTGAGTGTCAGCTTGGGGCACATCCAGGGCTATCAACGAGAGCACCTGCATGTAGCCTCTCCATGTGACTTGGGCTTCTCACAGAATTGGTTAGGGTGTGGGAAGTCTGAGAAGGACTGGTCCAAGAGCAAGCATTCCCGGCAGGAGCTGCAAGACTTCTCATAAACTAGCCTCAGAAGTCATAGAACACTCCTTCTAATTCATTCTTTTGGTCAAGTAAGTCACTTAGGCCAGCCTAGATCCAAGAAAAAGGGAAATAGGCTTCTCTTCTTGATGAGGGTAAGGTCATATTGAAGAAAAACACGAGGGTGCGAGATACTATAACAGCCATCTTTGGAAAGTACAATCTTCCATAGAGGGTGTCTCTGAAATATGGTGCAGATCTTGTTTTTATTTTCCCACCAAGGGTATTGGAAGGGAATTAAAAAGGTACTTAAGATTCTGGGGATGGGCTAAGGTAGGCCCAGAAGATGGTACAGAAGGTAGCATTGGGGTGACTCTGAGAGCTCAGCCACAAACCCCACCCAACTCCAGCTCCCTGTGGTTCACCATGCCTTGGCATTACAGCAGAGGGAACAGAGGCTAGCACTGTTCATTGCCTATAAAAACATCTCAGGGGTGAGAGTTGGGGGCTATAGAAGCCCACACTGCACAGCTCCCACGTGGAGTGAATAGATACCACAACCACATGCTCACATACACCGTGCTGATGGCAAAGACCCATACAAAAGGCTCTCCATCAATTCTTTCCACTCAGGCATGGGATGCCCTGGGCATTTCCCAGAACATACACAGACATGCAGGGCAAGAACAAGAGAGTGATTGAGAAGAAAGACAGGCCTTCCCTTCTTCTCTATCAGGTTCCTTGAAGCTACACAGAAGACAGTAACAGAGTACAGTGATTCTGGAATATGCATGAATATTTACTCCACAAGAGACTGAGAGCTTAATAATGAAATTAGAATGCAAATCACTATTCAAGGCTGAATTTATCAGCAGGGATGAAGACGCCTTAATGGTGTTTTATACTTCCTCTTCTCTGTATCTCCTCCACACCTACCCATTAAAGGCAGGGGCAAGGGGTTGGGAACTTGAAAGATTATGATAGCAGCGTAAAAAATAATCCATTTCATCTTTTGACACTACCAAAATGCTCAAGCAAACTTTCCATATGTAAAGACTTTTTTGAAATAAAGCATTTGACTCACTTTCCAATAAGAAGATCCTGAAAGTTAGACCTAATTGTGTCAGAGGTGGTTCTGTGGCAAAAAGCATGAAAAATGTGGAGTGTTTTGGTTCCATAGAGATAGCTATTTCATTGCAGGAATAGAGCTATGTGGTCATTTATAAATGTCTGTCCCTGCCATTAGTTTGTAAGCTCCCTGAGGGCGGGGCCCACCATTGATTGTATCTCTAGCATCTGACATGGTACATTGCACAGAGAAGGTATTCAGTACTTGTTGAATGAATGATTGAGTTGAGTTGATGAGTCTAAGAAGCACAGAACTTTAGAGGGAGAAGTGACTTTCGAGATCATTCAGTTCAACCTTGATCTTACAAATTATTATAGGCATGGAGGAAACAGAAGGTTGAGGAGAGGAGGGCAGGGACAATAAGTAGAAGAGGACCTTAGGGAATGAATTCATTTGAGGTGTGAGAGAGCAAATAAGAGCCAGTGAAGGGTATAAAGAGGGGTGCAGAGTAGTAGGAGGGAAATCAGAAGAGAGTATTATGTCAGAAGTGATTCGCTGAGAGAAGAAGGAAGTTAAAAGTGTCAAAAATACTGTCAAGAAGAGGGTAGACCATAGTTCAAGTTGTGTAATTATTATTTCTACAGATTGAGTAAATTCTATTCAGGAGTATAGTTGGGACTACATTCCATTCTGAAAGTAAACATAAATTGTGCCAAAGTGCATAGTTTTCTGCTCCAATAAATGCTTTGCCAACTGTCAAATACCAGTACTTTTAAAATTGAATAAGGATCTACTTCACAGTTAGAGGTATTTCTTTCCCGACCCCTACCTTGATTTCATGCAAATTATGAATAAGGAATATAGCAATTTAATAAATGACTGTACTTTTGAACTTAGCTATAATAGGAATCTACCAGAAGAGTGATTTAGAAGAAAAACTATAAAAAGTATTCTGCTTATGTTGAACTGAATTAAGGCTTTTAGGGAGATAGATGAAAGTGTAGTTTGCTAAAAATAGGGTACTTTGAACAAAATAGAAAGTGTCACACGTCTTATGCATACAATTGATATAAGTAGTGTTATTTAACTTATAACCATTGTCACTTGAATGGATGATCACCTATGAATTTTTAACTGCAAGTTGCAATCTGAGCCAAATCAAAGTGAATACTTATCAAAATAATAGATTTCACTTTTGTCTGCACTGTACAATTACCAAATTGATATAATATCTTACACAGAGCATTATCATGAAGATCAGACCATGCTCTTTCAAACACATCATTTTCTCTGGACGTTTTTTTAACGTCAATCATCCCAAAGGATCTCTGCTAATGTCATTACAGAGAAATAGGAAATGAGGTCTGCCATTTACTAATGTGCCATTATTTTGCAAAAAAGAAAAATCTAATAGGAATTTAAAGAAAAGGAGTAGGTGGGAACGAGGAGAAAAACATGTTAAAATGTGAAAATCAAGTAAGACAACTTGTTCAGATTCCAACAGCCCACAGCATACCACATTATGCCTGTCTCATAAATTTTTCTTTAGCTTGGGGTAGAAAATTAAATTACCACATTTCTGTGATTTAGGATCTTTGAATTTGATTTGAATAACTGTGATTCTGAGGTTGCTTCACTACATTTTTTCCTATTAAGGTAAAGCTTTTTATTATTTCAAGAATTATTCACATGATAGTTTTGGTTCCCTAAGATCTTAAAATGCAAAATATGTTTACTAATTTTATTAAAATGAATGTTAGGTAATTAGCATAGATACTGATGATTACCTACACAACAAGTATTCCTTCTTTCCTATCAGAACCCTGATTTTATTCAGGCAGTCACCCTATCTTCATCACTGGCAAAATCCTGATTAGCTTAAACCAATCGTGGGCATGTCATTGCCCAGGAAAGTGATGTTGGTCCCAGGATGATCCCGCGATCTAAGTTGGCCCAATCAAACTGGAGAGAAAGGCTTAGTCTCTCTCTTTCTCCTGCTAGGCTTGAACAAGAAACACGAAGTCCCAGTTGTCACAGAGAGCCATCTTGCTCCCCTGAGGAGAACTGGTCTTAAGATCAAGAGTGACAGAGCAGAGCTACTGAAAGAACCTGAATTTTCGATACCTCCATTGAACTGCTGTTCATTATCGCTGGAGCCCACTTTACCCTTTGGATTGCCAGAAATGGAAGAAAATAAATGTCCTTTTTGTTTGTCTATTTAAACGGAGCTTTTCTGTAATACACAGCCAAAAGCTCTCAAGTGTAACTTACTTAAACTCTTAAAAATAGCATTGTGTATTTACTTTATTCTTTCCTCACAACTTTGGGTGGCATACTTCTAATACATTTGAGAATACAGAGGCCAACTAAGGACAAATTATGTACCAAATATAATCTAACCATGTTATGACTAGAACTTCCGCAGCCTAACATACCAACAACATATGATAGTCCCTTAAGATAATTCAGACAGATCAAAACAGTAGCTTAAGTATTTAAACCATTCTGTGACCTCTGCCAGGTTACTCATTCTCGCTAGGCCTGAATTTCACATCTGTAAGATAAGGATAATAATATCTACCTGATGGACTTGTGGTGTAAACTGAAGATCTAAACATCTGAAACATAGTAAGCTCTCAATAAGTATCTGCTCTGTGTGAATTTCCCAGCACATCCAGCTCACAGCTTTACATAGTGGCTACTCAGTCAATGTTTCCTGAACAAAATAAAATTGAGTACTATATCCATGCTGTGAAATATGTGCTATTATAGAAGGAATAAGTACAATTAGTAGGACTTTTTTCAACTTTTGATCCTTCTAAGCCTTTCATTGCTTCCAGTTTTGCATTGATATTTTTCCTATCTTACTGCTCACGCCTAAACCAAAATGGAAAATTAGCACATGATTACAGTCTATTTAAATGTATGATAAGTCACATTTATATACCAGTCTGGACTTGATCAGGAAAACAAAGTCAATATCAACATTATGGAGAAAATGGATGGAAATAGAAATTAAGGCTACATAAATATGAGAGGATGCAGCACTGAAGGTTTTAGAAGATGGTGGCCGGACAATCTCTCAACTGGTGAGGGAGAAAAAGCCATTTATGCCTGGGAAGTTCAGGAAACTGCCACAACCATGAAGTGGGACCTTGCAGAGAGGTCTAGAAACCACTTCCTCTGCCACAACCTAGAGAAATCATAATCTGGGGAAGTCCAAGAAAGTGCCAGAACCACTAAGTGGAAGCTTGTGGAAAGGTCTAGAAGCCAGCCGCATCTAACCATCAGGACCTTCCCAGGATAACCGCTTCCATTTCTCTTCCACCCTCCAAATCTCACTCAAGTTCCTCTCATTCACAAATTTTAACCCAGAACCACACAAAGAGGGGGATTCATGGAAATGTGGTTCTCTGCCTTAGAAGGGCCTGTTGGCGATGGTACCAAGCTGAAAACAACCCATCCAGCGCAGTCCTTACAATACCCTTGTTAATTCATTAATTCAGCATCCATCCCATTACTATTACCATCTTTAACTTCCAAATAAAAATGATGACATCATGCTTCCACTAATGTGACTATCCTTCACACAACCAAAGACATGCTAACCATTCAACAAGAGGAGACAGACAGACAGTCCACATCACTGCTAATTCTTTAAAATACAAAGCAAGGTAAGTCCATTGTCCAGAGGAAATATGATACAAGGACTTCAGTGTAAGAAAAACTTAGGTTCAAATCCTAGCTCTCCTATTTGACCAGTGTGTGATCTCCAGCAAATTATATACCTTTCAGAGTCTTAACTTCTCCAGCTGAAAAACAAGAAAACATATTCTGTCTACTGCAAGTATTAGCGACATGAAATGCCTGGCTCATGGTAAGTGCACAGCAAGTATTAGCTTTTATCAAGATTCATTTTAAGTGGCTTGGATCAATTAACATTTTTTGCTGATGACATTTCCTGATGCTCAATAAATTGCTTTCATACCCCAGCATATTTTTGCATATGTTTGCATATTGCATAAACTTTTCATTTGCTGAAATTTTCAAATTTAAATGATCAATGTCTTATTCCTGCTTAGGTAGTCTAAATATAAAGATATAGAGACAGTCAAGAGTTGACAGCAAAATCTCAAAAAAGGAAAGGCTAAAAATCTGAATGATATACAACTTGCAAGATCAGCTCCTGAATAATAGGAAATTAACTGTTTATCCAAAAAGGCATTAGTCCTGTCGTATCTAAATTATGCCAGGGGTGACTTCCGGGAGGAATCAGCTTTCTCTACTACAAAGATCCAATGCATAGGTTTGTAACTCAATGCTCTGACTTCATGTCGGAGGAGAAAAATCTCAACTCAAGTATCCTACCAGAAAACACAAATTTATTGACACTGGCAGGTTACAACACCATGAAAAATTATAACTGGAGAGCAAAGACAAAAAACAAAAAACTCAAGAAGTCAGAATACTTGAGATGTACCTCTTCATAACTTGGATGGCTGTTCTTTTCTTTGGACAAAGCATACTGAAGGTTTTTCAGTGTTTGTACTGCAACTCATCCATACTTATGATATAATATCCAAAAGGCAGCCAGCAAGCCCAAACTTTAAGGCTGCCAACCACAAAAAATTACTTAGCACAACAATGATCTTTCTTAACCATAAATGACATTATCTTAGGCCAAACTTCCTAGATAGGCTTGGATTGTAATAGCTCTTTACCCTGGGGCTACTGACAGTACACCAGTGCACATCGAGAGGGGGAGAAAGGCAAACACAAAATGGAAATAAATTAAATTAACTCTTAAAATATCTCAAATTTTTAATAAATGGGGACATTGACCTTTTGAGTGGTAGCTCTTTGAGTGAAAACAAGCCATTTCCTGCCAAGTATACAAAAATCCTGGAAATTATAGGGTGCTTAAAATTATGTTTATGATTCCACAACTTCTGTGCATGCCAAATGTAGGGTAGTATAGACAAATTTCAAATAATCTCATTCAAGTATTTGGCTCTAAATAACTAAAATAACAACAGGACTTAGGAGAAAAATAATATTAGAGGCATACCATTCAAAACCCAAACACTTTGAAACCAAAGTCTCGTCTACGGTAACCCTTTAATTTTTGGACATTTCTAATGATTGCAAACTTTTCCATCTGTAGAGGAGACATCCCTACATCTACCTCCCATTGTTCCTAATTTTTCCTCCTAGAAAACTGGAAAAAATACTTTAATATTTGATAAGAACTCCTAAAATGATACCACGTTTTCTTTCCTCTAAGCTAAATGTGTACAATTTTTCTTAATATTTTTAGGTTTCAAATCCCTTCTTTATTCTATGTGACTTTCCATGAAAACTTTTCAGTTTATCAGCATCACCTTTCAAATGTGATGTCCACATGAAGTGTGATGAATGAGGTGAGATTGGCTTGTGGACCAATATTACTCTATACTTGTCACTTCCTTGACACTCTGGCCTACCTGTCTACTTAGGACACCTAAGATTGAATATGGTTTTAAGCAGACATATTACATCATTTACTTGTCATGAGCTCATGATTGGCAAAAAACACTAGTCTTCTTCATAGAAATTAATGTTAAGACACATATTGTCCATTCTATATTTGTTCAGTTGAGTTTTTAACTCGTAACAATTTACATTAATCCCTATTACATTTCATCTTGTTAAACTTGGTCCTTTATTTCTACCTGATTCCAGATCTCAATTCTGTTATCCAATATATTAGCTAACCCGCCGAAGTTCATGTTAACTCTGTATTTCCTAAGCACATGGACAATGCTGAGTAGGCATAATCTCAAACACCAGCTGCACCTAGCCAGCGACCTCCTGACAGTCAAAGATATTGATATTGATTATTTTTATAGGTGCAACCTAGCACTCAAAGATTCACAAATTCCCCTAAATAAGTTATCATCCTGACCATATTTCTCTTTTTTTCAAGAAGATATTATCTCTATAGCATAACAGGCTTATATACTTGTACCATTTTCCTCATCAATCAACCTGGACACCTTGTTAAAAAAATGAATTTGGGAAATTTGAAGAACCTCGTTCTAAACGAATTCATAATCACTTGTCACAAGCACTTGTGCTTTTCCACAGGACCCCAAAAATATCTTTTAATTACTTTGTTGGAGTACTTTGTCTCAAGTTGATCATCAAGTTCACCAATCCATAGTGTTCAAAATCTTTTTTTGTTAATTTCAGGATTTTAATGCCTATTTTGACAGCATTTGCTCGTTTCTAGTTTCAGCACCTCCGTCATTGTCCAAGACGTTTCAAGAAAGCCAAAAGAAGTTGAGAAGCTCATTGTCATAATCTCTGTTGATCAGGAAATGTAGAAATCAAAGAGGATTACGTGAGTTCAGGATTTTCCTCCATATTCATGTCCCCTGGATTCAACATTGTAATAATAATGAAGACTGAACAAATTTGACTTGAAAATTTTGGGGGTCTTTCTAACAAAACAGAAATAGGTAATGGAACATCTCAAGCTCAGCTCAGAATGTAACATTTTTCACAATCCGCTGTCTGAATTACTCAAACTTTGATATCTAATCTTGATATCTCATAAGGTCAGTCTTCTCGCCTTATTCATCTGCATGATTATCTTGGTTATCTTGGGTCTTTCTCATCTTCGCATAAATTTTAGAATTATCCTATCAGGTTACATACACAAAAATGCAAGCACACAAAAACGTGATGGAATTTTTATTGGGATGACACTGAATCTAAATCAATTAGAGAAGAATTGAAATATTTAATAGAGTTTTAATAGAGTATTTAAATAGAGTAGAATATTTAATAGAGTTCTATTTAAATTTAGAAGCATGGAGGAGAGGTCCCCACAGCTGGGACTTAGACCTCTGAAGAGGAAATGCGGGTGGGAGGAAGGCGTCACACAATGAAGCTGGTTTGGTAAATGTAGAAAAAACTGCAAACTGTGTGCAGCTGCCATGTCACGAAGGAATTGCTGCTGCCGAGGTGAGGGAGTATTGCTGGCGTGACGCTCACACGAGCTTCGAGCAAACAAGAAGCCCACAGGAACCCACAAGAAGGAGCAAGTCCCTTCAGCTTCCTCCAGCCTTGCAAGTCTCCCTCTGGACTCTCTGCTGGTAGAGCCTAACAGGGCAAGCAAAAGGTGGCTTGCAGAGTCCAGGTCCCAGCATCACTAAGCGAATGATAGACGGTGGTTTGGAAGCCAACTGGCCCACTCTCTTATTTGTGTCTCCATTCTCCCCTTCGTTCCTACTTTCCTCAAACCCAATCTTATCTGGTCTCTGGGAGAAATCTCAAGCCAGCAAACATGCCTCTGAGAAACTTCCAGTACTTCCACAGGTCAGCAGTTTCTTAGATCCTTGCTTCAATTTCATGGGAGAGGGAAGAGAAATTGGCCTCAACGCATGAGAGAGAAAAGGAGAAGAGAATCCACAAAGAACAGTCTACTTTAAAGATTTAACTCTACCACGTTTCTACCTACTTTTGACAAAGACACCAGTAGAGAGAACTGTTTTCTACTAAAAGAGAAACGGCAAGCGCAGTAAGTGGGAACTGGCACCGTCAGTGTTGTGAAGCAGCAGGAATTGGTGGGACCGTGGAGAACACATGCCTGTCTAAAGAGGGCAGCAGCTGCCCAGCCAGCCATAGACTGCAATGTGGTAATGTGAGTCCAGTGTTCCCAGATCTCCTAATTTTTTGAGAGATGCCAGAAATCTGGATTTTTATGTGAAAGCTTCCAATTTCAAGATGTTGGCTCAAAAATGTTTTAAACATTGTACAAGCCAAATGAAACATTGCAATGGGCCAAATCTAGCCTGTGGGCCATGGTTTGGGACGTATGCAGTGCAGCATGCAGACGAAAGGGGATCTGCGGCAATATATGGACCTCAAGTATCACGTCACGTGGCCTATGGGAAAGAACAGCCTAGTTCAACATTATGCGATAACCTGAATTTTAATGCAATGTTGGTTTCTTGTGTTAGGCTTCTTTTTGTTTCCTTTTCTTTCTTTCTTTTTTTGTTATCATTCTTGATGACGTTAACACAAAGTCAGCCTAACCTAGTGCTGTCAGTGTTAGCATGATCACGCACGTCAATGTGGAGTTAATTTAAAACGAACACTTTGGGAGAAAGAAACTGTATAAATCAAATATATAATCACTATTCTGGGGTTTGGAATTTGCTTCAAGAAAGTTGGCACCTCTTTAGTTTCACTGTGAGAGCAATAGTCAATCATTGGGGCATCTAGTAGGATATGTAAACTGGCAGCAATTTGAAATAAATGTTTATATACATATAGATATATACATACATGCATTGTACCTATAGTATAATCATATATTAAATCCTGTGGTCTTTGGCAGAAACTTCTGTACAGCTCTATTACAAAATGATAAAGTATATTGCAAAATAAAATGTGTAGACATTAAAACTGGAATTCAAAATTTTGTGGTGTTTTTTTATATTTGTCAAACTTTTCAGTAGGTTCTTTGAAGCTTGATTCTTCATTTGAGTATCAGAAAATCTTTTTCCCATGTGGAAGCTTACACATATTCCTAAGCCACGTGGAATAGACACTTTGACTTGTACGAAAAAGATTTGTGGTCTTCGCAAAGCCATTATAATTTCTCTGGTGGTACAGATGAAGCTATAAATAAATATATGCACACATATTGCATAAATTGTGTTAAATGTTTTTGAGTATGTTACTTGCTCTTACTCATCAGAAGTAAATCAGTACATAGGCCCACACTTTAACAGAGCTGTAAACAGTGGGTTTCGTCAAATACAATATTTCTCTTCTTTTTCTACCTCCATCCAATTCAAATAAGTCCTTTACCTATACTAACTGCCATCAACTTTATCTTTACTGCAGTTCAGGCTTGTAAAGGAGGGACATTAGAGAGAATTGAAAGCATGATTTTTTTTCTCTTAAAACTTTGTCTTTTTTTAAAATTTCATTTATGTAAGCTAAAGAGAAAAGACAATCACTGTCTAGAACTCTAACAGATTGCATCTTCAGATCTTTGTCTATTTTGCCCGACATTTGTAATGTGTCCTTCATGCTGAAGTTTCTAGACATAATCATTCCACAGGCTTATATGCTCAGAAAGGAAAATAAAGTAGGCTTTTAGATTATAACAGCACTTGCTAGGATTAAATGTGAGATTTTGATACCCCAAAGGGGTAGCTTCTGTCCAAAAGTTTACTTTGGTTTTAAAATTAATGTTTATTTTTAAAGTAATAAATTCATAAACCTCATTCCTTCTTAAATTGTTAAATTCAACATACAAATCTTATTACTCCATTTATACCTCCAAAAATACTAACAGTCACTGTTAAAGAGTCTGAGATTAATTTATAAATACTATTTTAAAAACTTAATTATTTAGGTTTCTTTAAATTTTTTTTTTTTTTTTTGGTGACGAGATTGGCCCTGAGCTAACATCTGTTGCTAATCTTCCTCTTTTTTTTCTCCCCAAAGCCCCAGTACATAGCTGTATATCCTAGTTGTAGATCGTTCTAGTTTTTCTATGTGGGATGCTGCCACAGCATGGCTTGATGAGTGGTATGTAGGTCTGTGCCCAGGATCCGAACGGGCAAACCCCAGGCTGCCAAAGCGGAGTGCACGAACCTAACCACTCAGCCAAAGGGCCAGCCCCTTTTTAAATATTTTTAATTGCATTTATAAATGTGGGTACTTAACTGTGAAATTTACAAAAAAAAAACACTTTCTAAGTGTTCAAGTAATTCTTCTGTCTATAATAAATTAAGCTTATAAATATGATGGAATCAAGTTCTCCTAAATTTTCCAATATTATTCATAAACTTCAACCTTTGACCTTAAAATCACAAGTCTAAAATGACTGTGCAGATTGCACATTTCAAATTAGAATTCTTATCTAATGTTATTTTAATGGCTGATGGTAGGCATTAAGGTTAATAGCCAAAAGTCCACTTTCCTTTCTTCTAGATGTACGGTAAGAATGTGCTTCCCTGTCCATTGAAGTTAGCCTTGGCCATGTGACTTGTTTTGGCCAATAAAATATGAGCAGAAGCAACACATCACTCTCTGGTCAGAAAACTTCAAGGACCAATTCTGTGTTCTGTTCCCGCAGAAACAATTACCAGCAGCGCTCCGGATGGTGGCGCTTCCATCAGCCTCAGTCCGTGACGAGGACAGTATGAAGCACATTTTCCTATCCTGCCTTTTACAACAACATGGTCGGACCTTGAGGGCAATGCTAAGTGAAATGAGTTAGACAGAAAAAGATAAATACCGTGTGTTCTCTCTTATGGGTGGAATCTAAAAAGCTGAACTCATAGATAGAGACTAGAATGGTAGTTACAAGGGGGTGGGGAGATGTTGGTCAAAGGCTAAAAACTTCCAGTTATAAGATGAATAAGTTCTGGGCATCTAATGTACAACATGGTGACTATAGTTAACAATACTGTATTATATACTTGAAATTTGCTGAGAGAGTGAAGCTTAAATGTTCTCACCATAGAAAAAAACGATAATTATGAGAGGTGATGGAGATGTTAACGAACCTTATTGTGGTATTATTTCACTATATATATGTTTCAAATCATCACATCATACACCTTAAACTTACACACGGTTATGTGTCAATTATATCTCAATAAAGCTGGAAAAAAATAAGTAAAATCTGTTAAATTGTTTGTGTGTGTGTGAGGAAGATTGTCGCTGAGCTAACATCTGCACCAATCTTCCTCCAGTGTATGTGGGTTGCTGCCACAGCATAGCTTGACAAGTGGTGGTAGGTCCACACCCAGTATCTGAACCTGCGAACCACCAGCTGCCAAAGCGGAGAGTGCGCACTTAACCGTTATTCCACTGGTCTGGCCCCAAAATATGTTAAAATTTTAAGAAAGCCTATTTTCCTGCCTATCCTTGGGAAACATACAGTATAAGCAGGAAAAAACTTGTAAGTCTCTATGATTTGGGGGTTATTTGTTATCATAGCCTGACCAAGCCTATCCTAATACGTAGACCAAATTCTCTTAACTTGTATAAATACTTACAATACCGATGTAACAAGAGTATTCTCAAATGCAATCCATAAATTATTGATACTGTAGATTTGGCCCTATTAAACATTTCTACGTTTGATTCTAAACTTTCCTGAGGTTGAAAGACGCTTGCCCACTGAATGAGTAATCATCTCAAACAATTTTGGAGTTATCTCTTGTAGTAATTTTTTAGGATGTCTTCTCAGTTTATTGAATTTTCTTAGCCTAAGATAGTAACAAGGAAGTAAAATCTGGAATAGAGCAATTTTTCTCATGACCTGAATGCCAGGCTAAGCCTTTTATGTAGACAGTATGTTGTGGGCTCCAAATTTAAAGAAAGGTTTGGGTGTGGAGGCCATGAAACTCGTTTTGAGTTCTGTCATTATCTACTTTTCAAATCATGTTAGTTGGGGTCTGTAATCCCCACCTGGTGGTTACACCTCTTACTGGGTCGACCGAATATAAGCATATTCTGTTCCAACTTCTTTTCATAGTTTTCTTATCTCTTGGGGTCAGAACTTAAATACATTTTAGAATGATATCCCAATTCTATTTTGGGTCGTAGAAGACATGGCTGACTCTACGTCACAACTTCTCAGCATAGCTCATTGATGGTTGGCAGGTATTCATTACAAGAATTTTCTGACTTTCCAAGTTTAGTAAAGTGTTCCTTTTTGCTTTTCTCCATGGAACTTGTGGTACTCAGCCTGCCTAGACATCACTGTGGAATGACTCGATCCTCTGTATATCTGCTGAGATGGCTAATTTCATGTGTTCACTTGGCTAGACCATGGGGTGTCCAGATATTTGGTCAAACATTGTTTTAGGTGTTTCTATGAGGATGTTTTGGATGAAATTAACATTGAAATTAATGGACTTTGAGTAAAGCAGATTGCTCTCCATAATACGGGTGGGCCTCCACTAATCAGTTGAAAGCCTGACTAGAACAAAGACTGGATTCCATCCCCTGTCCCAAGCAAGACAGAATTTCTCCAGCAGACTGCCTTTGGACTTCTTTTACCACATCAGCTCTGATTCTACTGCACACAGTCTTTGGATTCAAAATGGAACATCAGCTCTCCTGGGTTGCCAGCCTGCTGACCCACCCTACAAATTTTGGACTTGCTAGCCCCCATCACCACATGACCCAATTCCTCATAATAAATCTCTTTCTCTATATATACACATCCTAATGGCCCTGATTCTCTGGAAAACCCTGACTTGTTCCCATTTATCTGGGTTTTGAAAGGAAACAGATTGGAAATCAATTTTTTCTTATTCTGCCTCTTGTTTATCTTTTTTTTCCTTAATATTTAGGAAAATGTTTGACTTTGGTCAAAAAATTACAGAATGTGTTTTTCTGTGTTTAACTGCTATATTTCCTTCAGGGGATAATTTCAAGATTGTTTAAAGCAGTTTTCTGTTCTAACAGTTTTTATTGTGCCCTTAATACCAAAAAAGGAGTTAAGGTTGTTAATATATGTCTTCGGAGAATCTGACATACAAACAAGAAAGGATTGTCTTCTAGGAATACTGTCTTCTTACAGACAGATTTAGGGACAATTTGGTAGATCAAACTACTGTTTTACATGATGTTGAACAAAGACATGAAATGATAAAACTGACTAGAGGGAACAGTTGAGAATTTGTCCTCTACTTAATCATTAAAAGCAGTAGATTTAGAACATCTTTGCCCAGTAGGGAGCAAAAAACAAAAAAGCAGTGAAAAGCATAGCAACTTCTTTTTAGGAACGAGATCTCTTTTGCTATATTTAAACCCTGTTTAGCCATTCATCTAACAACAATATGTACTTAGGAGAAAATATATTTCTTCGTTCTCTGCCAGTTAATTAAGCTTCCTATGTAGAAAAGAGATAGAAAACTAAATCCATTTCAGAGCTTTTTATATTATGGGAATAAATAGGCAAAATTAGTGTTTATGCAGTAATTTGAGGATTTTTAACAATCTTTTCTTCAAAGTAAGAGAAACAATGAGGTTCGGAGTCCAGGAAGACAGAATTTGGAATCACGAAAATCAGGCTCCCTTGTTGCTCCATCACGTAGTCATGTGCTTTTCTTAAAATCCAATCTCCTTGCCTATAAAAGAAGATAATCATAATTTCTCTGCAGGTTTGTTCTTAGAAGTAAAGCTAATATATGTAAAATGCCTCAGAGTCCGTCCTGAATAAATAGATGCTATTATTTTACACAATTTTCAAATTGCTACTTTATCCTGTGCAAGCCGTATCTTATTGCCATGAACTCATGCAATATGTAAAAATATGTTGCTTTGTTGGATTTTTATTCTAACGAAGTGCTTTGCTAGATATTGTATAATCTGCCTTCAGGTTTCTGGGTCACAATGAAATGAAAAGCCATAATTTCTGTTTCTCTGATGAGGGGATTATAAAGTGGGAAGAGAAGTAGTTGTATACACATCTCGTCATTGAGATCTGGAATCTTTCTTTTTTTTTTTTTTTTTCGTTGAGGAAGATTAGCCCTGACCTAACTACTGCCAATGCTCCTCTTTTTTGCTGAGGGAGACTAGCCCTGAGCTAACATCCGTGCCCATCTTCCTCTACTTTATACGTGGGATGCCTACCGTAGCATGGCTTTTGCCAAGCAGTGCCATGTCCAGACCTGGGATCCGATCCATGAACCCCGCACCTCCGAGAAGCGGAATGTGCACACTTAACTGCTGCGCCACCGGGCCAACCCCTGGAATCTTTCTATTCTAGGTGAAAATTAGGCAACTTGCTTTTCTAGGAGGAATGTTTATGTTGTTTTAAATAAAGAGGGGGGAAGTGTGCATGAAAATTATTCTAGAGGCTACCACACAGTGTCCAAGAGAACAGCCTCCAAAGATGACTTCCCAGTGCAATGGCTTCCTACCTGTGTGGCCTGTGTGAGCCCAGCTCTTCATCCATGAAGTGAGGACAGTAATAGTCTCTACTTCATAGAATTGTTGGGAGAATTAAACCATTTAATACACAGAAAGTATTTAGGATGGCTCCTGGCATGTACTAATATTTATTACTAGTTATTATTGCTGATCAACCAAATAGCCAAAAAAGCAAAAACTCTTACTCTATCTGGGAAAAACAGACCCTAAGAGGGAAAATTCAGAATCAAGACCAATCTTGGAAATGTCCTAGGTCCTGGCTAACCCTCTTTCAAAGGTAATTTTCCTGTTTTCCAGCATTTTCATGTAGGTCAAGTCAAAATAAAACAAAACTAAAGATAGCCTCAAATAAGTCATTAAAAGGCCTCTAGAAATCTGAGAGTAGTATGTGAAAAGGAATTCAGAGCCCCATTTTTGTCCTTGTTTGGTATTTTCCTTGGTTGCGTTGTTTAGTTTTCGGCTATATTTGATAGCTTTTACTGCAATAATGCTGTGTAAGAATCAATGCAGAATCTCATCAGCTTACACCAACTAAAATTTATTTCTCACATGTGAGTCTGTGAGGCAGCTACGGTGACTATGCTCCAGGCTGTGTACCTGGTTCATGTCCCTCATTCTGGGACACACAACATCCCCCACAGGCTGGTGCGCCTGTAGCCTCTAGGCCAAGTTCTTCTCATGGTAGAGGGCAGGAGCACAACAGATAAAGCCTAATGACATAAACAAAATTAAAACCTTGCTTGAACAGAAAGTGTGTCATAGCTACTCACATTCCTTTGGCCAAAATCAACCATATAACCAGGTCCAAAAGCTTTGAAACAAGGATGTAAATGCCTCCTGTGCAGGGGTAGTGGGGGCGACATTTGCTGAATAATAATACAATCTATTACACTTGCTAAACTACCAGAGCCCCACCAAGTTCAAGACTGAGGCTGACCATTTCAATTAACTTTATTCTGTGATGTGAGTCTCAGGTGTGGAAGTGCATCAAAATTACCAGAGTAACTTGTTAAAAATATAAATGGCTTGGCCCTTCCACAGTGATTCTGATTTAGTAAATTTGAGCATGAGACCCAGGATCCGTACTGTTATCAGCCTCACCAATAATCCCGTCATACACCAAAGTCTGAGAATCACTGGGAAAAACTATGCCTAGAGATCAGAGCAAGTCATTCCTGACAGCAATCGCCTCCCTCTTATGTCTTGCTGCCACGGTGGAGAAGGGAGGCTAACACAGTGATAACATTCCTGCCTGCCGAAAAAAGAGACTGAATTGGAGTTTCTGATAGATTGAATTAATGACTCCCAGTTTTTCTCCTCTCCATGTTTCCACACTCATGCCACTCGACGCCGCAGCTCTTCCTACTAAAATTTCCCACTTTGTTGACGTTAGACTTAGTCATGTGACCTACTTTAGCCAGTGACATGCAAGCGGAAGTAACAGAGAGCCAGTTCCAAGTTTAAGCCATGTTCCTGCTTGCCCACCTGAATCTCACCTTGAGAAGGGTGTCCCTCACTAGCTGCTGCTTCTCCAGACTGGGCCCCAGAATTAATACTCATTGATCGGCCTAACCCCAAGCAAGGATCCAAGCCCAGCTGTACCCAAGACCAACCAGATCAACCAACCTCCCCCTGAAAATCATATGTGAACAAGAAAAAATGATTGCTTGAGCCAATGAATGTTGAAGTGGTGTGTCACTCAGAAAAAGCTAATTCACACAGGGCTTAAGAGTCACTTTCTAAGAAGTCTGCTTCTCTCTTCCCAATTCTACCATGATTTGGAGAGTAGTAATGGGAACTCAAAGCTCCCTGGATTGAAATGAAGCTCAGACTCTAAGCAAAATAATCTTTTTCTGAAACATTTGGATGCATAACACTAGAAAACATTTTCATCTGAATTCATAGTACATCCTTTATTTGAATATACCTGAAGATGCAAGCGCATGAATTTAGAAGGATGAAATAAGAAAAAAAAAAAAAAGGAATATTTAGGTCATACAACAGCACCGCTCTTTTTCTTTTCAAAATAGAAACAGATTGTTGTCCAGAATCCAGCAATTCTGGTGGAAATACTCTGCAATGGAAGCATGTTTTCCATTAACTTAAATACTGTGTTGACCTCAATCAAAAATACACTTTCTTAAATCGAATACAGAATTTATAGTCTTGAGAAACAGTCCTCGCCATCTAAATGTGCAAAGGGTCTGATGCAAATAACTCTGTCCCACGTGATTTTTAAAAATACTTTTTATTTTTTTTTAACAAAATAAAAACCTAAAGTAACATTTATTCTCCCATTCAACCAGGCACTTTAGCCATGTGGAATATCTTTGAAACCTCCCGAGTATATTTTCCATTCTTGCTGCTGTGTATGGCCTTGAGGTCTTAAGAATATGATTTCTCTCTATTCAATAAAACTACTCAGAAAAAAACTTCTCAAATACAGACAGCCTCTACCATTTCAAGACCCCTGGAGGATGACAGTGCATGGCAGTCATCTTTTCTACTAAGCTAGTGCGTCCAAGAAGTGTCATAGAAGCTCTGTCCTGTTGAAAGGGACGACGTATTGTAGTTTGTGTCTGAGCTGCACTCTGGGCTTCGGGGCTAATGGAAATACCTCACTATGGAGGAGGGAGATGCACCATATGGAGCAAGATGGAGCCTGCATGGAGGGATGCAGGCCTCAGAGACTGCAGCCAGCTTGGGGTCTTGCTGCTCATTCAGATATTTCCTCTGTGCTTCACCTTTGCCCTTTGAGGGGTCCAACAGAATGTGGAAACAATTAGTCACATCTTGGAAAGAAATGAGAACAGACAGTGGAGGGAGGGAAAAAGAGGGCTGGAAGAAGGAAGACTAAAGGTCCAAATAGAACTTGTGTGAAAACTCAAGGCAAAAAATGAGCCCTAATTATGAGAAGAAGGTTTCGGGTTAATGCTACGACCCTCAGGTTATTGAAAAAGGAAGAGTTCCCTAAAGATGTCCAGCCCTGTAGGTAAACAAAGACCAACTCTATATTCATTCTATATGAACTCAGCAATTTATGGGATTAAATGAAGTTATTTCTAAGCCTGGAAGACAGTGATGTTAAATACCACCTGGATGACCGGCAGTAGAGTGGAGGGTGAATTACTTACTCTTCATAATGTCTTTAGAAGACTCAGGGAACTTAACGCTATTTCCCAAAAGGCTGAGTTCGGTCCAGCAATGCCAGAGACCTCATCATTCCATAAATTTCATTTATGCCCTTAGTCACTAGGACACGTGGCTTCTTTAAGTACATTTGACGGTGGCTTCCACAATCGTAAACACATCCTCTGAATCATTCCCACCCTTTGGAAATGTTGGTTTCAGTGTCACACATAAATTCTGCGATAGTACTAATATTCATAATTTAATTTGCAGAATCTCTAAGCCAACATATGGTCTTTTCTATCACTTCATTGAAAAGCAGAAAATTGCTCAAGTCTGTGACATTCCTTCTACAGTGGACCATAACAATCCCGGGTCCCTCCGTCCTATGACCAGTCAGATTCATTGTCTAAAGCGCACATTGCTTTTCAAGCGGCAGAGCATAAACATTAAAGGGTAGTCCCTCTTGCAAAGTAAACTCCCAAGATAGAAGCATAAGGTCGAATTGCTACCGTCCTCATGATTGCTGTTTTAAACATTTCTCTAGTTCTCCTTCACACTTTAAAACAAATTTTAAATCATGTGGAATTTCCTTTCGTTGAGCCCTGTCCTCTGGCTCTCTCCCACCCTCTGCCTCTCTCAGATGAACAACTGTCCCATGTCCCAAGCTATAAGGGATGTGACATGTCACTAGGGTGCTAAATTTCCACTGAAATTCAAGAAGATGGAGAAAACGGTATTTACCACAATATTTTCCAAGGAGAGGACTGCCCGTGTTTAGGAGAACTTTATAAGTCATTTGTGGCCAAGAAGACTCTTTAGGTGAGGCTAGAATTAAACAGAGGTGCTCGCTCAACTCCTCCCAGTGGGGTGCAGGGCTCTTGCTTGGTAAAGGAAGATGGGCAAGTTTGCGGCCAGAGCTGAATCCCTCTAACAATAGAGAAGAGAGTGGGCTCTGCCACCAGCGAGCCCCCCTCCTCCATCATTCTCCAAGCAGTACGTTGCCTCTCCTCTAAAATAAACATAAGGTGTGAAGTGGTGCCACATTATCAGGCTGTCCAGGGCACCCGTATGTCTCAAAGCACCCAGATGCCCTGCTTTTTCTCTCTTCTTGGCTCTCACTCTCTCTTTCCATTTCTCCCTGTTTGTTTTAATTAAAGAAATTAAAAACCCAAAGCTTCCTCACAGATGTGAGCTATGTCTCAGCCATTCCCCTAATCTCACATTTCCTGATTCAAGTGAGCAATCAAAACCACCTCCTTTATGACGAGTCGGTGCTGGCTCTCTTATTCCTCCTTCCACGTGGCAAAAGCAAAAAAGAAAAAGAAGAAAGAAATAAACACGGCTTAGGTGTTTTATCAATCATTTAAGTCAGATCCTTCATAACTATTTTCTCCAGTTAGAAATGTGTCTGACACTATTTCTCTCACATTATTGGAAGTGGATTTAAATTCAGTTTCTCACTCCAGAAATGAACTTAATATATAAAATGGTACTCTCAGCCACAGTCCTAACTCAAACACTTAGCTCAGATACAAACCAGTTGTATGACTTGAAAACACTAGATAAGTGAAAAAAGTGTGAAAATCCCTACCTGTCTCTTACACTGCAATTGCTAATGTCTTTCAAGACTTGAAGAGAAAACATTCATTAGACTAAACCATCCAGATAACTTAGATCATCCAGATAATTTAACCCCATCAAGGAACTCAGAATGCAGGATTCACAAGAGCCTAACTCATAACAGAACGATTCTCCCAGTAAGACTATCTGGCCCCTCCAGAGATGAACAAGGAGGTCACTCCACCATCTAGCTCCTTTTTATCCACATACGTTTTTTTGCAGTAGTTTTTATCTCCAGATTCTAGCCCTTGAGAATTCTTTACTGAGCCCAGTAATTCTGAATGATTCATTAATGATGGTAGGGCCCTAGGAGCTAGAAAGCATTGATAATTACAGGAGGTTTACACTCTGTGCGTGACTTTAGCACACTTACCAAGTGCTTCGAAACAACGGTCTTGTTCCTCTGTCTACCACGTGTAAGAAGACAGAATAGGTAGAGTTGCTCCTGCTTTATAGACAAGGGTCACAGAAGTTAAATAGTAACCTTTTACTGCAGTAAACAATACAGCTCTTTAAATGTGATGTGCCACGAAAAATGCGTCAATCCCAAAAGATCATAACTGATAGGTCTCGAATTGGTAAGAGCACAAAGTGTGTTAGGCACACCACAGTCTGATTCATCCCACTCCAGTGTCCCTCTTTTGGAAAACTCATGACTTATTTAACTGTTTCTAAATGCATTGAACATCCAAACTGGCTGCTAACCAGATTGTCAGTGGTGGGAACAGGGTATCCATCATTGACAACAGTCAGAGGGCCAGTTGAACACAAATATTACAAGATAGAGACACAACGTGATACATCCCAACCTCACTCTGGACATGGCGTTAAGACTATAAGGATTGATGATGCATTTTATTTATTTCCTTTTACTTTTTTAATTAATGTTTTATTGAGGTAACATTGATTTATAACATTATATAAATTTCAGGTTTACAAGATTATATTTCACTCTCTGTGTAGACTACATTCTGTTCACCACCCAAAGTCTAATTGGCATCTGTCGCCATACACCTGTGTCCTTCTATCCCTTTTGCCCTCCCTCCTCCTCCGTTCCTCTCTGGTCACCACCAATCTGTTCTCGATGTCTATGTGTTGGCTTGTTGTTGTTGTTGTTATTTTTATCTTCCACATACGAGTGAAATTATACGGTATTTGCCTTTCTCCCTCTGATTTATTTCACATTTTGAAGAAGATAGGTATAACTTTCTCCTCCCAATTTCAGAATCAATTTGGGGTTTATTGAATGGCTTGCTTCCCAACTGATAAGGGAGACTTTCAAGGATGGCTAACCTAACTGGGGACTGGGGGAGGCACAAACCTTGGGCCCATCCCATCCTTAGGGATTGAGAACACAAAGTTGAGAGCTCTTCTCAGTTCCTGTGGTATTGGAGAGTGTGTTTTTAACTTGGAGCAAGAGACTTTTCCTCACCTGCAGAAAGGAGACTAAAATAATCCAGAATGTTACATCTTTGTTAGCTCTTCCCAGCTGGGCCTGGAGCCGCTGCAGGAAGTTTCTCATTTGAGAGTCTGAGGTGCTCTCTTTTCTGAAGCCAGTTCCTCCTGAAGGGCCGCTGGGCTCTCCCCTGCCTTCTGGAGCTCACTCCAACACAGGAGCGAATGTTACAAGGCACCTCACATGCTTCAACCCAATTCCAATGTGTGAGCCTTTGGAGTCAGGGCCAAAGCTGCAGCAGCACATACAGGAGAGGAGTAAGGGAGGTGGACCTGAAACAAGCTGACCTGGTGTACTAGTTTGCTAGCGCTCCCGTAACAAAGTACCACAGATGGGGTAGCTTAAACAATAGAAATTTACTGTCTCACAATTCTGGAGGCTGGAAGTCTGCGATCAAGGTGTCGGCAGGGTTGGTTTCTCCTGAGACCTCTCTCCTTGGCTTGTAGACGGCCGTCTTCTCCCTGTGTCTTCACATGGTCTTCCCTCTGTAATTGTCTGTGTCTGATTCTCCTCTTCTTATAAAGACAACAGGCATATTAGATGAGGGCCCACCTTAACTGATCTCGTTTTAACTTAGTGACACCTTTAAAGACCCTATCTCCAAACGCAGTCACATTCTGAGATACTAGGGGTGATGACTTCAACATAAGAATTTTGTGGGGGCCAAGTCAGCCCATAATACCTAGAATCTCCTGCCAACCTCTAACTCACCTGACCTCCAAGCCCCCAGGTCAAACATCCAACTCCCTTCCCTGACCTAGAAGACCAAGTACCTGTGGATCTGGCTCTGTTCCATATGGAATGGTGCTGGAGGCCCAACCAATCATGATCTTTGAGTCCCAAAAGTCATAGTAGCAGCAAGGAAAATAAATTGAAGGACAACAAAATCAATCACTTCCCAGGAAGTCACAAGAAGCCAGAGTAGCAACTCCTTCTTTTTTGTAAATTTAACAAAAGGTTGTGGATAGGGGAGAAGAAAACTATACATTAAGGGAGCAGAAGACTTAAGACCCCACCGACTCCCAAAATGAGATAACCTCTAGTGCAAACTCAGCTCAGCCAGTTTGGTCATGCACTCTTGGATTCTTTTTAGTGGCCACCAGAGAAGGTTGAGACAGTGAGAGTTTACAACTCTCTTTCACAACCTGGCTACAAGGTTTTACTGAAATTCCAAATTCCTTCATACAGACAGACATTTATTAGCAAATACATATCAGCAAGAAACCATAAGAGAGTTTATACAACGTGTTCTACACATTGGATAAATCCTTTTTAGGTGATCTGGGTATGGAAAGTTCGCTTGAAACACACTCGGCAAGGTTTGTGAGGCAGGATTCTGTGCCTAGAGGGCACCACGTAATCAGAAGTTCTCCGAAACCAATGTCTGTCTGAACTGAGAACCAATTAGAGAATCAAACCAGGACTGTTATCCCTAAAGAGACCAGTACAGGCCTCTGAGGATTCTTATATCCTGTTCATTAAAGAGTGGAAGCCAACCCATATGCACAAAATACGTTTGACTTCATCTGTGAGTACTCGAGCCTATTTCTAACATCCATCACCCTAATGAACAAACACAAGATTCGGCAATGGAAACCCAAGTTTTGAATTGGTGTGCTAGGGCATAAAGTATCCACAATTAACCAAGAGGATCTAGAACAGAAAAGTGTGTAGAAGCTGTTTCTGGAGTGGGTCCACTCTCACATACGGCCACCTGCCACCACTGGATTGTGCTGTCCTGCCAGCAGCATATCTGACCACACAGAAAGTTAAAGCCTAACTAACTGACACATACCAAATGTCACCAGGGCTGTAAGTACTTTAAAGTAAATTACAGAGATTGGAACACCTGTTGAACACAAAGTCAAACTGTAGCAATGGAGAACGCACCACGCCAGGAGTTAGACCCCCTGTGTCTGACTTCAAGGCTTCCACATTGAACACATCTTCTCTTTGGGCATCACTTTCCTCATTCAGAAGATAAAGGGATTGACTTAGATCAAATTTATCAGAAACTTGGAGTTTTATGGAGGAGCTCCAGGAAATCTACAAAGTTGTCATTCACTTTCTTTTTTATAGTTTAACTGCTTGTAATGTATTTTTTAAATAAAGAAAGAAAATGCTCTGTGCAAACTAGCATGCTAGAGTAGAAACTAGTGCTACCAGAACAACTTGTTTTTATTCAGATCTTGAACTTTTTCTTACCGTATCTGTAAATGAGATATAACTATATTGTAAACGTGGTTGAGGAGGTAAATAGCTCAACATTTTTTTTTAATTTAGGTTTATGCGTGTCAACTCATATAAAAGAACACGAGGAGGGACGTGACTGCAGGACATATGTGATGCCCTCAGTCAGATGCCAGCAGGGGCATAGGATGGATGCTCTCATCACAGCATAACTGTTAGTTATGCAATAGAAACTGAATGCCTAACACTTTGTGTACTTATTGTAAGTTCTGGTTAAAGTTTGATGGTTTATTTTAATTATAGGGTTACTGTAAGTCTTGGAGTCTTTTTATCTACCTTTTTCTTTTCCCCAGGTAAGAAAACTAAATTCCTCTAAAGCCAAAAATTGATAGGCATCACCGGCTAAAGATGAAATCTCAAAGAAAATTTGTTGATGGCTATGATGAATTGACGAGGCTCAAATTCAACTGTCAAAAGGTCCAACTATCTCCAGCTGATTCTTCCATTAGGGTTGATGTGAATCATAGCAGCACGTACAATGAAAGCAACGTCTCTCAAATTCACACAATACAACTTGAAGACAATAAAGTGTGACGGTACATTACTCAGGGTTTCAATGGGATTTACTCAGTAAAATTTTGCAAAATAATTTTGACTCCTCCATACTCCAGCGTAAATCTGATACAAAATATAGTGAATGTGCAACATAATCTCTCAGATTTTTTCAACAGTAATTGAACAGTCAATTTTTAGGAAAACATATGCAAACAATATTTAAACCTAACAATAAATGTGCATTAACATTTATATTCATATTGGAGGTCAGAGAAACACTACTAGAAAAAGCTTATTATATCCTGGACACTTGACATCATCAACAGCAGGTCAACCAGAGTGTGTGAGGTGACAGCAGGAACTGTGTTTGGTTAACTGCTTATCTCCAGGAGGTAGAATAGTGCCTGGTACATACTGGGTGCCCCATAACTATTTGCTGAATGAATAAATGAGTGAGAAAGTGAGACAGCTGATACAGAAATATACCTCGCTTTATTATCAGAGCTCACAGAAGGTTCCAGATACGCACATTACACAAACTTGAAAAAGTGATTCTGAGACTGAAATCGTTATGCTACAACCAAAGGAGAATATAGATTTTTTTGACTGTCTCCATTTTGCTTATTTTTTATGATATGCTCAAACAAATGCACACAATGAAAATATGTTAGTAATAACATAGCAAACTCTCACAATAAGAGAGGAAATATTTAAATGTGCAGATCAGGAGTCTACAAACCATGGTTCATGGGCCAGATCCAGCCATGCCTATTAATTTATGTGTTCTCTGTGTTCTTTTGGGCTACAATGAGATTTGAATGTCTGCAACAGAGACGATATGGCCTACAAAACTGAAAATATTTACTGTGTGGCTTTTTTACAGGAAAAGTTTGCCCGCCCATGGTGTAGATCAATTTTGGTATACTATCAATTAAGTTAGCAAAAATGCAATGACAGCTATCCCCCAAAATAGCTATGAAATGACAGAAAAAACAAAGAAGTATCAACTCTTATAAAAGCTATTGCCAAAATGGATTCATGCAGGCATATCCCACGAATCTGGAACCTACTATAAAGTGTGTACCTTTACAACCATGCCAAATAACTCCATACGATTTGTGAATTTTATTAAAACATAACCTTTTATTGCAAATGTTCTAGAGTTACTTACAGTAATAAAAGCAGCAAATTCCAGAAATTTACTTTTTTTATACCTACAATTTTTACGATCCTCAGACAAGGTGAAAGTACAAATTATTTCAGCTAAGGAAAGAAATCATTTTTTGTTTGGGTTTTTTTTTTCCCTAAAAAAAGGTAAGCATCTTTGATAAATGTCTTTCAAATATCACAAGAAGGCACCTGTTTGCATGTCTCAATGATTTTTTAGCTTTTATATTTGTAAAATAAAATACAAATATATAAAACAATAGGAAACAAATGTGTAAGGTAAAAACACCTGTGGTCGGGAGAATTCTAAAGATGTCCTCCCAGGATTCTGGTCGCCTAGTTATTCAGTCAAACACCAGTCTAGGCGTTGCTGTGAAGGGACTTTGAGACGGAATTAAGTTTACTCATCAGCTGACCTTAAAATAGGGAACTTATCCTGGATTATCAAGGTGGGACCAATGTAATCACATAAGCCCTTAGAAACAGAAGAGGAAAGCAAAAGAGTTGCAGCAGAAGGAGAAATCAGAGAGATTCAAAGCACAGAAAGGACTCAACCCACTGCTGCCTGCTGCCGTTGAAGACGGAGCGGACAATGTAAAAGGAATGTGGGTAGTCTTAAGAAGCTGAGAGAGGCTCCTGGCTGACAGCCAGCAAGGAACAGGATCCTCAGCCCTGCAGCCACAAGGAACTGAATTCAGCCAACCGCCTGAATGAGCGTAAAGCCTCCAGATCAGAGCCCAGCTGCCCAAGAACTTGATTTCCGCCTTGTGAGACCCACAGCAGAAAATCCAGGCAAGCTCACCTGGACTTCTGACCTACAGAACTGTCAGGTAATAAATTTTGGTGTTTTAAGCCATTAATTCTTTGGTAATTTCTTACAGAAACAATAGGAAACTAATACGATGCCCTTGAAACCCTTACCTGAGTCAAGAAATATAGCTTTGCCGGTCACCCAGAAACCCCTCCATGTGGCCCATCCCAAACACAGCCACCCCTCTCCTCACAAAGAAACGACTCTCTTGCCTTTACAGTAATTGCTTCATTGCATTTTATAGTGTTATCACCAACACAAGCCCAGACATTGTCTGTACTTCAGTCTTACCCAATTTTTAAAAAAATTCAACACCTGTTAAGTCATTTTCAACCTCCAGTGTCCCTTTCCATTCCCTTCTTCTTTTCAGTGTATCTGTGGAAGAACACAGGCTATTTATTTAGCCTGTAGAGCTTCCCCCAGTCTGGATATTGTCGATTGCATATTCACGGTGCAGATCACCAAGCTCTCTGCCCACTCTTCCTGCAAATTGGCAGCTGGATCCAGGGCCGTGATCAGTCTCAGATTTGACCCCTTTGGCGAGACCACAGGTGGTGGTGTATTCTTTCATCAGGAAGCACATCGAGTCTGGTTTTCTCTCTTGTGACAGCAGCTCAATGCCTAGATCTATATTCCACGTGTATTGCAAAATGGTGATATTATAATTATGTCAGTTCTTTTTATTTCTTTATTGGAATACTCTTTATGAAGACATGCTTCTCAACTACTATTTGTTACCCAGTAGGACAGTTCATATGAGAAAGACAGAATAAACGCTTGGTTCTTCCCTTTTTTTAAAAGCCAGTTTTCAAGACAATGAATTGATTCTCTATCATCTTCCAAAAATGACCAATAATTTTTTTAATTATGAATTTAGCAATTTAAATATATTTGATGGGGCTTGCCTCGTGGCAATTAAAATCATTACTAAACCTCCAATTTTCCAATCTTTGGCCAGTGAGTTGGTCTTTCCAGGTTGGTTCCTGGTAGTCTCTGGCCCTGGTGGTCCCTGATGACTTCCTTGAATTGGACAAAACAAGTTGACTGATTTTGTGCATATCCTGCCCCAAAACCTGGAATCAGCCATTTCTCCAAGAAGCCCTGGATTCCTATATTGGGAAATAGTATTTCAATACCACAATCTAGGTGCTAGGATTAATAGTATTTTTAAAAACTGGAACAGGCTCAACTTGGCAATATACAGCTAGTGATGTTACTATGATTCAACAGCAGATAAGGTGTCAACAAGGGTGTTAGAATATGGACCCAACATGCAGAATAAACACATTTTACTCTTTTGAAACAAGCTGTGAACATCTGACCACATCGGAGATAGCTGAGATTTTTCTTAATGACTTTGTTGAGCATTTCGTAATTTCAGAAAATAATATGTATTTTCACAATGAAGTGTTAAACTGGCAAAAAAATCATTCATCAGCTCTCTCTAAATTTCAAATTTTATCATACAGGAATCCAGGAAGTTGCTAAACTTTACTCCTGATTTGACTTAGGAACAAATTTCCTATTACTCTTCTTTCAATCTTCCCAAATGGTTTCATCAAAGAATATAGTATAGTAGTTAAGTATGCAAGTTTAAGAGCCAAAATGATAGTCATTAACTAAATCCACTTTTAACTAAAATGCTGTATCACCATGTTGGTGACAGTACCAGTTGACCCCTAAGATTCTCTTCAAACCTGAAATTCTGTGACTCCATATATATTGTAAATTCATTTCAGCAAACTTTTGAGAGAATACTACTCTAGGTTCTTGTTAGCTACTAGTGGAAGGGAAGGAAAGGGATAAAATAAAAAATAAAGCAAAGTAACTGCCCTCAAGAATTATAACTATAATGTACAGAAACATAATCTAATATTTAAAATAAAATATAGACATTTATAGAATTAATAAAAATTCTATCCTAGCACTATATATACCCCATATACTTTAGGGGAAGTAAGGTAACAATAGTAGAAAATAGAACAGTATGCATATTTTGATACAAAATTGGCTTTTTTAAATGAAAGTATTATAAAAGTAACCAGAGAAATCTAAAAGAAGATAAGCCAAAATGTTAACATTATATTTTTTAAATATTTTAATGTTGTAGTAATTCTTTAATAAATATCTAAATGTTAATAATTTTTTAATTTTAATGAAATATATAAATGTGTAATGTGTTTCACACATAAATATTCATAGCAGCAAAATTCTTAGTGGCTAAAAAGTGCAAACAACCTAAATATCCATCAACTGATGAACTGAGAAACAAAATGTGCTACATCCACCCATAGAATATTTTTCTATAATAAAAAGCAATGGAATACTGATACACACTAGAACATAACAAACTTTGAAACTATCATGCTAAGTGAAAGAAGACAGTCACAAAAGGGCACATTTTGTAAGCTTCTATTTATATGAAATGTCCAGAATAGGCAAATCCATAGAGACAGAAAGTAGATTAGTGGTTGCCAGGGGCTGGAGGGAGAGAGGACTGGGGAGTGACTTCTAATGGGTATTGGGTTCCTTTGTGGGGTGATGGAAATGTTCTGGAATTAGATAGTGGTCATGATTGCACAACCTTGTGCAAACGCTAAAAACCGTTGAAATATACACTTTAGAGAGGGGGAGATTTTATGGTAGTGAATTATATCTCCGTTAAAAATGAAAAAAATATGCATAACATGAACAGTAATATAATTCATTCAACACATATGTGAATTTTATAGAGATCCTTATAAACAAGAAGGTGAGAAGGTGGGAGGGACCAGGGAAGTCTTTACAAAGAAAGTGGTATTTGTGAGAGGTCTTAGATGTAGAAGCATGTCAACATTTTGCCCAAAGTTTGGCAAGCATAACAAATGATTAAAGCTAATGTTATCAGAGGAATAAACACTTGGCTAACATGATTCGTAATGTTTTTAACCTAACAAGGATTCACTTTTAAGCCAGCTCAGCTGGAGGCTAAAAATTTCTGCTAAATATCAAGTATTGAAAAGCCCTCAAAAGAATGAGGAATTTTGTCAATTGTACATGTATTTCTTAACCAAAAGTTCTGACTCCCTCCTTCAACATTTCCATGGCTAGGTTAAGATGATACCCATTAAGCATGCCACAGCCTGTCAAGGGTAAATACATTTTTATCTGTTAGAAATCACATCACTTTGTGTTAGCAGAACAAGCAAGAAACCGTGGCTTCTTCTTTATCGTGTTAAAGCACAGCGAGCCCTCCTAGGTCCAGATGGTTTATATAACATGACTTGCCTTGAGCATAGCAGTTATACACTTGCAATCTCATCCATCTTGGATGCACATATATCAATGATCTTTTATGAGCTGTCAGAAAGAATGAAGAAAAGTGCTAATTTTGTCTTTTTGCATCAGTGTTTAGCTGAATTAAAATTCAACATGGATTTTTCCACTTCTTTATTCACATGATCAAAAGAGAATTGTTTTTCAAACTATTTTCAGAAAATGTGCCCATTTAGAGATTGATTTATAAACCTAGAGGCAGTGGATGGTAATAACAAAACATTGAACCACTACGGAATACATCTGCTCAGTTCTCACGATGTAATTACAAATGCACTTCCAAAGGCAGATTTTCAAAGACAGGGGGCCTCTTTGTATTCAATGGCCCTGGCAACAACTTCTTGGACAATTCAATTCCTCAAGCACATTAGATATTTATACCAGGTACACTCTGCAGTTCATTTTCTGTTTTCTTTCCATTCTTTTATCAGCGAATGGACATCCTTGCCTTGAACTGTAGAGTGTCCAACATAGAGAATTTATTCTGACCTAATTTGCAGGAATGTTTAATAGGTCTATGCGCCACTATCCCATTTAACCAACATACACATCATCTTTATATGCTCAAAGTACTATGAGAAAAGCAACAGTGGAAGGTACAAGATATCTTTTAGGTTAGCACTGAGAAGTCACCAACATTATAAGCTTATCTTAAAATTCTCCAATGCCTCCCCTCATCATTTCTGCCTAAAGTCTTAAATCCTTAGCATGGAACAAAACCAGCCATCATCTGGCCTCTGCCTAGCTTTCCTGTCCTCTCTCTTGCCCTTTGTTTACACAGACCCGAATGTAATTGTACTTGCACTTCCCAAAGGTTTAATATCTCTTCTCTATTTTATTTCTCAAATTTTCTTTTCTCGGCTGGGACATTTACCTCTTTCCGGTTCTCTGAGTAAACCCTACTTCTTCAAGATTTAACAGTGGAAAACTTTATTCAACTTTCTCCTCCTAGCTAGCTAGGCTGAGTCAAGCGTGAAGACCAACACTGTGATCTTTTATCTTATCTTTCTTGTGCCCAAAATATTGCCTGACGCATAGTTATTGCTTAAGTTTTTGCCCTACATTAATGAATAATCAACTTAGAAACATAAAGAAGGAAGCATATGTACTTTTAACAGGAGCGTGGGCTCTGCAGCCACCTGAGTCAACTACTTACTAGCTGTGCGCTGTGAGAACAGTTTCTTAACCTCTCTGACTCAGTGTTCTCATTTATAAACTGGAAATAACATAAATTGACTATCTCACAGCTTTAAATAGTTAGAATGAGAAATTGCTTAAAATAATGCTGAGCACATGATAAATAACTCATATACTACACGTTCCTTTTAATTGATATTGTAATTTATAATTACTAGTACTATAGGGTTCATGCCAGGAATATAAAGACTTGGTTTCATCTCCTCAAGGGACTTAAAATTATTTAAAAAAAAAAAAAAGAAATGAGGAATGACTATAAAATATTGTAACTAATACAGGAAATGAACCAAAGCTGTAAACAGGATCCAAAAGTTGCAAGCTCATGAAAGCTAAGATTGAATTACTGTAAGGTTAATGAAAAACAATTTTTTCCACTCTATCTTCTAGTAACTTTTCGAACAAAAATATTTTCGCTTCTTAGATGTGTCAGAAATAGACCAATTATTTTTTTAAACCATGCACTGAATCTTGATACCTTCCCCAACCAAGTCTCACCGTTTGGGTGGAGAATGAGAGCCCACAGCCAAAACTTATCAGAATTCACATCATCCCATGGTTTTGCTGTATTCTTTATAAAATCAACCAAAATGTAAGAATCCAAGTGAGTTTTTCACCTCTGAAGTGTTCACCTCTTAATGTTATGCACATGTTTTAATCTGTGCAACTATTGTTCAAAATATTGTTGGAGTTCATCTTTTGGAATGGCCTTCAGTATCACTTTGTGAAAACAGAAGAAAATCTAAAATTTCAGTTAAAATTCGCTTTTTAATAAAATAGTGTATGATCCATTCTGTTCATTTGAATCGACTGCACGGAAAGTTAAAGCCTAACTCACTGGCACTTACCAAATGTCACACGGGCTGTAAGCACTTTAAAGTCAGTTACACAGATTGATTAGAAATGAGGGCTAGCAATTTCCGAATTTCAAACCACCCTCTAAGGATTGAGGATATTCCGATAATGTGCACAGGTCTTTGAATAATGTTGGAGAAGTTGCCAAAAATTTCAGAGAGCCATCTGTTATTCAGAGATTGAAAATTCAGATAAGATTATTTTAGGGACGAATCACGCTCATTACTTTACAGCCACATTGGGTGCACATGTGTCTCTGTGCGTATCTGTGAGCGATATTAGCAAGGATTGGAGAGTACATTGAATTATTTTGTCAAATTATTTGCTGTTCTTCCATACCAGCTCCTTTCTAATGCTCTATCCCTACCGGTCCCCGCCTTGCAGGAGGATTGTCCTGCTCACTCCATCACCATCAGGCTTAGCCCTGTGACTTGCTATGGCCAATGAAATAGCAGAAGTGACATGGGTCACTTCTGAACAAAACCTTTAAGAGCCATTGTGTGGTTCTATCATTAGTCTATGCTCTCTGCTCCTTCAGAGTGCAGAAGACATGGAAAAGAGCTATAACCAAGCCAAATCCAATATGTTACACAAATGAGAAATACATCGTCATTGCTGTAAGCCTCTGAGATTTTAGAGCTGTTTGTTACTGCATCATAACTTGGCTCAAACTAACTGATAAAGACAGTACTTTTTGAGGCAGAAGAAAGGAAGAAAAGTGAATGGATAGTTTGAAAGCTAAATCAATTTCATTGTAGCTTTCATAGGGCTCCTCTCCCTCTGAGTCCCAGAGAACAATTCTTCTTATTATTTATACTGCATATTTTATCTCTATATGGTAGAATGTGCACTAATATTCTCACTGAATAAGCAAGTAACTAGAAGCAGATAGCACGTCCTAATTGTAAACAACTGATGCTATGGGGGAGTGGAAGGTGAAAAGAAATACCCATCAGTGATGCAACTGTGCTCTGAAGCATTTACTATCTAAATGGAAGAGTGAATCAACAGATCCCAGAAAAACTGAACTCAGGAAAGTATACTTACTCACAGGAGTCTGCTTACTCGGGTGCTAGAAATGCTCTTTGAAAAATCATTTCTCAAATTTAGAAAGTTAGAGTCATTGGACGTTTGCCACATGTTTACCAAGAGAATCCTGAAACACAGTAAAACAAAAACAGACTATGAGGGCTTAGAGAACACTGTGGATGACCCTACCACCACACTTAGGGAAAATTCTAAATATACAAAAATTGTCCAAGGGAGATTCTAAAGGTAGTACACTGGGCCAAAATCATCAGCTAAGTGGATCAGCCTGCTGAGTTGAATATTTTTTAAGAGGATAAATATGGGCCGAACGAAAATAAGAAAAGACAAACATGGGTTTTTTTTAAAGTATCATTGACATTTTGAGGTTTAAGAAAGGTAAAATAAAATTGCGTACACTGAACTTTAGTTCCGTTTCAGGTCTTATCAAATTTAAGAGAAATTTGTCTGCCGAGAAGATATAACTGATAAAAGGATGGAGGGTCAAAGGCAGGCATGTAAGTTCCTTGTTAAATGTATTTTAAGGAAAAAGTTTGCAAGCACGAACGTGTCTGTCCTCTTTTCAAGTTGGAGATTGCTAACACTGCACAGAACAGATAGTTCAGACAGGGTTTGTCATGCCCAGTGAAACATGAACTGTAAACAGCCGGGTCACATGCCAAGGAGCCTCACTCAAATTAACTTCATAGAATTTCACCGTTAAATCCTTGAAATATTAAACACATTCTCCATTTTACTTAGATTTATTCAATATAATTTAATAGGTTCAGACCAACTTTGTTTCCCCAAAAACCAGACGCTAAATAAACCAGCAACTGATCCTTAAGATGAGAAAGAGTTAATACCAACAGCTCCTGGCCACAAAATGTGTGAGCCTTAGCACCATTAAGGAGGAGAAGTTTGTCCTTAGGGGGTCTACACCCCTTTTCCATTCCCCAAGGGGTCACCCCTTTCCCACCTTCTCCTACCAGGGGACCAGTGTCCCCTCCACTATGTGGTCTTCCCTGTTCCCCCTCAACTTTGTTCTCACAATTGTACCTCTGTTACAACAACTTTATCACAATCAATGGTATTTGAACTATTAGTTATAGTTAGCTTTCTCAAAAAAGGTGGGGGGGTGGAATTTCCAGAAGAATTCTGGCTGGATAGAGGTAGTGCTTAGGGGAGGGGATAAAATAAGCATTATTATCCTTGTTTTCTAAATGTAGGCTAAGGAAAGAATGAATCCAGCATCGTTAAGCACCAGTGTCAGGCACCATGTTGGATGTCTTGCTTCCTTTTTCTAATATACTCTTTATAATAATAATGCTCAGAGTAGGTATTATTGACACCATGTTACAGAAGAATAAATCCATGTGAGGAATTATTAGGTACCATTCTCATCCTTAAGCTAAGGGTGAAGAAAGGCCAAAATCCAAGACTCCTGACTCCTGCTCCAGTGCTCTGTCCATGGGTTCAAGCTAAAGGCAGCACTTCTCTGTGGCTACTCCCATTACACTTCACTTCCTATGTTCCCCATCCCCTGTGTTTATCAGCATCCTCTGGCACAGGAAAGAACATGGTTTTTATAGAAGGCCTTTCATCCTGTGTAAAATTTATTGGAGGCTCTGATTCAGAGTTAGTTACAGGAAAAAAAATCATGGTATAATAACATTATATTTAACAAGGTGATACATTTTTTCCATCCTCCTCTTGGTATTTTAGACATTGTTCTAGGCCATAACACCAACCTTTTACCCCATGTTCGTGGGTTTGCAGCTTATTTGATCATGGTTAATGCTAATTGATATCATATACTTATGAAATAGTGTCCACCAATGTCAACTTACAGTTAAAATGCTGTCCAAAGTATTCTTTGTGACTTTCAGGAACAGAAGAAATAGAACACTGAACATGCAAACATCAGCTGGGAGACTGAGTTCATAGAACCTTCTTGTGCCTTGGAAATTAGCTAAGTTAACTGAATCTTCCTAGACCAGTAGAAGGAAGCCAGGACTAGCTAAAAGTGCTGACTTTCTATAAGCTAAACCTAGCTGAGGAGTATAATGCAGACCACATACAAAACTCTTTTTCTGTCCACTCTGTTTCTTTTTAAGGCCTCCAAATTCATTGCTCTTGCAATTAAACTTCTTCGCACTCCTGAGGCATTTTCTAAGTGCCCTGAGACTTCAAATAAAATGTGCAGCTGGTTAAAGGTTTGCTTTCCTTGTCTCCTGATAGAAATTTATATCTGGGACACCATCTGAGTGAGACACAAGAGATGAGGATGGTACCTCTAAACACCTTGCTTAGCAATTTTATTAGCTGTTATGTTCTTTTTACCATGGTATTCAGCATGTTCTAGGCGGTTTTGGCAAATAATTATTCCCCTTCCACCAGGGTTATGCAAGGCAGGTAGGGTCTAAGGGGACACAGTGAGGAAAAGTCATCTAAAAACGCCAATTCTTTCAGGTAAGCCTAATTTCCCCCAGACTTCTAGTTGTCATCTCCTAGGAACACTGCTGGTCCTAAGATGTATTAAAATGACCCTTCAGTAATTTAAAGCCAATAATTTAAATTAAATTATTTACTTTAAATAAAAGTCATGACAAAGTGTACAAGTTTCAAAATAAAAATGCTAAATGTAACATAACTGAAATTGTCCCGGTTCCCATGGAAAGGCAGTAAGCATTTGTGACCAGAAACCAGGGAAGGAAAGGGTTAATGAAGATCTGATCCATAACTAAACAAAGTCTGCCAAATGTTTTCCAGACAAGGAGAAAACTAAATGTGCTATTTTTCAGAAGTTGATGTCCTCGTTTTTGCAGATGTTGCCATCTTACAGTGAAACCTACACGGTTGCAGCAGGACCCTGGCAAATTGCTCCAGCTCTAAGTGTCCAAAAATTACCTCGGCACTGTTATGTACCGGCATGTTGCCTTGAGCTCGTTATGTAATGGCATAGAACTCATTATGTAGTAGCCTGCACATATGCCCTGATTGGGCCCAGCTGTTATACAGTTGTAACACATCCTCTGCACTCTGGTGTATAAAATCTCCAAATGCACTGAGCTTGGTTGGGGGGACGGGGGGAGAGGGACACTGCTTTGGGAGCCATCCCCGATGTTCTCCATTGTTTGTGCAAGCAATAAACCTTTTTTCTTCACAACTTCAGCCTTGGTTGTGTTTTTCAGCTCCACATTCACCAAGAGACAGACCCATTGAGTCCAGTTACACACTGACATTTTCATAGCTTGGCAAACTTCCTGGCTGGCTTCAAACTGCTTTAGCACATCTGATTTTACATCCAGAGTAGCAGCCTCATTCCCATTCCCAGCTGCTGTCATTTTGTACCTTCTCACCTTCCGCCAGCCTTCTTTGGCCCTAAGTCAACAAAATTGCCTGAGGATGAAGAAACAGAAACTGCTCTTCTCTCCCTAACAGCTTAGCAAATTTTTGTATCTTTTCTTTTTTCTTGCCCCACCTTGACCTGTCCCCTACCGCTGTCATACCATTGGGCCAAGGTTTAACATATTGACAAACAATTTTTAACATTTCTTTGGACCTATTCTCTTCCGTAAACTAAAATTTATGTATCTCTGGATCTTAACCACCATAAATTATTTCATTGATTCAAGTAATTTTTAAGACTCTTCTTCACTACTTCTTTTCTCTTTTCACACCAAAAGAAAAGGCAAGATTCTAGAGTCTGCTCTTCTACCTCTCTCATTCTGATATCAAAGACTTAGAAATGGGTTCCAATGGGGTCCTCATGAAAGAGACAGAACATTATTATAGGACAATAGAATAAGCCTTACTGACTTCCTATCTTATTATTTGGTCAACTGATTTAAAAGGCATATTAGAAACCCAAACAATAGTGCACTTGAAGAAAAAATGGAGTTGGGGGTTGGGTTATCAATTTCAAGCCAACTGTATTCACTTTCTGCTAAAACAAATTACCATAAATTTAGAAGCTTAAAGCTTTAGAAGTTTAAATGCAAGACAAATTTATTGTCTTGCATTTCTTAGATTAGAAGTCCAATAAGGGTCTCACTAGGACAAAATCAAGATGTCTGCAGAACTGTATTCCTTCCTGGACACTCTGGCGGTAAATCCATTTTCTTGCCTTTTCCAGCTTTTAGAGGACATCCACATTCCGTAGCTCATGGTCTTTTCCTTCATCATCAAGGCTAGCAACATTGCATCTCTAATCATTCTGTATCACATTTCCCTTTCCTGACCAGAGCTAGGAAAGATTCTCTGTTCTTAAAAACTTATGTGATTAGCTTGGGCCCACCCAGATAATCCAAGACAATTTCCTCATCTCACAGTCTTTAAAATCACATTTACAAAGTCTTTTTTTGCCATGTAAGGCAACGTATTCACAGGTTCTAGAGATTCGGACATAGACATATTTGGGAGGCCATTCTGCTTACCACACCTGCTGTCAGTGCTTCATTCCCTACAGGCAAAGTCATACGTTAGTTGTTTTACTCTGCAGTAAATGTAACTTTTCACAGGAAGCCTCAAATCTGTCTCCAGATCCCATCTGTTTTCACAAAGAAGAGTTCCTTCATGTATTTCTTTGAGGGACCCCAAGCAGTCAGTTGCAACTACAATAGCATTTGATCTGTTGCACAATGTTTTGTTTCCATTTGAAAGATCATCTAAAGATTCTATAATATCTGGTTGTATTTTTTGAGAAATTGCTGGTCCTTGGTAGGTCTCAATAAAATGCTGCCGTGTCTTATCTCACATGTAGCCAGGAGGGAGGTGCCCATAAAATATGGCCATGAGATGGCGCCACTAGTGTCAACCTTACTCATCTTGGGAGTGGGAAAACAACCAGTTTCATAAACTTTCCTTTTTCACCTTGTTCAATTTCCTCTAAAATTTGAAGGCTTCTTTCTTACCCATCTATGAAAGCACAGAATTTCCTAAACTTTTTAAGAATTAGATGACTTTCCCAAACTTCACACTTTTTTTTTTCTCTTGATGGTCATTACTACCACAGAAAAAGAAAGACTGTGCCTTCAAGATAATAAGCCCAATTTATAAAATTCTTATTTGGAAGCTAAATACTGAACTTTAGATACTCGCTCTGAATTACAAAAAGGTAATATTGACATTACTCTTTGTATCCTACTATTACTACTGTGTTTCCTTGCTGTTACATGTCCTCTATTCTACTTCGGAACTCTAAGCCAGTAGGAAACCGCTCTGTGCTCTAAGATAAATAAAAATACCTTAGCAAGCGAAAGAGATAGAACAGGACCCTTTGAAGGAGTAAATAATCATCTGCACAGAGAATGTGTAAATGATATCGGGATTCTCCAAAGCCCGACACTTAAACTTTTGGGCCTCAGCATCCCTTTACACTCTCAAAAATTATTGAGAATTCCAAAGGGCTTTTGTTTATATGGGTTATGTCAATTGATATTTCCTATATTAGAAATTTAAGCTGGGAATTTTAAGAGTATCTATTTATTCATTTTTAAATAACAATAATAAACCTATTAAATGTTAACATTCTTATGCAAGAAAACTATATATATATATATATATATATATATATATGTATTGGGGGGTTTTGTTGCTGAGGAAGATTTGCACTGAACTAACATCCATGCCAATCTCCCTCTGTCTTTTAGTATGTGGGCCACCAGCACAGTGTGGCCACTAACAAAGCAGTGTAGGTCCGTGCCCGGGGACTGAACCTGGGCAGCCAAAGCAGAGTGCGCTGAACTTAACCACTAGGCCACCAGGGCTAGCCCAAAAAACTATGTTTTTTTAAAAAAAAGCTTAGAAGAGTTACATAGTTTTATATTTTTGCAAATCTCTTTAATGTATGACTCAACAGAAAGCAGCAAGATTCATGTCTGCTGCTACATTCAATATGCTGCAATCCACTCTTTTGGTTAAAATACATAAAGAAAATTCAGCCTCCCACAGCTAAGCAATTGGAAATAGGAGGAGTATTTTAACAACTCTTTCAGATAATCGTGGGTATTCTTTGATACTATACCAAAATTCAACAACTGGTATTTTTTGAAGATGAGTTGCAGTGAACACTTCGTACTCTGGTCAGAGAATGTAAACAGAAAAGGTAAATAATATCTTAGCATGATTATGAAAATAGTTTTGACCTCAAAGATCCTCTCAGTTTATCTTGGGAACCCCTGGAGTTCCCAGACTACCCTTTAAACCCACTGCTGCAGTCTACCAGCTGCATTGGCTTGATAAGCAAACTCTAGCTTTCCTTCTGTGGGCCTCCCTTAAAATAAGTCAGGACAGAGTGCAAGACAATCACTCTCTTGTAAATAAAATTTGCTTCCTACATGTAGACAATTCTTTCTTCCCAATAAAATGTTCTACCAAGTAATATGAAACTTATGTGTGGACTTAAAAATCTTTTGTTAAAGATCTTTGAAAATCAAGTTTCACTTTTACTGGTTCCTCCTACCAGAAATGCTTTTGTGTCCCTCTCAAAAAGTACCTTCTTCGACCCATTTTTTTATCTATGCTTATGTAGTCAATGATTATTATGTATTTTAGCATATCCATCATGTTGTTCTTGGTTATAATCCCGAGGGTTGATTATAATCCCCTGGGTATGGTGAAAAATAGCAAATAATATTTTCTGTGGGTACAGGTCAGGCAGATGCAACAATTAGTTCAAACCATATTTCCAGAAGGATAATTAGGACAGTTCTCAAGATTGGTTACCGCTAAGGAAAATGGTGTAAGAGTCGGTATGGTGTGTTTTTTAAAGATATTGGTGCTTTGGAAATTTATAACAACAAAAATAATGCTGGGCATTAGCAAAAAAGGATGCTAAAAGTTGATCAAGCAAATCTGTCATTCCCATACAAAAGTGGCTCATACACCTGGAGTACTGTGAGCAATCTGACTACCATACCTCAAAGAAAACATAGCTGACTGGAGGAAGTCCAAAGAAGTTAATTAAAACGCTTAAGAGAATAGACATACATCTCAAATATGAGAGATTAAGAGACGAGGGTTACAAGAGTGAAGTCGAAATCGTGAAAGGTGTAGATAGCACATAGAGTTATTTACCAAATCTGAGCATCTCTCAAATGTCTCCAGGTAGCTGTTATAAAGGACAGCAACGTCTACCATTAATAAAATTCCCCTTTGTGATGTCAGATAAAAAATTTTCCCATACCCATATCTTTATACTTTCAATAGAAAGATTATTTTATAAGGATTCCTTGCCTTTCCTATCCCTCTTCCCATAAAAAAGGGTTCTAGCTTTTCCTAGTCTGTCCTCCTCTTTCTGCCCTCCCAGGAGCACTCACTTTTGCAGGACTGATTCTTCAGAGCTTTTTAAGGCAGAATCAAGTGGATGGCAGGGGACAAAAGCATAGGAAGTTGGAGAGTTGAGGCTAGGGGAGAAATTTTCCCAGGTGAAGAGCATTTGAAAAATAAAGGCCCAGATTCACCTGCAGAGAATGTGCGCAGTGAATGAGAATGGGGTAGGAAAAGGAATTTTTAAAAGCGTTGCTTTTGAGAGATGTTAAGGATTTAAGTTACTCTGAAGCTAATTTTGGTTTCAGTGCTGTGTTCTTTCGACCACAATATGCCCCAGACCTAACCACACCAGTCAAGGCTTTACAAACATTCCCCGTGTGGGCTCATCCAATAATGCCTTCGAGATTCCTTGTTAAAACACCTAGAATTCTTACGTAATGTTCCTGCTCTACCACATGATACTCTTCAGTAGAAAGTGGTTAAATTAAACTCCTTGAAGGACCTCATAAGTTAGGTAATTGGGACACAAGAAGACTCTGTCATCAAATGCTTTTCACTAAGTTAATTACAGATAAAACCAACATGAAGTGGTTAGAAGCAGAGGTTAAAATTTCACTCACTTGGACTTTGTATAATAATGAATTAAACTGCTGGACTGTATTGGCATTCTGCTGGGAATACGATTTGGAAATAGAAAAACTAGCCAATGAGTGGTGTGATTTGGTTCTTGAAAGTAATTTAAAGTAACACAAGCCCACCAAGACTTTATCTCCCTTTGATTTTAAAATGTTATTTGTGATAGGAACTTTGCAGATGAATAAGAGAATCTATACACATTCTCTCAAGTAAGATACTTTCTCCGTGTGTGTACAGACAACGAATTGCCTAAATACTTTCTAACTCAGGCACGGTGGCTGCAATTCAGCACCGATTCCTTTCTTGAAAAATTAACGTACTCCACGAATCCGGAAATCGCATCACCTTAAAAAGCAGCCAGTACTAAGGAGTGGGACTAAGGAGTACTAAGTACTAAGGAGTAGGAGTGAAGAGAGAATGCAATAGAAAAGAATCAAAGGACAGTGAGTGCTACAAAAATAAGGAAAATGGAATGAAAAGAATTAGTTTTCTCCTTTCTGTCTTGGGAAAGCATCAGACAAGCCCGCTTCCATGCGTAGACTTCACATAACATACGCTTGCTATTTTTCAAGACTTCAGGTAACACATTCTTAAACCAAGGCCCCGTCCACATTCCGAGTCCATTAAACAGGCTTTGCATTACACTGTTCCCGAGAAAACGCTCCTTTTTTTAATTATGTGGTTAATGCCTCCCGTATCCCATGATAAGATTTTACAACTCTTTCCTTCTGCTGGTGGCATTTACACACTAAAAACAGTCAGACTCCAGAGCCTTGTTATTTTTCACTTTCCTTCTACAGCCACTATAAATTCGAGACCCTGATTTTTAATATGTTTGCCATTAAAATATATTAGCTAAAAACTTTAGGTACATTTCATAAAAATCCCAGGTTCCTACCACACTCCCTCTGGTAATACCCTCTTTCCCTTCCCAAATACCACATCTTCTTAATTGTTTCAGAGGAAGGAGAAGCTTTCACTGTTGCATATGACTTAGAAATAAGAAAATATTCTGTGTGTATATGGGGGCATTGCAGACATCATCAGTGCTTTCAGCACTCACTGTTCCCTGTTTGCCAATGGCCGTTGACTGTAGATAGCTGCCCCTCTCTGCATGAGGGGCTGTCTGGTGCTGGAGTGTATTTGGCCCAGGAGCAGAGCAGTCCAGGCCAGCCGAAGTGCTGGAGAGTCAAGGCCACTTGAAGCAGGCCTCAACTGTTGACTGACTGACATTAGAGGACAATCTCTCCAGTATCCTTGCCTTCAGGTGTGACAACCCTGAGGCACGTTCTGCACAGCCCCTCAGAAGTCCCAGAGGGAATGAGCCCTGGTTGCCTACCTGGTGATCTGCTCACTAATGCTCCTCCTCCAGGCTTCCTTCCCTGCCCTGTTTCCCTGCCCTGTCTCAGTTCCCCACTCCCCGAAACGTACTTCCTGGGATTCCCTCCCAAAGAGACTCCTTGCACTTAAATCCTTATCTCAGGACCTGCTTCTGGGGAAAACCCACTTAAATCAGAGGATACACTGAACAGTGTTTACTGATAGGGAGGAAAATTCATCAAAATTTTTAGAAACTGTTGATCTGAAGGAGGAGATTAGGAACAACTTCACTTTAATTCAAGTCTGTCTGTGATATAAACTCACCCCAGAACAAGGCAGTTTAGAAACAATTTGACAGGGATCCAGAAAAGCTTCAGAGGGGAGGTGACGTTTCAAAGAGGCCTCGATGGATGAATAGGAGTTCAACTAGGGCAGAAGTATTTAGGGGATATCCGAGGCAGAGGGACCAACAGAATCAAAACCAAGAAAACACAAAACCCTCAGGGAAATGATGAAGATGAGGAAGGAAAGTAGTTCAGGGCCTTGAACATGATGCTAAATCCTTAGAGCATGAATTTCTTTCTATGGGAAGAAAATAAATGTTTGACTGGGAGTTTAATGGATTACAGTTATTTAGAACCTATAAACAAAGCATATAAGACAGACTTCTAGAAATAATAATGGTATAAAATTTTCAAATTTCTTGAAAAATAAATAAAGCTGAATAAAGATTTTGACTAGCTTACAAAAATCATGGGTAACATAATATTTTTGTGCATATGTGCTTGCATTTGTTGTTGTTAGTGCCATCAAGTCAATTCTGATTCCTAGCGACCCTGTGCACAGCAGAGTCGAACCCTGCCTGGTCTTTCTGCACCATCCTCTCACCTTCCAGCACTCTATCAGACAATGCTCCGCTGCTATTCATAGGTTTTTCATGGCCAATTTCTTCAGAAGTGGGTGGCCAGGTCCTTCTTCCCAGTCTGTCTTAGTCTGGAAGCTCCACTGAAACCTGTCCACCACAGGTGACCCTGCTGGTACTTGAAATCTTGGTGACATAGCTTTCAGCATCCCAGCAACCACCACAGTACGACAACCAACAAACAGGTGATGTGGTTTCCTGACCAGGAAATTAACCAAGGCTGTGGCAGTGAGAGTGCAGAATCTTAACCGCTTGACCACCCAGGCTGGCTGACTTGTGTTTGCATAGATATGTACATGTGAATACTGATGCTCTTTCATGAATAAAAGTAAGTTTTTAGGCAAAATGCACACTGTGGTTTCAGATTTGTGAAATGTGTCTGCATGTAAGGAAGGACAAAAGTACCCTACAAGTTGGTAGCTTTCCTGTATTGCCTATGGCAAATGAATGGTGCCACGACATGTTCAATTTCCAGTCTTCAACACCTCTCTCTTCCTCAACCGCCCTACTCAGCCTATCAAACTCCTGGCCATCTTACTTCCTAAATATTCGCCAGATCTCTTCATTTTTCTCAATTGCTTGTGTCACCACTCTGTCCCAGCCGCCATCAGCTCTCACTTTAAGGATGGCCAGAGCACGCATTCACCCTTGTCCTGCTTCCTTCTGTTCTCACAGAGATCGTGCCTCTCCCCAGCTTAAAGTCCTGCGTTGGCTCCCCTCTGCATTTAAGATAAAGGCTCAGTGTGATGTGGCCTCTGCCCATCTGTTCAGGCTCATCGCTTGCCACTCCCACACTCATTCTTGGTCCTCCGGCCACATTAGCCAACCTTCGGTTCCCCGAAAAGCCTGCGACCCCCACTACCTCAGAGGCTTTATATGTAAAGTTCTTTTGCTAGGATACGCTCCTTTCCCAGGTCCCCTCCTTCTTAACCTATTTAACCCCAATCCTCCTTTATTTCTCAGCCCAAACTCATTGTCTCAAGCAATCTTCCCTGGGCCCCCAGATCAAGCCAGATCTCTCTGTTTGATGCTCTCCTAACATGCTGCATTTTTCCTCCTCCATCTGCCATTGTCCATCTGCATGCTTATTTGACTGTCTTCCTCCCTCTCTAGACCATAAGCTCTATGGTCTATGAGATAGCTTTATGAAGATGGCACACGGCACATAAAGATGGGCTTAAGAGATACATGTTGAAAGAAATTATATTAACAATAAGTTAACTTGCCTCGGGTATCTTGTTAATCACTTTAGATGCATTACCTATTTAGGCCTATGTACAGCTGAGAAAGCTAAAGCTCAGAGACATTTAAATAACTTGTTCAATCAGCAATGACAGACCTGGAATTTATTGCCAAGTCTGTCTGACTTGAGCTGACACTCCTGACCACCATTCTATACTGCATGGCAGAATAATTAATAAGCAACATTTATGGAGTCATGTTAGTGTTAAGAGTTATGGGATCCTTTTTCTATTTCTCAAAATTTTCTGTCATATCATCGTCCTAATACATCATCAATAAAAGTGGTCTTCTAAATGATGGATGAATTTTTCGAAGCTTTGCCTTATCCAGATTCTAATTTATTGATTATTTCTTAGCATCCTTTTCCAATTTGGTTATTTAGCTTCCAATGGTACCATATTATATCATTCCAGATACATTTTTCCTACTCTTTGCTTATGTTCTCCCCTAATTTTTGTAAAGCTGCAAAAAAGTGGGAAAATACACCAATTGAGACTTGTTAATTTTGTTCAAAATATAAATGCATTTTCATGTACAGGTAGGGTGTAGAGAGTGTTTTGGAATAGGGCAGGAAGAGACCATGAGATGTGGCTGAATTGTACATAGAATAAAGACTAGGAAAAATCAGTTCCAGTTTGGAAACAATGCAATCAGATGGTATTTCCAGTTAAAAGAACAAATATGGTTAAAGAATGCCTACTGTGAATGGAACAGAATAGAGAGCCCAGAATTTAACCCCAGCATATACAGTCAACTAATATTTGACAAAGGAGCCAAGAATACCCAATGGAGAAAGGATAGTCTTTTCAACAAATGGTGCTGGGAAAACTGGAGAAACACATGCGGAACAATGAAATTGGACCCCTATCTCACACCACTTACAAAAATTAACTCAAAATGGATCAAAGACTTAAACATAGGACCTGATGCCATAAAATTCCTAGAAGAAAACGTAGGGAAGAAGCTCATTGATATTGGTCTTGGCAATAATCTTTTGGGAATGATGCCAAAAGCACAAACAACAAAAGAAAAAATCAATAAATAAGACTACATCAAACTCAAAAGCTTCTGCACAGCTAAATAAACAATTAACAAAATGAAAAGACAACCTACAGAATGGGAGAAAATTTTTGCAAACCATAGATCAGATAAGGGATTTATATCCAAAATATAAAAAAAAAAACACAGTCAATTCAATAACGAAAAAACAAACAATCTGATTTAAATATAGGCAGAAGAATTAAACAAACATTTCTCCAACGAGGATATCAAAATGGTCAACAGACACATGAAAAAAATGCTCAGCATCACTAATCATCAGGGGAATGCAAATCAAAAGCACAATAAGATACCACCTCATACTTGTTATAATGGCTGTCATCAAGAAGACAAGAGACAATAGATGTTGGCAAAGATGTGGTAAAAAGGGAACTCTTGTACATCGTTGGTGGGAATGTAAATTGGTCCAATTGCTATGGAAAACATTATGAGATTTCCTCAAAAAATTAAAAATAGATCTACCATGAGATCCAGCAATTCCACTTCTGGGTATATACCCAAAGGAAATGGAAACAGGATTACGAAGAGATATATTCACTCTCATATTGATCACAGCATTATTCATAACAGACAAGATATAGAAACAATCCAAACGCCTATCAACAGATGAATGGATAAAAAAGATGTGGTACATATATGCAACGGAATATTATTCAACCCTAATAAAGGAAGATGTCCTTCCATTTGCAACAACATGGATGGACATTGAGCACATTATACTAAGCAAGATAAGTCAAAACCAGAAAGACAAGTACTGTATGATATCACTTATATGTGGAATCTAAAAAAGTTAAACCTGTAAAAAACAGAGTAAAATTCTGATTACCAGGGGATAGGGGTAGGCTAAGAGTGATGGTGTTTAAGGGTACAAACTTAAAACGAGTAATAAATAAGCCATGGAGACCTAACGCACAGTATAATGAATATAGACAATAATATTGTACTTAATGCTGTAATATGATAAATATCACATTAGCAATCATATTACAACATATAAATGTATCAAAGTAACACACTGTACACCTTAAACTTATGCAATATTACACATGAAATTTATTCAATAAAAAATTGTCTACTGTGCCATGGGATTGAGTAATACACAGAAAGCTAAACACAATCTTTGTTCCAAAAAAAACCCCAAATTATTTAAAAAGATTTACCGAAAGAAGAGCTCAGAATAATGGGTAAAACTGTATAATAATAGAATCACTATATATTTTAAATATGCTGCTGTTTTCTTGGTAAAATTAGAATCATTTACAACATATACATACACTTCTGTTTGTTTAAAACAAAAAGTGGTTTGAAGAAAGAGACAAAGGGTGAGGTTCCAGTGAATTAAGAAAACCAGGTCAACTAGATTAATGAGGAGACAAAAGAGGAGATGAAAGTACCAACAATTCTTGCATAATCTGTCACTGATCGTGTGCGGCAAGCTTACATGTGAGCCAGAGTATTGTCCTGGCCCACGACCCTGTGCCTTTATCCCAGAGAAATCTACTTATGCACCACACAGCAAGTTCCCAAAAAAAGGCAACTCTGGACACCCCAGCCCTATTCAGCCAAGAGTCCTGGCCTGTTCCACATACTTCTGGGTGGTGTCTGGTTCTCAGTTAATGCCTCCTCTTATCCTCATCAGTTGACCTTATCTCCCACCCCTGCTGCAGTTGAGAATTACTGTTTTGAGCTCCTCAACTTTTACCTTTTCCCAAGGTGCAGCCCTGCTCATTCTATGGCTCTTTCTGCTTGTAGTTGACTCTGCCCAACCAAGTCCCAGGGAGCACTCATTTGGCTGCTCCACTCCCCAGGAGTATAAAGGAGCAGTTCACCATGTATGAGCAATCATCCATGTGACAAAGTTTGAAGGAACTCAGTAGCTTCCCAATTGCCCACCCACATCTCTGAAAATGCGGATGCTGTCAAAAAGGAACACAGCCAATCCTCATTATTCCCAGATTCGTCTACTCACTAAAATTTATTTGCAACCCACAAATCAGTACTCATGGAGCTTTCACGGTCATTCATGGATATACACAGAGCAGCAAAAAATTGGAGTTGCCCAACATACACATTCCCAGCTGAGGTCGAAGAAGGCGGGGCTCTCTGCCTTCTCGTTACAGCTCTCATATCATAAAACTAGTGTCCTTTTTGCAGTCTATTTACCCCAATGTTTTCTTGCATTTTTTTGTTTTTGGATGGTGATTTCACTATTTAAAATGGCCTCCCAAGCACTGCACTGAAGTACTGTCCAGCATGTCTATTAAATAAGCTTCATTCTGGCATGACTTCAAATGTTGCTGTCCATGAGTTGAATGTTAACGAATCAACAGTGCAGGGTAAATAAGGTGTTTTTAAACAGAAACACATCAAATGAGGTTATGTATTAATCAGTTGATGAAAATATTGTGACCAGAGGCTCACAGGAACTTAACCCTGTATTTCTCCTAGGAGCAATGCTTCAGTATTTGCTAATTCGGTGTTTGCAAGACTTTATAGAACATAACTGCCATAAATAAGAAGAATCGACAACAACTTCATCACATGAGGGTCCTGGGGGTACAGAGCACAGAATAGATAGCAGTGTGGCCTGGAGGCAAGTTGGATGGGCTTCATCAGAGATCCTGACAGCAGCAGGGAACACTGTGTCGGATCGGAGGAAGGCACTGAGCCAGGGCGAGAGGAACTCCAGAGACAAATTTCAAATTCTTCTCAACATTTCTTGAGCCCAACCCTATTCCTAGATTAGTAGTATTACTAAAATAGTCTGGCAACAATGTTACATAAACTATCCATGGCAAAAGAAGTGTTATGTCAGAATTTTCATCTTAATGCTTGACACTTTAGAGATGCATTGCCCGGTACAGTGGCCAATAGCCAAATGTGGCCATTGAGCATTTGAACGTGACTAGTCTAAATTGAGAGATGCTGTAAGTGAAACATACACACTGATTGCAAAGATGCAATATGATAAAAAATAATGTAAAATATCTTGTGAATAATTTTTATATTGATTCCACATTGAAACATTTTTATATGGTGGGTTAAAAGAAATGTACTATTAAAATTAATTTCACCTGTTTATTTTTTACCTTGTTTAAAATTGGCTACTAGAAGATTTTGAATTGTGTATATGACCCTCATTATGTTTGCACTAGACAAGGCTGAACTAGAGCCATAGCAGAGTTGTGAGAATTCATGCTACTATATAGTAGTTAACACTTATATGCTACTTACTCTGAACCAGGCACCATTCCATGTACTTTCCGGGTATTGACTTGATTCATCTTCCCAGGAACCCTCTGAGATAGGTACTATTGTTTTTTGCCATTTTAAAGATGAGAAGAAGAAGACAAAGAAAGGTTAGGTAATTTGCCCAAAGTCACACCAGTTTTGAGCCAGACTTGACGAAGGTAATTTAGGTCACATTCTTAACTATTACACACACACATCCACATCAATAGATGATTATTTGATGTGGACATCGAACCCTTGAAATAAAAATTACTTATTGGTTGAAAGAAAACTTGGTTTGTGCCTTCAGTGGTGCTCTTTGAAGACACAAACGTGTCTGTAAAGAATAATCACTAACTTCTAAATGTTACTTGAGATTTTTCAAGGGAAAAAAAATTGAGTCATCATGAGTTTGAGGTGACTGTTTTGTCTCAGTCTAGAAGTAGTGTAGAAACAGATGTCAAAAAGTAAAAAGAAATCGTAGAAAGAGAATGGTAGGGGCTGGCCCCGTGGGCGAGTGGTTAAGGTCACGCGCTCCGCTGCATGTGGCCCAGTGTTTCGTTGGTTCGAATCCTGGGTGCCGACATGGCATGACTCATCGAACCACGCTGAGGCAGTGTCCCACATGCCACAACTATGAAGGACCCACAACGAAGAACATACAACTATGTACCGGGGGACTTTGGGGAGAAGAAGGAAAAAATGAAATCTTTAAAACATAAATAAATAAATAAATAAGAGAATGGTAAAAATAATAATAATAAAAGAGAATACTAAAAATAAAATAAATAGAGTTTAGGAATAACTTTTAGTAAAAACTGAAAAACTGAACTAAATTTACTAAAAAGTTTTTTAGTGAAAAAAAAACTAAAAAGTGTACAGCGAAGTCCCCCATTTTTAGATGAACTAAGCTTTTCTAGGTAAACGAAAAGCGAAGTCAACAGGAATAGGAGTCTAATGGAAAAGACAGGAAACTGGTAAATGAATGGAAAGGGGATTTGTAACACAGAACTACCCAAGCTACCGGCATAAAATTGCTTGTTTGTTCTTTCAAAAGTCATCCGAAAAGTCTTTGAGTGAGTTGTTTCCATTTAAAGAATAATAATTATATCCATTTATCAGCCAAAGGCCATTAAAATCTTTCCTGTGCTCTTTATTCCTGGGAAGGAAGGCGTCCAGGAAAGGAAGCGAAGGAGCTCGACTCCCTTTTGTACCCCAGGGATCTGGGCCTCCGAAACCTGCTACAGGGCTTGTAGATGTCATTTTGAAACACTGAGAACAATCAGTCTACGTGTCACGGCACACTCGCATGTCAGCCATCTCCTCTGTCGCACAGGGAAGCCTCGGGTGGTGGCAAGCGGTGCAGCACCAAGTTACTTGCCTGAGAGTCAACGCCTGCATTCTACGTCCTCTGTCGCTTATTACTCCAGGCGTCTTGCTTGGAACATCACAGAGTTTCCAACAGTCTCATTTTAAAAGAGAGGGGGAGGAAGAAGAGGAAGACATATGCATAGTGGTTAAAAATCATACAACATAACTCAATAAAACAAATAACCCCATTGAAAAATGGGCTACTGGGGCCAGCTCCATGGCATAGTGACTAAGTTCGGCAAGCTCTGCTTTGGCAGCCCAGGTTCACAGGTTCAGATCCTGGGCAGGGACCTAAGCCACTTGTCATCCATACTGTGGTGGCGACCCACATACAAAATAGAGGAGAATTGGCATAGATGTTAGCTCAGGGCTAATCTTCCTCAAGCAAAAGAAGAGAAAGATTGGCAACAGATGTTAACGCAGGGTGAGTCTTCCTCAGAAAAGCAAAAAGGGCTACAGATTTGAATAGACATTTTCCAAAGAATATACACAAATGGCCAACAAGTATATGAAAAAATACTCATCACTAATCTTCAGGGAAATGCAAATCAAAATCAAAATGACATATTATCTCACACCTGTTAGGTTGACTATTATCAAAAAGACAAAAGACAGCTAGTGTTGTCAGCCAAGGATGTGGAGAAATTGAAACCCTTGCACATTGTTGGTGGGAATGAAAACAATGGTGTAGTCACTATGGAAAACAGTATGGAAGTTCCTCACAAATTAAAAGTAAAATTACCATATGATTCAGCAATCCCACGTCTGGGTTTTTATCCAGAAGAATTAAAATCAGGATCTTGAAGATATATTAGCATTCCTATGTTCATTGCAGCACTATTCAATGACCAAGACGTGGACACAACCTAAGCGTCCATCAACAGAAGATTGGATAAAGAAAATGTGTTTTATACATACAATGGAATACTGTTTAGCCTTCAAAAAGAAGGAAATTCTGCTATATGCAGAAATATGGATGAACTCTGAGGACATTATGTTAAGTGAAATAAACCAGTCATAGAAAGACAAATATTGTGTGACTCCATTTATATGAGGTATCTAAAACCGTCAAATTCATAGAATTAAAAGTGAAAGGAATGGTGGTTGTCAAGGGCAGGGAGGAGGGAGAAATGGTGAATTATTAATCAATGGGCATAAAGTTTCAGTTAAGCAAGACATGAATATGCTCTAGAGATCTGCTATACAGCAGCACACCCATAGTGAACAATAACATATTGTCCACTTAAAAATTTAAGAAACTAAATTTCACATTGTGTTCTTACCACAATAAAATAAAATAAAAATGAACACTACAGATATATATCAATTAATAAAATGATCTAACAAAAATTCAGTTAAAACTTCCTATAAAAGGGGGGCTGGCCTCATGGCTGAGTAAAGTTCCATGTGCTCCACTTCTGTGGCCTGAGTTCACGGGTTCAGATTCCATGCATGGACTTCTTCCACTCATCAACCATGCTGTGGAGGCATCCCACAGACAAAAAATAGAGGAATATTGGCACAGATGTTGGCTCAGGGATAAAAAAAGAGGAAGATTGGCAACGGATGTTAGCTCAGGGCAAATCTTCTTCACCAAAAGAAAAAAGAGAAAAGAAAAAAAACGTTGCTAAAAAAAGCATAACAAATCTTTCCTCTTTGACTTTTAGTTTAAGACGTTGGCCACATTACCTCTGGGAGCCTGTCTCTTTCTCTATAAGATGTACATAATCATGCCCCCCTTATGGGATTGGTGAAATGATGCAATGAGGTTATCTTTGTAAAGTGTCCAGCAGAGTGCTTAGCACATAGTAAGAGCCCTAAAATGATTTTTAAGTAGTTGATGATAATTTTCTTTCCAACTCAGACATTCTATGGATATAAGAACCAGCATTGCCTTGTCATGCTCTATTTTTTTTTTTTTTCTGATCTGTGTCTGTTCCTTATTAAAACACTGCAACACTGTGGTGAAGGAAGAACTTATTCAATAATTTTGAGCATCAAAAAGCAAACCAGGGGCCAACCCAGTGGCGTAGTGGTTAAGTTTGCATGCTCCGCTTCAGCGGCCCGGGGTTCACAGGTTTGGATCCTGGGCGTGGACTGAGCACTGCTCATCAAGCCATGCTGTGACGGCATCCCACATAAAAAACAGGGGAAGATGGGAACAGATATTAGCTCAGCGACAATCTTTCTAAAGCAAAAAGAGGAAGATGGGCAACAGATGTTAGCTCAGGGCCAATCTTCCTTACAGAAAAGAAAAAGCAACCAGTTGACAGCAAGCCCCAGTGATGATTCTAAGCATCACAAGTGGTCCTCATCATTTCAGATGGAAGAAGTGAGGCCACCACTTGCTCAAGGTCACACCTTTGGAGGAACCATTTAAGAGAGATTTGAAACTCAGTTTCTCCTCCAAGCTCTCTGGTTCTACTCGTTAATAACTTTTCTATTTCTCTCTCATTATTTCTCTCTAATTTTGGTTTTCTCCAATAGTAGTTATAAACATACCTCCCTACAGAAGCTCAAAGCCAAATGCTGGTTAAGTCTCTGTATTCTCACTGCCAGAAGCCTCTGTTTTAAACACTTTTCTTAAGAAATAAAGCCTTGTTTATAAGCTTTAGACCACTGCTGCAAAAGAAAAAAATGCAATATGCAAATTAGACATTTTATAACTACAGTTAAATAATCAAGGCAACACTCCAAACGTCAGCTAGACGCTTACGTAATTGCATTTCTAGCACTTACATGAGCCATAGTGAAAGTTAAGGGGGAAATGTTGCTTATTTCCTATTAACTTCAGACTAGAACCTGATTCTTATTTGCCCTTATGAATAAAGCTGAACTGTTGTTTTAAAACCAGACACTGCACTTGGGTTCTTTTAAGGTTCCTGGTTGCAACAAGGGAACAGCAGCAAATTTCGTAAGAAGGAAAAAATGTTTAATGAAAAATTACAGTTATTCCAAAAGAATTGCACTAAATGTTCAACTTTCATTATGTCTCTCCATTTCCTTTCTGGCTTTTGACAGATCAGCTTCTCACTACACATATCGTCTCTTTCTAAGATTAATTTCTTCAAGGTCAGTTTTTTCCAAATCTGTTTATGTACGCTCAGTAGAGACGGGATCAGTTGATACTCCTGGCCATGCCATCCTGATTAATCAATCAATAAATAATTATTGGGTATCCTTAGAGCCAACCTAGAATGCACCCAATAAATGTACGCTAAATTGAATGGAACTTAAATTTATTCCATTTAAGAAAGTAACTGACTGCACATGTCTTGGTTTGGGTTCCCCCAAATGCAGATCCTGAGATAGAACTCGGATGCAGGTAGTTTCTTTGGGAGGGGCATGGAGGAAAGTGAGACAGGGGAGGGAGATAAGCTAAACAGGGTGCATTAATGAGACAACTGGCTTCCAACCCAGAGCAGACACTAGGAGGAACCATATGAGTGGAACTTTATGCAATCCCGGGCATTTCCCCCATGCAGCCATCTCTACTCTCCTGCTCCTGTCCACACATCCTCTGCTTCCCTGGGGTTGCAGACGAGAGTGAGGGTTTGGGTCCTGCCAATTCTCAGATTGGATTCTGCAAATTCTATCATCCTCCGATCCCAGACCCCACCTGCTGTCAGAGGCCAGTCCACGCTCTATCATTCTTTGAAACAATGCTCTCTGCCACCCCTAGCCTATAGTTATTAATCTCATTTGAAATCTTGCTTTTAAATCATTATGGATGATCTTGGTTGTCTGTTCTTCAACACTTTTTGCTCATCTATTCCCTAAAGTAATTTCAAAGGACTGTGTCCTACCTATCACATTTTTAAGTTACCTATTCACTTTTTATCCTAAGTTAAGAAGTTGCTAGACAAGACTTCCAGTGAAGTGTAAATATTGCAAGTCTAAAATAAAGCTATTACTACACTCTTTACATGTTTCTAATGGAATCTAAATTCCAAAGGAATTTGATACTTAGCATTGTCCATTTAAAAATATAAATGTACATACATATCTCTTTTATAATGTTCCTCCAAGTCTTACTTCCATTTCATCTTCTCCATAGACCTTTATCCTAATACAATAATATATTATACTTAAAAGAATTTTGCTAAATAAGCCCATCATAATTCACTCCAAAAAAAACAGGCTGTAAATTGACAATTTTTTTAAATTCCCTGTGACCATGCACATCCAAACGTTTTTTAAAAAATTTTCTTCTGAAAAGTTATCATAATACTTCACATTTAGTACACAATTAATCAAAAGAATGCAAATATACTTTAAAAGTTGATAAACATAAAAATGCAAATTCCACCAGAATTTTACCTCTTAATAAGACAGCTAAGACTGGTTTGTTTTTCCTAATTAGTTCATATCTCCAGGAATGAATATTACTTGTTGCTAGAATGAGATAGAGGCCAGCATTAATGTTATTCTTCATTTTAATAAATAGCACTGATAGGACTTATCAAAAAAAGACAAGTAGCTGGAAATGGAATAGATTTTGTTACAGCAATGTCCTTCAATTCTTTGACCTTTTTCAGAGTTACATCCTAAACATAGCATAGAGGTCTATCATCAAACATTATTTTGAATAATCCTGAATAATAATAAATCTTCAATTTTGCTTAGAGCAAAACATTAGAAACCACCTGAGTTGTAAAAGGATGTGTTTGCCAGTCATTAGAGTACTTTGCTTTCTCATTATCAGTATTTCACAGGGTCCCTTGGTTTGGCACTCAGGGGTCTTCCCCCAGCAAGAATAAGGAGGAATAAGGGGAAACATGGGAAAAGGGTGAGTGTGAAAAGAAAAGAAGAAGAAAGTCTGCAGATCATGTGCCTATAGGCAGATCCGTTTCAGCAAAGAGGATGTCGGGAATTTTAGGACCGGAAGCTGATCTTCTTGATGCTGCCCATGTCCCTGTGTGCTCCCTGTGTACTCCAGGGTACACACACACACCCCTGTTTATCATTTATTGGCTTTGGAGTAGACTTCATAATTGCATCTTGCCACAAATAAAAAGAACCTGCTCAAAATTACAAGCAAACTGGGTGCAGCCTGCGTGCTATAGGAGTCACCCAGTCCAAATAACCTGATTTGAGCCTTCGGTTGGTAGATTTAAGATTAGTGGAGAAAGTGGGAGCATCTTCTAGCCAGAGGGCAATAAGATGAAAAAAGATAGAGATGCTGGAAATCACTAAGGATATTCAGGAACAAGTGGAAACATGAGTTTTGTTGATGTTCATGTAACAGACAAGGGGGAGACATACAGAAAGTGTTAAAGTGGTCAGTGGGGAATGAATGGAGATTTCCAGCTTGGAGAGTCACATGAAGTGGCCATCTTTAATGATCTGTAATGTTCATTACGGCAAATGAAATATGGACAGGTCATCAGGATTTTATTCCACTTGAAGTATGTCAGGACATTAAATAAAATCTGCAGGTAGATAAACTCAAAAAACAGCCTGGCATGTCTTGCCTTTGTGCAAACTTTCCAGCGATTGGTTTTAGATTCATGTGGATGTTAAATGTGCCTTTTTTTTTACCCGTAGTGTGTGTATGCATACATGTAATAATCTGAAACAGTCTGTTATTCAATTATAGCAATATATGCATAGTTTCAGGCAGTCTAAACCAGTTGGTTCCTAAACTAATAATTTCTTTACAGAATGGTTTATTTATTGAATTCAGGGTGATTCCTCTATACTAGGGCAAGTTGGCATACCAAAATGGTCTCAGTTAGAGTTGAATTACCTTAGTTTTACCTGAGAAAGAGAACAGCAATAAAAATTTGTTGTATCTTTTTTTTTCTTTTGAGGAAGATTAGCCCTGAGCTAACATCGGCCACCAATCCTCCTCTTTTTTGGTGAAGAAGACTGGCCCTGAACTAACATCTATGCCCATCTTCCTCTACGTTATACGTGGGACGCCTACCACAGCATGGTTTGACAAGCTGTGCGTAGGTCCACATCCAGGATCTGAACTGGCAAACACCGGGCCACTGAAGCAGAATATGCGAACTTAACCACTGCATGACCAAGCCAGCCCAAAATTCATTGTATCTTTTCTAAATAATAGCAATAGTAATGGTAAGGACTCTTGTCTTTTGTCTCATCCTGGCCTTGATACCAACAAGCAGAGACAGTCTAGGACCCTTTTATATCATGACCCCCAAGTCAGCATTCTTCTGAAAATGCCTATGGTAAAGAGAACAATGACCCCCTCCCCTGAAAGGTATCCACATACTCATCCACAGAATCTGTGAATAGGTTACCTTCCATGGCAAAAGAGACTTTGCAAATGCGATTAAGTTAAGGACCTTGAGATAGAGAGCTTTCCCTGGACTATCTGAGTAGACCCAACGAGATGACAAGGGTCCTTATAAGTGAAAGAGGGAGGCATGAACGTCAGAGTCAAAGGAGATGTGATGATGAAAGCAGAGATTGGAGCAATGCAGAGCCATGAGCCAAGGAATGCAGGCAGCCTCCCAAAACTGGGAAAGGCAGGAAAACAGCTTCCTCCTGCAGCCTTCAGAAGAAACCAGCTCTGCTGTTATCTTAATTTAGCCCAGGGAGACCCATTTCAGATTTCTGACCTCCAGACCTGTAAGATAACAAATTTGTGTTGTTTTAAACACTAAGTTTGTGGTAATATGTTACAGCAGCAATAGGAATCTAATAGCGCCCTAATGAAATGACATGTACTTTTACAAATTAACTATGTAGACATATTATATATTAACCACACTTTAAAATTATAAATGTCTCCTAAAATAAAATATTTTTTTCTATTTTTTGCAGAAATAGGCTGGGCTTACTTTAACACACTGTTGTTAATCACAAAAATAATACATCCAGAAATTGTGGAACAAGAAGTAAAAAATCTTGCCTATCATTCTACCCCCATACAAATTATATTTAACATAAAACATTTTTTTCGTAATTATCACCTATGACTTTTGATTAGCCTAAGTCATCCAACGCAGATATGAAAATAAGCATAGCATCAAGGGAGGCCCAGGGAAATTGAGAGAGAAGAGTAGCAGAAATTGGGAGGTTATTAAAAATCATGGGGCCTCCCTAAATGGCAGGAAATTTATCAACTGTGCTTTTCCTTCTTACTCCAGTAATTATGTTTGCCCAGAAATCCATGGATATGAAGAACTCATAGATCTTCAGTGGGAAAATCCAGGTTTTTTCCTAAATTCATGATGCAGAGAACAGGATTAAAGGCCAGAGACCACTTGGGGTGGAAAAATATTAGATTAAAAAAAATGGATCCTATCCAAACGTCGTGGGCCAGCTTGAATTTTGGTGAACCTAATGATTTTTGAAAAATATCTGTTAGAACTGTTCTCTATGCCAGGTTCCAGGGTAAAACCACAAGTAGGAATTGATCTGTTGTATTTTATAAAATCCAAATGCTGTTTTTCTGCTTTTAAATATTTTTTTTAAAAAAATAAACAGAATCTGAAATGAGACGCAAAGGAAGAAGTGGAGACAGCACATTTTAACCTTCTTGAGCTGCCAGGCCATCTCTCCGGAGGGGGTCAAGTAAAGCCCACTCCTCTCCCTCCAGGGAGCTGTGACTCCCAGTGAGAGGCTGTTCATAGACTGCCCACTCCTGGACCACGTGTGAAAAATGTCCAGGAGTGGCCAAAGCTTTGAAATTAAGTGTGCACACATTTAAACTCACTAAACCGAGAGAGAACAAGTGAGAAAAAGCGACGAGTGCCCAAATGCTTGTGGCCTTGTTAACACTTTCTGGAAAGTCTTTAACTGTCTAATAATATTATAGGTTTCTCTGTCTGCTTTCCCTAAAGTTATATGGGCTTGCCACTATGATCGAGTGGGAAGGCCTGTCCTCCTCCTGAAGTGACCTCAAAGTTCAGCAGCTGTTTAAGCCCCAGAATTCCTCCTACACTCGCTTCACATGAACTTGAGGTTTCCACTGCTAAGATCTAAGCTTGAACGGGGATGTTCTGATAGGAGCAAATGATGAGGCCAAGACAGTGGCCTTGGAGAAGTTTGTGAATTAGGTTTGGAGGTGACGGAACTTCAAAGCACATCAGCCTTTGTCAGGTCCAGTAGCAGTGCCTAGAAAGAGCGTGTGCATTTTTGTTGATAGAAGAGGAACTGGGAAAGCTCTGTCTCCAGCAAAGCCGGATCCCTACTACTTCGCTTGCAGCGATCCCCACAGTAGTTCTGGAAGGCAAGTAACATCTATGGAGAGCCTTCAATTGAAGATTTTAGTGGAGGGGTCAGTGGACGGAAATAACATACCTCTCCCTTGTCCAGGGTTCTAATTAATAAACAATTGAGAAGTAACCCAAAAAGAAAAACACAGATGGGAAGCAAACTATCACCTTCATGACCAACAGAGGCTAAGATTCGTCAGAGAGACAAAGGGCTTCCTAAAACTGAACACAAGAATGAACCAGACCTACCCAGCTGTATTAGTTACCTATGCTGTGTAACAAATAATCCCAAACTCAGCAGCTTTAAACAACAAATATTTATTATCTCACAGTTGATGTGGATCAGGAATCTGAGTGCAGCATAGCTGGGTCTTCTGACTCAGAGTTTCTCAACAGGCTGCAATCAAGGTGTTGCCCAGGACTGTGGTCAGCTAAAGGTTCAACTGGGAAAAGATTGGCTTCCAGACTCACTGGCTGTTGGCAGGAATTAGTTCCTCACAGGCTGTTTGGACTGAGGGTCTCAGTTCCTTGCTGGCTGTTGGCCAGAGACATTGGTCCCTTGCTACATGGACCTCTCTGTAGGGCTACTTACAACACAGCAGCTGGCTTCCCTCCATAGCAAGGGCTCCATAAGACAGAGAAAGAGAGGGTCAGCAAGACAGAAGTCACAATCCTTTTGTAAGCTAATCTCAGAAGGGACATCTCATTACTTTTGCCATATTTGTTTGTTAGAAGCAAGTCACTAGGTCCAGCCCACACTCAAGAGGGGGAGATTACATCAGCACATGAACACCATGAGGCAGCGATCATACAGAATCTTCTCAGAGGCAGCCCACCATGACAGACAAGTCAGGCAGTGCTGGGGGAGGACATTGGCCTCTCCCTGCCCCAACCCAGAAGAAAAAAATTCCTACTCCCCAGAAGCAGTTTGCCCCAGGAGAAATGATAAAGGATGGACTGCACTATACTTGCTCTTTCACACCCACCAGTTGGGTGAGTAAATTTTGAATAAGCAAGGGGTTAGTGGAGGGAGGCTATAAGCCTCAGGCTAATAAGGGAAGGGAACAGAGGAAAAGGAGGAGATCCTTTCAGATGGAAAGAAACATCAGGAGTAAGGAACGAGCGGCCCCCAACACTCACCAATACCCTGTTTATATTATGATGTCCATTTTACATATAAATAAATTGAAGCTTAGAAAGACTGAGTAACCCAAGGTCATGCAGATACTATGTGATGGAGCCAGAGTCTATAAATACCCAACTTCTGAAAGAGTGCCATACTCTGTATTATAATTATACTTCCCCATATTCAGCATCTGCTGGGAAGCAACTATTTGATGAAGCCATTTATAGTTGCCAGTGAAAATATCTCATTTCAGGAATGAGACTTAATTGTTCCTTCTGCGTCCTTGAATGTCCCCTAAGTCTGAAGTTTTGTGACAGTGATGAAATAATAGCTCTGCCAGAAAATAAAATACACACCTGGCTTGGAAGCAAGCAGTCTCTGGAGTCAACTGTCGGCGACCTGGGAATGCTGTGGAGCGCCTTGGGACTGTGCAACTGGCACTTTCAGCTGGAAGACTTGCCAATAGCTTGTAGCCCAGACAGAGGTGGTGACATCCAAAGGCTTGTCCAGAGTGCACGGGTAGGATGTGTCACTCCTGATAACATAACAGGTCACAAAAGCACTGCTTTGAACTTGAAACAAGATACTCGCTTTCATCAACTACCCATTCACTCCTGCCCTTTTGTTCTTTGATGTAGGCTATAGATCAAAGATGGCGACACTTAGCTTCCTGCTGCCTTTGAAGTACAGGGTCAGCAAGACAGCTATTTCTAGCCCTACGTGCTGCACAGAAAAATAATGTCTGGAGACCTTTGTCTCTTCAACATTTCACATCCTTTTTTAAAGGAAATGGCCAAAAATATACATTTTAACGGAAGCATGGTCATATGTGTATTCTCATATTTAGTCTCATCGACTCAATGGATATTTGAGTGCCGTTGTTGTGTGCCAGGCACGGTGATGTGCACTGAGGGTCAGAGATAAATAAAACAAAGACTTGTGTGCCAGGAGTACAAGGTCTAGTTGGGGGGCGGGGGGGGGGGGTGGGGGGGAAATCAGTGGACTCCCAAAAACAATGCAATGAGTGCTGTCGTAAATGGATGTGTCAGGTCATGTGGGGTCTCCAAGGAAGGGCTGCCCATGTGAATGGTACTGACAAAGGCAGATAATTCTGAGTCATGGGCACACCTACGAGTCTTTCTCTCTGATACCCACCTCACTAAGCTGCTCTTCCCTTGCCCAGAACAAGAGAAAGCTGTAGGCATGAGGAATGGGATGTGGAAAGGGACTAGACAGGGGTCCACAAGTCAGGATAAAAGAGCTTGTGTGAATAATGTTTCCCAGAGAGACTCACATAATGGATGGCCAGCAACGACCGACATGCACATCCAAATCCTCTGAGATTCCCCACCCGCCAGAGGGAAAGATTCCACCTACACAAGAAAAACCTAGGCTTTTGCTGAGTCCTAATCATTATTCTCCTCTTCTGAATTTCCCACAGAAATCTCTCTCTCCCTCCAGATCAAATTTTGCTTGTTGGTGATACCTAGATTTTTCTAGAATAGGAACTATGCAAGATTGAGGAGTTACTGAGGGCTAGTTTGCCCTCTGTTCATCACCTCTCTCCAGCCAAATAGCAAATGAGGAGCAATTTTGTTTATACAAATCATGCAATCTTCATTTACTGGGATGTGGCAGAATTCCTCTTAGGTAACAAGGATGGTATTTCTCATCTAGGCATCCACAACAATGTCCAGCTGAATATCCTGTCAAACACACTAAGCATCCAGTACTTGGCTTTTCCTGGGAGATATCTGCAGGTCTCTGTATCAGCGAAACCAACAATATATCCATGGGTCTCTCTGCAGTTGAACTTGAATATTCACCTCCTCCATCCCCACCTTACACTGGCTCTCCTTTTCTCTATGGGTCACTAATGTTTTGAATTAAATTTCCTACCCACTTCTCCACCTCCAGTTTTCTCATACAGAGACATTGTCCCTGTCTGACCTTTTAACAACCCACTTGCTGTTTTTTGCAAGCCACTGTTTACTTTTCCCCTGCAAGAGCACTCACCCCCCCACCACCGAATCTGTCAGCAATGGCAGCCCTTTTGCTGATCTATTTCCTTCACACTAGTCTTACAGCGACCTCCAACCGCAGTTGTCTGTTCTCTCCTTTCCTGGTGTATTTGGGAACGGGGGCAAGCCATCATCATAGCTCCTTGATGGAGATACTAACATTAGATGCTATAGCAGTCTTCCTATTATTATAATACTATAGAAGTCGAACTTTGTAAGTCTAAGATCCTTAACATCCATATCAGGAGTTCAAAATGAAATTGAGCAACCCACATCTTTGTTTCACACCTACTTGTTCATCTAGGAAACAAAATAAGCTGTGATCTGCTGAAGAAGAAACCCAGCTTTGTAAAACAGCCTCCCTGAGTTTACTGAGGACAGTTCAGACTCACATGCAGACATATTGCACTTATATATAAATGTCTGTACAGCTGTAAACTCTGTCAACATGAGTACACCATTGAAATCTTCCATCTTCCTTTTTTCACATTTGCTGCCTGCCACAGCCTGTCTGCTTTTGACTATAGTCAGAAATTTGGCAAGACAATTTTCTTTTATTTTTTACATATTTACAATTTAAAGTCATATTTACAATTATGAAGAGTTGGGTTGTTAAAATAATTTACCCTGAGCTCCTGGTCATAACGAATGTTTATAAATTGATTATATTTCTACCACGAATTGGAGAAGCAATGAGGAATTTTGACACAGCCTGTGTGATAATCCTGATCAAAACCATGCCACAGTTTTCATCAGCTCTAAGGTCGTAGACGGCTGGATATCTCATTGAAACGAGGTCTCATCACTAGACAGAGAAAAGCTTCGTATCTTCAGCACAGTCAGTTCCATCAGTTCCATCCTCTCTAAACGCGGTAATGTACACCTTAGCATTAAGTAAAGACATCAAGGTGTGGTGCCTGCTCATGAAGACAGGTAGCCTGTCAATTAGATATTGCTGTGTAATATACCAACCAAAACATAATGGACCAAACAACAATTATTTTTATAGCTCATTGTCTTAGTCTGTTTGGACTGCTATAACAGAACACCACAAACTGAGTGGCTTATAAACAGCATTTTTTATTTCTCACAGTTTTGAATGCTGAGAAGTCCAAGACCATGGTGCAGGCAGATTGGGTATCTGGCAAGGGCCTGCTTCCTGGTCCATAAGTGGCCATCTTTTCACTGTAACCTCATATGGCAGAAGGGCCAGGGATCTCTCTGGAGCCTCTTTAAAAGAGCACTAATCCCATTCATAAGAGTTCCTCCTTCATGCTCTAATCACCTTCTAAAGGCTCCACCTCCTCATACCATCACATTGGGTATGTCAACATATGAATCTAACGGGACACAAACATTCAGACCACAGCACTCATGATTCTGCAAGTCAGCAGCCTATGCTAGGATCAGCTGTGTGGCTCTATCTTAGCTGAGCTCCTTCAGGTATGTGGGGTCAACCACGGGTTGGTTAGGTGGCTGTGCTTCTAGAAGTTGGCCAGCTGTCAGCTCTGCTTCACGTGGTCTTTCAGTCTCCAGCAGCCTAGTCTGGGCACGGTCTCATGACCTTGGCAAGGTTTCAGGAGAGAACAGACGTGCACAGGTCTTTTGAAACTGTCTTAGTTTTCTATTGCTGCATAACAATTACCACGAACTTAGCACCTGAACACAACAATCATTTATCAGCTCACCGTTCGGTAAATCAGAAGTTTAGCACAACATGACTGGCTTCTCTGCTCTGGCCATCACAAAGCTGAAAACAAGCTGGTCTGAGTACTTGTCTGGAGACTTTGGGGGAAAAAATCTGCTTCCAATTTCAAACTTGGTGTTGGCAGAATTCAATTCCTTGCGGTTATAGGACTGAGGTCCCTGCTTCCTTGCTGGCTGTCAGTCAGAGTCCACTCTCGCCAACCAGAGGCTGCCCACACTCCCTCCCACAAGGCCCTCTCCAAGCCAGCAAGGACACTTCAAATCACTCTCATGCTTCAGATCTCTGACTTCCTCAGTCTCTGACCTCGAGACCCAGATTTAGGGCTCATGTGATAGGGCAGGCCCACCTGGATAATCTCCCTATCTTCAGGTCAACTGATTTGGAAAGTCAGTTATATCTGAAAAATCCCTTTTCCTATTATGGAATCACAAGGGCAATAGCTCATCATATTCATAGGTGCTAACCACAGTCAAGGCAAGGAGATGACACAAGAGTGAAGGTCACTGCAGGTCACCTTGGAACTCTGCCTACTACAGAGGCCTGGACACCACTGGCCCATCAACATTTCCACCACATTCTAAAGACCAATGTGGGTCAGCCCAACTGCAAACGCTGGGGAAATAGATGCTATCCTATTTATTTATTTATTTACTTACTTATTTACTTATTTATTTAGGTGAAGAAGATTGTCCCTGAGCTAACATCTGTGCCAATCTTCCTCTTTTTTGTATGTGGGATGCCGCTGCCACCACATGGCTTGATGAGCAGTGTGTAGGTCCACACCCAGGATCCAAACCCACAAACCCTGGGCCGCTGAAGCAGAATGTGCAAACTTAACCATTAGGCCACTGGGCTGGCCCCAAGATGTTAACTTTTGATGGAAAAAGCTTCAAAGCTGCATTGCAGAAAGTGTAGACACAAGGAGGGGTGAGGGATTGAGACCATATATTGCAATCTGCCAAGACAGCAGGCATGAGACCTGCTTACAAAGTCCATGCTGCAACACAGTGACCTGGAGAGCAAGCCCACTTCTAATTACGAGGATGGGAATATGGACAGGAGGCAGTAAATGTCAGGCCCGCACTGTCCCTGGAAATAGACCCGGCCATCTTTATTTCCTGTCTGCTCCACTTCACAAAGACCAATCTGTCTTTGCCTCCTGCTCTCTCGTCAGTGCGATAAAACTTCAGGATGCTCTCACACCTCACTTTGCTGGGCACCGGGGGTGGAAGCTTACTGTTCCCAAACCAGAAACCTAAGAATGTTAATATCCTTTGTAGAGAATCTGCTGACTGTGTTTGTTCCCAACGAAAAGGATGAGAGAGGCAGGTGCAGAGGAAATAAAAGCCGCAATCAGTCCAGATGGGAAAGTCAAAATTGGCAGATAGGTTTCCTTTCACTTACTGATATTTCAAAATTCGTGGAATTTTAAATCTTATCTTTATGTTAAATCCTAGGAGTTCTCGTCTCCCTTCCATATTTAAAACTGAGGGGCTGGGGAGGTTTAAACTCAGACGTGGAAAGAGACAAGAGTCCCCACTAGTACAATACTCATGCAAAATTAATACAAAAAAATTTTAGGTGGGAAAAAAAAGATTTTCTGTCCTCAGTGGAGTGTTATCTATTTATTATCAAATGTTTTTGAGGCTTTAGGGGCAGGGCCAGAGAAAACAGGACTTCAAATATCAGCCTCTTTTTAATTTTTTATTTTTGTGGAAGTGTTGAAATCATGGCCTACTTGTGTTTAAATGGTTTTTCAGAGCTTAATTGGTTCATGGAATGTCAAGAAAAAAAGAAAAAAATGAGCCGCCATATGTGCTTCCCGGGCCGCCTTGGAAATGTGCACCAACTTCAGAATGAAAATTTGTAGGGAACATATATTATTTTTAAGGGCTCTCAACAGCTGTCGGGAATCATGCTTTTCTCTATATACATCACTGTACTGCTCTCACATCTCAGCTAAATGGGCTAAATTTACCAAGCTCTGCATAACTTCACAGGCCGGGTCTGCCAGAACTCTCAGAAGTTTCCATTGCTGATTGGAGTCTAGCCAGCAATATACCCCAGCCTCCAAGAAGGGTGAAAGGGAAGCAGAAAATAAAGAATCACATTCAGGGAGAAACACAAGTCAAGAGCAGGCTAGAGGAAGAGACGGAAAAGTTGAATTGCGCTGTGTTTTTATTTATTTCACGACAGCGCTATTGAAGGGTCTGTGGACTGTCTTTCAGTGGCTCCTTCAGGTGACGATCAGATCATTGCTGCAGGCGGAAGGTTCAGAACAGCAGTAACTTGCCGGCAAATATGAGCCCCTTTATGAATACAAGTCATTTTTGTCACCTTCCATTTATGTATGTGCTATTGAAGTAGTAACGGACACATTTAAGTTTTTTTCTCAAAAAACCATTAGCTTAGCTGGTGGTCTGTATTATTTCCACATTTAAGCAATAAAGCAGTGTTCCTTTTTAAAAATCTGACTTTTGGTTCAGTTAAATTTGTTGCCAGATCTCCCAAAAAGACAGCTGAAGTCTATTAAATATGTTGATCACTATTATTTGGAGAAGGTGTTGGCAATCTTTCGAGTGGGGTGCAGTGTTGCTGATGTATTTTTCTGACAATGTAAGGATGAGACAAGACAAAGGGAAGGGAATGGGAAACTGAGTGGTGATGCGGACCTAGGGAATCACTCCCCTCTCAAAAGTGTAAATGCCCGCCAGGACAGTTCAGTCTGTCAGTCTCTTGACACCAGGGTCTGCCTTTCAAGACCCTTTCTGTGGCACAGGAAATAGTCACATGGAGAGACAAGGAGCCTGGCTCCCTACGCTCAGGGCTACTTATTCCAAGTTGCTGTGTGGACCCCAGCAGGGCTTAGGGCCCAGGAAAATCATACAGAGACGGCCTTGATCCCCAACATTTCTGTAGTTATAACATTTCTCACCCCCTAATAATATTACCTGACCTGGCTCTCACATTTAAATATATTCATTCCATAGAGCCAGCAACAGCACAGGCATTTTGGGGGCCCGTGGGTTTACCATGGGGACAAAACAGACATGACTGGTGCCCTCGGGGGAATTGCACCCTGAGGGCATTTTGCTTTCAAATAGTTTTTCCTGATAGAATTATCAGAAAATGACCGTTTTGACGGTATATGACCATTTTGAGAACATGAGCCGCATCCTGAAACATGTACGTTATGTTGTAAACCATGATTAAAAAATAAAGATCCCTGTTTCCTGAAGCTAACGTGTACTTAAAGTGAGACCCTAAAAAAGCCAAAGTTACGTATTCACAGATATTCTTCTGAGAAATTAGGGAGAGGAGCAAGGTAAGTTGACGTTTGTGTTTTTTACTCCATTTTGAAGACCTAAAAAGCTTCCTCCCTCTTAATTTTCTATTGCTAAACCACAGCATTTTCCTGTTTGGCATGAATAAAGAAAACAGGTCTTTCTCTTTTTTTGTTTTTCCCACTGAGAGCATGAAATTGGCCATTCAGTTATTACAGTAAGGATTAGTGAGGACATTTCAAGCACAACTAATTAAAGAAGCGTTTCCTGAAATTAGTATATTTGGATTTAATAACATTTGAAGGAACTAAATATAAAATGCTACCGATAAAAATAAAAAGAATTACTGAGAATAGAGGGGTGAAAAGAAGTTTGAGCAAATCTTAAAAAGGTGTGAACAAAATGGGAGTTGAATTGTCGTCTCCATAGCATTCTTTTGTGAACTTGTCAGTTGGTGGAAAACTAAGGCTTCACTATTAAAAACAACCCGGTGAGCAAAAATTTAGTCTAGAACAGGGTGTGGTCTAAATGACGAGACCTATGATGATGGAAATGTTCTATATCTGTGCAGTCCCAATGAGGTGGCCAAAAGTCACACAACTTATTTAAATTCAAATTAACTGAAATTCAATAAAATTAAAAATTCAGTTCCTCAATCACAGTAGCCACATTTTAAGTGCTTAATAGCAACATGGAGCTAGTGGCTACCACATTGGACAGCAAGTTCTAGAAAATATGAAAGATCTTTAGGTATGCAGTGAATATCCATATTCAAAGCTTGCCAAATAAGGGTGGAAATGGAAAATGTTTCCCAAAAAACCTCTGTGGAGCATGAGAAAAAAAGTCCACTTTGTATGATCTGTGGAATTTTTTCCTTTTTCCATCAAGTTTTGGCCAATAATTAAAACAAGTTAGTAGTACTTTTCATCCCAAGGTCTTGAGCAAATTCTCAAGTCTTCCTCTGGAGAATTCCCTTGATATGGTTTTACACACCCTGTCTATAGAAAGCATACTTTCCAAGCACCCAATGTATGTTTTTCATGTGAATTCACTTTTCTGGTCCTTTGAGCATATTTATAATGGAAATTCTCCCTACATAAAGCCTATCTATATCTTAGCAACCACACTTCCAAGGCTATTCCATGAAGCAGGTTTGTCTATTTAGTTTTGTGTATTTCTGCAACCCAAACCACGCAATAAGATTTCCAAACTGGCAAGAAAGATGAAAATAGACAAGGTCCTTCCTTGTATATAGGTAAGCCTCTGGAATGCCTTCCCTACGAGAGCTGGCATGAAACGGGAATTCAAATGACCCCAGGTTAAAGTTTGAAAGCCAACCACAGACTTTGCAGTCAATGGGCATCATAGTCCACATGCTGGTGATGGAGTTTATTCATGAATTAATCCATACAAAGTATATCAAGAGTAGTCTCAGTGGATTTTGTGTGACAGAAGAGATATCCTTAACTAGTTTCAGTTTCGTGCTCAAGAGCATCTTTCTTATAATGTTCTTAAAAGCTTAGAATTAAAGTGAGGCCAGAAGCTATCAAAAGCATCCTTCCATCTCTACCTGCCACAGAAGAAGTTTACCATGGAGAATTCCTGGAAATGATTCACTCTACTCTTCTGGGGTCTGCTCCAGTCTAAATAGGTGGGAAACAATCTACTGAATCAATCCCCTTCATGGGAATCCCTTCAAGAAACAAAAGAGTCTGGGGCCAACTAGGTCTCAGGTCTGCCTTAAGGTGGCCTTGGGGAGCTCTTGTCTGTTGATTTATACAAACTCATCATCATCATCTACATCTGGAGCATCTTCAACTAGAGATTAGACATTTGCCTTGAGAGAACTGTATTTGGAATTAGCATCTGTGGGACCTTACTATTGATAAACATAATAATAAATACATCACCTTTTTGAGAATTGTTTAATGCACTTCATTACATACAGGGCACTGTTCATACATGCATATGCACATGACGTCTAATATAATTACTAATGTAATTTACTCCCTAAGGTGGCTGTTTGCTTAATAGGTGCACACTTTACTTCTAAGGTACTTGAAGAGCATTTGCTCCATGACCTTCACACTTACTGGGCCAGTTCTGACCCAAGTACAGTCCTAAGTCTAAACTCTAATTCCTAAGGTTGAGACCAAGCCAGATGGGCCCCACGGGAAGAAATAAGAAAAAGATGAGATATATCCAGGCCAACATTCTGATTAGACTCGTCTCCAATGTCAAGCTCAAGAGTCAGTACCCTACTCCACCCAACCCAACATTTTACCTCCAAAAAAGATGACACAAGACCATGCGTGAAATATGTGTGTAAAGTGGAGCATTGAAGGAAAAAAAGAAAGATGAGGGAGGGCAAAATGGCTATAGAAGAGTTGAAATCTAATACAGGAAGAACAATCTTCCTCAGAGGGACAGCAACCCAGGGTCAGAGCAGACGCTGGCAAACTATGGCCTATGCACAAATCTGCCCGCCTGCTTTTGTAAATAAGTTTTCTTGGAACACAGCAACGCCTACTGGTGTATGTATCTTCTGCTGCCGCCTTCTGGGTACAGCAGCAGAGCTGTGATAGAGACCACATGGCCCAAAAAGCTGAAAATATTTACTGCCTGGACCTGAAGAGAAAGAGTTTGCTGATCCCTGGTTTAGAGTTTTAGGTTTTGCTGAAAACACTCATTACTGGAGTTCCCCGAAGCAATTTTTTCTGGTTAGAAAATGAATGGAGGAGACATTGAACTGTGTCTGTCCATTCGTCACAGTAGCACATGTGTCTCACTCTGAATGGCAGCTCACAGTCTCATCACTTTGTTGCCTTAATTTCTGAGAATAATTATTTCTTTGCTAACGTTTGGTGAGCTTATCTTTAGGGACTTGAAAGAAGGTTGGGGACATCTCAGAGATTTAATTTCAAAATATGTTCACATCTAATGTTGGGATCCTCCAGGTGGGGAGTTAGAATAACAATGTATTCGCCTGGAGGCTCTGCAAAGGGATGTTACTGATTGGAACTTTGTAGCACAGGCCATGGGAGTGAACTTGAAAAACAGGCATAATCGCTTTTCCAAGTTTTCACCATAAATAATCATTTTATAAAGGTTCCAGTAATCTGCCCACTAGGAAAAAAGAAAAAGGAAAAAAGAAATACTAAAGGAGGACAGTACACAGTGGTTTTGCTCTAAAATAATCATGTGTAATGTCATGCTGCCATCTGCAGTATTTCAATATTTTCATCCAAACGCGGGAATTTTAATGAGCTCTGTAGATACGTGACCAACCGATTGAGGGAGAAAAGTTTTGCCAGCACAAAAGCTCTAAAGCGTTTTAGACCAAAATTTTCTCTTTCGTCATGGTCTGCTTTCTTCCTTGCCCACACGCCACCATTTTAAGTTTGTTCTGTTTCCTGATCGTGCTGATGTATGCATGGTGATATTCCACGTGAAAATGACTTAGTGTGCCGGACCTGTTAGAAGTGCCACAAAACTGGTCAGAAATGCTGTGACTCACTCTGTGCTCACACTCAGGCAAATGCCAAGTGTGCTGCAACGGTGGGGTGTGGCAACGGCAGAGAGGAGACCTGAAGTCTAGGGAAGCCAACTTTTTAAAAAAAAACTTCGGTATTTGAGGGTTAAAGAATCTAAGAGGAGTGCTTATTTCAGGAGCACATACACTAAAACTGAACATACAGACAAGATGAGCATGGCGCCCGTGCAAGGATGAGGTACAAATTCCTGAAGTGTTTCATATTTTTTCAAAAAGGTAAGAATCTAAGAGGATCTATTAGTTTGCAACGGCTGCTATAACAAAGTATTACAGATTGGGAGGCTTAAGCAACAGAAAACTATTGTCTCATAGTCTGGAGGCTGGAAGTCCGAAGTTAAGGTGTTGGCCGGGTTGATTTCTCCTTGGCTTGCAGACGCCCACCTCCTCGCTGTGTCCTCACATGGTCCTTCCTCTGTGTCTGTCTGTGCCCCAATTTCTTCTTGTAAGGACACCAGTCATTAGTTTAGGATCCACCCTAATGACCTCATTTAACCTTAATTACCTTTTTAGAGGCCCATCTCCAAATACACTTACATTCTGAGATACAGGGCTTAGGACTTCAATATATGAACGGGGTAAGCGGAGGACGCAATTCAGCTCATAACAGGAGACAAGCTAAATAAAGTATGTGCTTCTAAGGTTTGGACCTAGAATGATTTGAATACAGTAAGAAGCAAGGCCTTAGGATGCCAAGAGAGAAAAAGGGGAAGGAGGGAGGGAGTGGGAAGGGAGGAGGAAGGAAGAAAGGAAGGAAGGGAGAAAAAAACCCCTCAGTTAATAAATAGAGTCTAAATTTGTCCAAACAAGATATCTTGCTTAATTAAAGAATTCACCCCATCTGTGCCTAACAGGAGGAGGAAGGAGTGTAAAACAAGAAGATGGTGAAAGCTGAACGATCCCCACCATTAAGGCCATTCATCTTTGCCGGCTATGTCCTGTATTGTCCAATAGAGTCTTGAAACTGCAATGTCACCATGGTTACCAAAAGTCCTATTGCTCTGAGGCTCCCAAAGAAACCAGATGCCAGATCCCAGCCAAAACTGCCCCCTGAAGTTTTCTTTCAAATTTGTGCTGGAGATATAATCCAAATTAAGTAAAATAGAAAAACGTGGATGCTCTACCCTCAAAAGGTATTAATGCTTCATTGCTGAACACTTTGGCCCACAGCATCGGTTGAAGGAGAGAACCCTAAGTTGTTTTTCAGGCCCTGACATAGTCAGCTAGGGATGCAGAGCAGACAGCTCACCCCATGATGTTTCCACTAAAGCAACAGCCTGGTATTTCACTGTCTGGCTGTTCCTGTGACACGCTAGTAAAGGAGTATTGACCTTATTCCTTAATCTATTACTGCTTCTTGATAAATGGAACAAGAGCCTCTAATTATTATGATTCCAGCTATTTGTGAGGCTTTTGCTAGGCATTTTGCATACATGATCTTATTTGATAATCCCCTTTTCAAATTCTTCAACAACATCAATGCATCCACAGAGAGCTATTTTATACAAAATATGGTTTACATTTTGTACATTTATGGTTACCATTTTGTTTTATGCTTTCAGGAGAAATCCATAGGCTGCAAAGCAAAAAATAAATTATGATCTGAACAGTTTTATATTGTTTTTCTGTTGCGATTTTGCAGCAGCTGCTATATTCTGCCCATGGGGATATTATACGTCAACTCACAGACCACTTACTTTTTTTTCACTGATAATTTTGAATCAGTAAATGCATAGAGTCACAGACAACACAACTTTTAGACTCCCATCTTCCCAAGATAATAACTTAAGTATACCTAAAGCAGCTGCTATTAACAGCAACAAGAGTATTATTCATTTATGGAAAAAGTGCAAATAAAGAATAATTGCTCCTTATAAGCATAATTTCAATTACTGCCACAAATGGGAAACACATGTGACTGTAGGCGTTTGACTGAGCTTACAAGAGGGAACTGGTTGGTGTAGCATTTTGTGGGGCAATACTGTCATCTGGTGGTCTATACAAAGTATTTCACTTTAGTCCTGTTATATGCACTGTATAGTCCGTTGGAGAGGGACTATCCCAACCCTTGACAATGTTCCAGGTCTCCTTTTGCCCATTTATTACTTCCCTGATCGCTAACAGATACAGAGAATCCGATTTGTACGCATAGACATTGTAGAATCTACATGCTATTTAAAGCTTATGGATGAGGCTGTTCCAGGCGTTCACCGCCTTAGACCCGGACGAGAAGGGATCCTGCTCTGCTCCCCACGCCTCCCATTTAGACGGTTCAGCTCTGATTTCCCCTGGCTGTGCCCCTCCCTACAGATCAAGGAGTCCTGGAGCCAAGGGACATGCCCGCGCAGACCCAAGTCCTTCTCTTCCTGCTTCTCACCCTCTTTGTGGCCTCCACCAAGGCTTCAACTTCCTTGCATCCTATTATGCACTAACGCTCTCATTTTGTCTGAGGTTTTAATGAATAATAACTGGCTCCCGCTTCCCAGATATCATTTGCATTGGAGCAGCTTCCCGAAATATCCAGACACACCCCTTCCCAGCAATAATAATAATGAAAGGGAATTTTAAAATACAAAAACAGGCCCATGGGATAACCCTTCCCACCCCCTTCAAATCACGTATCGTGTCTACAAGAACCCTGGAGCGTTTTCCAAACCTTAGACCTCTGCTGCCACCTCCAGGACGTTTGTCGTAACAGCATGTTCTACTGCGGCTGTTTACTTCCTCTAAAAATGTTACATAAAGTTCAGTTACAGCAGAAGAGCAAGCTCTACAGATCTGCCGTACGGCATCGTGCCTGTAGTTAACAATACTGCCCTGTGAGCTTAAAACTTTGTTGCGAAGCTGGATCTCATGTTGAGTGCTCTTACAACAAATAAATAAAAGCTATTTCAAATAGAGAAGGAGGAAGGGGGCGGGGGAAGGAGGGGAAATGGAGAGAGGGAGGAGTGGTTGACATTTAGTATTTGGCATTTCACAAATCTTGTAACACGTTTTATTTGCTACTCTATCAAATACGAGAATGATAAAAACAGCTAACACTATATATATAATGTAGACATATATAATAAGTAATAAATGTCATGTTTTATATATATAACAAAACTGTGTGGATATGAATAATATAGACACATCCTACAGGAGGAAGGACTGGCATTGACATGGGCTTACTCTGTGGCAGACAAGGTTCTGTGTATTTTATCAATGTTACCAGGTTTACACATTTTATTGTCTCAACAACTCCATGAGGTGGATACTATTATTAGCCTATCTGTCTTACAGAGGAGGAAATTGAGTTTCCAAGGAATTAACTTGTCTAAAGCAGCCCAGCTAGTGAGTAGCTGAGCTTGGACTGGAGCCCTGCATATCTGGCTTCAGAGTCCGTTCCTCGCCATTGCATGAACCCCTGTCCTTTCATTAAGCCGGATGATAGCAAGAAAGTGTGATGCTGTGAGATAAGAAAAATTAGACATAGCACCAGCCTGCATTCATTCACAAGTATTGCTGGGCACAGAGAACGCAGAGGTGAATAAGACAAGCAATGACCTTGCTCACTACCATACATGCAATATGAAGGAGAAAAACAGATAATAGATGTTTTCAAAAAAGGAATATATGTGTGGTAAATATAGTTTATAAAATATATAAGCTATATTGAGAAGCAAAATAGAGTGATGTGATAGAAAGTGACTGAGAGGCTATTTTATAGTAAGTGGACTGAAAAGAGGTGATATTAAGCTACAGCCAATCAAAAAAAAAAATTATCTATGTGAAGTTCTATGAAGAGAGAACATTCCAGAAAGACATAAGAGCTGGTGAAAAGGCCTGAGAGGGGAAGCATCTTGACGTGCTTGAGGAGCACACACAAGGCCTGTCGTCAGGAGTGAAGAAGGGAAGGGAGAGGATGGCGGACAGAGGTCTGAGAGCCAGGCCTGGCTGCACCTTGGGTGACTGGATAAGCCAGCCCAGCGTGGAGATTTTATAGTAGGTGGGAAGAAAAGCCTTTGGAAGACTTTAAGCCTGTTAAAAAGATCACTCTGGCTCCTCTATGGAGAAAGAGTATTAAGGAGAAAAGAACGGAGTACGATCCCCAGGCAGAAATCACTTGCAATGGCACAGGATGGGAAGATGCTCTCTACTGACAGGAATGGGGATGGGCAGATCTGGAGGGATCTGTTGTGTATGTTGTGGCCGTGGAGTCTACAGGTGTAGGTGATGCTTTCAATGTGGAAGAGGAGGGGAGAAGATGAATTTAAAATAATGCTCAGATATGGGGGGTGGCTATGTCCTGGGGAGGAGAAAGTGTAAGAGTGGATGGGAGCAAATCTAGACTTGCGCTGAAGACCCAGAGCAGGAGCCACATTCTGTCTTTCTGATTGTATGGCTGTAGCCTGCTTATTGAGCCTCACTGAGCCCCACTGTACTCATCTGTTAAAATGCTGGAGCAGATCCTTCTGCTTAGCAGCTCCTTCTCTGAGTCTGTGCGGGATTTATTGCAGTTTGCACAGAACGGCTTTAAAACCTTCCAAACCCATGGGCAATGATGGAAATACACATTAGCTTACTTTGGATGATCCTACATAAAACACACACACACACACACACACACACACACACGCCTTAGTAGTACCCAACCCTCAAAAGAAACTTCCAGAAATGAAGATGAAGTTACATTCCAGAGTCACAATACTCTTACCACATTACTAGTTTAAAATGAATTTTCATGTTACATAATTCTGAAAACGTTGGAGGGAAAATTCCTCCAGACAACAGAAGTATCCTGTGCTTGTGGATTTATAGACACTTGTAGCGAATCTTGTAGACTGGAGTAAGTTCTTTTTCATTTGACAATATCATTGTTTTTACACCAGTTTCCTTCAAGTATTGGACCACTTGGGTTCAATTCTTTTCCTCAAGTTATTTTTAGAGGATTCTGTGAGGTTTGAGAATTATTGCTGGAATATCTGGGTTTCTTACAGAAAATTCCAGGGAATCAAAAAGATTCTGGACACAGAATATGTGAAGTGAAAATAGAGAAATGGAAAGAAATATTCCATCTTCTGGCAAAACATGCAGAATTATCAATTATAGGAGCTAAGCTGCGTTTAAAACTTGGTCCCTCTTTCCGCTCTCAGAGGGGAGACTGTAAGGGTGGGGTGGGAATATTTCTGCCCTGTTCCTTAGAACTTTTATAGAATTTCCATTTTCTAGTTTGATTTCTCCAAATACTTGGAGGGCAGCTGAATTATTCATGTTGCCAAAACCACTAAATCATCTATGCTTGAGCAGATTGGTCTAGATTTTTGATAAATCTTGATGTACAATAAACACCAGGCACTTTGTGATCTGCTTTTAAGACATCAGATTTTGGAGACCTGGTATTTCAGATTCCTCAGCCAGGGTGAATTTGCCCACCCAGTGGTGGGCTGTGTTCAGCTCTCCAGGTTTGTTCCACTTCTTAACATTGCTATCGTAGGAGATTCGGGCATTGGCCAAGAGGTTGGGCTAGCTAACCTTTAAGGGCCCTTAGAACCCTAAAATCCTGTGATTCTATGCCTCCATCAGAAAGAAGAATGTGATTTGCTTCTCAATAGTAAAAATAATGATCAATATCTTTATAATCATAATAGTATATACTTATAAGCACTGTTCTGCACATATTTTCTCACAAGAACTTATAAGGTAGGTGCTATTGTTGTCGCATTTTCTAGAGGAGGAAACTGAGGCTCAGAAAGTTGAAATAACTTCCTCAAGGTTGGAGGCTCAAAGGTACTTGCTTCCAGAGTCCATTTTAAGATACTTGAGAGCACAAATCTCTTTCTTGGCATACAAGACACACAGTGAAAATTCCACAAAACATTTCTAACAGCCACGTCACTGCTTAAAAAGTTTAAGAGTCTAGAATGGCCAAAATCTGGACCCGTGACAACTCCAAACGCTGACAAGGATGTGGAACAACAGGAACTCTCATTGATGGCTGGTGGGAATGCAAAATGGTACAGCCACTTTGGAAGAGAGTTTGGCAGTTTCTTACAAAACTAAACATACTTTTACTATACGATCCAGCCATCATCCTTCTTGGTATTTACCCAAAGGAGTTGAAAATGTATGTCCACACAAAACCCCGCATGCGGGTGTTCGTAGCAGCTTTATTCGTAATTGCCAAAACTCGGAAGCAACTAAGATGTCCTTCAGTAGGAGAATGGGTAAATAAACTGTGGTACAGCCGGACTGTGGAATATCATTCAATACTAAAGAGAAATGAGCTATGAAGCCACAAAAAGACATGGAAGAATCTGAAATGCATATTACTAAGTGAAACAGACCAATCTGAAAAGGTTACATACTGTATGATTCTAACTTTATGACATTCTAGGCAAAACTATAGAGACAGTAAAAAGATCAGTGGTTGCCAGAGGGTGGGTGAGGGGGAGGGATAAATAGGCAGAACACAGAGGATTTCTAGGGCAGTGAAAATACTCTGGGTAATACTATAATGAAGGGTTTATGTCATTATACATTTGTCCAAACCCATAGAATATACATCAAGAGTGAACCCTAATGTAAACTACGGACTTTGGGTGATTAGGATGTGTCACTGTAGGTTCATCAATTATAACAAATGTACCACTGAGGTGGGGGATGTTGATAAAGGAAGAGACAATACATGTGTGGGGGCAGGAGGTATATGGGAAATCTCTGTACCTTCCCATCGATTTTGCTGTGAACCTAAAACTACTCCAAAAAGCTATTTTTGTAAGTTTAAGAGTCGAATCAAGAGGTGTGAATAGCAATACGGTTAAGCACTTGGCAACCTTGACCTTGATCTTCGTAGTATGAGCCTCTAAGAGGCAATCTTGCTATTATAACATGGTCTTTGCTCTCAGCACTAAGAGGGTGGTAATTTCCAAAGCAAGATGAATATGTCAGGAGAAGGCTAGAAGGACATGGCCCTCAGCCAATTTAACAGATCAGTCTATCAAGAAATGAGAATGAGTATGGCCAGAGAAAGTGTGTGCACCTCTTACAAGAACATCAGAGGTGTTTTCATGTCTCTGTAACACTGACATTCTCTTCCAAAAATTGGCATAATCTCTGACAAGACAGCAAACTCACACCCAAACAACCAGCTGAGAAATAAAAATAATCAGTTATTGTCAATCCTTTTATCACTGTTATTTTAACCAACCTGTTTGAATGGGCCCCTGCTTTGCCAAGAACAGATAATCTATGCTCAGCTTGAAGGCAGAAAGAAATAATGGCCAGGTAATATTTCTGAAATTCACAGACAGTGTGTTAATTTATGGTGTTCATAACACAGTGGAGAAATATATTCATATATGAAGGAATTCAGTCACATATCTAGGTTAAATTAAGAAAAAAGAAGCACCTGAAAATCTTATTATAGAATGAGTTTTGAGAGAAAAGAAAAAACTTTTAAGTATGAAAGCAGGTTCTCTTTAGATTTGTCATCCTTAGCTGTAAGGTTCTCACTTTGTGAGCCACTGTTGTATAGAACATCACAGTACAGAATGTGACGATTTAATAGACTAATTTAATAGCTTTGAAAACAACCGTTGATGTCTACTATGCCAAACCCACTCCGCAGATTAGAAAACAAAGTCTCAGAGGAATTAAGTGAATTTCCAGGTTCATACAACTCATTGGTGTCTGAGTCAAGTGTAGAAGCTGGTTCAGTCTCTCTTGCAAAAAATGAAAGAAAGAATTTCGGGCAACAAAAGTACAGCTGGGCCTTAGATATTAGTTACACAACTTTTCAGCCAGCTCTTCCAAACTCACCATGTTTGGAGACTCCAAAGAACATTAAGATACATTAGTTCACGATCGTGACACAGGGAACTCCTAAGGCATTCATTGCCTAATACTTCTGAGGGCTGTTGGCATCCTATCAAATCTACAGATTCTTAAATGACATTGAAAAGAACCAGGTATCATTTTGCATGATGCTTGTAAACACACCTACTGTTCAAAGGGACTTTGTTGAGCTTAGAATGATTGATAGAGAAGACGGTTAGTTAATATAGGTACCATGTGCTAAGTAAAAACTCTGCGACAGATTATTCTAGAAGGAGTAGACTTAAAATATTTCTCTTTTCATTTTCTTTTGAAATACCCTGTACCTAAAGCCAGCAGTTGGTTGAAGGCAGAGAGATGTTACAAATGAAGATTTAAACAGAAAAATTAAAAAGCCAATTTTTAACATCTTTGTTCTTTTCAGAACCGCTATGACCAAAAGTTCTGTTTAAAAAAAAATAACTTTAGTTCACAGAGAGGCTATAGAAAAATGGTAAATTGAACAGAAGATAAAACTCTTTTACTAAGTCTAAATCAGTTAGTCTCGTATCCTGTTTGTAAAATGACTGGTTCCCACTCAACTTGTTTAAATCTCTAAAATTTGGTTGTTGCATTTAAGATGTGAAACCAGTTTCTAACCTACATTTTATCAGCTCCTATTTGCCAGTAAATAGACTAGTTGGCCCCAAAGCAAAAAAGTCCATTCTTACAGAGCTGAAACAAATAAAAATTCAAAATACCTGAAAGCAGGATCATCATCTGGTCCGCTGGGTCCTCCTAACAACCAGAGTGAGTCAACTCATCCTCATGAGAGCTTAAAAGACCAAATAAACAGCTGCTATTTCTGTAAATAACACCTCACCCAGCTGTGCGTTGTCTCTGACGTCATGAAGTCCCTCTAAGACATTTTTAAATGAGGTATGTGAGACTGCCCAGTCATACCTCAGACATAGAAATGCCCTACAATAACCTGGAAGCTTCTTCTAGAAAATTATTCTTCTTGCCATATAGATACATGTTTTCCTCTTCTACTATAAAAAAAATGGAAGTGTTTCAATTAGCCACAGGTGCTCACATGGCCCTGCTTGCATTATTCCATCTAAAGACAGAACTTGCCTGGCTGTGGGTACTGGTGCCTGCACACAGTGGGCAGAGTCCTGAATGAGCTGTCAGGCTACACTCTCAACTTGGTCTTTTACTGACCATGTTTCCTTAGACGTGTCTTCCTCTGATGGGGAAAAGAAGAGAGAAGAAAGGGATAAAGCCAGTTCTGCATGCTTCCCAGGGTTATTTTACAGACAGTGAGTGTGAGAAGAACTTGAAAAGTAGAAATCACTGTACAATGTAAGGTGGAGGTGCTACCACCCAAAGCTTGCAGCCAGGACCATCCCACTGTCCCAGCGCAGTGACTCAAGGCAGAGGCCAGGCGGTTTGCGGCAGGTATTACCAGACGTCCCCGTGTGCAGAGGGATCCCATCCTTCTCCATCCATGGCTGCCCTCTGAATGGGCCTCGCCACAGCCTCATTTCCACAGAATGACTTCAGAACTTAACGATAACGATGCATCAGGGTTTAGAGGTAAAAGGTGCTGGGACACAGCTTAGATGTTTCCAGAATGCCTAAGTGCCCTCAATTGTAAAAGTACGTGCCCTCCTGCATTTGGCCTGCATTCCAGACTGTCAGGGTCCTCCCCATCCCATGGAGCCCTGATGGGAGCCTACTGTTGAACATTCTCAGCAGGTGAAGAAAAGGTGCAATGGGTGGTACCCTGGGCCTTAACTGGAAAACTGCCCAGGAACTCGGAAAGCCTGTATGAGCCTTTAAGAGTGGCGATTTGAATTCCCAGCAGGACTTCATCTCTGGAAGTAGCTACTCACAACTCTCATAGGGTTAACTACATAATGTGAAAAGAAATATCTTTCATAAGACAGCTCTATTTTGGAAATAGAATTCATTTTGTTTAGTCTTATAAAATTCTTTCCTATAACCTACCTAGCTATTATTTTTGTCTAGACAGATTCAGTCCTTCCACACACACACACACACACACACATGCACACGCACACACACACACTGTCCCGCTCTCTCCTTTTTGGGATGCCCCCCTATCTACAATGCAGTGGAATTGCAGAGGTTGCTAAATATATTCAGGTGTTTTTATGGAGTGCAAAAATAAAAGAGTGCTTTCTCTTTATTTTATTTTATTTTAGGCAAAAGGTAACATTTTTCATAAAGAAGAGAGTAGGCCTCTTGGATTTTTATCTGGATTTTCTGAGATCGTCCAGTACGTGTTTGGAGTGGAGACCTATTCACGTTCGTTTGTACGAATCCTACTCCAGAGAGTTCTTAAACAGCCCTAGCCCTACACGCAGACTCCATCAGTGCCAACGCCAGGGGGCCCGAGGTCCCCCTCACACAGTTGAATATGAGTGAATACGACTGAGTCCTTGTGAGTCCAAAACTTCACGGAGTACCTGACCCTTGTATGCAGATGTTATTTCCAGGAGTGAAGAAATGAATGGAAATTCGTTTGGTCCCAGCAGCCTGTCAGTTCCTCTAGTAGCAAACCATAAAGGCATCTGAGGAAGTTCTGGTGAACCAATCAAAAGGGGGCTTTGTTTGTGAACTTGGCTGAGCCCACCTCAGGCCTTGTAAATGTCATTGTGTGTACGTGTGAGCATCTGACATTACTCAGCAGCACATACCAAAGGCCAGGAATTTGTCAGAGCTGGACTGATTAGAATGCCTAAAAATATTCTGTTTTTATCAAAACCCATTCTGATGCCTTTTAGCATGAGGGCAAAACGCTAGAGCAGCAGGAACTTTAGGAAGCATAAATTCCGAGAGGCTTTCCAAAAGTCTCAATGACACAACCTCATTGTGTAAGACGTAACTCTTCAACTTGTCTGTCTTCATCCCAACAGATTTTTTTTTTGTAAACCATATAAGGCAGTGCTCTCTCATTTATAAACATGTATAACATGTAAACAAATTTAATTCAACAAATAGTTACTGAGAACCTATTATACACAAGGCACTTTGTTGGGCCCCATGAAGAATGTAAGATCCAGCAAGTAATCGTCCTTACTTTGAATCTGACTGCAGTGCTGGAAGAGTTGAGACCTTTCCTGGGAATGAGCTGCTCTTGGGCCAGACAAACCATGATCCCTGCTTTAGAAGAGGCATAAACCAAAAGCTAGAGAAGAAGAGACAAGGAAGAGATTAATTTTGCTGGCGAGGACTGACAAAGGCCTCATGAGGATGGTGGCATTTTGATCTGGGCCTTTAGGAGTAGATAGAGTTGGCCAGGCAGAGATGGAGAAGAACTCTAGGTGGAAGAAGCACATGAGTATGCAGAGATAGAAAGTGCAGGGCATTAGAAAAATGGATGTGAGATCTTCAAGTTGTTTTCATTATCACGAGGGATGGGGTTTTCCAAAATGAGAAGGCTAATGGCACCAGGATAATGGCTCCCACAATCCCTGCAATGGAGAAAATGCACTATAAAGCAGCAGATTCTAAACGAGAGGGAAAATATCATTTCTGCAAAATGGCCAAAACCACAAGTGTGGTGATTGAAGCTGAAGGTAAGCCAAGCTTGATCCTCGTTTGGTGGCATGTTAAAGGGCTGTCCTTAGGCTACCACATACGTGTGCACGCAAATGTATATGTATGTACATTTCACTCAAGGCCCTTCACCGCACAGTCGTTCTTTCTTTTTCAGCAACCCAAATCTTCTTGGTTCTGGATTTTACTTTAAATATCTTCCACCCATCAGAGATTTACAAAAAAAGCTGCACCTCGTGGTTTCAACAATATTTCCACTGTAGAGTTTGGGGGAGTAAATCAAGAGGTGTAACATCTTGGATGGTAAGATATTTGGGAGAATTTCTCAGGAGTTGTCTTTATTTTTACCTCTAAAATGATGAAGAAGAACTATCTAGCACTTATGGAGAGGATGTATTACCACGTTTTGACACTATCAGATAGAGCCAGCCAGGTGGCTAGTACACAGTCGTTCAACAAGCAGTTACTCAGTACCCAATGTCTATACACCTATGAGGTGATAAAAATCATGCCTGGAAAATAGTTAATAAGACAAATGAGAGCAATGCCCTATCTTTATGAAGAAAGGATTGGCCCATCTATTAGTAAATTAGATGAGGGAGAGAGAAAGGTATAGAAAGAAAACAAAAGATATATTCTAGCCAAAAAAAAAAATGTATATTGAACCAAACATTAAAATAAATGTGTAAGTCCAACCCCACATTTCTAAGACCTGAATTCTAGTGACTGAAGTCAAGTAAGTTGACTTGATCATTGGCACAGTTTTCATGAATGTTCTCTGTAACTCAAAAGGACACAAGGAAAAGTCAGGCATTTGATTCATTACCAGTGTCTATAGATAGACTTGGTTATTCTGAACAATAGGCGCATTGTTCAACCATGCCTTCCCTATGAGCTGTGCACCCGCCCACCCTGAGGCCACCTCATAGCACAACCAGGCTGACCTCGGCTAACCCAGGCACCACCTGGTAGCTAAATCGCTACGTGGTTTAACTTCCAATGTCTTCTTCATTTCATCTTCCAATGCAGGCAGATCATGCACATACTATGTGCAGGTTTTCTTTTTACTTTGGGGCAGGGGAGTACAGTGGATGATTTTCCTCTCAGCAATATAAAAGGATTAGACATCTAAACCAAGTAAAGCTCTAAGAAGATGGGAGGGTAAGTACAACTAAGACAGAAGATCAATGAGCTAAGGCATTCAGAGTGGCCAGTCACTTATTTCCTGACCCTTTACCAATCTAATGAAGATGGAAGTCTGAGGAGAGGGTTGAGAAAACAACAGGAAGGCAGGAGCCATGATTAAGTATGAGTTACGCTGTGAGATCAGTTCAGAGGGACAAAGGGAGAAAGTCAGTCCTTAGATTCAAGGTCTAAAAATTAGGAGAATCTAATCAGAGCAAAGAGTAAAAGAAGGGAGTCTAGAAAAAACTAAAAAGAAACTGGTAACAACACAAACTCATTCATTGTAGAGAACCAGAGGGGTTGGCAGCAAATGAGGGAAAGAAATTCCGTGTGGCAGTGAGGGGCTCAGGAACCGGCACAAGAGAGAATTGTGAAGGTGGAGAAAACTGAGTTAGGAAGGAGCAGTGAGAAGGAGAGAGAGACTAAGAACAGAAATACTCAATGGTAAGGCAACAAGAACAAAGCCAACATACCCTTGTTCATATGCGTGTGGTGCATTGTATTAAATTCTTTGAAACATTTCCTGTGAAACCTCATCCTCAGACATGAAAATTACAAGTCGAACCTCTCCACCACGAGTCACCTAAAAATAATATCCAGGTACTGGGAGAGGTGGGGAGTGGGCTGGAGCTGAGTGGCTTGTGCATCCAGACTTGTTCTTTAGATCCAGAAAGTGCACAGTCTAGCAACTCATGCCAAGTTGGAGAAGCAGACACTCCTGGTGGGGCCCTTCTCCAGGCCTGCCAGAGTCGACTGCACTCTCACTTCAGGTAGTCAGCTGAGAAGTGTGGCAGAGCCAGTCTTCAAAGTGCAACCACCATAATCTATGAATAGTTGCCCTCTGATGTCCCTTTGAGCTCCAATGTCCTAGGATCGAGGCTGGCTTCCTGGGCATGCAACCTGTACATGTGCTCAGATGGGTCATGCATGTGGTTTAACGCTCTGCGTTGCCATCTTGAAATTCCTAATAATGTTTTTTAACAAGGGCCCAGAATTTTCATCTTGCACTGGGCCTCACAAATTATGGAGCTGGTCCTGTCTGGGATCCCTGTCGTTTACTCTGACTGGACAAGGACTGATGTGTCTTCACTTCTGGGACCACAAATGCACAGCCTCTCTTCAGGACTTCTGTCCTCAGAGCACAAACTACCACATGGAGACTGGGAGGTCTCATAATGCAGCAGTGGTCCAGGATGTCTCACAGCTCCTATCTGGACGGAGGAGAAGAGGCTGAAATCACGACTTCCCTCTCCCGGGGTGGGAAGAAGGATTGTGATAGTTCATTTTATGCATCAACTTGACAGGACCCCGTGGTGCCTAGATATCTGGTTAAGCATGATATTTCTAGGCGTGTCTGTGAGGGTGTTTCTGGATGAGATTAACATCTGAATCAGTGGACAGTGTCAAGCACATTGCCCTCTCCAGGGTGGGTGGGCCCCATCCAACCCGCTGAAGTCCTGAATAGAATAAAAGGCTAAATAAGAAAGAATTCTTTCTCTCTGCCTGACTGTCTTTGAACTGGGACATCAGTCTTCTCCTGCTTTTGGACTCGGACTTGAACTCGAAATTGGTTCTCCTAGGTCTGGATTCTTGGCCTCCATAAGTGTGAGCCAATTCTTTATAATAAATTTCATATATATGTATATATCTCTTATATAATATCTTACACATATAAAATAAGAATATATAATAAGATATATAATATATAAATATATAACTTCTTATATATAACACAAACACATATAATTATATAACATATATGCATACAGAATACATATATACATAAATTATATACGTACATCCTATTGGTTCTGTCTCTCTGGAGAACCCTGACTCATACAATGATGGGAAAGATAATCGCCGTACATAGACGAGTTTCTTGGAGGCCTCTGGAGCTTCAGTTAGGCTTCCAACCATATTTCTAGAGTTTATTATGAGAAATATCAAACCCATGAAATTCGAAGTTTTCATCACCTCTGGAGTCAGCAAACCCTTTCTGCAAAGAACCAGAGAAGACACATCTTAGGCTCTGCAGCTCACTCATCTCTGCTGCAACTACTGAGTGTTGTCATGACAACACATGATAACAGGAAAGCAGGCAAAGATGACACGTAAGCTAATGGGCGTGCCTGTATGCTGATAGAACCTTAATTGCAAAAACAGGTGGTGAGCAGGATTTGGCCCAGGGGTTAAGGTTTGCCAACCCCACCTCTAGAGGGAAGAGTCATCTCATTGAATCAAAGCTTACAGTGAAAATCAAATGACCTGAAGTTTGTTCTTTTGGTTACTTACATTGTATAACCCCAAATGAGTCTTTACTCCCATGGTGACTCATTTTCCCTGTCTGCTGTACAAAGCTTTTCTTCAATTTATTATCTGATATTTGGGGGGTGCATAGAAAGCCATAAAGGAGAATCATACAGCCTGGCTTGGAGACGCTTGCTGGTCTCTCTTCTGCTCTGTCTCCCCGGTTGCCACATGCGCTAATCTGTTTTACAAAACTAAGTGCAGGGGCTTGCAGCAGCTTGGATAAAGATGAGGAATCAAGAAGATGAAAAGGAGCAAGAACTCGGAGGGAGAGATGCATACCATAAAAATGGGGCAGCAAATTGGAAAGATGAGGATGGGAACGAAAAAAGTTCAAAGCCAAACCACGGAGAATTCAACCCAATGAGATCACTAGACTGAGGTAGGAAAAGAAACATCACGATAGACTTCCAAATGTGTTTTCAATCTCTGCTCCTTAGAAATAAAATCTCTCCCATTGTGTATTCCTTACCCTCCCAGATAATTTGATACTCCCTCTGGGGTAAAACTGAATATCTTCGCTTACCCTAAGAAAGGATGTCGCCTTCAGATTGCTGACAACCTGCAGGAACTCACGCAGGAAGAGAGGAATGCAGCTTGTGTGTTACTTCTGGAGATGCCACCTCTAGCACATTACGTGTCACGGCCACTGTTATGGCCGTATTTAGTCACATCGGCTGCTCTTCCTGTCACAGTGTTAAGTCTTTGCACAAGAAGACGAAGAACATGCCCATGGATCTTTTGAAAAGGTCTACAATATTTTCTGCTTGACATATGAAGGTTATTATCCAAACCACATTCTATATTAAAAATAAATAAGGCTGAGTTTTTTCCCTTTGTATACAGCCTGCTATAAAAAGCAAGGCCTCTGTCACCTGTCTCACACTGTCAGGATTCGAAGGGTGCCCAAAATTCATAGAATGAGAAAAATCAGTTCTAGAGAGGGCTGGTGCTTTGTCTAAGCTTCTAGAACTAACTGGAATTGGGAGCAGGGCAAAGATTCAGGAGAATTATTAAACCATCTACGTAACTACAGAGAGCTGGTGCACCAGTTTCAGCTAGGAGGAAACAGGAAGTTCAGAAACAGAAGGAAAGAAATGCTACTGGAATGTGACCCCTGTTGCCTTAGGGTAGGTCATTGACTTTGTCGAAGCCAGAGCGTCTGCAGGCAAAGCTGCTTGGCCTCTTTACATTCCTGGGAGACCCTGCGACACAGACTAGTGGAAAGACCTCTTACCAACCAGTCATGTGACTTTGAGCAAATCACTTGAGCATTCTGCACTGCAGCTTCCTCATTGGAAAAATGAAGATAATCCAGTAAGTTCAAGCCTAGGTGACGGAGGAGTGGTGATGTTGACAGACAGAGGTGTTAAGGGGAAGAGATATGTTGACAGAAAAAGAGGTGATGAGTATGGCCATGTTCTTTTCGGGGAAAAACTGAGAGACAGTTAAGCAGATGTGATAGATGCTCCCAAACCAATGGCTTTCAACTGCAAGCACCAGCCACTCTCTCCCTAAGATAATCTCTGGCCCTTGTAGCCCATTTGGACCAGATGGAGCAGGCAAAAAATGCTAAGGATTTAGTGTGCCCCAGAGGCATTCCTCAACCAGTGACGGAAAAATCCCAGCTCCCTCGCCCTGGGGGCGGGAGCAAGGCAACACGTCTGAAGCAGGTCCTATAAGAGACCCTGGCAGAACTAAAGAGCTGCCACACACAGCAGTAACCTGCTTGACATCATACCCTTTAATAGCTTCACTATCTTTCCTATCTCACCTCTCCACTCTCTGCTGCTGTTTCCTGGAATTGCCTCCCAAATAAACCACTTATACTCAAATCCTTTTCGTAGAATCTGTTACTAGGAAGATCCAACCCAAGATAGCCAAGCAGAAACACCCAGCATTAGCACTAGTCCAAGATACAAGCCTAAGATTTGTGTCAGAAGGACAAACTGTATCTGTAAGTTGTTGTGCATGCCCATTTACGGTGTGGAAAAGAGAGCTTAGAGTGAGTTAGCTTAAACATAAAAATTTCGAAGTGTGTTCAAAACTCCTAAGAGCAAGAGAAAACTCAAGCAGGAAATACTTCTGCAGAGGCCCAACAGGCAGCAAAAGAAGATGAAAACAGGAAAGACCTAGTAATAAATAAAGAATGTAGGGGACTGAGAGAAGCTACAATGAAGCCTATTTTACCTCTGACACACCTATCTTGGATCAGAACATGCACAAATACACAAAAGTCCTTTAAAAAATAAAGACTCATATCCCATTGGCAGTCCACCAATTTGACTCTGCATCTACCTACCACGAGAGAACGGAGAGGGCAGCTAATCCCCTATCTAATATTGTCCCCTAATAGAAGTATTTGCAGATCTGAGTAGATGCTGCCTCCTGTACAACAGAAGGTTGTGCCCATCCGGGAAGAGAGGGAGACAGGCTCACCATTCCTGAGTGCCCGGGAATCGGTAATAGGATCATTCCATGTCTTTCCCCCATGTGCTTTGGCAAAGCATGAGTGTGCAGTGACAGCTACATTGACTTCTAATTCTGGCCATGGGTATTATTAGTTTTTAAGCACTGCTAACCGGCAGATAGATTCTAAGTTGGTCCCCATGATCCACCTGATAATCATAGTATCCTCCTGGTACTCAATCCCGTGTGTGATTCCTCCCCTTGAGTGTGGGTGGGACCTGTGACTTGCTTCTAACCAATATAATATGTCAAAGGTGGAGAGATATACATAAAATTGTAATGTCTGTCTTGCAAGGGCACTCTCTCCTTTGCTGCCTTTGAGGAAGCAAGTTGCTCTGTGGGGAAGGTCCATGAGACAAGGAACTGAAGGCATCCTCCAGCCAACTACCAGCAAGAAACTGAAGCCTTCAATCCATCACATCACAAGGAAGTGAGTTCTATCAACAACCACTTGAGCTTGGAAGTGAATCCTACCCCAGTCAAGCCTCAGATGAGACTGCAGCCCCAGCTGACATCTTGATTGAAGCCGTGTGAAGTAGAGGACTCAGCTGAGCCAAGGCCAGACTCCTGACCTACAGAAATTGTGAAATAATAAATACATGTTGTTTTAAGCTAGTAAGTTTGTGGTAATATTGTTACACAGCAATAGATAACTAACATGCTAACAATAATCTTGTATTGACTTATCATTGGCTCTTAATCCCAAAATTGGGCTGTTTATCTTGAATAAGTTCTAACCAATAAACCATTTGATTTGAAAATTATTGATTTTTGTCATTGCCTTTCAAAAATCTGTTATAGTGAATATGGAGGCTTCCAAACTGGCCAAAAAGATTTCCAACAACACACAACTCCTTGAGGAGGTGACAAGAGGAAACCTGACCGACCATGACCAGATCTGAAGGGGAACTAGAGAAGTCCCACTGTGCCTGATAGGCGTCAGCATCAACCTCCAAACAGAAGGAAATATTCAGTGCTTTGGGCTTCATTTTCCTCCATTTGAGCTTCAGGAAAAATTGGAGAAAGTCAGAAATGTGAGTAATGACTAGCTAAAGAGCCATGATTTGAAACACAGTCATGAGATTTAAAAAAAAAATCATGTTCTTGAAAAATTGGTGAAATTACCATACAGTGACCAGAACTCAGAAATGAGGACTTCAGCCTGCACATAAACCTATCTGATTAAGAATACTTGTCAAAGAATTGACAAGAACAACAATATAGTGCCAATTAGTGTAATGCTTTTAATAATGAAAGAAAGGGGTTGTAAAATTCATTATGAAATGTCTTTACTGTAATCTGTTGTAACCACACATAGAACCCAGAAGAGCAGATAAAACAGGCCTTTGCTGCACATTCAGGTCACATCTTGTAACCCATAAATGGCTGGGGTGTATGTGGATGGGTGGTAGTTCATAGGGCTCAGAAGTGGCTTCTTTTCGTTCTTGAGTTCATCCTTCCCAATTTCTTTCTTTCTTTCTTTCTTTTTTTTTTTTTTTTTTTTTGAGGAAGATTAGCCCTGAGCTAACTGCTGCCAATCCTCCTCTTTTTTGCTGAGGAAGGCTGGTCCTGAGCTAACATCCATGCCCATCTTCGTCTACTTTATATGTGGGATGCCAACCACAGCATGGAGTGCCAAGCCGTGCCATGTCCACACCCAGGATCCGAACCGGCAAACCCCAGGCGGCCAGAAGCGGAACGTGCGCATTTAACCACTGCACCACCGGGCTGGCCCCCCAATTTCTTGATAGACATGGCTCATAAGACTTTCCCTCATAGCCACGTGTCTTACGGCTGGTAGAAATAAATGTCCTCTCCCAGGGCCGCTCAGTCCCTTTAGCTCCTGTATGCATCCTCCTGTTTCCCTCTTATTCATCTCATCCTCTAACATGGTTGCCAGTTGTTCTGTTCCATTTGATTCCTTTATGGATGAGGAGTAGGCAATCAAGGTGTCAGGAAAGTGTGGGAAAGGGGGAGAAGACAATCTGCCTCTCATTGTATCTCCGAGGGACTGAGTCATCTCACAGCTGGAGGTAACCTCCTCTTAGAGCACATTTCCCATGTGCTATTCCTCTGCTCAAACAGCATGCACTTCTCTTACCCTGGGCTTCACTCTCTTACCCATGTACCAAGCTGCAATAGGGCTATAGGGAGCTTCAGAGATTAGGGAAAGCAAAAGGCCATCCAGCCACACTCTCTAGCTAAACTAACTCTCTGAGTCTGCTCAAAGGATGAGTGCCTCTCCTTCCCCATTACAGCCACAGAATCCTGGAAAAGGATTGAGGTATCTTACTGCCTAGGCATGCAGTGAGCAGCATCCAGCCACTTGGACAATGGCCACTCTTCACATCCACCTTATTTCATGTGTCAGCCTAAAGCATGGAGGATTTCCAAGTGTCCCCTGTATGGACATACCACTTCTTCTCCACTTCAGGGCCCAACCATCTCACACCTCACTTCCTAGCTCAAAGTCACTGGGGCCTTTCTCTCCTCTTCCCCAATTTTCAGCCAAGAAGTACCCTTCTCCTCGTGTTCAGCCTACCACTCACTCCTAGATAGGGCGGATATGAGGGAAGATCCAGCTCCTCTTCAGTCTCATCTAGAGCACAACCAATGCAGCATCTCACAGGTACCAAAGTGTGTAGACCAGGTTCCTCCTCCACCAATTTCTTGATGGATTGAGCACCATTGCTCTAGGATCCAGGTGCACTTTGTACACTGATAAGGATCCTGACTGGTCCACCAGCAGATATGAAATGTCTCCAGGTGTCAATTATCTTAGGTCCACCTAGGACCCCCAGGTTCTAAAAAAAGACCCAATCTCTGGCCTGCAGTTTCTGGCATTGCCCCTGGCTGATGTTCAAGTACTTATGAAAAATTTTAAAGTTGCAAAAGTTTTATGCTAGGCCATGAGTTAGCCAACATAATATTTGGACTTACACTTCGGCTCAGTAACACATCGAAGGTGTCCTGGTTGTCTCCCCCAAAATGAAGCTCAAGACCTACTAGAACTTTCAGCAAAGCAGGACATAGCCAGAGGTTTGGGTCCTAACAGCACCACATGTGTACACTAGGACACCTATAACTGGACTCCATTGTCTTTTTTATTCCAGATGGAAATTTCCTAGCATATTATTAAAATGAGGTTGTGGGTTCCCTTGGAGATGATATAAAATAATGGTATTTTTGGTAGATATTTTCTAATCCCTCCTAATTTAAATATTTCCCATCGGAACAGTTCCTCATACTCTCCTACTTGGTCATAATGATTCAAACAGGGGAGCAGTGAACTGAAAAATTTCTCCAGAAAATCCGTGAAGTGAAGGCTCTCTTGTCCTACGTGAAAAGAGCCTGCACAGGCTAAAATTATGTTTCTCAAGTTTTAGCTGCCCAGTTCCAAGGACAAAAATTCAGAGCTTTTTAACTGTAAGGGTTTCCTATTCTGAATCATTTCTGAAAAGACTTCTTGTGTGAGCAATAGTTTTCACTGAATGAATGGCATACAAGGGTCACATTTTGACTAACCATCCTCTGCCCTTAAGTTAATGGGTTACATCATAATTAAATCTGGACGCACCAAAGTCATCAACCAGCACTCTGGGCACAAGGGGGTAGTACTTCCAAGGCCAGAGTAACTACTGTCTGAGGGCTGAATTTACCTTCTGACTGTACCATAAGTGAGTGATTCTTATTTGCAATCTCTGCAGCAAGGTTTTTTGTTGTTGAAGAAGATTTGTCCAGCTCACATAGGATTCCACAAAGAGGTAGAGTTTGGGGACAAGCTCCTCCACTTACGTGCATTCCACAAACTCTCACACACATCCTCCTCCTCAACGGGCCACTGGGTTCATGATAGATAGGAAAAAATCCTTCTGTTGGGACTTTTCCTTTTCTCTACGTTCCACGGCCACCCAGTCTCCTTAAACTCCTATTCTTTTCCCTTTGGGTTCTCCTTGAGTTTTCCTCAGCTATTCAGCTCCACTTCTTTCTAGGAGAAGGGAAAAGGATGGGGAAGGAGGCTTCCCAACATGAGTCAGATATCTACAAGACCCTGAGACCTTTCCCAGCACTCTTCTTGGATATCTCCTGAAATAATTATGCTATGTGTCTCTTCCTCCATCTCAAGTAAATACCATACGCCACCTCTCTTCTCTTACCCTAGAAATGACGCAGGATGGAGAAAGGACGTTGTTTTTCCTAAGGAAAAAAAAAAGACCCATACTCTACTCATTAGGGTTTATGGGGCACCCACTCCATGCCAGACACTGTGATAAGTGCCTTAGAAACACAATGTTAATTCAGCCTCACAAATAAAGCTGTTATTCCCATTTTATAGATAAAGATATTGAGAAGTAGTCACCATACAACTAGTAAGTGGCGAGCCCAGATTTGAATCCCACTCTGTAGTCGCCACTGTGCTCTGAGAACAGGAAGTATGACAGCTAAGTGCTAGATTACAATATTGGAATGTATATGCACCATCTGGAGTTATGATTCAGGGAGAGAGCAATTGAAAGTGTAAAGTGGATATTTTCTTATTAGTCTATGGCAGATGTTCTGAATGGAGGTGATTTGCCCTTGGGGAATATTTAGCCATGCCTGGAGACACTTTTTGTTGTCACAACCGGGGGCTGCTACTGGCATCTAGTGAGTAGAGGCCAGGAATGCTGCTAAACATCCTACAACACACAGGAGGACTCCCCGTAAGACAGAATTACCCAGCCTAGGATGTCAACTGTGCTTAGGGCAAGACACCAGCTCTAGGGGTTTGGTCTAGTTGGCACATATCCCACTCTCCATCCCAATCTTTGTTGTGGATTTTTATTCTCCATGTCCGTTTTGATATTATGTTAATCTTTTACTGTGAGGCACCTCAAGTTTAGGAAGAAGGAAGAATGTGGATAAAGGACACACAAACTGACTTTCCAAGAATCCCCTGAGGGGACAGCACCTTGCTCGGAACAAAATGCTCTGAGGGCACTATTTTCAGAACCGTGACCCAGCAGACCAACTGTTTGTCATTTCCACACCCATCACTTTCAGGACTGGTGCTTCCTGGAATCTTGTTTCAGGAAAGCGGTTGGGGGTGGGGAGAGTGGTTACCCTGGAACATGCCGTTGCAATGAGAAAACTTGAAAGGAAAAAAAAAAAAACCTGTAACCTGATGCCCGTCTTCAATACTCTCTCCACTAACCATAAATCAAGAGAAAGTGAAATAATTTCCATCACACTCAAATGGCATGTTTTCTGGGGTTTGCAAGAATGGAAGAGACAATGTGGAGAAAATGTATTGTTCTGTGGTTCTGAAATCACAGTCCAATTAGTCAGAAGATAAATTCAAGAGGCTTCAGTAATAAAATGTATGTCCCAACCTTGCCTATATTAAGCAAGACCTAGAAGTCAAAAAATGAGAGATGTTAAGACGACCTTAGCCGAGAACATCTTTGTTTACATTAAAAGATTTACACGTAAACTTTGAAAGCACGCTATGACTCAAGAAAATATTTTAATTGGCCTTTAAAATATTCTTATGGGGCATATTCAGCTTGTTTAAAATGTTGCCTGACTTGTCCCTGGCTATACGACAGCTCATTACACTGTCTTAACACCATAAGAATTATTCATCATTATGTCAGTTTTTTAAAAACCATTTCAGATTTTATCCAATTCTGGATAGAGGTTATTTATACCTAAGAATGTTCTTAACTGCTTCATGTCAGAGGAAAAATCTGGAATGAGTTACAATTATTACCTCATTTAATATCTTTTTAAATTATAACGTTTTGGGAAAATTTTGCTCCAGTAATTCTTTGAGCCTAGAATGTCCTTTTATCCCCTTCTCTGTCTCTTAAAATTCTCCTTATCATTCAAGGCCTAACTCAGATACCACTTTCCTCCATGAAACTGTTCCTAATTCTCCAGCAGCATTAACCAAATGTTCTCCTTTGCTCCCAACTACATTGCTTCTGTCGTCACTAAGAATTTATAATGATCATTTTGCATTACGTTACTGTTACTTGCCTGAGTCTGTCTTTCTGAGTTATGATACTTTCAGTGGGACAGACAGCATCTTATTCATTTTGCATCCCAGGAAAGTGATAGGGTGCCTGGAATTAGTAAGCATCCAATAGTGATTGATTAACTTACATAAAATTGTATGGGTTTGATCAGCTAGAAATTGTTTTGCAGCTTGTACTCTCGGTTTGTTTGAAGGAGTTTGTTCATTTCAATAATTATGAGACCCAAACCTCCATCAGTTAGGACAAATAGTTCTAGTACCTTCTCTCCTCCAGTCTTAATTTTGAGTTCCAGTAGGTGCCAGAAGATAAGCAAAACATTTTCTGATTCATACGCTGTCTCGGATTGGGACCACACCAGATCGCACAGTCCAAGTGCGTGAATGATACGCTAGATATCTGGCCTGATTTTAGGTGCTTGCAGGAAAGCCGGCTAATGATTAATTAAGGCAGGCTCTTCTATAAATGCTTTGTTTTAAACTCCCCCACTTATTCCTTCACTCAGCATGTTTAACAACTGGAAATACAGTGCTCAGTAAGGACATGGAACTGACCTCATATAAAGAAACGTAGGAGCATATCAATAGAAGATTCTACCTCTTAATATCCAAAAATCTAAAAGATTGTTTGAAGAGAAAATGTTCATCCAGAATACGCCTTGGGTGGACAAGGAGAGTTTATCAGGGAAAGACAGGGGCTGTTCTAGCAATTACATTTCAAATATATACAATGTGCCATGGAGATCACAGGAATAATACACACCAAGGTCACCAGCCATGCATGGAGGGAGTACTTGCAAAGATGAATCCAAAGACAGGGACCATCTCTGGGAAAATTCCAGCTGTGATGCTGTACTGACGTTCTGCACAAGTCTCACCACCACATCTCCCTGAAAGCCAAAACTTCACTAATGTGGTTGGATTTTGTTTTTCTATGACCTGAAACCTGATGTCCTATAACAGGAAAACTACTCCCAGGCTGCAATTTGTGGCCGGGATTCTGCTTACAAATATCGAGAATGGCACAAATCTTACAGATGCTGTGAGATTATGTTTGTAGAGAAGGAAATCAAGCACAATTTAAGAGTAGATTCCCAACTTTTCTTTATCATTTGCATTCTTAATCCTGCAAGTCTGGCTAGAAACACAGAGACCCGGATCCTAGAGTTGGCTGGTTTTGCCAAGTTGTGTAAGTACGGGTAAATCACTGAACATCCCAGGCTCAGTTTTCTCATTTTCAAAATAAAAGAGATGGATAAGGTTATCTTTAACTATGATTTACTTGGTTTCTAAATTCAACCAATCTGAGATTCCTCCCAGAGCATTCTATCAAGATATCTGGAGAATCAAGCTTACCTACTGAAAATTTTTGCCAATATGAAGAAATGTCCATATAGATAACCATTCACACTTCCGTTGAAATTTTGTTAATTGTTGATTCCTTTCTTTTCTCTAGTGATATGATGATCTCATATGGATGTCATCAAGGTCACTAAAAGTAGAAATGTTTCTGTACTTCAAGACTATATTGGAAGACATAAGCATTATTTCCTTTGTTCCTAAATTATGTATTCCTGAATGATGTGCAAAAATGAAAAGATGAGCATCTTGATAATATGTACTTAATTCTGCGAAGAAGTATCTCTTCAACTTATCTTCAACTTGCATCTAAATTTGTATCTGTCTTGTTTTTACTAAAGAATTCCATGAGGAAAATCTGGTATGAAAGAAACTTACAAAAGGACAATTACATATTCCTGAAAGGAAGAGTTTTGCTTCAGTAATGGGGAAATTTTAATGAAGGAGGACCTTCAAGCAAAACTCATCTCAAATCCCTTTTATTCATTTAATTTTTTTAATATCTTAAAAATTATTGAGCTGAAAGTAATATTAGAGATAATCTAATGCAACCCTTTTCTTTTAGAGATTAAGAAATTGAGGCCATGGCTTATGGCTTGAGCAAATGAGTGACTAATATTGCCATTTACTGAAATTGGGAGCTGTAGAAGATGATGTCCGGCGTTGGGGAGTAGAAGGGAGAGTTGGAGATGAGGATCTGATATTTGCACTTATTGAGATTTATTGAGTTGCCTACACAAATTCAGGTAGACATGTCCAGAAAACAGATGGATAACACAGGTCTAATGCTCAGGAGAACGTGTGTACACACACACACACACACACACATATATACATATATATATATAACCTTTAACCCTAACCATGAACTGGAGATTGATAAAGAGAATGCAAAGGAGCTAGAAAAAGAGCAACTCAAGTGTCAGAAGGAAAACCCAGAGAATAAGAGAATGAGTTTCCATGCAAATCAAGAAATGATTTAGGGTTGGGTTTGTTTTGGTTTTTTTCCCAACAATATCAAATTCTTCTGAGAAGTTCAACAAAGCAGACTATAAAGGGTGTTTGAATTTAGTGATATAAAAGGTCATTGGTTGACATTAACTTGAGTAGTTTCAGTGGAGTGATAGGTATAGAAGCCAGGTTATAAAAGATTGAAGTGTGAGTGGGAAGGAAGGAAACAGACACTAAGAGTACACACTCTCCAGTTGTTACTGGAGAAGAGAAGAGAAATTGGGCAATGCTGGGAGAGAAAGTAAGGTGGAGGGCAGATCTTGTTAAGCTAGGACAGACTGTCTAGGTTATGCTGCAAAAGATCCAGTAGAGAGTTAGAGATTGAAGAGGTAAGTAGGAGTGATCGTACAGAAAAGATAGGCAACAAACAGAAGAATTGGTAGACTTTTGAGACTTTCATCGGTGACACCTCCAGCATGGAGGAAGGGTAAGCAATACTGGAGTCAGGGTTGCTTTTCAAAACTTGAGGCATGAAGAAAACATGGGTAGAATTTCCTACATCTTGTATAGGCAGCCTGGCTTAAGACAAAAGTTACACAATTTTAACATGAGAGTGGAGGTCACAGGACCAGTAGCTTATCTGCCTGTGCTCAGCTCCATCAGCCTACTTCACAGTGGGGACAGAATGAAGTGCAAGTCACAGAATAATCACCCCATGATACACAAGGCTACTGCACATAATCCTATTCTGGAGGTACTCACACAAGTGTGGTAAGAGTAGGGAAGGAGTGTGAACTGTGATTACTCTATTTATTATTGAACATGTTTTTCACTAAAATTTGTTCCTTTTGCTTTCTGTAAGCATTAGATGTATCTGTTAGAATGTTTTTTATGTAAGTCACAGAATATCTGATTTGAAGTAGTTGAAACAACAAGAAACCTTGTGTATCCACTACCACAGTCATATAAGTGGAATCACATAGTATATAACTTTTGGGGATTGGCATTTTTCACTCAGCATCATTTCCTGGAGATTTGTCCAAGTTGCTGTGTGTACCAATAGTCATTCCTTTTTATTGCTGAGTGGTATTCTATGGTATGGATTGGTATGGATATACCAAAATTTGTTTAACCATTCACCAGTTGAAGGATAAATAGACTGATTCCACTTTTAAGTTGTTACAAATAAAGCTGCTGTAAACATTTGTGTATAGGTTTTCATACAAATATAAAGTTTCATTTCTCTGCAATAAACGCCCTAAAGAGCAGTTGCTAGGTCATATGGTAATTGTAGGTTTTGTTTTATAAGAAACTGCTAAACTTCTCCAAAGTGACTGTACAATTTTACATTCCCACAGCAGCATGTGAGTGGTTCAGTTTCTCTGCATCCTCACCAGCATTTGGTGTTGTCACTATATGTTATCCATTCTCATAGGTATGTAGTGGTATCTCATCATGGTTTGAATTTGCATTTCCTGATGGCTAATAATGTTGAATATCTTTTCATGTGCTTACTTGCCATCTGTATGTCTTCTTTACTAAAATGTTTACTCATGTCTTTTGTCATTTTCTAATTGAATATTTTTACTTGAATTCAGTTGAGTTTTGAGAATTTTTACATATTCTAGATACAAGTCTTTGTTGGATACGTGGTTAGCAAATATTTCTCCCAGGATATATTTTTCCTTTTCATCCTTTTCACATGGGCTTTCACAGAGCAAACTTTTTAACTTTGAAGTCTAATTTATCAATTTCCTTTTATGCATCATGCTTTGGGGCCAAGTCTAAGAACTCTTTGGAAGATGGTCTTTTTAATCCATCTGTTACCCCTTCTCCAGGGTAGCCTCTGGAAAATACAAAGTCAGATCCATACCTCACATCATAATGAGAAAAAACTCCAAATGAATCAAATGTAAAGATACAAGAGAGTAAAACAAAAATATTTCAGAATAATGTATAAGTGAAGTTACAGACATAAGTGAATAAAATGGACAAAGGAAACGAGCAGTTCACAGAATTAAAAAATTACAAATGGCCCTTAAACATATGAAAAAATGTTCAGGCTTTCTCAAAATATGAAAAAACAATGAGTTAAAACTGCACTGAAATACTGATCCCACATGTCAGCCTTCAACTAAAGTTTAGCCACATATTCTGTTGGCATATGTTTCAGTCAAGGTCATTTATAGAAAGAGATGGCACACTTGAATGGGGTGACTATTTACAAAGGGAACACTTACAAAGATGTGGGTTAAGGGGAAAAAACAGGCACAGATTAGCAAAAGCTGAAAGCCATTACCACCCTTAGGCCTGAAGGAGCAAGGAGAGGAAGCTATGACCCGAACCCCGAGAGAACAGAAGGAGGAGGCAGAGGTGAGGTCTTTGGTGGAGGGATTCAGTCAATCTACAACATGAAAAGGAATGAGAATAAGTACTGAGACCTCTCTCTGCTCCCTCTCTGGCTTCTTTCTCTTCCTTCCATTAGATGAACCCAACAGGAAGCCACAGGACAAAGCAGTCTCTTAATGCTGAACATTAAGATTAGCCTCCTAGGGTACAGATAATACGGAGAACACTGAAGAGTGGGTGGGGAGAAGTAAATGGAAACTATCGAGCATGGCAAGGCTGTGGGGAATCATATCTTCTTCTCTCTATTAGTGATGGGAGTGCAAAATGGTGCAGCCCCATAGAGGACAATTATTCAAATGCAACTGACTACAGTACACCTCCCCTTTGACCCAGTAATCCCACTTCTGGGAATTTATCTCACAGTTATACCTGAACTCACAGGAAATATTGCATGTTCAAGGTAATTTATTGCATTATCACACAACGTAAAAAGATTGAAAACGATCCAAGTGTCCATTTATAAGGAACTGATAAAATAAGTTATTGTACGCTTGCATAATGATTTACAATGTAACTGTCAAAAAGAATGAAGAAGACCTCTAGGTATTGACATGGAAAGATTTCCAAGATATGTGAAATAAAAGGTACGAAACAGCATAAATGATGCTAACATTGTTAAACAGGGAGAAAAATAAGAATTTTATGTCTGCATAAAAGCAATCGGAGAATATATAAATGTAATAAAATGTTATCCTAATAGGATGGACAGGAACCAGCACATGAATGAGACTTCTCAATAAGTGTGTTTTTGTATCCATTTGAGATTTTGAACTATGTGAAAGTATTATCTATAAACTATTTTTAATTACCATGTATTATCTTTCTTAAAACTCTAAAAATGCTCATTAATGGGGAGGAAAAGTTCAAAGAATTCACTTAAGGTGTTTCCTCCTCCTTTCTCACAAATCCTACTAATCAAACAATCTATTAACCCAATTGTCCATAAGCCTTCCAGGCTTCCAAGATATCGTTTACTTTACTCTCCAAATGAAATTTTTTAAGTCCCCAATCCCAATGCTGCAAAGGCCAGGATACTCCTTGGGATTCCTGAGGATCTCAGCTTCAATCCTACTCTCAGCTTGAGTTTTGGCATCCACTGATAATCTGGCATTCTTTATGTGCTGTTTCCGCTCTGTTCTGCTTTGCTCTACATTTGTCCACTTTCATTTTCACAAAGCACCATTAAAACATGGCTGCTGTAAGAGAATTTTATGATATTTGAAGGGTTCTGGAGGCTGTCAAGATAAATTATCAAAGACTTGGAAATGGGTGCAGTAATTGCAAAACCAATAATCAGGTGCCCTTTCCATACAGTGACGGCATTGTCTAGAGGAAGATCCCAGGAGTATGCGCTTCTGATTGTCTTACCTACTGACTAGGCTATTTTACTACTCTGTAGGAGTAAACTGTAGAAAACTGATAATGACATAAATAAATTTTATCCAGTATAACTACAACTGATTTCTACCTTATAAAAATGACCCCAAACATTACATTTTATTGCCTAGTAAGATATTACTCAATTTTGCATCCATTTCAGCATTCTTGACTATCTAAACATGTATGTGTGTGTGCACATATTACATACATATACATATATATTTGTGTGTGTGCACACGCACACGTGTGTATATGTGTATAGCTATCCTTTAAACAAGTGAATTTAAACTATGAATTAAATAAAAGTTCTGTAAGAGAATAATGATTTTAACTTTTCGAAAATTATATTTTAATAAAGGAATCAAGACACAACGTACCAGAAAGGAAAATAAGAACTTCAAATAGAATATCAGACACCTTATTCTTGAAAACTTTTAGCCACTCCACAAGCATTTCTCATGGGTCCTCTGTCTCCTTGGTCCACGGCCTCCTGCCGTGCTTCTCAGGCACTTCCTCCCCAGACCTTTCCTGTCATCCCTCTTCCAGTTCCCAACATCTCAAGCACCAAGGGACAGCTCCAAGATGTCTATTCCTTTATAAGATGGAGGAATTCAACTCCAAACGCCCACCTGTGACAGCTCTTGGCCTTCTTTGAGTATGCAAGAAAGGCTTATTATAAATGTTTTCTTTAAAATTACAAAAAAGAAGTCATCTATAGCTGAGATTAATATTGCTGTCACCTGAGAATTTCTTCTTTTGTTGCCACATTATTTTATGTTAGACATGTAACACCCTCTGCCAACTGATCATGGGTTCCACATTTTTTTTTTTCAAAGATTTTATTTTTTCCTTTTTCTCCCCAACGCCCCCCGGTACATAGTTGTGTATTTTTCGTTGTGGGTTCTCCTAGTTGTGGCATGTGGGACGCTGCCTCAGCATGGTCTGATGAGCAGTGCCATGTCCGCGCCCAGGATTCGAACCAACGAAACACTGGGCCGCCTGCAGCGGAGCGCGCGAACTTAACCACTCGGCCATGGGGCCAGCCCAATGGGTTCCACTTTAAGCAAACAAAAACCCTCCAACTAAAACCTCCCATGGAAGGAAGGGCCTAGAATCCAATAAGGACTGGATTCCCATCATGAACACCATAGCTTTGGACCAGGTACTGATGCGGCAAATGATGCCTCACTGGGTTTTGCTAGGGTAACTTTGGGAAACTGAGCTAGACAACTTTTAAAGTTCCTTCAAACCTTGAGATTCAAAGAGATCACAATAATATTTGCTGAACTAAGGCTTTATTCTCTAAAGTGGTCATACTCAGTGTCTACGCAGTAAAAAATTTGTTCAAACCCCTCAATACCCAACTCTATGGAAGAGTCCTGGAAGACTGAGGAATTCCTCTAAGCTGCCATTACAGTCCTTCTGTAGCCACAGTTGACACCATCTTCTTCTCCTGGTGACCTTTATCTGCCCCTGCAGCTCTGGCTCTTGACCACTTCCCCGCTTGATGTTGCTCCTGTGCTATGACTGTGATATCCTTGCTCAGTGACATCACTCAGCCATCACCAGGTCCCCCAGTCAGGCTACACTACTCTGCAGTCAAGGCTTTTTGCTGAGACAGCAAGCGCTTTCTCATCATGTTTATAGATCTCCAGAGTTTCTCAAAAGCATGATCCTTTCTCTCTCTGGTTCCTAAATAACTTCTACTAACATGGCTTTTATTATTTTCACTTTTCGGGTTCTTTTCAAGGTCCTATCTCAAGGAACTTAGGATATGCTCATCCAGAGCCAGGTCAATAGACATGAAAGAGGCATCTCAGAAATGGTAAAATTCCAGAAACAGTAAAAAAGATTGGTGTTTGCCAGGGGTTAGTGGGAGGGAGCATGAATAGGAGAAGCACAGAGGATTTTTAGGGCAGTGAAAATACTCTACGTGATACTATACTGATGGATACATGTTATTATACATTTGTCCAAACTCAGAAGCTGTACGACACATACCAAGAGTGAACCCTAACGTAAACTATGAACTTTGGGTGATTATGATGTGTCAGTGCAGGTTCATCAAACGTACCATGCAGTGGGGCATGTTGATAATGGGGAAGCTATGCCTGTGTAGGGGCAAGGAATATATGGGAAATCTCTCTACCTTCTTCTCAATTTTCCTGTGAACTTAAAACTGCTCTTAAAAAATAGTCCTAAAATACAAAAAAGAAAAAGTGATCTAATACCCCATCATGGAACTGTAATTCTCTAGAAATACTGATGCTCTCTGTTGTCAGATATATTACTTTCATACAAGAAAGACTGATGATATTTTTAAAATCAATTTGCAAAATGCTTCTATGCAGATGACTACTTTTTTTTACAAAAAAAAGAGTAATATTATTCACAATAGACAAAATATGGAAAACAACCTAAGTGTCTATCAACAGATGAACAGATAAAGAAAACGTGAATGTAAAGACAATAGACTATTATTCTGCCTTCAAAAAGAAAGAAATTCTGTCAGTTGTGACACATGATGGACCTTGAGGGCATTATACTATGTGAAATAAGCCAGACAGAAGAAGACAAATACTGCATGGTGTCACATGTATGGGGAATCTAAAAAAATAAATAAATAAGGTCAAGCTCATAGAAACAGAGAGCAGAAAAGTGATTGTCAGGGGCTGGGGAGTGGGGGAAATAGGGAGAAGTTGGTAAAAAGGTACAAACTTTAAGTTATAAGATGAATAAGTTCTGAGGACCTAATGTATAACATGACAGCTATAGTTGCTAACACTGTATCATATATTTGAAATTTGCGAAGAGAATGGAACTTAAATGTTCTCACCAAAAAAAAAAGTTAAATATGTTAGGTAGCAGATGTCTTAAACAACTCAATGGGGGGAACCCTTTCACAATGTACACATATATCAAATCATATTGTTGTACATTTTAAATATCTTGCAATTTTATTTCTCAGCTATACCTCCAAAAAACTGAAACAAAAGTATCGTAAGACTTTCAATTGTTGATAGAAGCAGCTTGAATAACTTAAAGAAAAACATATAAAATGAAAATATAGTAGGTATTTATTTTATTTAGACTTCTCTCCATGCTGCATGCCCTGAATTTAGGATGGGAAACAATATAAAATTAGAAAAAAAATTTATTCCCAGATGGAATCTGAAAAAAGCCAATGATCTAATCTTTTAAAAATTATTGTCATGAGGTGGCTGAGAGGAGCTGAACTTTACAGAAGAGTAAGCACGGACACAGACTTACATAAGCGAAGAAGAAAAGAATAACTTCTCAGAGAGCCGTCAACTGCAATCTTGTTACGAGAAGACAAGATTTCTTTCTATTTGCAATAGGAAGCTGCTCTGAACGAAGGGAGCACGGTGACAGAACCAAGCAATGACTTCATATGAGACCACAGTCAATCTGGATGGAATTTCTGGAAGCCCAGGTCATGACCCTAAGCCTCTTGAGGAAGACGAATGAACACAAGCATAAATGGGAGAGAAGGGACAGAATGGCTCTTTCTAACTTTCCTGTAGAAAATTTTTTAAAAACTCAAGTAAATTCTATAAAAAGGGAAAATAAAGCCTCTCTTGGAAAATAAGCTATAAAACTGGCAACGGCTTTTGGTAACGGAACATATTGACCAAAACTCATTAGGAGAAAGAACATTCAATCAAAACAAACGTACTGGAGTAAGTAAAAGAAACCTGCATGTGACATCTTTGGTGTCACAAACACAGATGTAAATAATATTGGTGCCAGTCCTATATAAAAAGACCCATGAAATAAAGGAAGCTTTTCTTCTAGAAAGCTCTTAATTTTCCAATGAATGAAACAGAAGGAGGAGTTTGATCTGGAATTTCGCTAGGGGGCTCAGAATTCAGATTTGTTCTGCTTAAAAGGAATCAAATTCACAACCAAACGAGTTGTCAGTGTCGTTTTTCATAAAAGCAATCAAAAAGAAATTTCAAAGTGTAGCATGTTTAAAAATTGAGGAGCACCTACATAATTAGATGACAGAAGAGACAGGCAAAAATCACAGTAGCCCTCATTTTCTTCAGGATTGCAGAGATCTAAATAACATAGAGGAGACCCACAAATAAAATAACTCAGAATCACTCAAGACCAAGATCGCTACAAGGAATATATGATAGTGGAAAAGATGAAGAAATGGAGTAAAATCATAGGGTTTGGGTTACGGGCTGGTCATTATAACATCAGTGCAATAATGATCACTTACCAGCTTAGTCGGAAGAAAAATAAATAATTTTAAAAAGAAGAAAATGTGTTGTGTTTTCGGAACTATCTGAGCAAGAAGGAAGCCCATTCTAGTTTTCAGGAAGATATATCATTATTCTGAAGTGGAAGAGGAAAGAGAAGGGGAGAGAAGCTACTTTTACTGGATAAGTACATGGCCAGACATAAAGCTTGGCATCTACATATGCTTTCTTTCCTGATCCTCACAACAACCCTGGTAGGAGGCATTATTGATCCCATTTCACAAATAGGAGTAACAGTGTAACGAGTGCTTCTCCTGTGCCAAGAACCACACTGAAGACTTTGCATGGATTATCTCATTTAAGCCTCACAATAACTCTATTAAGTGAATGCCAATGTTATACCATTTTACAGAAATGGAAACTGAGGCTCAGAATGTTTATCATACATGCATTAACAGTGGCACTGGGATTCCAAGATCCCTGGACTCCTTTATAGCATATGTTCTTCCCCTTAGACTAAATAAAAAATTTCAAATCTGAATGAACTGTAGAAAGCATGTCAATGAGGAAATTGACCCACGCAAGGCCAGGACATCAGTGACACAACTTCTCTGCGTTTGAATCCAGCCCAAAGTTCCTTCCAGGTCAAGGCCAGAAGGAAATCTACAAGATCAGCTAACTCCCTTTGTCTGATTCTATCCATGCCAAAACAAAACCTGCTGACATTAATTTAATTTCCAAAAAACAGTTTTCTCATCCTAGAAGAAAGAGGCATTAAAAGGAAGACATTGAAAGACGAAGTCATTATAGGGAAGTCATTGAAAAGTTCCCAAAAGAACTTTTTGGGTTGGTTTATGGTGTAATGCCCAATAACTTTAGCCAGCACGCGTCAAGCTGCCAAGGCCTGAGCCAGCCATCGTGGTTAGACACCACTCACTCCCAGAATCTATGGCTTAGGTAGAAAACCACAAACGTAAGTCCTGATGCCATGTGCTGCTTCCTTTCTCTGTTTGGACATGGGCAGAAATCCTTGAAGAAGCATATTTGAACAACAAGAAGCAGAATGTCCATCTTTCTTGAGAATCATCCAGAGAGATGCCCACTGATGGCTAGCATAGTAGTAGAACTAGGATCTCATAGAACTGAGATATGAGCTCCCAAGCTGTCAAAGGGACATTGCAGAGAACACTCTGCAATGAAGTCATCACCGTTAATTGCATAGCCATCATGCCACCCAGTGCTAGATTGCGTCTGCTCTCGTAGAGGTCACAACCTCAAAGAGGAGGTAGACATTGAATAAATAATTATAAGAATGATAAATGCCATGCATGAGAAAAGTTATGGCATGTGGGGGCCTAACATAATCTGAGCCAGGGGGAGGGGGCAGGGGTAACACATACATAAAGACTTCTCTGAGCTTGTGTTGTATGTGTGTGTGTGTGTGAAAGAGAGAGAGAGATGGGGTGGGGGTGGCATTGATAGCAGAAATCAACATCCTTGGAAAAGGCAACAATATGTAAGTACACTGATAGGAAATAAAGAGCAGGAAACATTCAAGAACTAAAAGAAAACTCATATGACTGGAGCAGAAGGAACAATGGGGAAGAGGCCTGGAGATGCAGTGGGAGAGGTCGATGGACATTCTGACTTCATTCCTGGGCCTTGTGAGCTTGCTTAACAAGTCTGCTCATGAGAGATGGATCTGCTTTCAGTGTTCTGCCAAAATCCAGTTTAAGAGCCTGCAAGACAGAAGGCCAATGCAAACATGACATCTACCAAGGCAATGATGCCACCCTGTTGGCCTCGTGGGAAACAGCACGCCAGCCCTCTTCTCCCAGAGACAGTATTTTGGTTCTGCCATGTGACTGTGAAAAAATGTTTTCATTTGCGCATGTGATTAAAAACAGTTTATCAACATATAGATAAAGGATTCCTTGTGTTCATTTTGTGAAAGACAATTTATTGGTTCATTTTGGTAAGAATCTAAATATCTATTAATTGCTGAGATTTTACACATTGGCCAAATATCCACCTCCTTTAGCCAAAAGTGCCTTTCCAACTTTCTAACTTCGATCAACATAAGTTTCTTATCTTCCAAAACTCCATCAATAGGATCCTTGAAGAAATTCAGAGCAGCACATGCTTAGATTGCAATTTCTATGCCTCATATCAACACCTTTAAGAACAGCAACTGCTAACATAATTTAATTTAGTAATTCTAAATATGTTTATGTTAAGACCTCATAAGAATTTTACAGAGCATCAGTTAATGAGACCTGGACCAAAAGCCCTCTTTTGTAGGAAAGGTTCATGAAAATCTTAAACTCAAGCTTTTTCTTGCTGCCCTACCAAATGTCTGAACACAAGTCTGAAAAATAAGTTGCCATGTCTAATGATTACAATTTCCATTTCCACAGACAATTCCAGAAGCAGATGCAGCCCCACAACATATGTTTAAAATTTTTTCTACATTTTACCAAACATCCAATTGTAAACACTGAAAAAGTGAGTTCAAAATTGATATCTAATATCCCCATCTTGACTGTATATAGATAAAACACCCAGGGTTTTCTAACTGAAGTTTACAATTTATGGTTTGTTATCATTGGACGTATTCTAACGTATGCAGAAAGTTGGAAGGATAAGATCCAGCAGAGCGGGAAGGTGGGTACCACTGGTGTGAGCGGTTTGGCAGAGACGAGCCTCAGTCCGTGTATAGAGGAATAGTCCTCGTGGCACGTTCTCACTTAAAAGAGCCAGGTCAGGCTGGACATTGACAATTTTCACCAGAGTTTGACAAAGGGCAAAAAAGAAATAACACTGTAATTCATGTGTGCTAAATGTGAAACTTTTAAAAAGCAAAACTGTAGCTAAGGGCGAATTTTTATGATAATGGTCAGATTTTAACTCCTGAAGAATATTAAATGGTAGAAGATCAAAAAGTCTTCTGAAAGCGACAGTTAGGCTCGCCAGGTAAAACACAAAAGGTCCAGTTAAACCTGAATTTCAGACAAACATCAAGTAAGTGTTTAGTGTAAATATGTCCCATGAAATTTTGGCAGTATTTTTTATTTGCTAAATCTGGAAACCCTAGTGATAGGAGGCTATTTTTTATTTTTATTTTTACTGCCTTCCTGCTTTATAAGGATTTGAGTATGCAAGCTTGACTGTAAGGTGCTGAGACTAAAAGCTTTTCACATGAAAGGGAGAGAGATGGACAACCAAGCGAAAGCTGGGAAGATTAGTGCTAGCAAAGAGAGGGAAAGAAGACAAGACACTCGGTGGAGGTCCGAGGGGCATGGGAGAAGGGACACAAGGAAGGGACATGTATGAAATTTTATGCCACTTTCCAGAGATGTAAAATCATCTTCCTTACCCTCTACAAATACGTCAGTAAAATCCACGTTGCTCATGAACGCATCGGGATGGGGGTAAATAGATGCTTTCTGAGTCGACTCTTTTTTGCCACTAAAAGGTGCCAAGTCCTACTGAAAGTTTAGCACAAAATAGCCCACATATATGGATTACATGAATAACTGGAGAAAGTCTTACAAGCAAGAAGTCCCCATATATTCGTTTCAGCCTCTAGACCGGCAGGTCCGCAAACCCACCCTGAATAAATGTGAACCAAAGTACACCAGCTTAGGGCTGGTGGACAGCAGCTCCTGAGAAAATATAAAAGAAGGCTTGGACCCAGACCAGACTAAAATCACAGCCTTAACCACTCATAGACAAGGGCTTCAGTGATATCCTACCCATGGAAGACTATGACAGTACCTATATGAAGATTTTTATTATTATTATTATTGTTAAACATTGGCTATGTTATTATATTACTATAAAGGTCAAACACCAACATAGCACTGTTAACTCAATGCCTTGTGAGTTAACTTTAATTAACTTAGTTACACCTAAGTTAACTAAGTTTTTAACTTGGTGTTTTCCTTTCTAACAACTTAACAAGCTTGGCCATTTTGTGGCTAAATCATTTCATAACATAATATATTTATAGAAATTAAATGAATTTCAGCAACTTGAAGCGATGAACTCCACCGTAAAACATCTCTGAAATCTTTTCAAATGCCAGCTTTCAAAACAAAAACTTGGAAGCGTGACTCCATTTTGATGATAAACACCTGCAATAAACTAGGAACATTTTTCCAAACCACTCTCCCAGTTCCATCGAATATCAAAGTGCTATTTGGTCAGGTTTGGGGACTTTATTGTTGTTGCTAAAAATATTTTGTATTTTTCAGAGAGAACTTAAATGACTGAACCAGCACTTGTCAAGCATCTTGCGGACTGCCACAGGGGGTACCAAAGTTGAGGTGTTCTGCTGAATCTTTGTTTTGGACACGATGTGACTGTTCTGAGTATGGCAGTTTCCATCTGTCGTTAACTGTGGAAAACAGAGCACAAGATTATTCCATGGCTGATGTGAAGAAAACACACCGTGAGTATCTGACAGAACAGTGCCAGGCACATGGGGGTGATCGATACACACTCGTTGAATCAATAAGTTTCTCTATCTTCCCTCTAACTTTTAGGAGAAATATTAATGAAGGAAAAAAATGAATTCTAAGTGCATATTGGAAATAATCTCAGTGATAGTGTGTATATGTACATTTTAAATGCCTTTTTATCTTTTCTAAAGGATATGTTGAAAATAAAGTAAAACAAATGCCTCTGTCTAGACAGCGTTCTAACCGTGAGCCAGTGGTTGGACATGGAAAATTATGGCTATAACCATGTGAGTTAGGGAGAGTACATAGACCAAGAGTTCTCAGGCTTAGCTGCACATTAATATTACCTCAGATGCTTTTCCAAAACCCCGATTCCCAGCCCATACTCCACACTCATTCAATCAAAATCTGTGTGTGTAGAACTCCGGCATCAGTATTTTTAAAGAGGGATTTCATTATGTAATCAAGGTTGAGAATGACAGACAGAGACAGTGATTCTCCTCTCTGTCCAAGAATAGTGTGCATAGAACTCTATTCTAGACAAAGAATGGATAAAACCCACCTCCATTTCTAAGACAGTGTTGCACCGTCCCTCCTTGGCTGAGAACCATTCATCTTCTTCTGCATTATGTTCCCAGCTGGGGGGGTCACAAAAATGGGGGGCAGGGGCTAAGATAAGTTGAGTGCTCTATGCTTCCTCTTCCAGCAAGATCCCTCTTATGGTGCTCCATTTGACATAAACTTATAAACATTAATGTTCAAAAGAGACGCACACGAACTTTTAAGAAATCTCTAATAGAAACAGAATTTCATGTCAGAGAGGGTCAGAGTTGGGAACCCCTGCTCCAGTGTCTTCTGCTTCTGGCTTTATTGGTGCCTGAGTTGGCAATGAGTCCGTCACCTGGTAACCTTAAGCAGCAGGAGGAGGATTAGCCAAATCAACTGTGCTCAAGTCCCGAGGCCACATCCTGTCCGGGGGAAGGTCCTCCCTGCTCTGCTCTTGTGGTGGCAAGAAACAGAGTCCCACAGGCTGTCTCAAGTCATGAGGACTTATTAGGTGGCTATCTGGGGCAATGAAAGAAATGTGAATTCCAAATCACCAATGGACCCACTCAGCAACAGCTGTTTGTTGAACCTCTGCCACTAGGGTGATGTGGCAATTCTCCCTCTGTCGGCTTCTACCTTCTCAGCCCTCTTCCCCTCCCTCCTGCATCTCCCCTCTACCTCCGTGTTTACTCCAGAGTGCAGCTCCCTCTGCCTTCCTATGAACCTAGCTGCTTTCTGTCTCTCTTTGGATCTTTTCAGCTTTTGCTCCCAATGCCCAGACAAACCAGAATCTCTCATGTGACACCCAGGCATCAGTACCTTTGAAAGCTCCCCAGAGGGTTCCAATGTGCAGCCAAGGTGGAGAACCACTGCACCAAAGGGGTATGGGTAAGGCAACCTGGATTAATAATCACACATAGCGTTAGCCCAAAATAAAAAAAAACTTGAAGAAGTTTTCTCAAAATGCCTGGGAACTCTGTTCTTGCGTTTTTGTTTTAATTCGGGATCTCATTTCTCTTCCTGCGGAGTATAAACTTATTCATATGTATGTTAGTGTCTTAACTGTGTTGTATTTAAAGGGAAGCAAAAGCCGCCTTAGGAAGTGGTGGTCTCCGTGCAACCACTTCCTGGAGAAACTATCAGGCAAGCGATGAATGCCCTCCAATGAGCCAAGACTGCCATCTAGTGGTGACTACCGCTGAATTGCAAACACTGGGTTTCTCAACTTTGAACAAAGCTCTTGGGGAAGTGGCTGGTCAATTTCAACAACTCATCTGCCGAAAACAAATTGCACCTGTTGGTAAAAGTAGCTTTGCCATTTTCAAGCTGTTTGTGCAAAAGTCTCCAGGATAAATTATTGATATTGAATTGAACTTATAAAGGAAAAGTAATTTCTTGATTCTGGCAAGTAAGTTTGTTTAAGTGAATTCAAAAGTTCTGTGACTGATAGGATGAAAGTAAATGGTGGTTACGAAATAGTTTATATACACTCAAAGAGAAATGGCTAGCGATAAAAGCTCAGCTTATGGTGTGAGTTGAATGGTGGCTCCTAGAAAGATGTGTCTACATCCTAATCCCCAGAGCCTATGAATGTGATCTTATTTTGAAAAAGAGGTCTCTGCAGGTGTAATGAAGTGAGGATGGGCCCTAATCCAGTGACAATCCTGTAAGAGACTCAGAAAAGAGGAGACGCAGGGAGCAGAGACAAAGGCCATGTAAAGATGGAGGCAGAGATTGGAGTTAATGCAGCCACGAGCCAAGGAACCACAGAAGCCACCAGAAGCTGGAGGAGGCAAGGAAGGAATCGCCACTAAAGCCTTTAGAAGGAATGTGGCCCTGCTGACACCTTGACTTCAGACCTCTAGCCTCCAGAACTGTGAGACAATAAATCTCTGTTGTTTCAGAACAACTAGTTTGTGGGGATTTTTTACGGAAGGCACAGGAAACAGTTTTCTCTTCACTGTATTCCTTCAGGAAACAAAAATAGCATGTTTGGAAATGACCTGGGTACCTAAAGTTGTTTGTTTGCTCACTTGTTTGTTTTTGTGCCAGAGAGAACATGAGCTTGACTCGAGGACTCCTCTCCAGGGGAGGTACTTACCTTTCAGTCAATAACAAACAGAATTAGGAGGAGCTTAATGATTTGGCCCAACAGAAGGCAAGGGAAAAAACAGTAAAGTGGGAGAGCAAACCTTTTGCGAACATTTGCCCAATCAAATCGGGGAGCTTTCACCCAAAACTGGGGCTGCTGCAGGAACTAGTACCCTAAATTTCTCTTTTTTAATATGATACTTTTAGATTCTTTAGTCTACAGCATTACAGAATGCTGTTCAATTGATAGCATACATACTTCACGGCCTAGTCATTATTTCCAAAAGTATTTTGGATATCAAAATTTTCATGTCAGAAGTTTTTCACTAAAAATACTGAAGCTGAAAGATCAGTCAAATAAAATTCTCCTTTCTAAGAGAGAAAGTGAAGGAATGAGAGTTTTGCCTAAATATGGGTATGTGTAATCAGAATAACTCAGAAGTCATGTCCAGCTGGGACAACACTGTAAATTCAACAGGAATGTTCATGAATTGCCCATTATATGAGGTATCTGGAAGCTATGTGAACACTGAAAACAACAATGTCAATACAATTGAATGGGGACATTAATAAAACAGGGGTTCAGATCAGCAGATAATCTTGTAACTGAATTTTTGGGAATTGGGGGAAAGGAAATGTACAAATAATCAAAGGCAGCAAATTCCCTTCAGGAAATGTGGTACCCACACACTGTATTACAGGTTTGGCTTTACTGAATAATGCATGAAGAGTCTGTTTTAAATTATTCACAGACTACAGAGTTGACAAGTAACTACTAAAGAGCCAGGAGATTGGCCACCAGGAGCCTCTGTTTGAAGTCTGGCTCGGTGAAGGCGATTCGTTCTCTAGGGAAGGAGAGGTTCAATGTAATATGAGACTCAAGTAAGAAGTGTGGATTCTGTGGTGTGCTCACGAGATGGTTACACTAAATGTGCTGATAGAATTCTGGAGCCCAAGAGTCTACAAGTGGGTACCATTGAAGTCCACACCTGGTTCTGTATCACTTTGATGTGTCATAGGATTAGGTTCTGCCATTTTTCTTAATAAGTCTATCCAAGCATAACACTACATCAAACTTTAAATTACCTCGTGGGGTCAAATGAACATTTTGGCAAAGAACGAACAATGTCCCTGGGGAGAGGAGAACGGTGTCTTTGTTGAATTCATTCCATTATTTTTCATCTATGTTGTTTTCAAAGTTTTTTAGATAGACTGAGAAGGAAGGAAGAGAGCAAAAGAATTACTCAGATAATGATGGCTCTCATTTATAAACCTATGATAAATAATACTGATTAAATAGATGAGAAATCTAAAGCTCAGAGTGGTTGAGGAACTCTCCCCAGCATTATATAATAAGTAATAATAAATAAAGTCCTTCTCTCCCAGAGCCTGTGCTACTTCCTGGTTGATGGCAAGACACTACCTAATGAGGACCTCAGATAAAGGTCTTTCTAATCACCTGACCATTGGCCAAGAGCCTCCTCTCTCTGGTTCCGTCTGACTCTCTTGGATATTTGTAAAGCACAGTGGCCATGTCTTGTCATCTTTACATCTGCAACATCCAGCACAGCAATCATCCATCCTCAATAAGATCTCATAAAGTACTTAAAGAGTGTTTAGTAAATGAACCCATTAAAGGTACAGGAAAAAAAAGGGAAAGGTTTGCGGAAGAAAAATAGAGAACATTTCAGGAGTATTTGCCATTTCCATATGTAAGTATCAATCATATATAAACATCCCAACATGTTGATCCATAAAATACATTAAAAATAGACCGATGTTCACTAAATGCAAACCATTAGCACTGTGAATTTGGGGCATACTCTTTGGAACTTAGAGCCCAGTCAAGAAGGAAATTTGATTCAGGATTTTGTAATATTTGGGTAGGTGACCAAAATAAATTACCCCTAAGTGATGCTGAAAGTTTGGCCTGTATGCGATGAAAATATAACAAATCTGAGTTAGGAAGCAATTAGTAGTTTGATTGTTTAAAGGTCTATTGGTATTTCCCTTGGATGTGAAAGCTAATATCAAAACCACTTCCATATGAACCTTAGGCAAAGTTTTAAGTGATTTAAGCTTTTCTAGGGTCCCTGTTTTATTTTTTTTGTATTTTTGGTTTATTCTGAGTTTTGTTGGTGGCCCCTAAGTCTTCCTTTGGCCATTGATTGGTTCTTCTGAAATTTCTAGGGTGAAAAATATGTTTTTCTACCAGAAGAGCTGAGGCGTTGGTAAATGGCCTTAGGAGATGACTACTCTTGTTTTATTCACTCCTTGCATAAATCGTCACAACAGTTTGTAGACCCTAATTCTTCACCGAGGCCAATGCCTTCCTCATTGTTGAATGCACATGATGCCCCTGTCCTGAAGGGCACAGGAAGGACAGGAGGTGAGCAATGGTGTCAGGCAAGGGGGTCAGTTAGGAAAAGGCTTTTAAGATGTTTCTAAAAGAAAAAGAGGAACTTAGAGACTTAAGAATCCAATTCTGAATATTAAAGGACAGGAAAAAAATAACTTGGATGAGAGCTAAAAGCTTGAAATAGACAGGCATAAGAAAATAAAACCCAACTGTTTAATAGTGAAGAAAACTGACTACTGTCAAATAGGAGATGATGGGTGGAAGGTAGAAAGGTACTGCCTGGTAGTCAAGGTACAAATAAGAGATTCTGTAATGTAGGGGTGCAAAAGGAGCTACTGAAAGACTTAAAGGAGTATTTGGAGCTGATATAGACAATCAAGATTGCTGTTGATTTCTATCTGCGTGGCTGAACTGATGGATACCCACCAAACAATTCTCCATTATTCATGAATGTTCAGTCCTTTGATTTCTGGCTGGAGCACCTTCAACCCTGCCTCCTCTTTGGCTTAGTGTTTGCCAACCCCCGGTCCAGAGACTCACTGGAAAAAAGTGACCCCGTTTTGCTAGAAGCCATCTTGAGCATTCCAGAACCATCCTTCTGCTCCCCTTGCTTGAGGTTGCCTCCCCTTCGATCATCAAGCAGCAGGTGCCCTCTGCCAAGGCTTCTCTGCACACATGGTACAGAGGGGCTCTGAGTGTGTAAACCTCAGAGTGGGGTTTGGGTTGGGTGATTAACATCACTCCCTCAATGCCTCTTAACCCTTTCTGGATGAAATCTCAAAACAATCATAATATAAACAGAACAGTTAGTCCTACTTTTTTCACTTCATTGCTCTGCGACTGTGGGCAATTGAATCGACCTCTCTGGGCCTCAGTTTCCTCCTCTGTAAAATGGGGCTAATACAAGTACCCGCCCCACAGAGTTGCCATGAGAATACAATGCCATCCTGTATGTCCAGCAGTTACTTTGTAGCTACACTATGCCAATAACTGGATAAACGAGATCAACTATTTTTAGTTATTTATTTCACTATTCTATTTACCATCAATGAAGTTTGGAACTCTGGAGCATAAATGAAAACTAAAATAAGAGGTCTGTGGCCATTCGTTTTTTCATTTTGATACTCACACTTTGCTCTTTGGGGTCAGGAAAAAAATGGCAGTGTCAGATCATCAATCAGTAGACACTAATAGCAGTAGCAATGGCAGTCCTAGTAGGAATCACGCCATTAGTACTAGCAGCTGCAGTAATAGTAACAGCTAATATTCTGTGGATGGGACTGTGCTAAGGACACACATCTCCATTGCATCTCTCATTACCACTACCCTTACAGCCAGAGATGCAGCCTATCCTAGAGCAGTCACGTCTCCTCCAGCAAGAGGCTGCCTTTTCTCTCACTCGATAAGTTGAGATGTGTGTACTTTCCTGAGGATCTTCCAAGATGCTCTGTCAACCTGCTGGAACCCTAATTTGAGCACTGTGCTAAGATTGCAAACAAACACTGAACTGACAGTTTTCAAACTGCATTCTGCACAGCACTAAGAATTCCAGACTCCACGGCTCCTCCCTAGTAATAGCAGGGCAGGTGGCATGGCCAAGAAGCTGGGTTCCAAGGCCAGACCCCTTTCACTCAGAGTACTTCTGCTTTGATTTGTCTTCTGCATTGACCCCACCCCCACCTCGACCTCATTCATAAAATGTTTAGACAGAAGGCTCACAGTTTTCAAAAATTTGTGAAAGCCACTGCACTAAACTTGGTTTCCTCATGTAAAGTGACAGATCGAAACTCTCTGCAGTATTTTGATAAGCAAATCAGCATTAATTCCTGAAAGCCTGCAAAGTCCTATGAGATTTTCAAAAATGTACTTATGTGAGTAGGAAACATCATTTTTTATTGATTTTTGCATTCCTAGGTCTGTGTCTTTGTTTCTACAAAATTATCCTGATGGTTTGATTTTGATCAGGTTTAGTTTGGCATGCCCAAATTTGGAAAATTCTTTTATGAGTTTCCTTTTTTTGTGGTTGAGAGATGAGAAAGACCAGCTTCAATCAAATACCCAGATACTCATTTTTTTCATTTCTGCAAGTCATGGTCTTTTCCGAGAACACTCGAGTTGAGCAGGGTACACTCAGACTCACGTTATAGCTTTGCCAATCCTGTTCTATGCGTGTAATGCGCAATTTATGTGCCGTGGTGTTTTCCAAGACAGGGAAACCTCTAATGGTTGTATTCACTGGGCCAGACCTACAGTTGGTTGGGAAATCAAAACACTGTCACCATGTATGAGTTATCGGCCTCTTGCTTCCAAGCAGCCCCTTTGTTTTAAAGCAGTGGCACTTAGATAAACACCACATTTATTCATCTTACTATGCTTACGTACGTGTGAAATTCTCAGACTATACAATCTTGGATTGCTTAGTGTTGTGACAAAAAAACCAACTCAACCACTAAAAAGTTTAGTTAAAACAAAGCTGTAATGTAATCTTTTTCTTTTAAAATTTAGTGGAGGCAAAGAGTGGGTGTGGGAGCTCTGTGTTCAGGATCCATGAAGACTTCACTCTGTGTGTTTCTTCGTTTGGCTGGTCCTGATCTGCACCCTTTGTAGTAAAACCATCATCGTGTGTGTGTGTGTGTGTGTGTGTGTGTGTGTGTACATACATATTCATGGTTTAAGTGGAGGATTGGGAGACCTCTAAAGATTGGAAAAGTGTTAAATAATCTCTGTATTTTTTTTTTCCTGAGGAAGATTAGCCCTGAGCTAACTACTGCCAATCCTCTTTTTGCTGAGGAAGACTGGCCCTGAGCGAACATCCGTGCCCATCTTCCTCTACTTTATATGTGGGACACCTACCACAGCATGGCTTTTGCCAAGCAGTGCCATGTCCACACCTGGGATCTGAACCGGCAAACCCCGGGCCACCAAGAAGCAGAACATGCGAACTTAACCACTGCACCACCAGGCCAGCCCAATCTCTGCATTTTAAAAAAAGAAGTTTTTTTTTTTCAAAACAGAAAGTGATAATATCAATTCCTGAGTAAACATTCTTTTAGAAAAGGCCAATTTTCAATGATTTCAAGGGGCTCATGTTATTCTGTAGCAATCTCAGACTTCCAAAAGAAAAGCAGAATACATTATCCCCCAAATAAAATGAGCTTCAGGCCCTTTCTTGACTAAAGAATCTTTCCACTCATCTCCTACAGCCCTTCTCCCCAGTAAAAATAGAGCAACCTAGAGAGAATGGTAGGGGAAAAGGGTGCAAGACGGATGTCTGTGGGCAGGACAGGGTACCAAACAGGGGACAGCTGCCAGGAAGGAGGAGAGAAACTGCTGGGGAAGGAAAAGGGGGCTGAGCTTCACATTTCTGTCAAAGACCAGCCCTGACAAAAGTGTTCCATGGATAAATAGGATATGGAGAGAGAGATTTCTTTTTTTTTTTTTTAAAGATTGGCACCTGAGCTAACAACTGTTGCCAATCTTCTTTTTTTTTCTGCTTTTTCTCCCCAAATTTCCCCAGTACATAGTTGCATATTTTAGTTGTGGGTCCTTCTAGTTGTGGCATGTGGGACGCCCCCTCAGCACCGCCTGATGAGCGGTGCCACGTCTGCGCCCAGGATACAAACCGGCGAAACCTTTGGCCACTAAAGTGGAGTGCACCAACTTTAACTACTCAGCCACCAGGCCAGCCTCTGAGAGATTTCTTTTAAGTAGTTGACTCATACCAATTGTGGGGGCTGGAAAGTCCGAAATATATGGGGCAGGTCCACAGGCTGGAAACTCAGGCAGGATTTCTATGTTGAAGTCTTGAGTTAAAATTCCTTCTTCTCTAGGAAACCTCAGCCTTTGATCTTAAGACCTCCAATTGATTGGGTGAGGCCCACCCACATTATGGAGGGTAATGGGCTTTACTCAAAGTCTACTGACTGTAAATGTTAACCACATCTAAAAAAATACCTTCACAACAACATCTAGACTGGTGTGTGACCAGAAAACTAGGAAACATGGCCTAGCCAAGATGACACGTAGCATTAACAATCACAATTGCTTTTCTACTTTCTACTGCTATGTCAGCTTCTACCAGAAAAATCTTTGACACAAAGCTGCTTACACAGTACTTTTATGTCCTTAACTGAAGTTAATGGGGCGTTAAGATGAAAAATTGTCCTTGTTGGCACAGATTTTTCTCTCTTGCTCGATGTTGCTGTGGGTCATGAGGCTGATCTCAATAATTAAAGCAGTAAGGTACTAGCACATGAAGAGACACACCAGTAGAAGAGGCTAGAAAGTCTCAAAATAAATTCAAATGTTTGTCGAGATTTAGCATATGATGAGGCGCCATACCAAACCAGTGGGGAGAAAGGTCCCAGATGGGACAACTGGGTAGCCAACTAGAAAGAATAAAATAAAATTGTATCCATGGCTCATATCTTATTTCAGGACAAATTACAAATGGATTAAAGATTTTATAGGAAAAATAAAACTATAAATATTCTTTTTTAAAAAGAGATAGCTAGGGGCCAGCCCTGTGGTGTAGCGATTGAGTTCAGCATGTTCTGCTTCAGCAGCCCAGTTTCATAGGTTCGGATCCCAAGCACGGACCTAGTCCAATCATCAGCCATGCTGTGGCAGCGAACCACATACAAAAGAGAGGAAGATTGGCACAGATGTTAGCTCAAGGCTAACCTTCCTCAAGCAAAAAAAAATGAGGAAGATGAGTAACAGATGTTAGTTCAGGGCTAATCTTCCTCAGCAAAAAAAACCCCAAAAACGATAGCTCCCTTATAACCTTGGAGTTTTAAAGAAATTCCTTTATAATTCTGGACTGTGGAGGATCTTTCTAACTATAATTCAATAAACCATAAAAGAAAAAAGGTGATAATTTGACAACATAAAACTTCTGCATGAATAGAAATATCAAAAGCAAGTCAAAAAGCCATTTTGGAAAAAAATATTTGATACATATCACAAAAGACTAATCTCACTGATATATAAAGATCACCTAGAAATTCATAAGGAAAAGACTAACACAACAGAAAAATAGGCAAGGGATATGAACAGATAGTTTAGAAAAAAGAAGTGTAAAATTAAATCATACGAAATTGCAGTTTCTGTGTGTCAAAAATGTTCGAAAATTGGCAATTTTATTTGGTTCAAACTAATAGCTATTAAACATGTAAAGGGATGTTCAGTCCCACTCATAATGAGAAAAATGCAAATTAAAACATCACTATCAGATTGGCAAAAAAACATTTCAAAAGTTTGGAAACTCACTATATTGGTTAGCCTGTAGCGAAACTTGCTCTTAAGCATCATTGGTATAAGTTAATTTATCTTTGGAGGCAACTGGCATATCTACTGAAATTATGAATACATATAACCTCTTGCTAAGCAATTCTACTTTGGAGAATTTATCCTATGGCTATACTTATCCATAGCAAAATAATGAGCGCACAATATTATTCATTTCAGCCTTGATTATAGTAGCAGAAGAGTGGGAACAAGCCAAATGTCCAGCAATAGGGACCAGTTCATAAATAACGGTTCATTGATACAATGACTTTCTACGTAGCTTGTAAAAAAGAAAGAGGAAGTCCCCTATGTATAGATATAGTAAGATCTCCAAGAAATATTAAATGGAAAAAATATTATGCAGAACACTGTGTATTTCGTGTAAACTTTTGTGTAAGATAAAACAAAGAAACAAGAGACTCTTCATTCATAGTCTTTTGTATGCGTAAAGAAACTCTGAAAGGATACAACATAAGAAATGAATAACATTAATTACGTGCAGAGGGAGTGGAACAAGATGGATGGGAGACAGAGATGGGAAATATATTTTCCTGCCTAGCTTTTAATAATTTTAGCTTTTTGAGACAGGTGAATGCATTACCTATTCAAAAAATGTAAAAAAAAAAAAAAAGTAAATTAAAAATAAATTAGTCTTGTGACTAATTAATAAGGAATCTGGAAAAGACGTCTGTTTATCATTTATACACAAGTCCATCTACATAAATTGGTGGGGCCTAGTGAAAAATGAAAATATGGGGCCTCGTGTTAAAAAGTCTTTAAGAATCTAAAGATGGCAGCAACAGAGCATGAAACCAAGCATAAGGCCCTTCTTAGTATGGGCCCTGTGAGACTACACAAGTCATGCACACGTGAACTTGGCCCTGCTTGTACACATGACTGTATTTGCCAGCAGAGACAACTCAAAATACTAATGTACTTCCCAAAGGAGAGCAACTTGCTTCTCAAAGTTCCAGGCAGCAGAAATCTTAGAAAAATTCATTTCTCTCGATTTCTTACACACTTCATGTTCTCTTGGCTCCTAAACAATTAATCTGAAAATACATTGATTTTAATCCAATGGGATTATCATACACATCTTTAAATCTTGAGCTTTGGAACATAATCACCTTAAATCATAAATTCGTCGTCATCCAAAATGTTAAAATCTCTATAAACGGTATTTGTAAACATAGTCAGGTTTTTTGAAATAATCAAAGGTTTTATTTTAACGCATTCAATTAAATTGTGAAACCCAATTAAATTCTGGAGCCCAGCGTGGTCCAAGCTTAGTCTAGGGTTGTAATCAAAGAACTATAGTTGACAGCCATAAATAATGAAAAGAACTTTCCAAAGTTTTTTTCTTTCTGCCTCTTAAGGAAATGTCAAAGAAGGAAATACTGTCTTAATACTCCAAAAAGTCTTTAAACTCCTATCTCATCGTTGCCACCATCAGATTCCTTCATGCAGCGGGTATAGTTGCTTCCCAAAATTCTCTCCCCACCCACTCCTCTTCATCTTCATCTTCATCCCCCATCCACAAAGGGTTTTCTTTCTCTATCCCATTTCTTTCTACCTTCATTACGTTTCCCTCTTCTCCCGTGTTCAAATGTGAATCATCCATTTCCATTGCTTGGACATCTCAATTAAGTAATCTAAATCATAAAGGCTGGGCTGGAGCAAGAACTTCAGGGCAATGCCAGAATTGTCTGTCTGTCGTGAGCAAGAGAAGGGAAATTAGTTATGCACATTCACAATGTTTGCCCTGTTACAGTTGCAATTATCACAATGTTTGTGCTGTTAACAGAAGTTCTCGTAAAATGAGCACAGCATATTCCTTAGGAAAAGTCACGACTGAAAATTGTTTTGGAATGGAGTAATGAAGAACAAGTGTTCCATCAATGTCTGAAAAATGAAGCCAACATTCTAAATGAAATGCTACTGCCTTATAAACCAGCTTGTTTTCCCCGTCGCCTCTCTCATCCAGAGGCTCTGACAAATTTACTTGATTTTCCACGCAGTTCAAACCAGCCTAAGAATTGCTTACTGTGGCACTCTGGCCCTACGTTTAGGCAAAGTTCCTCCACTTTACAAAAAAAAGTGCAAAACAAAATTTGAACGTTTTTGTAATCCAAAGTAAAGATGACAGCCAAATATTTTGTCTAGCTATCAACAATAATTCCAGTAATCAATTTAAACATGTCATATAATTAAAAAGTTGAAATCATTTTTAAAAGTAATATGCACTCCCCAAAATGATATGCCCTGTGGGGAAGAGAGGATGACACTCGTTAGGCTGGCGGGTCATAACCAAGAATGCTATCCAAACGTTTGATGTCTCAGAACACTTGTTAATCAGGAGTTAGAAAGACACTAGAAGAATGATTCTGCCACCTAGCTCAACCACGGCCACATTACATAAGCACACTTCCTTCATCTCTACATACTCAGTAAGGGAAGGGGTGGGAAGAAAGCCAACAATCATGGAGTGCCTATTATGCCTTCTACTCTATTCTATGCACTTTACATACTGTCTGTTTAATTCATGTTTCTCAAAGTGCCCTGAGATTTCGTTAAATATACAGAAACCCGGATTGTCATTAAATACACAGGCCTTGCCCCTGGAAATTCTGATTCAGTTGGGCTGTATTGGGGCCCAAGAATCCGTGTTTTTAACACAATTTACTCTTGATTGCAACACCATAAAATGGTTTTTTTATTGTTTCCATCTTGCAAAAGCAGGAAAATTGAAGTACTGAGAAATTAAACAATTTGTCAGGACACCCAGATGACACAGGGTAGAGTTGTGTGTTCGGTCTCAAGGAAGGTGGCTCCAAAGCCAACTTTGTCACCAAGCCATGCCACAAGCCAATGAAACCCCATGTGGGTTCTGTGCCTGCAATAGTTGCTTCAGTGGCATGTCCACAACAGGACGAGCTCCCATTGCCTTTTTCCTTCCCATCACCTGCCCGTTGTACCCAGCATCACATAGGCTTTTGAACTTTATTATTGTTTATTATATCATGGACTTTTACTTAGTAGCTTGAGCAAAAAGACAAACTTATGAGTACCATATCATATTTCCTAATTATCTCTAAGTATACTCTATAAAGGAAAAACAGTTGGTTAAAACCAAAATGTTTGGGAATTACAACTAGCCATTTCTAATCAACACTACTTGTCAGGAATTCAGAGGCTTCCATCAGCTGACTCACTTCTCAAGCAAAACACAGTCTCATGTTCCTGAATCTTTCAGCCGGGTAATGTCTCCACAGACACGTCTGCACGACTTAACATTGTTTTTTTTAAAGTTCGGCTTCCTTATCTCTGAAACCAGTGTAATGATAGGTGCTACAGGCTTTAAAAGTGTACAACCATGAAAAATTATGTGAAGCTGAAACAAGGAAAACCTTGGACAGAAGGTTGAAATTGAGGTTGTCCAAGAACTCAGCCAGTACATAGTGTTTCTGCCTACGCTGAAGCTTCAGCAGTTTTGTGAGCTCTTTTCCCTTGTCTGTTTTTGAGTACACACATCAGTATGTACTGTGGCGTAGTGTCTGTTTTCCAGAAATCCAGAAACATGAGTCAGCTGTTTGACTATCATCTACAAATTTGGTAAAGCAGCGTATACATGGAATCCGAAGGGGTTTTCCAGGAATTACATCTCCATACCTCCACACTGACTGTTCTCATCTGCATGTGATGCTTCTAAAGTGTTCTGCATTTACTTTCTAAGGGAAATATTGTCAGGATAGATAATTATCGGTTCTTATTTATTCAGAATGGATGTACAATGCAATGGCTTAATACATTTAATATTCTGGTTAATGTAAAATCTCATATATCATATGTAATATGACTGTAATTTGCGAATATGCTTTTAACTCTGTAAACTTGGTAGAAAATCTTTGTAGGAGCCTGTTACGGATTAAACTGTGGCCCCACAAGAAAGATATGTTGAATTCCTAGCCCCTAGTAACTCAGAATGAATACAACTTTATTTAGAAATAGGGTCATTGAAGATGTAATAAGTTAAGATGAGGTCATAATGGAGCAGGGTGGAACTCTACTCTAATATGACTGATGTAATTATAAAAAGGAAACATTTGGACACAGACACAGACATACACAGTAGAAAGATTATGTGAAGACGCCTCTGGGTAGAAGAAGACCACACGAAGATGGAAGCAGAGATTCAAGTTATGTTACCACAAGCCAAGGAATGCCTGAGACCACTGGAAGCTAGGAAGAGACAAGAAGAGATATTTCCCTTGATGCCTGAGAGGGAGCATGGCCCTGCTGACACCTGAATCTGGGACTTCCAGCCACCAGAACAGTGGGACAATAAATCTCTGTGGTTGTAAGCCATCCAGTTTGTGGTACTTCATTACAGAAGCCCTAGGAAACTAACGGAGAGCCCTTGCTGGTATCTGCAGCTGTGACTGCTGGAAAATGTCAGAGGGAGCCAGAACTAAACTAAGGTCTCTGCTTCAGTAAACTTATCCAACTCAAGCCTCCAACTGCCATTTATATCATATGACTTCCAAAGGTATTTATCTTTACTCATGACCTCTCCCTGAGCTCCAGAATCAAGTCTCCAACTGATTCGTGAATAGCACCTCTTGAATATCTAATGGCATCCCAAAATTAGCATGACCAAATCAAGACTTTGAATTCAATACCCAGCCAAACTTCCCCTACTCTACTCTATAGAAGAAAATGACATCACCATCTACTAAGTTATTCAACACCCAGGAGACTTCTTCCTTCTCCTCTACTACCATATGCAATCTATCTGTGTGTCCTGTGAGTTCTACCTCCAAAATATGTGCTAGGTCAGTTCCCTGAGATACTCACTCTGAGAGGGAGATTTATAATAAAAGAATTTAGCAAAAAATGCCACTGGGGGGCCAGCCCCATGGCCTAGTGGTTAAGTTCAGTGCACTCTGCTTTGGTGGCCAGGGTTCAGTACCCAGGCATGGACCTGCACCAGTTGGTAGCAGCCATGATGTGGTGGTGTCCCATATACAAAATAGAGGAAGATTGGCACAGATATTATCTCAGGGTAAGTCCTCCTCAGCAAATAAGTAAATTAATTAAATAAAATGTACAACTCAATGGCTTAAAAAAATGCCATTGGGAATTTAACAGGGATTACATTGTACGTATAGATCGCTTTGGGTAGTATGGACATCTTAACAATATTAGGTCTTCCAATCAATAAACACAGGCTGTCTATTTGTGTCTTTTTAAATTTCTTTCAGCAATGTTTTGTAGTTTTACCTTCTTGGTTAAGTTTATTCCTAAGTATTTTATTATTTCATGCTGTTGTAAATGGTATTGCTTTCCTAATTTCCTTTTTTGGATTTTTTATTGTTAGTGTATAAAAACACAACTGATTTTTGTATGTTGATCCCATATCCTATGACCTTACTGAATTCTTTTATTAGTTATGACAGTTTTCTTGGTAGACTTTTTAGGGTGTTCTACATATAAGATCATATCATCTGCAAAGACAATTTTACTTCTTCCTTTCTGATTTGGACGTCTTTTATTTCTTTTTCTCGCCTAATTTGTCTTGCTAGAACTTCTAGTACTACATTGAATTGAAGTGGTGGAAGCAGATATTCTTGCTTTGTTCTTGATCTTGAAGGCAAAGCTTTCAGTATTTCACCATTGGGTTTGATGTTGGCTATGGATTTTTCATATATGGCTGTTATCATGTTCAGGTAGCTTCTATCTATTCCCATTTTGTTGAACACAGTTTTTCTGTGCCCATGTTTATGCAAAGCCAAATAAATAATTAATATTCCTGATGACCTTCTGACAACTTCATTTAAAAGGCCAGAGCGTGAAGTCCCCATGTCAGATGCTATATTATAAGAATGACTTAATATAAGGCTAATATACATATAATATTCTGAAATGAAGAAGCACTTTTTGCTTTGTGGATGAAATTATTCAGGAAAAAAGTCTTTAGTTCTAATGTTTTTCTTAAAATGCTTTGATATACTATGCTGAAATCTCATTATAAAGCTATTAATTACAGACAGAATTCATAAGCAGTTGGATCTATTGTGAGTGGCATCCAAAAGCAGTTTGATCTCTGAAATATAAAAGGAAGTCTGAAATACTCAGGGAAATGCTTCCAGGAATAGGTAGCAGGTTTGATCCAAACTTTGTGGGATTATCAGTGTCTGGGTATAAATTTCCGTGCATTCTCTCATGGCCTTGATCTCCTAGTAGACACAGTTTCATGGTCTACAAGGCTACAGAAATGGTATATAACAAAGCCCAGCAAGTCTGAACGCCTGGCACCACTGTGGCCATGGTGCAGAGAGATTCCGTCAGTCCACTGCCAATGTTCTGCCCTGCCGGAAACACATTCCTCTCTATTCAGCAGCATTGACGCCCCTGTGCTTGGGGAAACCATCTCTGGAAAGAGCACTAAATTAGCCTCCCTAAATGGCACACACACCTTTCCTGCCAGTTCAGACAGAAGTCATTTTTCTTTGGTCAATCAGGGTTCAGTCAGGAAAAGAGAAGCCACTCTAGGTATTTCAACCGAGAAATAATTTAACAAAGGGATTCAGAGACTTATAGAACTGTCAGAAGGACTGAGGAAGCAACGGTCATGGAAGGCTCCATTTTCATTCAATCAACCTGAAAGGGCAAGAATCCCAAAAAATTTCCACTGGCATTAGAGTGGATGATTCCCAGGAGGACACTCACCCAGTAGCCATTTGCAAAACCTCACTTTTGTCATCTGCTGGTGCTCAGTCACCTGCTTGCCCCTGGACCTCACAGATCAATGGCTCCTCCTTCTCTTCTGCTCTCTCAAATTCACACACGTGCCTTACATTGGAGGGATGTAGACTGGAACTTGCTGACAAGGTAAACTGGGAAATGTAATTTTTAGCATTCCATCCTTCCAGTGCAGGGAGGAGCTTAGAAGGGCAAGGATATTGCTGAGAACCAACAGACAATATCCAGTACAACTTTCTTTTTTTCACAACCCATAGCAAAAACCACTCCCAGGAAATTGAGACTCATTCCTCCCCGGTATTCTCATCGTGGTGATTTTCCTCCAGAGACTCAGTTCAGTGTTCCTCCTTCCTTATTTTATGTTCTGCTGGTCCTTCTTGTAATTATATCTTCTCTCCCCTGGAAATCACACCTCATCTTCCAAAGAGTCACTTTTCCAGAGTTCAAGTAAATTTGTGTGTTATGGTGGGTAGAGAGGTGGAGGAGGAATAGTGTGGGGAGACTTTCACCAAACTCAAGAGTAAACCTCTAATATGAAAAAGATATAGGTTGTGCAATACATACTGAACAGTGCTCCAGTTAGCCAGCCAAGCATGTACAAATATCCAGAAGTGTGCATGGTACTTTATTTTGGCATATTCCAATCCAAAGAGAATCCACAGAGTAAGTAGAGATTTAGGAGTGGCTTGTTCTCTCTATTACGTTCATCCCTCATACCATTGTACACACCTTTTATAGTAATCCTACATGTGTCTAACTCTCTTGTGTGTCTGACTTTCTCACTAGGTTATCAGTTACCTGATGTAAGTATCATGATTTGCTAGTCTTTATATCTCTGGCACATGACATAATACCAATTATATAATAAGATTTCCATGAATAAATGGAATGGTAAGAGGGGGCTTGAAAAGTTTTCCACCATGTCGCCAAGTGGCTATTCAATGTTCCCATGTATATGTCACTTGGTCACTTCAAACACAACATATCCAAAATAAAATTCATCTGTTCCTTACATCGTTTTCCTCTCGATAGGTTAGTAGAGAGGTTTCAACAACATGGTTCATCAAAAAGGCAGATAATTCCTAAGGCCAAGGTGTCTTATAGATCTACATGGCTACTGAAGACATTTAAGAAGAGATGTGGTAACAAAAATGGTAGCAGTAAAAATTTTCTAGGAAGGTAGAAATGAAGATTGTTGGGCAACAACTATTTGTGATCCATCTAGAGATATTGATGGCATTTTTAAAGTACTTGAATACCTACTGCTATGGTGGCATTTCCAAGTTTATTTGACAATGATGTAAAATTTTAGAAGCAATTTTATGTACATAGATATGTATATACATATATATGTACATATATACATATATATATGATCATATATATATACATGTATATATATATGATTATATATATATATAAAATCACTCACCCAAAATTTCACGAGAAACAAAAAAAAAAAAGCCATAAAAGAGGATAAATTCACCACTATGTTAGAAGAAAAGAAAGTGTCCCATCTGAAGACATTTTGAGGGATCTCTGAAAAGTGGTAAGCAGACAGACTCATATCTCCGGAGTCAAAAAACTGAAAAGAGCCTCAGCATGAAACATATGCAGGAGAAGGCTACTCCCAGTCCAGGATGTTCCAGAGTCAATAGATAAAACACGAGGGAAGAGTCTGAAGGCAGTTTTGAAGATGCTAAATGGGTTAGTCCCTCCCACCTCCTGCTAACCAGTTGCCAGGAGAGACCTTGGCAATTGGGCTAAAGCACTGATGTCGGCTCAAGGGTCCAAGACCCAGGTGGTATCCACATAAAAATTGACCCAAGGAGGAGCAGGAAACCTCCTCACATGGCACCTGTCACCCAGCAGAGCATTCTGTCCCTCCCATGCAATCACCTAAGGTGAGCAGCAGTTACCACAATCAGCATCATCACACAAGTGAAAGTATAAGGATGAGAAAACATGAAAAATGACCAAACCTTTGAGTAAAAACCACACCATCAAAGAATGGCACTGAATGCAAGCAACTGAACAACATCTGAAAAAACAGAATTAATAGAACCATCGTGATGAAAGGACTTTAAGTAAAAGTTATAAATAGTCATTATAGACTGAACTGAATCCTTCTAAGGTTCATATGTTGAGGGGGCTGGCCCCGTGTCTGAGTGGTTAAGCTTGTGCACTCTGCTTTAGTGGCCCAGGGTTTGCCAGTTTGGATCCTGGGCGAGGACCTATGCACTGGCTCATCAAGCCATGCTGTAGCTGCATCCCACATAGAAGAACTGGAATGATCTGCTACTAAGATATACAACCACACACTGGGGCTTTGGGGAGAAAAAACATTTTTTCATCTGTTGAAGCTCTAAACTCCAGTACCTGAGAATGTGACTGTATTTGGAGATAGGACCTTTAAAGAGGTAAGTAAGCTAAAATGAGGTCATTAGGATGGACCCTAATCCAGTCTAGCTGGTGTCCTTATAAAAGAAGAGGAGATTAGGACATACAAGGGAAAGCAGACATGTATACACAGAGGAAAGACCATTTGAAGAAGCAGCAAGAGGATGCCATCTCCAACCCAAGAAGAGAAGCCTCAGAGGAAACCAACCTTGTCAGCACCTTGATCTTGGACTTCCAGCCTCCAGAGCTGTGAGAAAATAAATTTCCGTTGTTTGTGCTGCCCAGTCTATCATGGCAGCCTTAGCAAAACGACACCATAGTGATGTTCTCAGAGAGAAATCAGGAGGATATTGCCACAAAGAAAAACAAACTAAAGAGTTTGGAAATTTAAAATGTTATTGTTGAAAAATTGTTTTAAGTTATCTAAATAGAATCGACATAGCTGAAGAATGAATTCGTGAGCTGGAAGATCAAGCTACGCAATTCTCGCAAAATGCCACACAAAAGAAAAATGAGATAGAAGGCAGGAAGGAAGAGAGAGAAGACGTGGGGGATAGATCCAGGAGCTTCAGCAGCTGTCTCATAGGGATCCCAGAGTGAAAACAGACATCACAGAAAAGAGGAGATAACACAGAAGTTTTGAGGAAATTTCCCCAGAGCTGAAGAAACACATGAATCTTTTCATTCCAATGGACCATCAAGCACCAAGCAGAATGGATAAAAGAACCACAGCAAATCACATCCACATGAAACCTCAAAAATCCAATGATAAAGAGAAAATCCTAAACGCTTCCAGAGAGGGGGAAAATAATATCAACTAAAGAATGAGAAGTAGATTACTATCTGTCATTGCAACAGCAACTCCAAGTGTGAGAAGATGTTGAAGTACTATATTCAAAATTCTGAAAACAATTACCACTAAACCTAGAATCCTATGCCAGCCAAATTTCAAATGGAAACACAAAATAAAGGCACTTTCAGATAGGGAATAACTCAGAAAGCTTATTTTTTCAAATTTTCTGAAATAATTTCTCACGGGATTCACTCTAAAAAAAAATAAAAATAAAATATAGGAAAGAGGAAGACGTGGAACATAATAAATTGTGGAGAGTGAAGAAAACAATAGCCATTTCAAAAGTCATTGAAGTATTTTTTTAAATTTAAGGAACATTTATAACAAAATCACGAATAACTTCAACACAGCAGGTATGGGGTTAATTAAAGAGGAAGAAAGGGCAGGCACAATTCTTGTTTGCGGGTAACGTTTAGATACTTACTAACTCTAGATTTCAATTGAAAAATTCAAGCTTAAAATGGTTCATTTCATAAGTACTCATTTTTGAGAAATACGTACCTTGTGAGAGTCAGTAAAGAAGGAAAATGATGGATCTTATTAAGATTAGTAATTGTACCAAATAATTGTTAACAGATGTCTGATGGGGTGAAGAAAATGGGCCTATGAAAGGAGCAGAAAGCAAGGACCTTCCTCAGTTGCCCCTTCCATCCTTGGCCATTTGTGTTGAGAGACGGACAGTAAGGTGATCAAAAGCATGGACTGGGGTTTAAGTCTCAGCTTTCCATTTACTAACTGTGTGATCTTAGTCTCCATACTTACCTTCTCAGAGCTATGGTTTGTCCACTGTTAAAGCGGAATTAATACCACCTTGTAAAATTGCTGTGCTGATAAATAAAATAATATAAGGTAAGCTTCTCTTGGTGACAAACCATCTGTGCTTATGGACAGGAATATAGAGTAAAGTCTAGACAGAGCCTGAGACGCACCCGCCCACCCCCCAAACTGCTTTCTGCTTTTCTCTTCTTCCTTTTCTTTTCCTACAGTCTCCTTAGGAATTTTCAGCCAATCCAAACTCTGGGACAGTTGTGAAGGAAGTTGTCATGGTGGGCTTGCTGCAGCTGGACCCCATTGTGTCTGCTCCAGAACTTCACAGGATCTTCATCTGAGCCTAGAAGGCTTGGTGTAAAGCTCTGGCAGCCTCAGCTTAGCTTCACCACTGATGGCCACCATATCGAGGCAAAGAACTATTTTTTCACATCTTTCTCAAATCTTGTTGGGTGGCTCATAGAATGAAGTAGAACGGACCACAGAGAAAGGTACTAGGATTCATTTCTTCGTGCCAGAAGTAATTGAATTACAGAGGTATATTCTCGCTGACTTAAAAGTTGCTGTTTGGTATGTTAAACTATCACCTACACTTATTGTTTTGCTTTTAATATTCTTCCTTATACGTCCCTTCGTTACCATTTCCAAGCCTAAGAACTGTGGGTTATCTATAGTCGTTCATTAATGTGTTAGTTACCCTCAGTTAGTAAATACTTGAAGAAACGGGAATTCTTGAAGCTTTGGTAGTTGCTCAAGAAAAAGCCATCAAATAATAGGGGATAGAAAAGCCTCAAGTAAAACTAGATGGGTATTGTTGGGGATGCATGGCGTAAAGATACACAAAGTCTTTTGTGTTGCAAAGTCAAAGCGTACCATTTAAACCAAATAACAACCATATAATTTATTAGCTTAAAAGAAACGTTTGTAATTTAAATCTATGCCATTCATGTGTTTATTAGTATTTTTATATAATTTACATATGAAGGCAACTTTTTTGATTTAAGCATAGGTAAATGTCACTGACAAATCAATTAACTCAAATATTTGAGACTACTGGGGCAATTTTTTAGCTTATTGAATTTCTAGTTAGTGAAGGATTTGCAAAATAGTCCTTTAGCTTTCCATCTTTATGTTGTAATTATTTCTTTAAAAAATTATCCCAGGTCCCCCACTCAGTCAGTACATCACATTTAAGGTGCACAATGCTTTTTTACCAATGATTTCCTGTTTTAAAATGTCTCAGAAATGTCATCCTGGCTTTCAATTTATTCTAAGTGATGTGAATTCAAGGGTAGGATATGTGAAGTTAGGCTGGTAGAGTATACTCATCACAGGTGATGACATACGTATACTTTTAAAAATCCATAAAAATTTGTGTAGGCAAATTACTTCTTTTGCACAAAAAGCTAAGTATACAAAAAAATTCCAGTTTTCATCATGATGTCCCAATGCTTTAAAGCACATAGCTTTTGATTTACTATATTCCTGGCACTTATTTTTTGAATGTTCACAATGCCAGGGGGATTGTCTAGTAAAAATGTGGGGACCCTAAAATGCAGGGGGTCAAAAGCAATCCTATATGCTTTCGTTTAACTTCATACATAAAACACTCAAGTAAAGTGGCTTCTCCTCAAACACTTACATCAGAAGCTAAATTCCAAATGTAGCCCACTTGTCTTAACATTCCCCACTCCCACCAAAGTGTGTTTCCTCTTTTCGGGTTTCCACAAACCAAATGCTTTCATTCCTTACGCTATTTAAACCACTGTGACTCTTAAAGATGTGGCCAGAGTAAGGCACAGGTAGTGAAATCCCTGAAACATAGCTTTGGTCTGACTTGAGACTCATTCCATTGCTTTCTTTTTCTTGAGGATCCCTATCACACCTCCAGCCCTTTGTTTCACTGACAGCTTCCAAAACCTAAGACCTAGCATCACAGAGCCCTGCAGTGGGAGAGGGTGTGGGCTCTGGAATCAGCAACCTCAGTTTGAATCCCTGTTGCCCCACTAAGTGGTAGTATGATATCATGCAGGATTCTTAACTTCCCTGAGGCTCAGTTTTCTCATCCGTAAAAGTGGAGTTAGTAGCACAAACTGAGTAATCTTAACATGATTAAATGAGTTGACCTATGTGAAAGAAACTGGCTTATGATAGATACTCAGTAAAAACTAGTTTCTCTTCCCCGGTTTGAGAAATTTGGAAGGAAGAAGAATAGTGATTGTGTCTGTAAACTGTTGTCACTTGACCACCACGAGATTTTATCTTAACAATCTAAATGCAAATTCAAGGGCAGAGTATCAAAGAAAAGAGACTAAAATGTTTCTCTGAAAAAAATCACTAAAATCCACTGCCAAGTTTCCATAGTCTCAGAAGATTCAAGAATACTCTTACCAAGAATTCCTACTGCCCTTTCTCCAATTGTGCATGATAAGACCAACAGATCTGATGTTTGCTTGCTGTTGGACTAGAGCGGTGGCTCAATCTTCAATAAAATCTTAATATAATCAAATGTATTCAAATTAAAGTGAAATTTAGTATTTTCTTTACAAGTCAAAATGTGTTTTAAGACCTTGTCCTATCATCTCTGTTTGCTGATGACCTTGTCCTATCTCTGTTTGCTGACAAGAACATTTATTAGTAGTTTATTCTGGTTATTTTCACCGTCTACCTCCTTGGAGGTACATATTGGAAGTTCATTCTAGTAATACATGGTGGAGTGCCAAGAAGTGACATAAACACAAATATTAGGGTAACTCAATCAGGGAATTTGGACAAACAGCTGCAAGAAGACAGTTATTCTATCTTGTGGAATATTACATTCCCTGTTCCCTTTTTATGGACATTTCATCCTACAGAATTCAGGGCCCCAGCTTAGCCAAACTGTCAAAAGTCATGTTCCTACCCGACATTATAGTGGAGGCAATGGGTTTAGAAGCTCTTTGGCGGTATCGTATGTACCATTTGGGATAAAGAAAAATAAAGTATTTTTTCCTCAGCAGTTACAAACTTACATCTTATGTAACGGTATCAGTCCAAATTAAGCAGAAAATAAGGTAAAAATTATTTTAACCATTCAGCAATTTGTGTTTTAGGTCCTATTGACAGTATTAAAATATCCACAGTTTAAATCACGAATCATATGAAATTGTAATTTTCTTGAAAAATACCAGATTTCTTGGCCCCTGTTCTAAAAAGATATTATAAGGGATCAATTGCGGCAAGAGTTTCATAGAACATTTGTGGAATAAAGCATGTGAGGAATTTCTCTAGTTTATTTCCTTAAAATGAGCCACACCATAAAAGTGGTTACAACACACTTTTATATATATATAAATGTCCCTGGGTCCTCTTAATAGTTGGATCATTAGACCAGCTTTGCTATGAAAGAGTAGAGGAACTCCAGCTGGAGTCTTTCCTTTCTCAAATTGTTACTGAAGGTTTGACTTAATTATCTAGCTGAGCTGCTGTAATTAGCATCAACAAAGCTTTGCCCCAAAATGACTTGAAATAGACTTTTGGGAAGCCTAATACAGTTTAGATGGACCTTCTGAAATGTAGCATTCCACCTGGCAGCTAACCCCAGAAATTAATGTCCATTCAGTTTCCAGTCCCCCCTCCTAATGTGTTTATGTACCTCTCACTGACAACTGTAACATGTTTGTAGTACAAACAGTACTTCGAATTTGGGGTTTAAATCTGTTCAGGCTTTCTCATGTGGCTGGAATGTTGGCATGGCTCAGAAAACAAAAATCGACTTCAAAAAAAAAAAGTTGGTTCCTCCAGGAAGAGAGAGATGCTATCGAGCTTGACAAATGTAATGTAATGTGAACAGGGCAGCAGGGCTAATTCTGTTAAATGATTGCTATAGGCCTTTGCTTCTCTTGGACTTTTGGCCTTTTCGGCACACAGGGTGGGCCTTGTTAAACCGCCAAGTCAACAATTTTATATCCAAAGGCTTTTGACAATTTTCTATCTGAAGGCTTTGCTTTTTCTGTTGTGATTTTTTCAGCAGGAAAGTTCAAAGTGTTCTGGGGGCTTTCATTTCTGAGGGCACGATAACACGTAGCAAACTCAATGGATCATTGTTTGCTGAATTCAAGCTTAGAAACTGGGTTCTAAGAGAAAAAAAATAATGGAATAAAATCATCGATCTGGGTATCATGGTGCGCTCTGCTAATTTCTCTTGGCTGGTATTTTTTAAAGTTTGTTTCAGATCTCTGGTTCCACTGAACCATCTCGGAAACTGAAACACAAGACTGAGTTACAAACTAATACGCGGTGTGAGGTTATCTTTCTACTGTTGGGGCATTTTCCAGCTGGGTAAGGTTCTGAACACTATGGAGACATATATGAGCTTTGCATTACCTTGTCTGTGTCACACTTAACAGAAGCACAAATAATTTAAAAAGTAGCCCCCAGGTCCTAAGGCCTGGTGCCCTACAATCTAAGAACTGACATCGCTGTCACTTGGTGAACACAAGTCAGCAAGCCTCATTCGGCACACATTTATTAAATATCTGCCATATGTTAGACCCTCTACTAACCATGTGCTACATACTGCGCAAAAAAATAATAAATGTAGTAATGAAGTTTTCTAAAATGACCGGATCTCCAACCAGCTCCATCAGAACCCTTAAGTAAGCTGATGTACTAAGTAGATTCCTGAATCTCATCCCAGATCTACTCAACCAGATTGAAGAAAAGGCTAATTCTGTATTTCTAACACACTCCCCAGTGATTCTTATACTAATATTTGAGACATATTCTAGACCCATGACTCTCAAACCTGGCTACTCACTTGAATCACCTGGTGAATTTAAAACTACTGATGACCTAGTACCACAGTGGATCAATTAAATCAGACCCTCTAGGGGAAAAGGGGGTCTTGGCATCCATTTGTTTTTGTTTTTGTTTTTATTTTTTAAGAGATCCCTAGGTGACTCTCATATGCAGTCAAGGTTGAGAACCAGCCTGGACAGTAAGCCCTATAGGAATTCACAAGGGGGAGAAATGACTCCCATCTGGGGAGGTCAGATGCTATCTTTAGTTTCTTCTCATATCTCGCGAAAGACATTGTGTTCTCTTTGGACAGTGTCTCTGTATGAGTTTATTATTGTTAATAAAATGACATATTTATACAGCATCCCTCCATCCAAGAAATAGAGTATTTTTACAGATACCACTTAATCTCATTTATCCTCAATTCATCCCCTGTAATGTAATTATGAGAAAAATTTATTACTAGCCTCATTATAGATAAAGCAAAAGATCAGTACTTTGCCTAAGATCACACAGCAAATTCATTCTAAAAATCTGACTCTACTAGATTTGCTTCCCAGAAAAGAAATTAAAAGATTCTCCAAACAGTCCTGATTGAAATATAACCTATTCAATCCTGAAAATTATTCAAATATACAATCAGCACATCCATACCTCATAACAGACTGTCTTCCTTATGGTTTTTCTTTCTTTTGGTTGAAAATGAGGTTATATCCTGAAGGATCAATAATCCTCCTTCTATTTCCCTGCTTCTACTGTGTCCATAAGTCAACAACATTGAGTACATTGATGGACTTGCTCAGTTAGGGTTGTCTTCTGCCCAGTTTGCCCAGAGTTTTCCCAGTTTTAGTACTGAAATTCCCGTACCCAGTAAACCCCTCAGTCCTGGGCGAATCTGGACAGTCCTCAGCAGAAGTAGAACTAAGCACGCTTCAAGGACATATATAGGAATGGGAGCTTGAGGCTGATCACGAAGGAGATAGGCCATGCCAGCAATGGGCAGGGAGTGAAACAATAAATATCCACCAAGGTGGGTAGACTTGGCTTTAGGCTTCAAGGCCTAGCTGGCAAGGCACAGTGCACAATCTAAGGTAGCGGCCCTCAAACTTGAGAGTTCATTAGAATTACCTGGAGGACTTGTTAAAACACAGATCACTGGGCCCCACCCCTAGAGTTCCTGATTGAGTAGGTCTGGGGTGGGGCCTGAGAATTTGCGTATCTAACACATTCCCATCTGATGCTGATGCTCTTGGATCCAGGCTCACATTTTGGGAACCACTGCTGTAAGTGCCAGGTAGACTTCCAGTTGAGCATAGGTAACAGGTGGTGCAGGTAGCATCTTGGCACCAAAGAAGCAGGCCACATTAGATGGAGATGTAGGCTGAAGACCAAGTACAGTACTCTAGTCCCTGAGTTTATCTGAGTTAACATCACAGGACCCAGGCTATGAGGAACCGGAGTACTAGGCAGATAATCAGAACTGGATGTCAATCATAAAGAAGTATGATCAAGACCTTTGTATTAGATATTGGTGCAAGGTAGGCTCTTGACCTTAGATCAAGGCAAAAGTCAGTGCTGAGACAACAATGAAAGGTCACAGGCATAATGTCTGTCACTGGACTAGTGAATTAGGAATTCTCAAAGATACCTTGACAAGAATAAAAATAGAGCGAACACCATCCTACTTTTCCCAGGACTTTCCTGATTTTAGCACTGAAAGTCCAGGGTCTGGGAAACTCCTCAGTCTCAGGACAGTTGGTCACCTAAAAGTGATCTCAGGAGACTGGAGCCTAGACCCACCTGCATCTTCTTAGAAGGTGGCCGCACACATAAGAGAGGAAGACGCAGGGCGAAGAGGAGAGGCCAGTTGAAGAGATGGGCACAGAGCCAGGATCGTCATTTCAGCCTATGGCCTTCAAGAAAGGAAAAAAGAGCACCTAGAAAAGTAGCCTATAAATGCTGAAATACATTTGCTTTAAATGGTCAAAAAACGTTAAATGACTCCACAGGCCTGCAGTTTTTCTAAACTCATGAAAGTGGAAAAGTTCAGCACAAACAGAGCAATCCAGACACCCCGTAGATGGAAGTCACCCTCACTGCCTTTTGACAGTCATCACACACACTTAAGATCCCATTAGAAGTATAGCCTTAAAGGGCCCTGATATGTGCTCACACACCCTGCTAGGAAAAAAAAATATTGGCAGAGTGTCCCATGTAACTTTCGTTCCCCCCATAAAAAAAAATAAGCTAAGTGGAATAAACACACAGTTCAAGATGATAAAACACTAAAGGACATTTAAATCTAGGGGAAGAATCCTCTGGTTGGTATGTGGATTCCACCTAAGATCTTTAGTGCCATTAGCTAGCATGCTGGAGCCATTTCAAATCTCTTCCTTGACTGAGTATTAATTGACGTTCCACTACAACGGAGAGCATGAGGCCACTATCAACATAGCACATCCTACAAATAATGATAGCTGTTTAAGCGGTAATTTCCTTGGTGGAAATTACCCAAACCATCATAAGGAATCTGCAGGTAAACACTGAACAAATCCATCCTCCCAGCAACCAAGTAAACCTGTTAAATGCTGCTTTCATGGAAACAATTTCCTCAGTCACACTCAAAATGTTCGCTGTGGTGATGAACTTCAGCCTAAGAGGATTAGAAAAAAGAATGCTCTCATATGCTGAGTATTCATGATGGAGAAGAATTCGGCATAACCGGGGTCTTCATATGCAAGTATGTCCTTCCTGCATGAGCCACATCACCCAATAAGCTGAAACAGAGGCACTCAATGAGGACACCCTCACAGAGTCTAAGAGAGAGTTTAGAGTACAGTGAAGAAGACTGAAAATCTCCCAGATAACCTTGGAGAGAATGCCAGAAGAAACACGCGTTTACTCATTCGTGCAATTATTTATTCAACAAATACTTATTAAGTGCCAGATCTGATGTGCTAGGAACATCTATGTTTGTTCCCCGAATTTACATGTTGAAACCCGAGTGCCCAGTGTGATAGATTTGGAGATGGGGCCTTTAGGAGGTAATTAGGTCAGGAGGGTGGAGCCCTCATGATGGGACTAATGCGCTTATTAGAAGAGAAAGGAGAGATCTTGCTCTTTCCCTCTCCATCATGTGAGGATACAGCAAGAAAGCAGCCATCTAAAAAACCAGGAAGGGAGCCCTCCCCAGACAGTGAATCTGACATTTTAATGCTTAATGTAGCACTGAGAAGTAGGGCGTGTAGGTGGCTCTGACACCTACTAGGCTCTGAGATCTACTAGGTGAACACTCACAACAGCAGTGCCAGTTCTAGACAACACATTTGGGAAAAAATTGAAGCTTCAGGGTTTTGTCCAAATTGAGAGGCTACTGGAAACCAAACAGGTAAAACAGACCACAGACAGACTCTAAGCCACTGAGTTTAGGGAGCCCTCGAACTGTCAATCCTCCATAACTTTGAAGCAGTGGAGAAAAGTTCTGCATTGACCAACAGCTGTCAGAAAATGTTCCCTTTCCTTCCAGAAACTATATCTGCTCACCTTCTATGAGTTTTCACTGGGCTCATTGACCTTTTACCCAAATAGTCGACTAACGCTTTACAAATATCCATCCCGTTATAAAGAGCCCCACTCAGTTGCAACAGCCTGTTTTGATTTTTTAAATCCATTAAGCCTTAGAACAGCACCTTTCTTTGTAAAGCACACAATTATGTGCCACATAACAACATTTCAGTCAATAACAAACCACATATACCATGGTGGTCCCATAAGATTAGTAGCGTATTGCCTAGGTGTGTAGTAGGCTACACCACCAAGGTTTGTGTAAGTACACTCTATAATGTTTGCACGATGATGAAACTGTCTAGCAACACATTTCTCAGAAACGTGTCCCCATCATTAAGCAATGCATGACTGTAAATGTAGTATCTAATAAAAACACATACAGTGATAAGTGTAAGTGGGGATAGGAGAAGCTGAAAATGAGCGATTGTAACAAAAACTTTAACAATTTTTTAATAGACCTACATTCCTAGCGTTTCTCAAACTTTAGTAGGCTTGAAGTTCATTTAGGGGTTTGTAAACATTGCCAATGTCTAGGCTACTCCCAGAGTTTCTAATTCTGTAGGCCTGGAGTGATTCTCAAGAATCTTCATTTTTGAAAATGATTTTGATGAAGATGGTCTGTGGCTGCCTCTTGAGCAATCCTTCTTAGAACAAGTGAAATGTCTAATTACACAATAAACTCTTAGGCATCTGCCATTACCCAATTCTTGTTAGTTGTGATTTGACCCTTGGTATCCCATTCTTAGCTGCAATAATTTCTTTTAAAAGACAAAGCTCCACAAATATTCAAGCATCTGGATGGGGAGAGTTAAGTATGTCTTTTCACAGAGACATTTTTCTTAGATCAGTCAGCTTACAGCAACCTGTACTCTCTACTGGCTCCCAGAACTCTGGAAAACAGAGACATGGTTTCCATCAAAGCAAAAGTTTCATGGATACCCATTATAATAGACATGTTTCATTAAGTCTCAGTGGCTTGAAACATTCTGCTCATTTGGAGGAAATCCCTGAAATGGGTAAGGTAGAAGTCCCACCTCCCCATATGGAAACTTAAGAAACAGGAGATCTGCTTGTTCCCAGTCAGAGAGTGGATCTTTCCTCCACCAAGATGTTAGCAAGGCTTTGCCTTCCTGAATTCTTACCAGAGTCTGGTCCTCCAAACTGTGAGTTATCCCATAGAGGTCCATTAAATTCCTTTTCTTTTGGCCTCTGTTAACCAGAGTCAAATCTTGTTATTTGAAACAAAGAATCCTGGGTATCGTACATGCACACACTTACAGCAGGAAATATCTTCAAAATATTTTTTTAAAAGATGGATAAATGGGATTATATCAGACTAAAAAGTTTCTGCAAGGCAAATGAAACCATGAAAAAACCAAAAAGACAATCCACCAACTGGGAGAAAATATTTGCAAATCATATATCCAACAAGAGGTTCATTTCCAAAATACATAAAGAACTCATACAATACAACAACAAAAAAATACAACAACCAAATCAAAAAATGGGCAGAGAACATGAACAGACATTTTTCCAAAGGTGATATACAGATGGCCAACAGGCACATGAAAAGATGTTCAATCTCACTAATCATTAGGGAAATGCAAATCAAAACAACAGTAAGATATCACATTTTACCCATTAGAATAGTTATAATTAACAAGGCAAAAAATTACAAATGTTGGAGAGGATGTGGAGGAAAGGGAACCGTCACATACTGCTGCTGGGAATGCAAACTAGTGCAGCCACTATGGAAAACAGTATGGAGATTTCTCAAAAATCAAAAATGGAAATACCATACAACCCAGCTATCCCACTTCCGGGTATTTATCCAAAGAATGTGAAATTAACCATCCAAAGAAATTTATGCACCCCTATGTTCATCACAGCATTATTTGCAATAGCCAAGCCATGGAAGCAACCCAAGCGCCCATCAATGGATGAATGGATAAAGAAGATCTGGTATGTATACACAATGGAATACTACTCAGCCATAAAAAAGACAAAACCGTGCCATTTGCAACAACATGGATAGACTTCAAGGGAATTATGTTAAGTGAAATAAGCCAGACAGAGAAAGACAAATACTGCATGATTTCACTTATATGTGGAAGATAAGCACATGGACAAAGAGAACAGATTCGTGGTTACCCAAAGGGAAGAGCATTGGGGGGAGGGAAAAAGGGGTAAAGAAATTGATATACAATAATATACACCTGAAATTTACACAATGTTATAAGGCAATATGACCTCAGTAAAATAATTAAATTTTAAAAAAAAGATGGGTGGGTAGAAAAAAGAAAGGAGAGAGAGAGGAAGGCAAAAAGGAAGGGAAAAATTAATCTTCCATCAATGAAAAAAACTTTTAAAAATGTGTATTGTCTTCCATCCTGATTTCTAGTGGACTCAACATTACAGGTTTATGAGCCACTGACCCCGGTATTCAGCAAATGAGTAGAAATTAATTTGTGAGGACAGGAGGGATGCAACATGATGTCGTGGCTACACAAACAGCAGCATCCTGATAATCTGAAGCTACAAAAAGGAATGGTATGTATCACTTTTCAAATAGTGATTGGTCCCTGACGTCCATATGCCAAGAATTGTCAGACTCATGTCCCTGCCCATCTGTATTCTATGTCATTTTCACTCTCTGTGCTCAAGTTCATGGAAAACAAAAAGCGTTGTTCAGTTCAGGTTGACTGTTTTAAAGTAATATGTATATTTATATATATATATAATATATATAATTGTTTACTGAAAATTTTTTTGCAGGGCGAACAGGGCTTGATTTATTAGCAAACTGCCAAGGGGAATTTACTAACTACTAAAGTATTTCTTTTTAAGAGGGTTCATATATTTATATAGTGCTTTAGACTTTAAAAGCACAATTCTTGCGCTTAAGGCTTTTGATTTTCAGTTTTTCAGTGTAAACCCAACATAGATGGCCCAGACACTGGGCATTTCTCCCTGGAGTCGCTCTGCCTAATTATCAGAGCTGGACTTAGGTATCCTTCCCTGGAAGGGGCACAAAATCTCACATCGTAGGACAAGCATTCTTGAGCAGGTACAAAGAGGCACAGTCGTGTTTCAGGATGTGGTTTCAGCCAAAGGTATAATGATCACAAGGCTGGGTTGAGACAGGAAACGAGTCTTCCTGTCCTTTTCCCTCTCTAACTCTCTGGAAGTCTCAGTTACCACTGATGCAAACAATTAGTAATAAGAGCCGGAAGCAAAGCTTTGGAACACTTGAGCTCTTTGGAGCACAATATAATAATAGTAGTAAAGTAACAAATGAATCACTGAATTGAGGGCAGATTTTATTGCACCAAGAAACCTGTACAATGATATTAGTTGAGAAGATTATTCTAAACCGTGTGCTATACTCAGAGTTAAAACTCTCTAAAACATCATGCTCCACCTAAGAACCATTACCTCTCCCATTCTCACACCTGAGTGACAAATAGTCACGCTGTGGGTCTTTGGTCTGGCTCACTTATCCATCATTAAAAATTCAACATACAGGTGTTGTACTACGTACAGACTCTGTTAACCATAATCATTCATTCACCGATTCACACATTCAAGCAACAACTATGAATTGAGTGCTCTCAAGGAACTCAAATTCAGATTCAGCTCGTATATTTAGAGTAACAGCCATGCAGTCACACACGTTGAGCTGAACACTTTAACCTCTGTAGGCACCTATCATGTGCTAGCGATTGAGCTGGTTACTCTAACATGTTATCCCATTTGATTTTCAAAACAACCTCCGTGGTGGGCATTAGCATTTGTATGTTACAGATAGGAAAGTGACACTTGGAAACATTAAGTGACTTGTCCAAAGTCATATAATCAGCCAAGATCTAAAACTGGTCTTTCAGTCCTACGTCCTCTGGCTCTTTCCAGTTGGTAATATTTTCTCTCTTATGTTCATGACTTAACTTCCCTGCTCTATGTTCAAGAGCGTCTGATCAAGAACAAACAAAACCACTGACTGATCAGGAAGAAATGGAACCTACGCACAGTTCAGGTTGGCTCTTCCCATAGGCCAATAGGTTAGTGACACCAGGTTGAGGGAACACAAGCCCCCGAGAGGGGACACACTTCATCAAATCTTTTCAGTTCCTGGGAGCATGTAACTTTACAGCAGAGACACATAAACGTATGGATGTGACATAGTCTGGCAATGGCAGTTACGTAATTTCAAGATTTTTCTAAGTCACTCTCACAACATGTCCAAGACCAAGAATGGTTCACCAGCTGCAGAAAGAAACCATTTCCCAATTAAACAGGGTGAATTAAATTATACTTCTTTCTTGGCTCTGCTATTTTAAAATTTCTAACTTGATGAGGTTGTTTTTAATTTAAAAAGAATCTTTTTTAATTTATGGAAAGTGGCCATACACACACATGTTTGGGTAAGTACACAGGCTCTGGAATTCGGCTGCCTGGGTTCAAACACTAACTCTAGTACTTCCCGGCTGTGGAAACACAAGCACCTTGCTTTGCTGAGCTTGAGTTTCCTCATCCGTAAAATGGGCATAAAGTGCTTAGAACAAAATCTGAAATATGCAAGTGATAAATAAATGCTTGCCTTTTCTTTAATTCTAATAGTATAAAAGAATATACTATTAAACCCATCCATGTCCTCCAGTTTCCTAGTTCTCCTTCCCAGGGATAACCCCCAGTATCAGTTTCTATATAGTATGTGTACATAGACATTCTACGTATATATAAACACAGACACACACACATACATATACTTACGTATACCATTTACATCTTATGTATGCATGTTTTCCTTTTTTTCACGAATATAAGCACACCATACACACGTTGTTTTGTCCTTTAAAATATTTTGGAGCTATTTCCATATTCACACATTTAGATCTGCCACATTTTTCTATAAATGATGCATAATATTCCATTTTATGCATGTACCATAATTTATTTAGCCAGGTCCCTGCTGGCAGACATTCATGTTGTTTCCAAGATTTTGCAAAATGTTGCAGAGAACAACCTCATATACACATGTGAGAGTTTGCTTGTAGAAAAACCCCAGAAGAGTAAATTTTGGGTTGAAGATTCTGTTTATTTTAAATTATTATGGACATTGCCAACTACTTTCCAAAAAAGTTGCATGAGTTTATATTCCCACCAGGAAAACATGAGAGTCCCTGTTTTTCCATACTTTTTTCAAGATGCACTTTTGGATGCCAACAAGTCAGAGGATAATGACATCTTATCGTAAGATGAATTTGCATTTATCCAGTGAGTGAACTGGGTATATTTCCAATGCTTAAATATTTTAATTTTCTTTTAAAAATTGGTTTTAGGTCATCTACTCCAAAGATGGTTATTGATATTTGAATTCTGCTTCTGAAGACTTATGCTGATTCTCTTCTAGATAATCCTTAGTAGTTGAAATTGGAAATATATGCTTCTTTGAAATTCAGTGTTGGTGAGCATAAAATTCATGGCATTTGTCAAGGAAAAATGTATCAGTGTCTACATTTTTCATTACTAAAGTGAGGAGTTGGAGGTGAGCAAGAAGTCCAAACCTGTGTCACCTTACCTCAAATGAGGCTTGACAAGATTTTGACTTGATACAACACGACCATAAAGAGAAGTTTTACATCCCACAGCCTGGTCCAAAACTTGACTTAAAAATACTTCTAAAATTGGAATATGGATTTAATAATTGCTGGATCTAAATGTTTAAACCTCTCTGAACAATGCCAAGTTTCAAATACCTTAGATAATTAGTGGACAGACAGCAAAAGAATATCCCTAACCTTTCTTCCATAGAAGATCTTCTGAGGTTGATGCTGGCAGGACACTTGTGCCCCAGGAAATGCCTGGCTTTCATTCTCCATATTCCTTGAAAAGCATTCTATTGTTCTATTTTAATTTTCAATAGAGGATTTTCCAAACACAGAAAGTAAAAGAACATGAAGCAAACAATCACATATAAATCTAAGAAGAATAAATTATTTCATCAGTCTGAAACAGAGCATCTTCTAAATAAAAAGTAAATCCTTTATTTTTATTTTTCCATTAGCTATTAAAAATAAAACATAAAACACATATTCACATACACTATTTAGGGTGTTACAGGTATGACTGTTTTAGAAAAATGTTTTAAAACTCTATTGCTTATTTATGCGTTATATAACACTACTTCCGAAAATGTGAGACCATAAATAAACGTGACCAAAAAATATATACATTATGTATAGTATACATAATACATATGTATATATATATATATACACAAACATCAGAAAGTCTATGTCTTTCAAAGTGTTCAATTTGACAAGCTTTAATTGTTTTACTGCCTCATTTGGAATTTTATTCAGTCGATGTCATGAAATTTTAAATACCCTCAACAATGGCTAGTATTCACCCTTTGTAAGTGGAGAAGAGAGAGTTTTCTTCAGGTACCCATCTTCTTTCTCTCCCTCCCTCATGTTAGCCTAACCTTCCACATAGTCCCTGACTATGAGAAATGCACATGTAAACATGTCTATATGTATATATGAGTATCATTGGTTACTCTACAAAAGAGAATCTGAAAATTTCTATGTCTTGCCCTTCTCACTCAAAAATACCTTATGGAAATCACTACAAGTCAAGAGATATAGCAATAATTCATTATTTCTAATGAGGTTTTTGTCACTACAAACACAGCCTTACATACTGATGCCTTCCCTTCTGTGGGACAGAATCCAACAACTGGAATTGCTGGACCAAAAAGTATCCATATTTTTAAAAATTTAATAGATGTGGCAGATGGATTTCCCAAAACCTATAACACTTCATATTTCTACCAGCCATGAGAATAATCTTTTCCCTAAATCACCACCAGTAATGGTTATCGTAGGTCTTTTCCATTTTTGGCAGTCTGGTGTAAAATAACACTTTATTTTCACTTTAATTTTAATTTTTCATACTAATAATGAATTTAAGAATTTTTTTCTAAATTCGTTAGCCATTGGATTCACTATTTTTTGCCCATTTTCCAATAGCGTTGTTTCTCTTTTTGTCTGATATTTAGCTATTTGGACAAATCAGTTACAAATATTTTGTTCTAAATTGAATATTTGTCTATTGTTTTATTTATGGTATCTTTTGTCATATCAAGGTTCTTGGCTTTTATAAATTGAAGTATGTCTATCTTTCCTTTTATACCTTCTGGAAAAGATGCTCCTCAGTCAATCGATTTTATACATTTAGTTTATAGATCTTCTTGCAAGACTTTTGCAATTTTATTTTGATCACATAAGCTTTGCAGCCATCTGGAATTTATATTTAGATGTGAAATAAAAAAGAGATCCACTTTTCTTTTCTTCTAGATGGATAGTCAGTTGTCCAAACATCATTTATTAAATAATTGATCCATTTTCACTACAAGTGAACTACCACTTTAGAAATATATTGAACTATCATCTACAATGGGGTCTATTTCTACATTCTTTATTCTATTCCTTTACCAATAACACAAGACTGAAATGCAGTAGCTTTATTATATATACTAAAATCCCAGTAAGATAAGACCTTGCATATTCTTCCTTTGGATATTTTCTTAACCATTCTGAGGCATTTATTTTTTGGTATGGACTTTAACCTTCTTTGATGAATCATCCCCCAAAGTGCTAATTCTAATTTTAGTGCATTATGTTTGCACATCCATTAGGTGTGTGTAGTTAATGTTTGTGTTATTAAGTATTCTTGTCCAACAGGTATGCCTTTCCATTTGTTCAAGTCTTATTTAATTTCTTATTGCCTTTCTTATTCAACTTATTCTTAAGTATTTAATATTTTTCCAATGATAGTAAATGGAAAAGTTTTCCCATTTCTATTTGTAAGTATTTTGTTAAAGGAGATAAAAACCATTGCTTCTTTAGCGAGTTTATCTTGTATCCATGCCTTTACCAAACTCTCCTTTTTAAATCTAGTGATATTTACGAGGGCATCTCGAATTTTCTAGGTATACAATAATATCATCAGCAAAAAGAGATAACTTTATCTCTTTTTTCAAAGTTTATATCAGTTATTTTACCTTGTACATTCACTAGCATCACCAAGATAATGTAAAGTATAATGGTGATAATAAATATCCCCATCTAGTAATTAATTTAATTAAAAGATTTCATGTTTTAAAATTTAAAATATTTCCTGAGTGGCTTTATATTTTCTTATTTCATTATATGCTATTTTACTTAGTGACTTTATTAGGAAGGACTAATGATTTCTATCAAATCCTTTTTAAGCATCTATTGATATAATTACATTTTTTCTTCAGTGTGTTGATATAATAGATTATGTTGGTAGATTTCCTGATATTCAACAACTCCTGAAAATCGCGGAGGAGAAATCTCTTTGTAAAATGCGCTACAAATATTATTCGGTAAAATTTGTTAAGAATTACCCTCTACATTTCTGAGTGAAAGTGATCTATGGTTTTATTTGTTAGCCATCTTTATCAGGTTTTATATCAAAGTTATTTTGGCTTGGTAAAATAAATTTGAAAGATTTCCTTCAACGGCTCAAATCATTTTGTAGTTACCCACTCTTTAAAGATTAGCTAAATCTCAGTTATGAAAACTTCTGATCATAGTGCTTTCTGAATGTTTAAGTTATATTCACTTTTCCTATATTAAATCTAAGATTTAATCTACTCTTAGATCAGTTTTGGTCACTTTAGTTAGGAAATATTTTTTAGGTTTTTCACATTTAATATGCCAGAGTTGCATGCATTTTTATATTATAATTATTTTAACCTTTTCTCTATTTGTGATTGTGTTTCTTTTCTTGTTCTTCATCTTTATTCTTTTTCTCACTCTTTTCCTTAATCAAGGCTGTGAGATGCTCATCTATTTTATACGTATTTAAAAAATTACTTTCGGATTTGTTATCCCTTTTCCTAACTTTTGTTTATTTGTTACTCATTAATTTCATATTTTATTTCTTACAACTTATCTCTTTTGGTTTATTTTTTTTTCCTAATTTTTGTTTGTTTGTTACTCGTTAATTTCATATTTTATTTCTTACAACTCATTTCTTTTGGTTTATTTTGTTTTCCCTAATTTTTGTTTGTTACTCATTAATTTCAGATTTTACTTCTTACAACTCATCTCTTTTGGTTTATTTTGTCTTTCTTTTTCCAATTTCTTAAGTGGAGTCATTATCCCATCTATTTGGTTTTCTTCTTTAATAATGATGGCATTAAAAGCTAAAAATTTTCTTCTGGGTACAGATTTTGATGGCTTCCAAAGGTTTAGATTTGAAGTGTCCTCCTTTCACTGTTTTCAATACAGTTTGTAATTTTCCTTTTAATATTTTATTTGATCCAAAGGTCATTTATAAGTATGCTTATTAATTTCCAAAGATAATAAAATATTAGGCCAATTTTTAATTATTTTTCTTCAATTTATTGAATTTGATCAGAGATTTTGAGCTACGAAATTTCTACCATAAAAATTATTGAAGTTTTCTGAGACCAAGTACAATACAAGAACAAGATCTATTGTGTAAATGTCCTGTGAACACATGCCAAAAAAATTTATTCTTTCATAGAAGGATGTAAGATTTCACATACATCCATTAAGTAAAGTTTATTCATTGTATCATTCTTTCCTGTGAGTCCTTTTTTTGTTTTTAACTAAGCTTGTCCACTTCTGGGATAGAAATATTTTGTCTCGCACAATAATTTTAATTTTTTCAAATTTTGCCTCCATTCCTAAAATATTTTGCTTTGCATAGTTAGCTGCTATCTTGTTTGGTGCAGATTTATAAATGTAATGTACTCTTCACACACAGTTCCTTTTATTATTATATAATGTACTTCAGTGCATTTCACTTGGAATTTGACCTTGTCTACTATTAATATTGCCATTTGTTGCATAAGACAAATTGCTCTCATGTCAGAAAATAATTGTTCTGAGTCTTATAAAGAACGGCCAGTGAAAGCCCTCCTGTTGGGAAAGGTAGTCTATGAGCTACCCTCCATATGTCTTTATACTGTTTAACTAGCATGCATTTGCGTCACAAAACTGTATATGGTCTAGGGACAGTGCTCTTGAGTGGTCAGATGTTCGTAGAAACACGATCCAGGTTGCATCAGATAGTGTGGTTGGTTTTGACTTTCAAACAATAACAGACTCTTCTTTCACAGGTCAGGCTGACCCAACTCAGCCTGTAATCCCACTATTAAGACCTTCTATCCTTGTTCTTATCTTTTTGTGACTGGACCATAAAACAGCTACAAAGTTCCAACACACACTCCTTCTTTCTTTTTATTTTAATTTGTGTCATATCTCTGTTCAATCTTTAATTTTAGCTGTTAACGCTGCCTAAATGAGGTTTTGTTTCTTGTAAAGAGCACAGAGCTACATTTCACTTGAACCCCAGTCTGTACTGTCAACCATGTCTCTCACTAGTCTTTTTCCCCAGCAGGATGCTCTACTTCACCTCTCCTGCTTCCTCAACTCCAGTAAGGTAAGGCCCATGGAATATCTTCATTCCCCTCTCTCCTCGCCTCCTTCAACACCTGCCCTCAGAGAAAACACTGGAGTGCTTCTGCTTCCCATTACTCCTCACAATAGCCAACTCAGGCTTTTCTAAGTTAGTGTAGTACACATTAGAAACTTCAAACTAAAAAACTTCTGCACAGCAAAGGAAACGATCCACAAAGTAAAAAGGCAACCTGCCGAATGGAAGGAAATATTTGCAAACCATATTTCTGTTAAAGTGTTAGTATCCAAAATATATGAGGAACTCAAACCCCCCAATAGTAAAAATACCCTTCAAATAATCCAATTAAAAAATGGGCAAAGGGCTTGAATAGATGTTTTTCTAAAGAAGACATCCAAATGGTCAGCAGGTATATGAAAATGTACTCAACATCACTAATCATCAGGGAAATGCAAATCAAAACCACAATGTGTTAGCCCATCACACCTGTTAGGATGTCTATTATCAAAAAAAAGATAATAGGAGTTGGTGAGAATATGGAAGAAAAGGGAATCGTTATATGCTGTTGGTGGGAATGTAAACTGATGCAGCCAGTATGGAAAATAGTATGAAGGTACTCCAAAAAAAAAAGTAGAATTACCATATGATGCAGCAGTCTCATGTCTGGGTGTATCCAAAGGAGTTGAAAACAAGATCTCAAAGAGGTATCTGTGTTTCCATGTTCACTGAAGCATTATTCACAATATCCAAGACAGGGAAGCAATCTATATGTCCATTGACAGATGAGTGGATAAAGAAAATGTGGTATATACATACAATGGAGTGTTATTTAGCCTTAAAAAGGGAGGAAATCCTGTCATATGTGGCACCGTGGATGAACCTAGAGGACATTACACTAAGTGAAATAAGCCAGACACAGAAGAACAACTACTACATGGCCCCACTTAGATGAGGAATCTAAAACAGTCAAACTCAGAATCAGAGAACGGAAGAGTGGCTACTGGGGGCTGCGGAGAGGGGCAAAGAAGAAGTGCTGGTCAAAGAGCACAAAGTTTGAGTAATCAAAATGAATACGTCCTAGAGATCTGCTGTACACTATAGTACCTATAGTTAACAATACTGGGCAGTATTGTCACTGTATACTTGAAAATTTGCTAAAACGCTAAATCTTATATTAAGTGTTCTTACCACAAAAATTAAAAATGAAAATAAGGGGGACAGGAGGAAAATTTTAGAGGTAATGGATATATTTACAGTATTGATTATGGTGATAGTTTCACAGATGTGTATCTCCAAAATCATCAAGTTATATAAATGAAATATGCATACTCAGTAAAGTGTTTTAAAAACAAAGACAAGACATTTCCTTAAAGCATAGTCTTCCTGTTTCAAAGATCTTGCGTAATACTTATGGATCACATTTTGAGGCATTATATTTTTATTCAGATAAATGTATAGATGGAGACAAGAAGGAAGGAAGAAATGAAGGAAGGAAAGAGGGAGGGAGGGAGAGAGGACAGGGACATTTATTGCTGCTCACCGCTTTTACCTTGCCTCTATATTTTCTCCATCTTAAGATTTCTTTTGTGGTCCATTTATTGTTCAGTTAGAGTATTTCTGTAAGGACATTTTTTTAAAAAGGGTGCATGGTTGATATACTCTCTGAATTCTTATTTATGCTCACGTATCTTTCTTTCACTCTGACAGGTCAATATGTCATTTGAGAATACTTTGAGTTGCAACTCTTTGATTGACGCTATTCCAGTATCTGTCAGCTTTCAGTAAATTCAGTTGAAAAATTAAAAAGGATGCCATCATCCAATGTTTCAGTGATATTTGTTTCGGTTGGTTGCTTGTTATTCCTTCCTAGAAGCTTATAATATTCTATTCATCATTAAAGTTCCAGGACTTTATCAGTATCTGCCTAGGTACGTACCTTTTCTCATCAGTAAAGCCTATAACTTGGGCAGCTTTTACAATCTACAGTCCCAGGACTTTATTTACTTCAGACGAATGTTTTTCTAGTATTTGTTTTATTATGCTTCTTCTCCATTGGGTCATTTTTTCTCTTTAGTGACACCAATTAATTCCAGGGTAGGGATCCTCAAATCACACGTCTCAGTTGCCTGCACTTTCAATTAGGGTGTCCATCTGTGCCTTGAGACAGTCCTTGCAGTGATCATCCAGGTGATCAACTCAGGCATCAACAACAACCATCCCATCTTCAGTTCATCTACTGAGTTGTTTAATTCACAAATCATGTCATCAAATTCAAAGAAGCCTATCACGTGCTGCACTTAAATGCAGTTCTTTTTTTTTTTTTAATTCAATCATTATTCTGCTCTTCCAACAATTCTCTTCCACTGGACCTACAGTTTCGTTTTTCTCCCTGATATTTTTTTTCTCTCATTATGAGACCCTTAGATTTGATGTTATTTATCCTTAACAGCTCATTGGCACCCTGGTCGTGGTGTGGAGAATTCTGAGTGGCTGGACTCTCCTGGGTGCTAGAAGAAGCAGCTTCTTCCACCCCTCTGGGCCTGAGTGTGGAAACCTCAGGCTCTTAACCCCCACAGGCTCTCCCTGCAGAGAGAAAAGGAACCAAATTCAGATAACCGTCTTCCCAAAAGCCCTACCGCTATGCATCCTTTTCTTCAAAATTTGTTTCTTTTTAATGAATTCATAAATGAACTGTTCGAACTTTATCTTTTGAAACAAGGTACACTGAGCTTCTACTTAATATATAATTACCAGGCTTTAGGGAAATAAGTGGTTCTTAACTTCTGGGGGATAACAGACATCGGTGAGAAACTGAGCAAACCTAGATACTCTCCAGAAGGAAAATGTCCTCATACATATTCAAAGCATTGCCAGATCTCTGGAAGTCCATGAGCTTCAGGTTAAGAGACTTCCAAAGAGGGAGAGTCATGTCGTTCCCTGGCTTTTCAGAGTAAGAATAGCAGGATCACTGAAACGGCTCTTAATCCTTGGCATTCCTGAACATTTGTTGCTCTCTCCCCAGAAACAGTTTAAACCATCCCATGGAGCAGCATCCTCCCTTTGGCTGGATGCAGGGTTATAGGCTATGGCAACAAAAGGGCTAGCCCTCTGAAGCTTGAACTTTATCCACCCCCCGCTTCTTGCAAAGTTGGAGAGAGAGCTAAAACCAAAAGCCTTCCATAGTAAAGGACACCTTCGGTGAATGACTAAAGAAGGCAAGGGAGTTCTGTGAGATTTCTTTAATAAAGACACTCATCTCATTCATGAGGACTCCACCCTCATGACCTAATCAACTCCCAAAGGACCCACCTCCTGATACTTTCACCTTGGGGCTCAGGATTTCACCATATGAATTGAAAGTTCAATTCTTATTCATAACTCAGTGAATTATGAATGGAATTTATAACTCAATTCATACAGTCAACTGAGACCACAGCACTCAGTATGAAGGGAGAAAACAAAAAACATGAAAGGAGTGAGCTTGTCACGTCAGTTACAACTATAAGGAGCCAACTCATTTTAAGGTCTCACTAAATTATTTTTTTAACCATGCAGATTAGGTTCAGTGATCTCTATGGTCTCTTGCAGTTGTAAAACTTTCTCTATTTGATTCACGCTCTAAAGGTCTGTTATTTCTATACCAAATGTTGCTTTACAAATCAAATTATGGAGTCTTTGGAAATGGCAGCTATGCCTTACGCATCTGTATCTCCCACAGAGTCTACGGAAATGTCATACACAGAACAGACATTAACACGTTGACTGGTTGCTGAATATTTTAGTTTCTGGATTTCCCCATATTCACTTAATTATTTCAATAAGTGACAATACCCCCAACCACCAAAGGTGATATTTATGGCAGATGGAATGTGAGTGTGCTGCTTATTGACATCCATTTACTATTTCACATATAAACCATTCATTTATCCTCTTCATTTGTTGAACACTGACAGCTTCAGCTATGTCATATGACTTTATGGAGTTATTATACCTATTCTCAATGATTACTTTTTTGTTAAAGAATTATTTTGGATATAATACTTGGCTCAGGGAAATTTCTAGGGAATAATAATCAACTACAAGGCATTGGAGACCCAAAATAAGTTGGTCATTAATTTTGTTGAAATGCCAAAGCTCTTTTCTGAAAATGGTGGGCAAAATAAGCAAATAGGTAACTTTTAATAGGTAGTACACTTTTATTGCTATTCACATAGAGACTTTAATAAATTTTCACAATCCAACCAAAATAGCTTCTTAGCATTCCATCCAATAGGGCAAATAATCTTTATTAGTTCCTGAGTAGCTCTCATATCCAGAGACTATTTAAAGGGTTCACATCTGAGTTAGAATTTACTAGTATTTTTGGTGCCATGTATTTCAATTTTTTATAGCAGCGTTATAGACTGGAAAGAGAATTTGTAATAGATGATTCAGGCTACAATCTTGGTCACACCAGAGAGCAGCTACTGGCCTTAATGAAGCCACTGATGCCCTTGGACTCTTTAGCAAAACAGGAATAATGAACTCCCACTCCACAATGATAATATAAATTTTGATGACATGAAGAAATTTACAGATTTGTCTACCTTGGAAGACATCTTATAAAGACATAACGTTATTTACAGAATGCTTTATTTCTAGTGATAAAGTCTTGCCTTTGCTTTACCAATTAAATCTGTTAGAATAATTGTTTGGGGCCGGTCCCATCCGAGTGGTTAAGTTTGCATGCTCCGCTTCAGCAGCTCAGGGTTTCGCCAGTTCGGATCCTGGGCGTGGACCTAGCACCACTCAGCAAGCCATGCTGAGGCGGCGTCCCACGTAGCCCAACTAGAAGGACCTACAACTAGAATATACAACTATGTACTGGGGGGCTTTGGGGAAAAGAAGAAAAAAAAAGATTGGCAACAGATGTTAGCTCAGGGCCAATTCAAAAAGAAAAGAATAATTAAGTTTACTACAAATATGCCTGTAGAGATAATGGTTACTGATATTCTAGTGAAGTCACAAATTCGAGTCAGAAATTATAGGCAGCAAGCTAAGGATTATAGTCCTGGTGTGTACATTATAAGGCTTGGTGGGTAAATGTAATTCCTACAACAAACATATTCTAATAGATATAATTTACTCTAAGCAACATATAATAAGCCAATGCAACTTCACATAGCAAACAACGATGATGAGCACACCGGATACGTTCCACGACTACATTTAAAGTCAGAAGGTCTCCAAGTTAAAAATCAATGATCTTTAAAACTATTAAACAAAACTTCTTTCTATTGAGGGAAAGCTCTTTCCATTCTTAGCAAACAGACTTGAAGAAAACCTCAGTTTTACTATAAAAAGAAACTAAATACAGATAGATATAATTCAAGTTTTACGACAACTAATTCTTCATTAAACTGCTCATTGATACCTGTAGCTGCAAGGTTAAGTTATAATTTCCAGTTATGGCTGAATTAAAACATGAGGTTTATAATTTTCTGTCACTGACTCAGTATGCCAATGATAATAACTATAATAATAATAATAATATTGAAAGTAGGCAGCACTTACTGAGTACTTACAATGTGCAGGATTTTAGCCATAAATATTTTATTTAATCCCCAGAACTACCCTATGAGGAGGCTACTAGTAGAATACCCCTTTCACAGATGAGGAAATGACAGTTTAAAGAAGTTAAGATCACAGAGCCAAGAGAAGGTGGATTCTCATCCAACCCAAGCCCTTAAACGTTAAACCATTTTTCGGGGCCACCCAGTGGTATAGTGGTTTAGTTTGCATGCTCCACTTCTGTGGCCCAGGGTTCACAGGTTTGAATCCTGGGTAGGGACCTACACACTGCTCATCAAGCCATGATGTGGCAGCATGCCACACACAAAATAGAGGAAGATTGGCATGGATGTTAGCTCAGGGACAATCTTCCTCAAGCAAAAAGAGGAAGATTGACAACAGATGTTAGCTCCTGTTAGCTCAGGGCCAATCTTCCTCACCGGGTAGAAGACATTCAGTAAACATTACCGCTTTTACCGTTCTCACTCCTGTTACTACTGCTTCTACTACTATTATTCATGTTTCTTTATAGTCCTCTGAGTCCCTGACATAAAGGAATCGTGATAAGCCTATCGACATTTTTGAGTTTGTCTTACGCCAATAGATACAATCAGGTCTTGCAGGCATGGGGAGCGTTTCTCAGCAAGATGAGATCCAGAGAAAGAAAAGTTTGTGTTAACTCCCAACTAAGCCAGGAGTAACATTATATGGTGGTACTGCTGTGGAGCAGAACGCATTAGAGTCAGTTATAAAGACTGGCTGATTTGGGTGTGAAAGTCAAATTCTTGCCTAGTTAGATTAAGTTAGAAAGAACAACAGGCTGGGAAGAGTTCATTCGTCGTAATTTGCTGGCGGGGAGTCAGGAAGCACATCACTAACGAGGTCTGTGCTCCAAGCCCCCACATCCCCACCTCTGCTTAACGGACAGCAACTCTCAGTTTGAAGTTGGCTTCAAGCAACTTCATGTAGTCAGTGCTCAAGAAATGCCTATTTATCAATTCATCAACTTTGGCCATTTTGTCAATTTAGCAATTTCAATCATTTTATCAATTTATCAATTAGGTCACACATAGTTTCCCACTCTTCTTCAGATATGAAGCATTTCTAAAACTGACTTGTTTATCAATATCAGATCCTCAGGCTACGGAGACCCTACTTAATGGAGTGAAATTCAAACCAGGAGTTTATATTACTTATTACACACAAACAAAAGAAAATTTGCTCTTATTATCAACCTCTACAAAGATATGGTAACCAGTTCTTTCTTTCATGAAGCTTGACTTGAAAATTTAATGGGATATTTGTTGGGAACAAGAAAGATGAACACCTGAACATGCTGGAAAATGGACAAAGGATAAATGCCTGAGCTCATAGCAAGAGGTTTGACAAGAAAAAGAATGTTAATGTTAGCGTGAAATACACAGCGAACTCAGTTATTAATTTTCCCATCAAAGTTTCACTTCAAAAAGCCAACAGTGCAGACTAGTCAGTGTTTCCTAATAGAAAAAAAAGCATACCTTAGGAACTAGTTCAGGGTGATATTTTAGTTCTTTTGCTTTGTTTTCAATTCATCATTTGACTATTTCGTGCACTTCTTTTCCTTGGGGAGATATTCTGAATCTGATCTGATTTTTTTAAGCCTATTTCATTGTGCGCAAAATACTTTTGGTATTTGCGAATTTGCAAAATGTTCTTAACCTCAAGAGAAAATAAATGTTAGAGAAAATTAAAACAAGTCCAACTCATTAAGTACATTTTTTGAAATCCCTCAAGTGGAGGAAGAATGTAGGTAGAAAAGAACAACAGTCAGCCTTGGGCAAGATCCTAGAGAAAACTCTGAAGATGTCAAAAATGATTTCCTATGAGTAGTTGTGGTTTGATTTTGTTTTTTTTCTTTAGGCCTTCTTAAACAGAAGGGAGGAATTGGAGAAAAGCATGAAAGAGGCAAGCTTATCAGAATTCAAATTTGGCAAGGATGTTTTGGTGTAGTCAACCCTCCCCAGCCCATCAAGTGCACCATCCTAGTGACAATTCAATTCCTTTCATATCAATGGGAGGGCACCGTGCTAGTGCTGAGGATGAACAGAAATATGAAGAAGACTGGATTCTCGCCCACAAGAACTGTTTAAGATGATGAAACCAGATGAAAGATGAAAAATAATATTATAATGTTGCATGAGATTCTAACGTGATCATTTTATAAACAGGATTTTCAAGGTCATCTTCTCCCAGAAGTCAAAGGGAGATGAACTCTACTTCTCGCCTGTTAAATCTTTCCTATCCCTCAGGGCGGTTGTGGTCCCACATCTGTTTCAGACTCTACAAAACTTTCCAGCTTGCTTGCTCTTTATGCCACAAATGTGATTCCATAATAAACGCCCTTCGATTTTAGTTCTAAAATCATAGAAGGGATGTCTTTTGTTCCAAGGAAGAAGGTAGCATGACAGGCAGAAGCAACACAGCATAGTGGCTAAGAGCACAGACTTCAGAGCCAGACTACTTTGGTAAATCCATAGATCATCCCTGGGCAATTCTGGGATAGCTACTTAATCTCTCTAAGTCTCAGTTTCCCAGTCTTCAAAATGGGTATGTTAATAGTTCCTACCTCATAAAATTGTGAGGATAAAATGAGGCAGCAACTGTGCTTAGAAAACTAGTGGGCATAAATGTTAGGTATGATTAATGTTTGATACAGGTATATTCATTCATGAATTCCACAAATATTTTCTGAGTGCCTATTCTGTGCCAGATACTGTTCTAGGCACTGAACCCCAACAGTAAATAAGACAGACAAGACCCCAGACCTCCTGGAGCCTTCAGTCTCATCTCAGAATGAAAATGGGCTCCGTTAGGAAAGAGAGCATCAGATGCCATTTTGTATCTCCCATGGTGCTTTGCACAAAATAGACAATAGGTGTTTGTGAGGGAATTATAATAAGTGGAAGAAGGAAGACAGGCTTCAAAAATCTTGCACTCCTGGGCAAAGAAAATACCAATTATGCAGACAAGCCAATTGTGTTCTGCTAGGAAGATCTGGAATCTAGTACTTAAACATTTCTTAAACGTCAAATCTTTGGTAATTGAAAATATAATGGATTACATGAAGTTTCCACTGAGCCATGCCATGTTTTGCTCATGAGGCAGAGGAATTCGTGGCATGGAGCTCACTTCTGGATTGTGGTGTTCAGCCAGGTGAGCCCAGATCATCTCGGGTTTCATGGTTGTTCGGTCTGGAGTATCTGACTGCCAACTGGAAGGCTTGGCTTTGCTCTTGCCCTTAGAGCCACAGGAGGTAATCATGTGGCCAAAGTGACTGCAGGAGGCCAGGCAGGCCCAGCGATGCCTAGTTAAGAAATTTCACTCCTGTAGGCCTTGAGTTACTATTAAAAAACATGTTCCTCTAGGACAGTTAGTAATTTAGGCTGTTTAATTTCTATTCACTCTTCACAGTAAATAAGAACCAGATATTTTCTTTTTTTAAAAAAGAACTTCAGGAATTTTTAGTCTAATGATAAAAATATGTTTTGTTCATTGAAAGAAACGGAAGCTATAACTTTACACACATACACACAATCTAAAGAGCAAGTTGTGAGAATTGTAGAAATATCTAAAAGGAGCTTGCAAGACCATTAGCTGGGAAGTCAGGAGACCTGGTTGCTAGTTTTGACTGCAGTTAAGTAGTTGGCTGAACTTAAACAAGTGAAATGACGCCTCTGCACCCCAGTTGCCATGTCTGGGAAATGAGTTGAGAGTGCTTAGGTACTCCTTCTACTTTTTATTTTGTTGTTGTTTGTTTGTTTGTTTTGGGGGTTTTTTGAGGAAGATTAGCCCGGAGCTAACATCTGCTGCCAATCCTTCTCTTTTTGCTGGGGAAGACTGGCCCTGAGCTAACATCTGTGCTCATCTTCCTCTACTTTATATGTGGGATGCCTGCCACAGCTTGGCTTGCCAAGTGGTACATAGGTGTGCACCTGGGATCTGAACTGGCAAACCCTGGGCTGCAGAAGCAGAACGTCTGAACTTCACCGCTGCACCACCAGGCTGGCCCCTCTACCTCTTATTTTTTTTAAGTATTTATTAAATAATCATCCACCAGGGGCCAGTCTGGTGGTGCAGCAGTTAAGTTCGCGCGCTCCACTTTGGCAGCCTGGGGTTCACACATTTGGATCCCAGGTGTGGACCTACACACCACTCATCAAGCAAGCCATGCTGTGGCAGCCTCCCACATACAAAACAGAGGGAGATGGGCACAGATGTTAGCTCAGGGCCAATCTTCCTCACCAAAAAATCATCATCATCATCGTCATCCACGATATGCCCGTCTCTTTCAGACAGTATTTAAAACAAACTTGTATGATAGTTACATTTTAAAATGATGAAATTAACCCTCAGAGAAGCTCATTTATTTACCCAAGGCTATAGAATATGAGGCAACGGTGTGATTTAAAGGTATCTCCTGACTCTAAGTCATATCCTCTTCCTACCAAACTACAGCTGCCTTTAATTTACTAGAATGAAAATGTCTCCGGGTTGGAGAAGAAAGAATGACCCTGACAACAAAACCTCATTGCTTTCTTGACCCTTTTGCCTAAGATTGGTTCTGCTCTGTCACTTACCTGTAGGAATTTCTCTATGTTTTACATTTGTAAGGTGAATAGGTTAAAAAGTTGACTCTTACCTAGAAAAGGTATTTAAGTTTCCTAGAATGGACATTCAGAAGACGTGCTCTCAGATAAAGAAGTCTTTGTCTTCTTTCCACCTGTGTCCCACTAATTGTGGAGAAACGTCATCAGAACATAAGATGGTATGTAGGTCAAACCCAACCATAGCAAACTCCCAAGGACCATCAGACATATCAATCATTGTGCTACTCATACCTACAACCCTAGCAAAAGTAAGCTATCCACTCATTCTCGCTGCTGAAGGAATATCTCCCTTAATGACCACCCACGTTTGGGTTAGGGGCAAAGACCTACCCCATGGCCAGCCAACCCATAGACTGTTCATTGGGCTAAGATGTGACCTGGCCAATAAATGCGTACCTGTTCCAGGAATTTGAATAGTGAAATACAGAAAAAGCAGGTCGTTTGGTAGCCATAGAGAAGACACTGGATGCGTAGTGTCTTCATATTAAAGTTGGGCACCTAGAGTGAAATTGATAGACTCCTACTTCTTAAGATCCCAGACTTGCCTTGGATTCCAAATCATTTCCCTCTTCCATATTCCATAGAGATCGTTCTACTGTGAACCCTGCTCTTGGGTTTCTGAGAGACTATCTTCCTAAAGAATATACGTATACTGCTACAGTAAAATTTTTTTAATTATTGGAATAGGTGAGTCTCTAGACTTTACAGCCGAAAGGGCTGAATAAAACTCTGCACAATTATTTTGTTAACCATATATACTAAATTCTATTTAGTAGAATAAATAAATTCTATTTAGTAGAATAGCAAACTATTTTCTTATACTATATACTACTAAATTCTACTATGTCAAATAAGAATGGAATTAAAAAGGACTTGGCACCTGATCTCCCGATTCCAAGGTCTGATTTATAATTGCTGCATTATATTGCCTGTCATTCTTTTGGCAACTCTGACTGACTCAATTATAATCATTGAGAATCTTAAGAATTCAGTAGGACCTACCAAGAAGAGACACCTAGTACCCTGACTTATCTATCAGCTCAAAGATCACTTTCTTCTAAAACCAAGTCCATATTCTCTGTGAGCAAATTTTAAGCATTTGGTTTTAATCCATCCATAATCTCCATGTCATTAAGAAGCTGGATTTTAAAAAATGTGATGAAACTATATGTAGAAATATATATATTGATTATTTATGAAAGTAATGAATGTTCTCACAGTAGGTCAAGCAAGCTTCTCTTCAGAGAAACTCTTTAGCCTATAAAGTTGATCCAAAGGGTTTCCAACCTCTGACTTATTCAAGGCACTCAGCCCTGCAGATTTCATTTCCATCAACAATAATGAGTTCTACATGCCTTGGAAAAGAACAAAGCACTTGGTTCTTTCCCTGAATTCTGACTCTCAATTCCCCTACTGCATCCAGTTCATCTGATGCTCCTAGGAATCTTTCTTCACATATTTTAACTTAATGTTGACATCTCCTTCATTGGTTCATTAACTGCCCCCTCGTGCAGGTTAACCAATGAACCCTGAAAGAGGTCTCCAGTTGCTCTGCATGGGTGATGAGCAATTCTCACGCAGCACTTCAGCCAACAAAAACGTTGGGCCATTTTACAAGTAAGAGAATTCCCAGAAGGCCACACGGTTCCATGGCATAATATATGCAGAAAAATAATAAAAAGTTTTATAGTCCTGGGAAAACCAACCAGTCTAAGTAGTGCCCCAGGGCAGGTAAAGCTGGTGTGTCCTCACTCAGTCTCATGCCTTGACAATTTTAATCAAGAGCACTTAGACTTGATGTGCCTGGTCTACAAACATAAAATCAGTCCTGGACTTGGGATAACTGCTTTCAGTAGGTTCTGCCTAAGTGCATTTATATCTATTGGTATCTTATCTAAGAAATCAGGGGAATTATTTGAAATATGGAAGCTAAGTTATTTTAATGAATGGCATATTTTTACACCCTTGGCAAGTCAAGAAATTTACATTCCACTTCCCATTAGGAAAGAAGCAGAATATTTCCCAATGGAAGTCCAGTTGGATATTAACCTCTGATAGCTGACTTCCACCCAATCCAAGTGTTCCTTGAAAAGTTTTCCCTACTCCCTGATAACTTCCCTGTTCATATAACACGTGATAAATGTACACAGGGATGTTATCAGAAAGTGAGAAAACTTTTTCAAAGGTTACCATTTCATTATAGACCACTTTAGATGGTCAATACTTACACCAAGCAGGAGACACTGCGTGTGGCAGCCCCCACAAAATAGAGTGAAGAACTGGAGGTGGGGGACTATGATCCAAGTAATTTAAGGAGAAATCCTCCCACTAAGAATCATTTATAACATTTACTCACTTATTGAAATTTTATTGTTTGTATAAATGTCCTTAATACATAGATTTGCTCATGCTGAGGGTCAGACCATGAACCTCATGTCGTAGATGATATTTGCCATTCCCAAAATAGCATGGAACACCCAGAAGGCAAAGTCAACCTTTTGTCAAACATTTATCTCTTTGCTTTTGCATTTATATAACTATATATGTGTGTAGTAGAAATATATATGTATAATACATATGTATATATGCACTTTATGTATGTATATTACATAATATATAATACATATGTGTTGATATATACATAATATCTATGTATATATGCACAACATATATGTATTCATATATACATTATATGTGTATGTATATTCCTAATACACATATATATTCTATATATATACACAAACATATATATTATATATATATATGTATTCTTAATACACACATATATAGTTTTTTCCTCCCTGAATGCTAAGGTAATCATCACCCAAAATATAATTGCTTACAGATTCTGTTTAGTTTCCTAAGATTTCTTGATCCTACAAACATTAATCTGGTCCAGGAAATTACGCTGGCTAGATGCCTTTATGAAACATTGACTGATCTCAAAAGAAATTCGTTTTGTCCAGGGAAAGAAAGATGTGATGTCCGTGAGGTCTTTGTGAGAAGATACAAAGATCTAAGAGATTCAAAACTATCCTTACTGCCTGCAGGTGAAAAGGCACACGTATCCCAAATGTTGAAGCTGTCATACTAGTTCTATCCATTTTCCTAAACTGTGTAGAAATTCACCCATGGTCTAGGTAGCTCTAATCTAATCATTCATTTGATAGCATGCTCTGTTCTCATCCGGACACATTTGTGTTAGTGAATCCAGAAGTTTCAGATTTCTCCTAATGGCTTCGATTAGATGATGTCATCCGCAGGCTGCCTTTTCTTTTTAGTACTAAGCCTTTACTGAGAGTACTCCTACACCAGGGGAAAAATATGTTTTTGATTTTACAAAGAAATGTTACCTAAAATTAAGGTTTTCCTAGTAACCATGCCTTCAGATTTATAGACCACCTGTCCTTTCTTGGAAAAAAAGCAAAAAAACACGTGCAAAAATCATTTTCACCCACAACAGAAAACCCTATCTTTTCCCACAAAAAAAAAAATGCCACCTTTGAGCTGCGCAATCCCTTAGGCTTTCTCTCCAGATCTTTTTTCAAAGTCTAACTTAATTCATCACAATTTAACTTACGATTGTGGCAATCAGACTCTAGGAGGATGTGACTACAACAGAGATGCTAATTTTAACATAAATAAAACATATATACATAAACCTATTAACTCTCTCAACTGCATTTGTATATTCATTACTGAATAACATATTCATTGACATGGTAAATAATCTACGTTGTGTTCCTTACATTATTGCATAGAATCATCTGTTTAGAGCAGCACAGTCCAATAGAAACAGTAGGACCCACAAATGTAATTTAAATTTTCTCATTTTACATTCAAAAAGGAAAAAAACCTGAAATTTAATAATATATTTTATTTAACTCAATATATCCAAAATAGAATCATTTCAACATGTGGTCAATATTGCAAAATCATTCATGAGATAGTTTACATTCTTCTTTGCAGAATTCGTGTTGTATTTGACACCTGCAGCACATCTCATTTCAACACCGGTGCATTTCCAGTGCTCAGTAGCCCCAGGTCGGGTGAACAGGTGCAGATGGAATGGCTGCTGGGTGTTAAAGGACTGGACAAGCACTGTATGCTCATGACCAGCTCTCCCTTCTTTTGATATGCCAGTATACGTCGGAAGTTTCAATTAGCCAGTCTTTTATCTCTACCATGCTTGTATCTAAAGATTTGAAAACTAGTGTCAAAAATTTAAATTGCTTTTAATTAGTATTTGTTGTAACATGTTAAGAAAATAAAATCAGTGGTGATTGATGCATTATTTTCCTATTACTGCTGTAGCGAATTTCTACAAAGTTAGTGGCTTAAAACAGTCCGACTTATTATCTCACAAGTCAGAAGATCAGAAGTCTAAAATGCATTGGCAGGGCTGTGTTCCCTCTGGAGGCTCTAAGGAGAACCATTTCCTGGGCTTTTCCAGCTTCTAGAGGCCAGCTGCATTCCTTGCTCCTCTCCTTCCTCCATCTTCAAAAGCAGCAGCATAGCATCTTCAACTCTCTCTCTCTCTCTCTCTCTCTCTCTCTCTCTCTCTCTCTCTCTTCTGCTCCCTCTCTCTTAGAAGGAGACTTATGATTACATTGAGCTCATCTGGATAATCCAGGATACTGTCCCTCTCTCAAGATCATTAATTTAATCACATATGCAAAGCCCCTTCTGCCAGGTAAGGTAACATAGTCACAGATTCTGAGGATCAGGATGTGGATATGTTTGGGGGACCATTATTCTGTCTACCACAATTGAATATGTCCAGCTTGGGTCTACAGGTAAAATTCTGTCACAACATATTTGGTTACAACATAAATCTACATGTGACAAAAACTGGCTATGTCCTAGATGAATTCTTACTTGTTTCAAGCAATATTTCATAAGAATAAAGATGTAGCACAATACATATACTTGGCATTTGTTTTTAATAAGTAAGATTTGACATTTCTAGAATTAATTTAAGCTGGAAGTTTGTATCTTTCTACAACCTTCACCCAATTCAAAAGGGACAAAAAGGACAAAGGGTACAAACTTCCACTTGTAAGATAAATAAGTCCTGGGGATAAAATATGCAGCATGATAACTGTAGTTAACAGTACAGTATTGTATATTTGAAACTTGCTAAGAGTAGATGTTAAAAGTTCTCATCACAAGGAAAAGAAAACTGTGACTAAGTGAGGTGATGGATGTTAACTAAATTTATTGTAGTGATCATTTCACAATATATACATATATCAAATGATTATGTTGTATACCACAAACTTATACAATGTTATATGTCAATTATATCTCAATAAAACTGGGGAAAAAAGAAGTAACTTCAATATATGCTCTGATGACTTGGGGAAAGTCAAGATAATAGGCACATGAGTTGAGTCTGGAGAGAAAGATGCTCCTGGTGTATATTACCTATTGTAAGCTGCTTTTCCAAATTTGCTAGGGAAAATTTCACTCTCACAACCAAGTAGTAAGTGCCACATCTAGCACGAATAGGCCATAAAGGTCTACTTTCTCCCAAGAATGTAGCAGTCTTTGATAGGGACCCTACTCTTTACTAAATCTATGTCATGAGGTAGAAAACATTTTAAATTGAATCAACAAATATTTAATGAGAACTATGGAGAAGGCATAGTGCCCAGCTCAGAACATTCCGGAATTTAAACTATAAATTTAACTTCCTCAAGAATAACAACTTCTTAGAAAATTTCCTTTCATTAGCAAATCAGTGCATGCAAAAGGGTAATTTGACTTACAAACTGTTAGTTGATTGTACTGGAATGCTGCTCTTCTAATGCTGTCTCTTGAACTTAACCTTCTGAGGTTCTATTTATACACTAAATGAGGGTATTGAAGCAATAATTGAAATTTTCTGAACTGCCTAGACCACCATCTGAATTACCCGGGGCACCTTTTGCGTGTGCTCAGGCTCCAAGTCTATTGTCCTTGGAAGATGTCTTGGTCAGCTTGAGCTGCCATAACAAAATGCTTAAACAACAGATATTAGTTCATCACAGTTCTGAGGGCTAGGAGTTGAGATCAGGGTGCCAGCATGGTCGGGTTCCGGTGGGAACTCTCTACCTGGCTTGCAAATGGCTGCCTTCTAAACATACGCTCATTTGGCAGAGAGATAGAGACAGTAAGCTCTCTGATGTCTCTTCTTATAAGGACATTCATCCCATCATGAGGACCTGCCCTCTCCTGACCTCATCTAAACCTAATTATCTCCCAAAGTCCTCAGCACCAAATACCATCACATTGAGGGTTATGGCTTCAACATATGAATTTTGTGGAGAACACAATTTAGTCCATAGGAAGGAATACGCAGGATGTGGGAAGGCTCAGAGTGATGTAGATACTCTGGCAGACCTGATCAAAGTCAGCCCTCTTCTAGTCATCCTCCAGCTCTCCTATGGGCTTCTCCCAGATGCCTCCAGGTTGGAAAGACAGAGTAAATGTGATTACTGCTGAAAGCTCATTTCTCAGGATCTCTTCAATGTGCAACCCCCAAAGGGTGTTTTCTACCCAAAACTGTACCTTCGAAATTAAACAATTACATTCTTAAAATGATGTCTATGGAGATTGAGTTTTCTTGAATCAATGTCTCTAAGGGGAAACCAAATGCCTAGGTAGGAATATGACTTTCTTGCCTAATCTTACTTTTTAAAATATTTTTTTTTCTTGAAATCTAAATGGATAGGGTAGAGGCTTAATCGTAAGCCAGGAGAAAGATTTGGCTTATGATTGCTAAACTAAAATATCACTCTACTGAAACGAGAAGTGAATGGTGAGTATCCATGATAATCATTTTCACGAAAACTCAGTTTCAGAGAGACACTGAATTTCACTCATGATTTATCTTTTAAAAAGGGAAAGTGTAATCATTAACCAGAGAGATTAATTGGAAAGGTTGTCTATTCTGTGCTTTATTCTGTATAAATGCAATGTAATTATGACTTCTGTTGTAAATTTCAGTAAGGCATGATTTAATAGCACAGCAAGGGTGCCATTAAAACGTGAATATTAACTTTCCAATAATTTCTAGAAATTGAAATGGAATCTGTTTGGCAATAACATGACATTTTGACACCAATGAAAATATTTTATGTAGTTATGTAAGCGATAAAAATAAATGTTTTATAAAAATTTATCCAGAAGGACTTATAACTAGGAAAAACAATCATAATTAACAAGATTTCGTAAAGTACACAGCAGCCAAAGATAACTTTTAGACCAGCTGAAGGTGATGAGGTCATTGCTGGTCCTAAGTTCAGAAGATCTGACCACCTGTAGAGATTATTTTAAAAGCACTTAAAAGAATTAATTTTCCAACTATAGACAGGCTGAGGGAGTCTCCTTCTTTTACGTGACTTTCTATCGTGCCAAAGTAATAGAATTGAAGGCACATTTCAGCTTTTCAAGCAGCTGTTCCTATGGTGCAGGAGTAAATGTGTAAACCCTACCAGTACTAGCTGGAAAAAAGACACGAATTTACTGTTTCTGAATCTATTACAGAGCCCAGATTTTGTTTCCAGGATAGAATGTGTCCAAAGCAACCAAATTTAAGAAGAAGATTGTGAAATTGTCCAATGGATGAGTAACCATATTGACAATTCAACTGGCTGATGCAAACAAAACTGTGATCTCAGGTGACCACAACGCTTACTCTACCAGCTGTGCAGTATTGGAGGGGTTCTTTTCAACATTTTTAACTGAGATCATTATAGCATGAGAATGTTAACAACAGCAACATCAGAAGAACAAAAGCAATTTTTTCAAGTATATATAAATATTTTGTTCTCAATATGGACATCATTGATCACTAAATTTATAAGCCTTACTGAGGACTTTTCTTTTCCTCTCTTTCTTTTGTTTTTCTTTTTTGATGAGGAAGAGTGTCCCTGAGCTAACATCCATTGCCAATATTCCTCTTTTTGCTTGAGGAAGATTGTCCCTGAGCTAACATCTGTGCCAATCTTCCTCTATTTTGTATGTGGGATGCTGCCACAGCATGGCTTGATGAGTGGTGTATATGTCCGCACCTGGGATCTGAACCCGCAAACCCCAGGCCACCAAGGTGAACCACACAAACTTAAGCACCACACAACTGGGCCAGCCCCACTACTGAGGATTTTTAAGTCAAATAATAATTATGATAACAGTAATAATAATAGAAGCCATATTATTAACTGAAACATGCTGTTTTCACGCTACTCTTAATTATAATTTTAATTAAAATATTTAAAATTACACCAAGTCCAACCAAAAAATAAAAAATAATATTTTTAGTGAATCATAGTTTTTTTAATAGACTTTATTTTTTAAAGCAGTTCTAGATTCACAGCAAAATCTCATCACCCCACTCCACCCCACACACACACAGAGCCTCCCTCACTATCAACACTAGTATACCACAGTTGCACGTATGTTACAATCAATGAACCTACATCGACACATCATCACCCAAAGTCCATAGCTACATTAGGGTTCACATTTGGTGGTGTACATTCTATAGGTTTTGATAAATGTATAATGACATGTATCCACCATTATAGTATCACACAGAATGGTTTCACTGCCCTAAAAATCCCCTATTCTCCCCTTATTCATCCCTCCCATCCCACTAACCGCTGGCAACTACTGATCTTTTTACTGTCTCTATAGTTTTGCCTTTTCCAGAATGTCATATAGTTGGAATCGTACTATATATAGCCTTTTCAGATTGGCTTCTTTCACTTAGTAATATGCATGTGAGTTTCCTCCATATCTTTTCATGGCTTCATAGTTCATTTCCTTTTAGAGCTGAATAATATTCTATTGTCTGAATGTATCACAGTTTATTTATCCTTCGCCTACTAAAGGAAATCTTGGTTGCTTCCAGGTTTCGGCAATTATGAATAAAACTGCTATAAACATCCATGTGCAGGCTTTTGTGTGGACAGAAGTTTTCAGCTCATTTGGGTAAATACCAAGGAGCATAATTACTGGATCTTAGGGTAAGAGTATGTTTAGTCTTGTAAGAAACTACCAAACTATCTTCCAAACTGGCTGTACCATTTTAGATTCCCACCAGCAATGGATGAGAGTTCCTATTGCTCCACATCCTCACCAGCATTTGGTGGTGGCAGTGTTTTGGATTTGGGACATTCTAATAGGTGCGTAGTTGTATCTCATTGTTTCAATTTGAGATTTCCTAATGACATATAACGGCAACATCCTTTCATATGCTTACTTGCATCTGTACATCTTCTTTGGTGAGGTCTGTTCAGATCTTTTGCCCATTTTTTAATCAGGTTGTTTTTTTTCTTATGTTGAGTTTTAAGAGTTCTTCATATATTTTGAATAACAGTCCTTTATCAGATGTGTCTTTTGCAAATATTTTCCCCCAGTCTATGTCTTAGTGTTTTAAGTATAATGATCAACCTTGAAGCACTGATGCTTTATGGAAACAAAAAGCATTGGGAAAGAATTCTTTGGTTGTAAAGGTTTAGAACCATTTCTCAAGATGCACTGAAAATAATCTATCTTAGGTTCATGCATTATTTCACTAACTACTAAACTATGGTGGAATTAACTGAAATCCCCTACCGAATCCCCTTATATCAAGAGGAGACTTGGGAATCTAGTCAAGATTCTTGCCACTCTTGGGTGTCATGAAGACAGCCAGCTGCAATTTGTGGTTTCTATTAAAATGCAAGACAGGCTTAGGTGGGGCAAGAACCTGCTACATATCTCTTGCCAGAAAAAGACAGAGATATTATCTCATGCTGCAAGAGGCTTGGACTCAAGCCTTTTTAAAAGTAGACATATCCCTCATTACAGTATGCTATTAGACTCTGTTGCCTCTGAGAAAAATGAATTCTCACTAAGAAGATGAAATCACAATGCCTGATTACATATTTGGTCCTACTACCATACCACCAAAAACCACTAGCAATGATGGAACCAAATACCCTTTAAAAAACAAATCTAAAACATCTCTGAAATAAGAAGGCATTACTGCAACAGACCAGAAAATGCCAGGAATCCCCCAGTATCCATGAGGACTCCACTGCATCCAACAAAATCCACTCTAGTTTGTTTAAGCTAAAAGGAATTTATTACAGGATATCCAATGGGTATCGTAATTATTGTAGACCTGAAGATCAGCTCTGGGCTGAACTTCCATGAAAAGCTCCTAAAGCCACATTACAGAACTGAGCTTCTGGCCCTGCCACAGTCAGGAAACCATGGGATCAAGAATCAGCTGCTGCAGCTGCTGGCTCCAGCCCCTCTGCCACCACCCGCAGCAGTAAAATGAAGGTGCTGTGCCCTGCCTGTCAACATCCATCAAGTCCCAACACTGAGCATCCTGCCGCAGTTGTTGCAGAAAAATCAAATTCCTTTACTATGCAGCCTGCCATCAGAAATAACAGAGGCAACAGAAATCAGCCTCTACCTCAGAATGTTCCACTTCTGCCTTCTAAAACTCACGTCTTGCAAATGATTGGTAGGATTAAATCACATCTAAAACTGGAGCTTCAAGGGAATCTAAAAAATGTAGTTTTGAGGGTTCCAGCCTCAGTAATTCAGGAAGGCATACTAGAAGGAAGACGGAAAGGATACTGAGTGAGGTGACACAGTGTCCCACCCATCCTGAAAAGAGAGCAGAAAGGATGGGATTGTCAAAGGAAAACTGGAAGTGATTCTAGGAGAACTCCAGATGTAGAGGCTGTGGACACAAGGAGTTGGAGGGAGTCCTGGAGCAACCACCAGGATGGCTGACTCCATCAACAGCAGAGCAGTAGGTGGGCTGCCCCAAATGCCTCACCTTGAGTAGAGAACAGAGACAGACTGGAGCATTGGGAGTCAGTGTTGGGCCAGAGGCCATGCTCAGGATGAGTAGGGAGCTCCACTTCCCTAAGAGAAGCTACTGGTATGTCCTGCCTGGTGGTACAAAACCCACTCTTCCAAAACCCCTGGAGGCTGACTGGTGTGCATACTGCCTTCATAGACAGGCTAACAGAACCTCAACTACACAGATGGGCTTGCAACCAGAAATTAAACATCCGAACTAAACAAACACCATGAAAGAGTAACACACAACTTAACGAACGAAAGAAACTTCACCAAACAAATTAGAATTTACACAGCAAACAAATGGAAACTTTGAAAATAGTATAATTGAAAACCTCAAAGGGATGAGAATGGATAATGCATCCATGAAACAAAAGATTATTATTTTTAAAAACCCTGTACTAGGGAAAAAAATGCTTACCAAATAAAATCTCAATAGATAAGCCAAAAAGAATATATTCAACCGAAGAGAGGGTATGCTAGCCGGAAGCCTAAACTTCCTTCAAAATGACAAAGAGATGGTGTAGTGGGTGCTTTGGATGTGCCATCCAGATCCCCGTTTAGGGACTGAGGCAGTCACTCCACCACTTGTTGGCGGTTGACAGCTCACAGCCAACTTTCCAGGAATTGCCCTCAGACAGAACTCCCTGCCCAAGGTTATGTCCTCCCCCCAAAGGCACATCAAGTCGCTCGCTTGGATTCAGGACTATCTGAAGGGTCGTCCCAGCTCCAGAACTCCCTGTAAGGTCAGCTGAGGACTTAGTTGCAAGTGTATCAAAGTGCAGCTTCTCCCTCTGCCCTACCCTGATTCTCTCTCTCTCACGGGTATTATCTCCTAGAGAATTTTGGCAGTAAACTTCCGGTATGCAGCTCCCCTCCTCAGAGTCTGTTTCCAGTTAGCCCAATCTAAGACAGAAAGAAAGAAGAAAAACAAAAAGAGCTGAAGACATCTAGGTCGGTTTCCGTCTGTGTGACTGGATTTCCAGGAGACAAGAACAGAGAATGGAGGGGAGGGACAATCATAGAAAAACATAGAAATATATTCCCCAGAATTGATGAAAGAGACTGATCGTATTGAAAGAGTCCATCAAGTATTCAAAAAGACAAAAAGAAAAATATATATACATATTGTATTAGTCAGTGTTCTCCAGAAACCTGATGCAGTTCAAGCCCAAAGGTTATCTGGTGTAGAATTCCCTCTTGCTCTGGGGGGGGTCAGTCTTTTGTTCTATTCAGCTCTTCAACTGATTGGATGAAGCCCACCCCCGTTATGGAGAGCAATCTGCTTTAATTAAGTCCACTGATTTAAATGTTAATCTCATCCAAAAACACTCTCACAGAAACATCCAGAACAATGTTTGACCAAATATCTGGGCACCACAGCGGTCAAACTGACACAAAATTAACCAGCACACATATAGGTATACATACACAAATGCGTCTTCTACCTTGAGACTTTCAGAAAACCAAAAATAAACACTTCCCGAATCAAAAATTAACTTATCTACAAAGGAATAAGACTCAAACTGGCATTACGTCTCATCACAGTGCTGAATATTAGGAAGACACTGGAGAAATATTTTCAAAATTCTAAAGGAGGAGCCAGCCCGGTGGCACAGCGGTTAAGTTCCCACGCACGTTCCGCTTCTCGGAGGCCTGGGGTTCGCTGGTTCGGATCCCGGGTGCGGACATGGCACCGCCTGGCAAAGGTCATGCTGTGGTAGGCGCCCCACATATAAAGCAGAGGAAGATGGGCACGGATGTTAGCTGAGGGCCAGGCTTCCTCAGCAAAAAGAGGAGGACTGGCAGTAGTTAGCTCAGGGCTAATCTTCCTCAAAAAAAAAAAAAAAATTCTAAGGGAAAGTGATTCTCAACCTAGAATTCTTTACATAACAAACTATTTCTTAGGTTGAAGAGTGAAATAAAGATCTTTGGGATATTACCATCAATAATTATTAGTAAAGAATGTATTCTAGCTAAATATGAGTCCTAGGGGAATATATAGGACACTACAGATATAAGGATCAGAGAGCCAGTAAAACAGTTAAATTCAAATCACTGTTAGCAGTTTTAAAAAATCAAAAAGTATCATCTAAACTCTCAGGTGATCTCTACATGGGAGCTGGGGTTGGGAGACACTGGAAAAAGCAGAAGTGAAAGCATGTCAGAATTTTTACCTTTATTAAAAGAAAATGTGTGTTTCAACGTTTAAGGATGAAAGAATGACAGTGAAAGGACAAAGACATATTAAGGAAATGATACAAAACAGAGCTAGATTATTAGCATTCCAAATTCAGCAGTATATTAAAAGAAAAACGCATCATCTTGCTTGAGTGAGATTTATAAAACGAGTGCTTTCGTGAGCCAACATCAGGAAGGCAATTTTTGTAATATACTGCAGTAAAAACTTAAACGAAAAGAAATCTTAATCTTAAAGCTTAAAGTTCAGTTGATGTAAAAAAAGAAAAGAAGTTTAGTAAGCATTATGTATTTTTGCAAATCTTTGCAAACTAGGAATAGAAAAAACTTCTAAATCTACAACAAAAAAAATTCCCCTTAGAAACAACAGGATGCCCTCTAATCTAACAAACTTTAATATTCTAAAGAAGAAAGCAAATGTCACTATCGCAGATTACCATGCAACCGTCTGTTTAGAAATCCCAAACAGCTTCTACTGACAAACTTGTCAGCAGCAAGTCCGGAGGCGACTCTCCGCCTCCAGCGCCCCGCCCCCACTGGCCGGCCTGCGCTCGCGCAGTTACGCATGCGCGCTTTGAGCGCGTGCGCGTGGGGCGGAGAAAGAAAGATGGCAGCGCTTGGACTCCCCACGCCACTGCATGGGCACGTGGGCCGCGGCGCCTTCAGCGACGTGTACGAGCCCGCGGAGGACACGTTCCTGCTGCTGGACGCGCTCGAGGCGGCGGCGGCCGAGTTCACGGGGTGCGAGGAGGGTGAGGGTCCCTGCGGGAGGGGGCGAGGGGTCCTCGAGCGGTGGCAGCGGAGCGCCGAGGGAAGGACTGGCGCCGCCCTCCCGGAGAGGAGGCGGGGTCGGCCCACTTCGCGACATGCGACACCAGAACGCTGTGACTCACGGTTTTCCTGTAGTTACACGGAATGAGTGTGCCAGGCATCTGCCTACCCTTGCCAACATGATGGTTTCGTCTCAGGGGCTTCATGCCTCCTTCCCAAGCCAGGATGTATCTTTTTCCTTCCAACTGTTTACTCTGAGGAACACGTGCCCGAGAGTAGCGATGTTGTAACACATCCAAAAACAAAATATCGGAAACCATTGCTGCTTATTAACATTAAAGTTTTTAGTCAATATTGAGGCCGCGTGGCATTATTAATTTACTCAATACATAAAAGCGCTCAACCAACAGAAGGGCACAAGGCAGAAAGGAGATGGTGAGACACGGCGGTGGGGAAGTATATTTGAACCCAGTGAATAGCTTACCCAGCTCTGCAGCGACAGCCGTTAGCCACATACGGCTACTGAGCACTTAAACTGTGGCTGGTGCGACAGAGGAACCGAATTTTTCATGTAATTGTAAAAAATTTAAATAGTTAAATACAACTAGTAATCTCTAGCACCTTATGTTAAAATCGACTTGTTGAAATGCTTGCTGTGAATTTCAAATTACATAAAAAATGAGCACCTCCGTGTAACTTTTTTAATAACAGGAATTTGGGTAATTAGATTTATTTGGAGATCAAGACTTGAAATGGGTTTTCTCAGGATGAAACAAACAGCTGTCAGCCTTCAAAGATGTATATCGTGTTTATTTATCCCTCTTAAACTTGGTCGGATTTTTCCATGTATAAGATGTCCCAACTCTTATTAGTGTTTCATTGTAAACGATGGAACTTTTGGATTTACTGGAAAATAGAGTGGAACAGAACTGTTTTATAACTTGTCTTTTATTCTCAAGATATCCCAGAAAGGTTTACAAGCACAGATTGCATTGCAAAGTATGCTGTAAAAGGAGCTGATTTTGTTATAAAGTCTTGGATATTTCTGGTCTTGGAATTCTAATCATTTATGAGACCATGATAGTTATTTTCAAATAGAAGCCACCTGGTAGGATTCAACCAAGCCTTCTACAGCATGATAAAGCTTGTCGGATGTGTAGACTAGTTCCAAAAGTGAGAAACCCTGAGAGTTTGTTGTGAGTAGTTGGGATATTAGGTGCTAGAGAGGCCGCTAAATCCTATCAAACCTATTTCTGTAATGGGGATAATTGGTCCTTTTGATGCATATATAAGATTATAGGCAAGGACATAAATTTAATTGAAGGACAAAATACAGTAGAATGAATTTATTATATTCAATAGCATTCTTAAGATTATTATAAGATCAGACATTTGGGTATTTTCCCAATTCAGCATATAGCTGTAAAAATTAAGGAATTTCTTTGCTGTAAATTTATTATCAGTAGATTGGGGGAACTGTTTTTCCCCTAGGGTGTGCTGATGGATTTATGAATTACTTTAAAATGATAGAGAAACATCACTCATAAATATTTTAATAATACTAACCATCATTGTAGGAAATGCTAAACTAGGAGCTCCTGTGGAAAGGGCTGATGTGTTTCATATTAATATTTTCAACCCTAAGTTAGCATTCCATAGTTTTTGTGTAGTGTTTTATAGAAATTCACTGAAAGCCATCTATTATGTTTTAATGTTTTACAGACTTAAATTATACACCAAAAATTTTAACAATTTTGAGTTATGCAATATTAAATGAGCATGACATGGTTGTTGGAAATTAGCTTATTTGTAAATTTCTATTTCCATATATTTACAGGTGAAGGATGATGCTGGAGAAATAGACATTAAAAGTAGCATGAGTTTTTTGTGATGTATATTTTAATCCTGCTGTACTAATGTTTATTTTATTTTGTTTTTTTAGAGTGGAAATATGCCTTGAAGTAGGATCAGGGTCTGGAGTGGTATCTGCATTCCTAGCCTCTATGATAGGTCCTCAAGCCTTGTACATGTAAGTGTAAGTATATGAAATTCATCCACATCTTCCACTAAGAGATTGGCTGTGGGTATGATTGCTTGAATGAAGGCATTTTTGTAAGTAAATAATATGTATCTGATAGTGTCTATTTAAGTATAGTAAGGACTCAGATTGCAAATTATGCTTCCTTAAAAGTTATAACTGTATGTTCAAAACTGTTCCATCATACTACATAATTATAAACGCAGCATAATAATTATAAGACATCTCTAAATTTGAACTTTTGTTCGGGTAAATAATTTGGTTATCAGAAAAAAGTTACTAAAATTTTTTTTAGAAAATTTGAGAATATAGAAAGTATAAAGAAGAAAATAAAAATCTCCTATAAATTTTACCACACACAGTCCAAGTGTGTTTCCCCTATTTTCATTTCCTATGTTTTTCATTTAGCATTGTATCATGAGCATTTTCCTTTCAAAACTTCCTTTTAAGTTTCATTTTGGTGGTTGCATAGTATTCCGTTGCTGGATTCATAACCTGGTAAATTACTTCAGATATGTGTGTAGGTGTATTCTACTCTTGAATATTACATTAATCTTTTCCATCAATATAACAAATATTTGTCCTATTTCTATTTGCCATTGTTAAAGCCTTCTAATTTTTTTTCTAAATCTGCTTTATATAAAAGGAATGGAACATTCCCTGAATTTTAGTAACAGGCTGGTATCATAGACATGGGCTATAGTTTTCTTTCTTTTCTGTTTACAGGTGCACTGATATCAACCCTGAGGCAGCAGCCTGCACCCTGGAGACAGCCCGCTGTAACAGTGTCCACATTCAACCAGTAATTACAGATTTGGTGAGCTATTAATCCTTGTCCAATAATAATTCATTTCCTTTTCAAATAAGTTAAGATCAAGATGATTTAGGTCAAAGAAACTTAAGTGATTAATGAATTAGCTTTTAACCCACTAAACAGTATACCACATAATTTACAAATTCTTAACTGACATGATCCATCTTTTCACAATTCAAAGGGACTTTCCATCAGTTTTTGTAGATCAGGCATGTTTTGATCAGAAACGATAGTCCAGTTCAAACTGAAATAAAAAGAGTGGCTGGCTTCACGCACAGCTGGCTCCAGGAATTCAAATGATGTTACAGGCATCTTTTTCTTAGCTCTGAACTTCTCTCTGGTGGCTCTATGCCTAGGCAGTCTTTCCCTTCATGATATCAAGATGTTTGCATGTCTCTGTCTTATTTCTCAGCAACCTCCCACAGAAAGATACCCTTTCTATTCAGTTACTCTAGCAGAATCCCCAGAATGAGTATCGTTTGTATCCACTTGGGTCGTGTGCCTCTCTCTCAGTGTCATACGTGGTCAGAGGGGATTAGAATAGGGACGTGATTGGCTTAGGCCTGAGGCATAGTCCCACCCTGGCAGCTGGATTTCGATGCGCCCCACCCAGCCACTTGGATTGAGAATGAGCGGAGGTAGAGCTTCCCCAGTCAAAGTCAAGGAGATGTAATCAGAGGAGAGGGGGCAGGGCTCCTGCACAGGTGAAAGCAGATGACAACTGCAGAAGCATCGTTCTATTTTAACACATCATCCGTTTTTCAGGTGCAGTTCTTTAAATACTGTAGATTATATTAGTAAAACTTAGATAATTTTGGAATTTTTTTAATTACAAATGTGAAATGCCTTTTTATAAGGAAATATAATAGCATGTACCAGGTGGGCCTAAGAAATATAAAATGCTTTCTGTGCTTCTTGACCTGTATTATTCTCTTCCTGTTAAGGCTAGTTAGCATTTCTCTTTTTTAAACCCACAAATGATTTTGAAGCTTAGAAGGAATTAAGCCAAAGATGTAAGAAATTCTTTACGTATTACTAGAAATTTTTCTGCTGTTAAAAACTAGATTAATTTAGGTACACTTCTATTTAAACTAAGAGTTAAAGGGCTCTGAATATTATGTGCCTCTTGCATGAATAAAGTGCGTTTTGCTGGACGGATTTAAAATGTCTTGTCAGAGGCCTTTTTTGCTTACTTCTCAATTCTTAGAAATCTTCTAGTGCTCTGGGACTATCCAGAAGCTGAATATGGATGGGTGAGGGATACCTGTAATTAGACTTTATAGCTAGCCCACAGTGACTTTCTTATGTAAATCCATTTTCTTTTTAACTTCATAATTTTCTGTATTTTTAATATCAATTTTTCCCTTTATTTAAAATCCAGCACTACAATGATTACTAGTATATAGTACCTTAGGACCATCATAAATAGCTACAAAGCAAATTCTTTTCTAGTTTCCTTACTCAACATTTGTGGAAAATTACACTTTGGACTTTTTTAACAATTTAAGAAACTTAAATTCTTTATGGAATTGACAACAAAGCTTTTGGTTGTTTCGCATGTATTTCCTCACTTTCCAACATCATTACTAGAAGGTAACAGCAGAGTGACTAGTCATCTTTCTACTTGCAGACAAAGATACACCTGAATTACTTCCCCCAAAGGATTCTCTTTTCTCTTTTTAAATGAATAGTGAAGAAAACTTACCTCTGTAATGTCCCTTCAAAGCTACTATTCATGTGTTCTCCCTGAACTGCACAGGTAACTGGCTTATTAAGATGCTGTAGATGGGATTGCTTTTAGAAACCTGGATAAAATGGAATTCTCAGGCTTGTTTCACAATGTATGTAAGTAGCTCAGTGATGTGCCCACTACTTAGATAGTATGACTGAGTATTAAAATAACTTGGAATCCCATGATATAAAAGCTGTTCTCTCTTTAATTCTCCTTCAGCCATTCTGATTCCATCTAGGAGAAGGTCTTAGTTTGGTGCCGTTCTTTAACACCTTTTAAGCACTTACAAATGCCCGTTTAACAAAGAGAGAGCAGGCCTAGGTCACTGTTAGACTGGCAACAGTAACTATAACAATAACACACTTTCATTTTTATTGCATTTATTCTCGTGTTCATTTCTATTTCCAGGAAGTACTGATTTTCCATTAATGGAAACGTAATGTAAGTCTTCTTTTACAGCAAATTTATTTAACCAAAAAAGGTCCATTTAAAGAAAAATATCCAGGGGGCTGGCCCCTTGGTGTAGTGGTTACGTTTGGTGCACTCTGCTTCAGCAGCCTAGATTTGCTGGTTTGGATCCCAGGCACGGAGCTACACCACTTGTCAGCATGTTGTGACAGTGACCTACATACAAAATAGAGGAAGATTGGCCCAGATATTAGCTCAGGGACAATCTTCCTCAAGCAAAAAAAGAGGAAGATTGGCAACAGATGTTAGCTCAGGATGAATCTTCCTCATCAAAAAATTAAGATTAAAAATAAAGAAAAATATCCAGTAAATAATGGTAGTAACCTGTGCATATATGGGAAACATGGCGAGAATGATAATAAAATAACTAGCACTCTGGACACTACCTTGAGGTACTGCAGTTAGTCCATCTCAAGAAACAGGCTCAGAAGTCATGGCTAAGAGTCAGTACAAAGTGATAATTGAAGGAAATGGCTTTAGGGGTGAGAACGCAACAGATACCATATTTTTACTTTCCTGTGCCTGTGAAGATACAGGATGACATGATCAGACATGATTCTTTAAATACTTATTTAATTCAGTCAGAGGAATACTTTAGCCCTAAATGCACTTTCTTTAAAACGACACTTTCTTTGTTCCATAGAAAATTGTACCCAGTTTAAAGATTTATAAAACGCCAACTGATGTTTCCAGTATCTCTTCCCACCATTTTCAGTCCTTTCTTTCTTTGATATCTAATTGTTTCAGTCAGTAAATTTATGAGTAATTAAAGACATAGAAAGCAAAAAAAAAAGTCCACCTTCTGATGTTTTCTATCATTTCATAAAATATTTCTCTTGCTTATAGAAAATAAATCTTTAAGTTAGCAGCTATAACTTTAGAGTTGTGTACAAATCTACATAGAACACAGGGAAGCTTGCCTCTGACTTATTTTATCTTCTAAGAGTGAACCCAGAGTGTCACCGTATAAGCTGTCGAGGAGCGGAGGCTTTCTGCAACATTTTGTGTTCATTCTAATAAATAGTTTAATTTCCTTATTTTTAGGTAAATGTGTATAATTTTTGTGTGGATGAAAATGTAAAAATATTTATGTCTATTTCTATCTACAGTTTTGGCCTTCTAACACATTTTTTTCTGGAACATGGGAGAGTATTTTTAAAGACTTATTTGTCTATTTAATTGTGAGTCTGCCCTAAAATTCTGACTGTTGAACATTTAGGTCAAAGGCTTGCTACCAAGATTGAAGGGAAACGTTGATCTTTTGGTGTTTAATCCTCCCTATGTAGTGACTCCACCTGAAGAGGTAAATCTTACAACAGATCTTTAATTGCTAATATTTTCAGCTATTTTCTCTCTAAAATCAAATGGATGTAATCATGTGACATCAGTCAGCTGCCAATTAACACAGACTGCTCTGATTTTACTCCTAATTGTCAATAAGGGGTACTATCGGTAGACATAGGAAAAGAACCTAAAACTAATGGAAATACAAACTGTGACCCATATTCATCCTTAAAAATCCCATCCAGATCAGGCCATGGTGTTTAAATTCGTGTGTGTGTGTGTGTGTGTGTGTGTGTATCCTTTATCACGAATGACAAATTTGCAAAACAAAATATTGTTAATCAACCTTAAATTCACATGGGAATTCTTTCTGAAGGTCTCAGGTTTCCCCCTTTCACAGGTATTATTAGGGAAGTTTGGGGTGGGGAACCAATTCTCATTTCAGGTAGGGAAAAGAAATAATCTTGAAATATATGATTTTAAAAATCTCACTAGTGAAGGGATAAGTCATATTAACCATTTCCCAATTTAAAGAGAGAATTTTCAAGGCAGACAAAGTTTAATAATGGACTGAGGTTAGCTTTCCTTTGAATTATGTACCTACTTTATTCATTGATGATCTTTCTCTGGCAAGGATGATAAATATTGCACTTACCTCTGCCAGGATGGAAGAGGTCTATATAGCTGCTATTAATACTGATGGCAATTAAGCAACTAAGAAACTTGCTCTGCTGACATATGAACTCATATGAGAAGGAAAGTCATTGTCATAAGGTGAACAGCACTTGAGGGAAATGCAACTTAATAAAACTCTTTAGGAAAGGACTATGAGAATAAGTATCAAGGGTGATAGAAATGTTGCAGCCCAATAATCTCAGTCCTTGAGATCTAATTTAAGAAAATCACCAATAGAATAAAAGTTGAAATTCACAAAAATATGTTTATTACATCTTTATTTATGATGGCAAATAATATGAACCCATATATGTAACAGAAGAGAAACTCTTAAGTAAATCGTGGTCTATCAGGTCTACTACTGGAAAGTCTAGTGAATAAGGAGATTCTGGGAACGTGGGGACATGAATGGGCTTCCTTTCGCCCACATTCCACCTACTATGCGCTTGCTTCTCCTGAGCCATACAGCTGCTGGGGCATAGAGATGATTGAGCATAGGCAATGCCCTGGGCTCTGTTACAGTCCCAACAGAGAGAGCTAGTGTCATAATTTCCATGAGGTGAGCAATTAGCTGGAGACTGCAGCACAGCAAAGATTTCCTAGAGCTTATATATATATATCTTTTTTTTTTTGAGGAAGATTAGCCCTGAGCTAACATCTGCCAATCCTCCTCTTTTTGCTGAGGAAGACTGGCCCTGAGCTAACATCCGTGCCCATCTTCCTTAACTTTATATGTGGGATGCCTACCATAGCATGGCTTGCCAAGCGGTGCCATGTCCATACCTGGGATCCCAACCGGCAAACCCCGGGCTACCGAAGCAGAACATGCGAACTTAACCACTGCGCCACTGGGCCGGCCCGTATCCTAGAGCTTAAAAATATGTTTTACAAAGTAAAACATTAGGAAATGAATTAGAAGAGGATGTGGTCTTTTGTTAAGATCTGAATCAGTGGTCTGGAAACCAGGTGAAAGAAATATTTCAGTGCCCAGAGCATGAAGATAAAAAGAAGGAAATCATGAAGTTAACAGACAAGAGACTTAGAGGTGAGATCCAGGAGACAGAATATACAAATAATAGGAGTTTGTGCATATAAAAGACTGTGGCCGCAGTTACTAGTATATCCAGAAACATGGGGTCACATGCTGTTGGTTTGTGCCTGTGACATATCAAGGATCAGGAGCAGGCATAGCAAGGCCCAGGTCAGGAAGGCAGCAAACCACCAAACATGACTCCTCTCTGTGAAGACGGAGAGTCTCCTCTGTGCCTGTAAGAATGTGGCTGGTGCCAGGAGATCTTCCCGGAGGGTCATTTCTAGTGCAAGCAGATAAACCCAGCTGAGCATCCCTGGGGAGGCATCTAAACGGGGTCCAGCACAGAGGGGTCCTAGTCCATACTGGAACAGAATGTCGGGAGACAGACTTGGCAAAGGCTGTCATCACCATGCACTCTGTCCACAGACCACTTTACCTGGTAAAACATCCAGAGAATGGGCTCTACCAAAATAAGGGAGTAAACCAAGGAAAAGGAAGACATGAGTCCCAGAAAAAGAGGGCATTCTAGGAATGCCAGGAAAGGGAAGGCTCCAAGAGGAAAGGCCAACAAAGAAACAGAGGAACTGATAAATTCCCTAATGTGATTAACTCTGGAAAATTGTATTGTGAAGCTTAAGATAGATATGAGAGTAATTTAAATTAGATGCAAACAAGTAAGCAAATGGACACAGTGAATGCCTATCAATAACTGAATAAGATATGATAGGTGTCCACTGTAAAATATTGTGCAGCCATTAAAAGAGGAAATTACTACTATACCTGATCACTTGAAGAGATTTCCATAAAGTGTTGTTGAGTGAGAAAAGCAAGATACAGGTAAGAATGTAGAATAGAATCCTGTCTTTGTAAAACATGGACAAGAAGAAAAACTGTGCGTGTGTGTGTGTGTGTGTGTGTGTAGAAGATGGGGGAGGGGCAGACAAGCAAAACAGTAAAAGGGAGAAGTATAGTTTTTCTGAAGCAGGTGTATGAACATATTTCTCTTATTTGTAAAATTATATATATACATGGTTATAGGTATAAAGAGATTATTTTTCATAGTGAAACATATGCCATGTTGAATGAATAAGAGCAGAAGGCACCATTGTATGTAAATAATTTAAACTAAAATATGGACAAAAACCATTTTGAAGGAAATAGAAAATAATTGTATTAGGGTTAAAGTAGTTTTTGAGTGATTTTTTTCCAAAATATTCTTTAGTTTTAAAAACAATATATAATGGTAAGGATCTAAAGATTTTTAATGCTATATAAACTCTGGGGTTTTGTTTCTACGACATAATTAGATCATAGGAAAAAGTGCTTCAGTGCGCTTTATGTAACACACAGGTTCCTGAGAAAGGTCTCTGTGGTTCATACCATAATCTAGTAGACTGCCAGATGCGCTGGGGCCTTTGAAACCTTGCTTCTGCAAAGGAGATCTCGTATGCTACAAGTTCTCCCTTCTAGTTTAGGCGTTGTATTAATAGTAACAGGTATTATTAAGCCCTTAATATGTGCAGGGCACTGTTCTCAAACTTTAAATATACTCCTTCATTTATTCCTAACAGTGGACAAAAGCAATTTTTTATCATTTTTCTAATTTTACAAATTAAACTATTGTTTTCTAATTTTACAGATAAGGGAGGAAACTAATTCACAAAGATGACAAACTTACAGAAGATCACACATGCTAGGGAATGGTGGGGCTCAGATTCAACCTTACTGCCCCTTCAGCAGCAGTAAAGGATAAGATATACACTTGTTTGCTGAATGTTACTTGTCAAAAAGATTCAGTTTGTGATTCTCAGTGTAATTTGACTTAAGTCAAAACAAAATCTTTCTAATTGGTCACAGGTAGGAAGTCACGGAATAGAGGCAGCCTGGGCTGGTGGCAGAAATGGTCGAGAAGTCATGGACAGGTTCTTTCCGCTGGTTCCAGATCTCCTTTCACCAAGAGGATTATTCTATTTAGTTACCATTAAAGAAAACAATCCAGGTAATTCAGACCAGTTGATCTTTCAACCATGTACATTGCTGAAACCAAAGTTAATGATATCAAAGGCTATAATTTATAAAGTAACCTGGAATATTAATGAATATAATCACTGCCAATGGCTAATACAGACATAACATTCATGTTGAAAGAGGAGAGAGATTTTTGAGAGGTAGATTTTTCTGGTTTCAAAAAGTACCGTCTTTTGAGGGGTGGCGGGAGGAGTTTTCTCCCTAATTCTTAAAGTAATGTTCAAATACAAAATCAGTAATGTCTTCATCTCTAACACCTCACCCTCAATATTGTGAATATTGTCTCCACCTTCTAGCCTTCATGCCCTTGACAGTTCTGCTATATATTCCTGAGTTCATCCGAAGTTTTATCGTGAAACTTCATGGTAGGTAGAAGTGCTATCTTCTACCTTGGATCCTCAGCCCCTCACGTCACGCCCTGATTACTAGGGGTTTTTTTGGTAACTCCATTTTCTTAGTTCAGTCTTTTTAGTGTTATTTGTTTACAAGAAGAAAATTTTGCTTTTGTTCAATACTGCTGAAAGAAATAAGCTACTCAATGTGCTACCACTTTGCAATGTCATTAGATGGTCTGCCCATATCCCCATTGACATTTTTCATCCAAAAGGAAGGATATAGAGCAGAAAATGGAGCCGAGTAACTAAAAAATAATCATTGAATGTAGTGACAAGTATGATTAATGTTTCCATTAAGTCTAGAGTAGGCTACCACAGCATTCAGTCCGATTAGAATTCTCAGCAACACCTTGAAAATCCAGAGTGCTCTCATCTATCTGAAGTCCAAGTTCACTTCAGTAGATATTCACATGGTACACATTGTTTGCTCAGATGAACAGAATTCTTAAACTGTTAGTGATCATACACACTTCACCAAATGACGTAATTGGATTTTCCCTTTGTTTTAATTTTCCTTTTAGAAGAAATTCTGAAAACAATGAAGACGAAAGGTCTACAAGGGACCACTGCACTTTCCAGGCAAGCAGGCCAAGAGCTCCTTTCTATCCTCAAGTTCACAAGGTCCTCACATACAGGGGGTGCTCCTTGAAGCTGAATGCTTTCCGCATATTTTGAAGCTCAAGTCATTTCTCGGTTAACAAGTAAAATGGTCAGAAATTTGTGGTACAGAAAATGGTGAAGGGTAGGGCATTCCCTTTTACCCAGGAATCAGGCCTACAGAAATATTTGCACAAGTGCAAGTAAAAAAAAAAAATATATATATATATATATATATATATATGAAGTATATAATTTGCATTTTATATATTATATATATTACATACACAAAATATATATATAAAAGTTATATCATACATGAGAGGATGTTCATTTCAGCATTACTTGTAACAGCAAAACAATGAAGTTGCCTAAATGTCCATCAGTAAGGAATTACAGTATATCACTGTTACTGAACAGGAGTGACATATGCAGCCATTAAACGTGAGTCAGGTCTGTATACACTGACTAGAAGGGGTTCATGATGTACTACTGAGTGAAAAAAAACAAGTTTCAAAACAGTATTAATCTTTATGTATATTTTTGAAAAACCTACAGAGAATATGTTTGTATGTGTATATAAGAAATTCTCAGAAGATAAATAATAGGGAAATAGAGGAACTTTCACTCTTCTGTGGTGGCATTTGCACAATGATAATGTATTATTTTTATAATTAAAAAGTTTTTTATTTAAAAAAATTTTAAATTTACCTTACCCTCACTTGCTTGTTGTCTCCATTCCACTTCTGTTATTCAGAATGCCTTCTGCCTCTATTCTTCTCCCTGGTCAGATTTTTCCTACCTTTTATCCCCTGTCATATATTTCTGTTTTCTTCTTGCACATATGTTGCAAACTGCTTTCATTTTTTCTTAGATCAGGGAGAGTTGTATGTAAATAAACTCACCATTCTTAAGTTAGTCACATTTTTAAAAGCTCACGTGTCTTTCAAGAAATGGCAGATTAACTTTACTAAATTTGGGGACTTCTCTAACTTCCACACCATTTAAAATACATTTATCAAAATTAGTGAGCAGGACTGTGTAGGATCAAAGTGAGAGGAATCTAGAATTTATTTTTAATTTTGTTACATTCAGAATCACCAGATGAAACTTTTAAGATTACAGATTCCTAAACCCACCATAGACCCATGGAATCCTCTGCTGCCCAGACCTAAAACCTGTATGTTTAAAAGTGTACTTGCCCAAGCCAGCCCTGATGGCCCAGTGGTTAAAGTTTGGCGCACTCTGCTTTGGCAGCCTGGGTTCAATTCCCAGGTGCAGAACCACACCACTCTCCTGTCAGTAGCCATGCTGTGGCGGTGGCTCACATAGAAGAACCAGAAGAACTTAGGACTATACACAACTATGTACTGGGGCTTTTGGGGGGTTGCGGGGAGAAGAAGGAAGAAAGTTGGCAACAGATGTTAGCTTAGGGCAAATCTTCCCCTGCAAAAAATAAATAAATAAAGAGCTTGCAACACAGTATCTAGGTACATGCTGGCTGAATTACTTTAAAAAAAAAAAAAAAAATGTACTTCCCAGTATTTCTTAAGGCAGCCTGCCAAATTTTAGAACTGTTACTTTAAATAGCACTTTCATTTAATCCTTAGGACAGTCCACAAAAAGGATACAATCCTCCTCCTTTGAAGTTCAGAAAGGTTAAATAACTTGCTCAAAGAAGCACGGTAGTAAAGGGTTAAGCTGGTATGACAACTTCAGACAGATCTGACTCCAAAAGCTGTCTTTCCCTTTGCTTATGCTGCTCTTAGCAGCCAAAATTAGTATTTACTTGAATCTAATACTGTAAATAGATTTGCCCTTCCCAGAAATAGTGTCATCTGAAATCTTATAACAAATAACCTCTTGTATCCCAGAAGGGGAAAAAAAAAAGATAAATACCTTCTTGGAATTTTATTGTGGGCTTTTAGTCATAACTTTGGGAAATGGGCTCCTGAATAGTTTTTCAAATAATGTTTAAAATACTTTTAAAGTTAGCTTAGAGGACTTCTATCAACATAGGAGACTAAAAACATAGAAATGCTACATAAAAGACACCAGAAACTTCGCATACATACCTGTTAGGGACTAAATTGTGCCCTCCCCAGAGTCATGCGTTGAAGCCCAAGTCCCCAGTACCTCAGAATGTGACTGTATTTGGAAATAGGGCCTTTAAAGAGAGAAATAAGTTCAAATGAGGCCATTAGGGTTGGCCCTAGTCCCGTCTGCTGGTGTCCTTGTAAGAAAAGGAGAATAGGACACACAAGAGATGCCAGGGATGCGTGCACACGGAGGAAAGACCATGTGAGGACACTGAGAAGGTGGCCATCTACAAGCCATGGAGAGAGGTCTCAGGAGGAGCCAACCCTGCTGAGACCTGATCTTGGACTTCTAGACTCCAGAACTGTGAGAAAATACCTCTGCTCTTTGAGCCCCCAAGCCCGAGGTGTTTTGTCCTGGCAGCCATAGCAAACTAATAGCCAAAGGCAAGGAAATCCCTGCATTCTGCAAACGATGACAGCAATACTGGTGTGAAAGGTGGATGCTGATGTCATGGTGAGCAATGAGAACTGTGGCCCTGAGCCTGCATGAGGAGAGCGGCAGATCTAGCTCCCTTGGCATTAAAAAGAGCTGCTGATAGATAGATAGATACATAGATAGATAATGATAGATAGGTATAGTTAGATAGGTAGGAGATTGATAGATAACATAGATAGATAGGCCCTGTTTCCAAATACAGTCACATTCTGAGGTACTGGGGATTAGGGCTTTATATATATATAAAGAGGACCTGTAAAACCACATCATTTGGCCCAAGTGAAGTAGCAAAAAAATTAACTTTGTCTGGACCTTGAATGGAAAGAAAAATAGTAATGATCTATGAGAAATCAGACCCCAGGTCTGTGTTACACTCTGCTGTAGGATTTAATTTATACTGTTTGTGTGCAGCAGCAACATTAACATGAAAAAATTAACATTAAAATTATCTAGACCATCCATCACCAAGAAGTTAAGTACAATCAATGAGAGCAGAAAAAAACAAGAATTGGACACCTAAGGAATATAAATAGTGGAACTGTTATAGTGAGATTATAAAATGTTTGAAATATTTAAAGAATTAATGTAATCACAAAGAAAAGTGCTCAAGAAGATACTATTTGTAAAGAACAAATCCAAGGCAGCTTTTAAAAATGAGAAATAGAATTCCCAAAATCAAAAACCACGATGGGCAGGGTAAACTGATAGCTAAAAAGGCAATTAGTGAACTGAAAGAAGTTCACAGAATGCAGTCCAGAGACACAAAAAGAGAAAGTATTAAGGAAAAATAATGACTATGGAGGATATAATGAGAAAGTCTAGCAAAACCAGAGTCCCAAAAAACTTAATAGAGGCAGTATTTGGAAAAATAACGGCTAATATTTTTCCAGAATTGACATTAAAAAAAAAAGAAATCCATGGGGCCGGCCCCGTGACCGAGTGGTTAAGTTCCTGCACTCTGCTTCAGCAGCCAAGGGTTTCGCCAGTTCAGATCCTGGGCGCCGACATGGCACAGCTCATCAGGCCATGCTGAGGCAGTGTCCCACATGCCACAACTAGAAGGACCCACAACTGAAAAAATATGCAACTATGTAGTGGGGGGATTGGGGGAGAAAAAGCAAAAAAGAAGATTGGCAACAGTTGTTAGCTCAGGTGCCAATCTTTAAAAAAAAAAATCCTGGAAGCACAAACAGGGTAAAGGTGACATTGCAAAACACCAAAGGCAAAGAGATCTTAAAAGGCAGTCAAAAGGAAGTTACAAATCACTATTGAGCAGGGGTCAGCAAACTGTTCTTGTAAATAAAATATTAGAACACAGCCGTGCCCCTTCATTGGTGTATTGCCTGTGGCTGCTTTGGCCTACAGTGGCAGAGCTGAGCAGTTGCAGCAGAAACCACGGAAACCATAGCCCACAAACCGCAAAACAGTTATTATCTGTCCCTTTAATATGTTTGCCAACCCCTGCCATAAAGGAACTATAATTAAAATAACAACAGACTTCTCAAACAGCAACAATGGAAGCCAGAAGCCAGTGGAAAAACATCTTCAAAGTGTTGAGAATGATTCACCTATTGTGTTCCCAGCAAACCTTCACAAATGAGGGTTTACAAAGTAACGTTTACAGATAAAAATGAGGGAGTTTACCAACAAGAGGTCTACAATAAAGGAAGCTTCAACACATATATTTCAGGAAAAAGGAAAAAGCCCAGAGATCTCAAATGAAAGAATTACTGATGGCAAATAAAATGGGAACTATGTATGTAAATGCAAAAAACATTACATTAAATATTACTAATAATTAGAGTGTGATTTATGTGGTTTGAAAATAAGTAAAATACTGTACAGTTGCATATAAATTAGGTAGGACATTTTGACTAGGGTGAAAGTGCTCTCAATTCTTTGTATTCTTCAGGAGGTAAGGATTTTACTTAATTTTAAGTTAAATATTTAAGTATTGTAGGCTGAATAGCAACCCACAAAGACATCCACGTCCTAGTCCCTGGAACCCTGTTCACATAACTTTATATGGCAGAAGACTCTTCACAGATGTGATTAAGTTTAGGATTTTGAGATGGGGAGAGCATCCTGGAGCAAGTGTCGTATAAGAGAGAGGCCGAGGGAGAGTTTAATAAAAAGAGGAGGCGGTATTATGACGCTGCTGGTTTCGAAGATGGAGAAAGGGATCATGAGCCAAGGAGTGCAAGGAATGAGCTCTGGAAGCTAGAAAATGCAAGGAAACAGTTCTCCCCGGAGCTTCCCAAGGGAGTGTGGCCCTGCTGACACCTTGGTTTTGGCCCAGAGAAGCCATTTCAGGCTTCTGGCCCCCAGAACTGTAAATCAATTTCTGTTGTTCAGAGCCACTGAGGTTGTGGTAATTTGTTACAGCAGCCATAGGAAACGAATACAGCATGGTCAAAGTTCAAGGGTAACCAGCTAAATAGTAGGAACAGGAGAGGAAAACAGCAAATTAGAAAATGAAAAGCCTCACTTAAAGAAAAAAAAGGCAGAAAAAGACCATCCAAAGGTGAAGTGCTGTAATTTAGACAATCTCAGTTCTCCAAGTGGTTACATTAAACTCACTAAATAGACACGTTATGATTGAATTCACTTAAATTTTCAATTATAGATTATAAGAGACTCATCTAAGTACATTTTAAGATGGGAAATAGAAAGATGGAAAAACTTAACAAACTGAGATAGCTACATTAACAGCTGACTGGACTGGATTGAACACTGTCCTCCCACAAATTCATGTCCAGCTGGAACCCGGGAATGTGCCCTTATTTGGAAATAGGGTCTTTGTGAATGTAATCAAGTTAATACGACCTCATGCTGGATTAGGGTGGGCCCTAAGTCCACTGCGACTAGTGTTCCTGTAAGAAGAGGGAATTTGGATATAGAAACAGATGCAGGGGGAAAATGCCACGCAAAGGTGAGGGAGATTAGAGTAATGAGTCTACCAGCTGAGGAAGGCCAAGGATTGCTGGCAACTGCCAGCAGCCAGAAGAGGCCAGAGAGGACTCTTCCCCAGAGCCTCAGAGGGAGCAGGCCGCTGACAGCCTGATTCCAGACATGCAGCCTCCGGGACTCGGGGATAAGAGACGTCTGTTGTTTTCAGCCACCTCGTTCGCGGTGCTTTGTTACAGCACTGCCAGGAAGCTAAGACACCGACAAGTCTAAAAGCATAAGCAGGGCTAGAAAGGAACACTAAGGAATGATACAGAGGTACACTTCACCAGGCAGCTAGTCAAAGTTCTAAACTTGAACGCAACTAGTAAAATGGCCTCTTACTATAGGAAATAAAAATAGAAATCCAAGTATAAATTGACAAATCTATCATACAGGAGGATTCCAAATCACTGCTCAATTACTACTGCATCAAGGGAGCTATACAAAAAAGATGAAGGTAGGAGATTTGAACAATAGAAATCAGTTTGATTTATAGACTAATACAGAACTCTGGAACCAACAATTAGAGAGTGCATTAAGCATATATGGGATGTTTGCAAACATAATTACATATTAGGCCAACAGCAAGTCCCTAGAAAATTCAAAGAATCAATGTCATATAGCTGGTATTGTCTGACTATAAAGCAATTAGGTTATAAATCACTAAGAAAAAGATAAATTTTAAAACTCTTCATACATTTGCAAGATTTAAAACATGCTTCTAAATAATTCATAGGTCAAAGAATAAGTAATAATGAGCATTTTTTTAAAATTAGTGAATGATAAGAAAATTTCAATATCAGAACTTAGGGAATGCAGTGGAAGTAAAATTTAGAAGGAAATTTATAGACTTAAATGCTTATAAAAGAAAAGAAGGCTCAGAATTAGTATACTAGGTGTCCAATTTGAGATTTAGAATAAGTTCAAATAAAGTAGTAAAATGGAGAATATAATAAAGATAATAGCAAAAATCAGTTTTCAAAGAAAGATTCGATAAGATAATGTCAAAGGGTGAATATTTGAAGAATGAAAAATTCTGATTATATGGAGAAAGAAAAAGCGAGAAGGCACAAATGAAAAGATAATATTAGGAGCACTTTGATGCCAGTAATTTTTAAATGGACATGAAATAGACAGCTTCCTAGAGCAGTGCTTCTCAAACTTCAGTGCTCATTGCCATCACTTGGGGGGCTTGTTAAACCCCGAGATTGCTGGTAAACACCCCTGGAGTTCCTCATTCAGTAGATCTGGGGTGGGACTTGGGAATTTGCATTCTAACAAGTTCCCACATGTCATAGGTTTACATAATGGTCCCCAAAGGTATCAGGCCCTACTCCCTGGAGCCTGTAAATATTACCTATATGGCAAAAGGGTGAATATTACCTTATAAGGCTAAAGATGTAATTAAGGATCTTGAGATAGGGAGATTATCCTGGATTCTCTACGTGGGCCCTAAATGCAATCACAAGTATCCTTATAAGAAGGAGGAAGAGGAATCCTGACACAGAAGAGGAGCAGGTGGTGTGACCATGGAGAAAGAGAGTGGAGTATGGGAGCCAGGGAATGCCAGCAGCCACCTTGCCCGGAAGAGGTAAGGAACAGATTCTGCCTTTAAGCCTTGGAGGAAGCATGGCCACGTGGACACCTTGATGTTGGCCCAGTGACACTAATTTCAGACTCCTCAGCTCCAGAACTGTGAGAAGGTATTGCGATGGTTTGAAGCTACCACGTTTGTGGTAATTTGTGACAGCAGCCACAAGAAACGAATAAACCAATGATGCTGATGCTATTGGTCTTGGAGGAAAAAGCTTATCAAAACTAATGAGAAATAAGAAAGCTGAATGATTGTATCATTATTATGAACCCCTCTCCCCCTTAAAACTTCAGGCATATGATTTTACAGGTGAGTTTTATAAAATTTTCAAAGAACAGATTATTTCCGTTTTATACAAATTCTTCCAGAAAATCAAAAAAGAAGGCCTACCCCCTGTATTAGCCATAGTCTTTTCATCTGTGATACCACCATCTCCAACATTAACTTCCAAGGATGGAGAATGACACATGGGAGATTTCTTTTTTCTTTTACAGTATGCTTTTTTTGGGTGAGGAAGATTGGCCATGAGCTAACATCTGTTGCCAATCTTTCTCTTTTTCTTCTCTTTTCTCCCCAAAGCCCCAGCACATAGTTGTATATCCTAGTTGTAAGTCATTCTAGTTCTTCTATGTGGATGCCACCACAGCGTGGCTTGACAAGTGGTGCTAGGTCTGCGCCTGGGATCCAAACCTGCAAACCCTGGGCCACCAAAGCAGAGCTTGTGAACTCAACCACTCAGCCACAGGGCCAGCCCCAGGAGATTTTTACGGGCTAGTTTTATGAATGACTTCCCTCGCTTCCTCCTTTATTACCTTGGCCAGAACTCTGACATATGATCCCAACCTAATCTCCAAGTTCTGCACGTTAATTCAGCGATCTCAGGAAGGAGAGAAAAGAAAAGGGTGTTGTAGAGCACTTGCAGCTTCTGCTCTCTGGAAGAATTCTCACTGTTCTCTGAGTCAGCTCTGCCTTGTCTATTCTTCCCCTTGGCCACATCTGAGATGGGTGTTATCTGGTGCCACCGCCACATACAGCACACAACCTCTAAGTCACCATGGAAAAGGAAAAGAGGATGGAGGAGAATTTTATGGGCCAGTCCTGGAAGTAGCAGACTTCTGTCCACATTCCAGTGGCTAGAACATCTGAGGGACTGGGAAATTTTTGCCACCAGCTTCCCACCCAAGGGTGGTTGTTTTAAGGTACATTCAAGAGTCACAGGTTTGCTTTGGGGGAGGTAGGCTCTGGGTTTCTTTGACAATAGATTTCCTCAAAAACTAAGCAGGCTTCCGAAACATTTGCTGACAGTCCCATATACCAGTCACTACATCCAATTTATTTTGTCCTAGACATAGGTCTCAAATCTGCTTTGTATCTTTACTTCTCACCACTACTTCCTCTCAATTAAATGGTGGAATTGGGTGGGAAGATGGCACTCTTGATCTGATCTTAATACAACTGTTGTTTTACTATTAAGGATCTAGAAGCTGTCAGATTTTTCAGTCATTCAATACCTCACATTTTTAGACTCTCTATGACTTTCCATTACTTCTTATAAACTGGTCAGTTTTTCCGTATAACATCTTGCCAAATTCAGTCAGTAGCAATCAACATACACTACAGACACAGTTTTCCAAGCTCTTCCCCTAAAGCCCAGTTGGCCCTTAAATATTGCCGGTCACAGTTTCACCAGTTATTTTGTCAATGTATAACAGAGGCCACCATCTTTTCAGTTATTGATATCATTCTCCTCACCTCTTTCCAGCCCCCAAATGACAACCAAAATGACGTATTTTAGGACTTTACCAAAACAGCATTTCACTTCAACGTACCATGTTCTTTATTAGTGAGACAAGAGGAGATTTTTATTGCTTACTCATTTTAGAGCATAATATGTTTGTCCAGGGGGTGAGGAGTGCTCTGTTCCATTCAATCATTCAGACACTCAGGGTTCTTCTGTTTAGTACCACCATCACATTCAGCTTGTATGTCAACATGGTTAGGGGAAAAAAAAATGGTGGATCATTCAGGGAAATTTTTATGAGCCAGTCCTGGAAATAGCATAAGTCACTTTACACTCCATTGGTCAGATTTCAGTCAGATGTTACCAGTATAGTTGAACTGTATGCCCAAGAAGAGAGAATTCTTTCCCCAACTAATTGCATGAGGCAACTATAACCTTAATAACAAAACCAGATAAGGATTATATAAGAAAGGAAGATGACAGGCCAATCATATCAACATAGAGGAAAAAAATAATAAAACTTCAACAAACTAAATCTTGCAGCATATATAAAACAGATGATTGCCACAACCAAGTTGAGTTTATCCTGGGAAAGTAAGCATAGTTTAATAGAAAAATCTATAAATGCCATTTATTGTTCTAATAGGTTAAAGGAAAAAAAACACATCACCTCAACAGATGTGTAAAAATATTCATTAAAATTTAAGATACTTAGAAAACTGCATGAGAAAGCACTTTATTAACCTGACATGACCTATATACAAGAAACTATGGCAAATATTCCTAAAGGAGAAACTCTGGAAGCATGCCCTTTAAAAATCAGGAACAAGACAAAGATGCCATCTATCACCACTCCTATTCAACATTTCCACTGAAAGTTCTAGCCAGCAAAATAAGAAATATAAATGAAAAAGGATAGGAAAGGATGAACAAAATTGAGACTATTAACAGATGACATGATCATTTACCAAGAAAACCCAAAAGGAACTACAGACAATAATAAGAAAGCTTAGAAAAGTGGTTACCTATAAGATCAATATTCAAAACTCGTTTGTATTTCTATGCACTAGTCCCCCAAAAGAAGAAAAATGTATTTAATAATTTCCATTTACAATGACAACACAAATAAGTCACTGTGAAATGTCTCACGTATGCAAAAGACTAGCATGCATAAATTTTAAAAATTTGATTGAAAGATATTTTAAAGATCTAAATAAATGGAGAGTTACTCCATGTTCAAAAATAGGAAGACTCGATACCATAAAGACACCAATTCTTCCTATAGATACAGTACAATTCCAAACAAAATCCCAATAGATTTCCATCAAACTTGAACAAATGGCCAAGAACAGCCAATATACTCCCCAAAATAAGAGAAGTATGGAGATGCTTAACCTACCCAGATGTCAAATATTTATGATTGAACAGCAATAATTAAGACAATTTTGAAGTGGCCCAATAGATAGACAAATTGAAACACAATAGAAAACCCACAAAGAAACGTGCACATATATAAAACTTACGTATGATGGAGATGCCAGCACAGATCAAATGGAACATTCTATAACTAGTACTGGTACAAGTGACCATGTATCTACAAGGAAAAAGTGAAATTGGCTTCCTACCTCACACCATATACAAAAGCCAACTAAAAGGGATTAAGGACTAAATATGAAAGGTTGAATTTTTTAAGTTTTAGAAAAAATATAGAATCAGGGTAGAAAAGTATTTCTATAAAATGATTTTGAAAAACCAAATAACCTAAAGGAAAAGATTGATAAATTCAGCTACATTAAAATTAAAGAGTTCTGTTCATCAAAAGGCACCATAAAGAAAATGAAAGACAATTCACACAGTAGAAGTTTGCAACACATATAGAAATTAGTAACCAGAACAAATAAAGTATTCTTACAAATCAGCAAGTAGAACAACAAAGAATAGAAATCCAATGTAAAAATGCTTAAATTACAATAGAGAAAAAAATATAAATTGCTAATAAATATATGGAAATCCCTACCATATTATTAATTAGGAAAATGCAAATCAAGACTAAAGTGAGATATTTTGGTCCCACTAAATTGGTAAAAATAAGAAGTCTGACAGTCCCAAGCATTGGTGAAGATAAGCAGCAGTGGAAACTCTTATCCACTGCCAATGAGCATGTCATCAGGCACAACCTTTCTGGAAAATAATTTAGCATTATCAAGTAAACTGAAAGGTAATTAGACTGTATCATCTAGAAATTCCACTTCTAGATATTGACACCAGAGTGCCAACAGGCACATACAGAGATGTTTCACAGCGACATTATTCATAATAGGAAAAACCGGAAACAACCTAAAATTTCTTGACCAAAATATAGATAAATTAGTAGTGGAAAATATCTGAAAATGAATGAATTATTCATCGATATGGACAAATTACACAAAATGTTAAACAGAAACTCAAGTTGGAACATTTATAAAAAGATTTTTAACAGTATGAAATCCATTTACATATTGCTTAGACACATACGTACCTGTGGTGGGCAGAAGTCTCCCAAAAATGTCCAAGCTGTAACCCCTGGCACCTGTGAATATGTTACATTGCATGACAAAGACGACTCTACAGACGTAATTAAAGTTATGGACCTCAAGATAGGGAGATTATGCTAGGTGTCTGAGTTGGCCCAATCTAATCACGAGTCCTTAAAAGCTAGTGCATAAAAACAAGCATAAAACAGCATTAAACATTGGCAGCATAAAACAACATTTATTTCGGAGGGTCAGAAATGCAGGAGCCTTTACTGGGTTGTCTAGGCTTAGGGCCTCTGAGGTTACAATAAAGTGGTCAGCTAAGGCTACAGTCATCTCAAGACTCAAATGAGGACAAATGATCCACTTTGAAGATCACACATATGGCTCTTGGAGGGAGGATTTAGTTCCTTAGCATGGGGGTCTCTCTATAAGGCTGCTCACAATATGTCTTCTTCTGGAGCAAATGATCTGAGAGATAGACCAAGATGGAAGCTGCAGTCTTTTATAACGTCATGTTAGAAGTGACATAACATCACCTCTGCTGTATTCTATTGGTCATGCAAAGCCCTCTAAAGTCTCATCTCATTATAATGTCAACTCAGCATCTGGAATCTCATCATCTCATTTCTAACCTGTCAAATTTTCCCTTGTTTCTAACCTATAGCACCTAATGGGCCTGTTCAATTTAAGGCAGCAGACAGATGATGTGCAAGTAATCCTAAGCATGCTGAAATGGAGGACCCAAGATGTAGAGTCTGGCACATATAATGTGGCACTAGTGGAGAGTGGAGCTAAAAAAATCAGGTCTAGGAGTGGATAAGATCCCTCAGGTGTTGTTCCTTAAGTACAGCTCAAGTATAGCAACTCTTTATCTGTAGACTTGTGAAACTAAAGAGACAAGCTATCAGCCTCCCCGACACCCAACATACAACAGTGGGCCAGGCATACAATAATTGCTCTAGATAGTCCTGTTCAGGGGAGAAAATGGGAGACACAAAGCTGTCACTGGTCTATAGCAATTCAGCTTGGCAAGTGTTGGAATATCCTTGTTTGGGACTCAGTCCTACTCCTGCCCAGAAATGACTCTCTGTGGCTCTTGGTTCCACTCTCTGAGCTCTTGGTTCTATCCTCTGATTTTATCTTTTCTTTTTCATTAAAGGTAGCATGTTTTTGCATCTGAGTAGTTTTCTCAGGCTGGTTCCTGCGTATAGACATGCAGAGGTCCAAAACCTCTTTTCATTTTGTATGGTCCTTGTCCCTTTCAGTCCAAGCTGTACTTCCACTGATATAATTCTCTTTAAAACTTTAAGATCTCCTGAAAATCTTTTTGGGGTTAACTCCATTAGATACATGACACACACATAAATCTTTTCAAGACAAGCCTTTCTCTACCTTGAGCTTCCGCTGCAATGCCTCACCGTTAATGCCCTTAAGCTTCCTAGAGGTCTGGTTTTTTGAGAGAATACATGAGGCACACCATTAAACTACTTAGAGGACCTTTATTCTGAGGGAAAATGCTCTGAGGTACCACCTTTGATCATCCTGAGGTCTTAGTGAAAGATTTTATAGTTATACCTTTAGCTTCATCTTTAGGCCATACTTTCCTGAGCATGCCCTGAATTTGAGTTTTACTAGAGAAGGTGAAATGAAAAGAGCTTAAGCTGAGTTTCACCATCATTCTCACAAATCTTTTAACTCCAGCCAGACTGGCCTAGCTCCCTGGCACAGGCAGTAGAATTGGCAAGCAAACCACATGGTTTAAGAGAAGAGAGGGAAAGGAGTGAGGTATACGTGAGGCTCACTGGTGGTCACTAGGGAGCTTGTTTCTAACTTCCAGCACTTGGCTGTGGGTCCTACGGGAGTGCTTGTGTCAATGTGCCATAATAACATATGGGGGAGTGGACTATAGTGTGAAGGCCCATTGGCTCCAGTAAGCCAGCACTAACGGAGGTTCTACAGGGAAAACTGCAGGACACTGCACTGTCAAGAATGTAAAGGATTTGAGCTTTTACTCTACTTGCAGTCCAACAGGTTAGCCTGACACGGTTTCTCTGTTGGCAGAAGAAAGGAGGCTTCTGGGTCAGAGACAAAGAACTTTATTATTCAGCATGGCAATTAGTATAAGCATCAGCATATTTTCACCAGTTTCTCTATGCCTCTGAGTCATATGAGAGCAACATGGACGGACCCAGACGAATACCTGCACACACAGGGGGTTGCATTATAGGAGAGAAACCCTGAATTTAGCGAACCTTGATTTTTCATTATGGGCATTAAGCATGCCTTCCCTTTGCTGTGGAGAGACACTATGTTTACTAGACTGAAGAGGAAGAATGCCTGCTCTTTGCTTTAGAAGTGTCTTCTCTTTGCTATGGAGACACTATCCCTATCTTCGAAGGATGTTCACTCTACAAATATTCTTGAAAATATAATCCAGAGCAAAAGGCAGTTAGTGCCTTGCTTGCAAGATGTGAAAAAACATGAGACCCATTAAGAATGATCTTCCAAGATGCATCTTCAGCCAAGTGGGGAGAAGAGACCAGGGACTCGGGGCAGTGACTGCATGTGAACAGGGCCTTCTGGTGAGACATGGCAGTGAATAGCACAGCTCTGTGGCAAGAACCCCAGAGACAGGGTCTTCTGGCTCAGAGACTTCCCCTCCATGATCCTGCCACAATAGGGTAAGAGTGGGGATTCTGGTAGAAGGGTAGGTCCTATTGGTCCAGTCCTATTCTGCAAGACAAATGACACCACAACTAGGCCTATGCCACACAGCTACTTTCAAATGGGGGAAGATGAGGGAAATTAAACTGGTTATCATTGCCAGAATTCAGGACACACTAGTGAGACTCCTGCAGCTTGGTGGCCTTGCCAGAGCCTTCTATTGTAGCTTTAGGGTGCTATTCACGTTGTGTTGATGTAGTTCAAGGGCTGGCAAACTACAGCCCTCACGCCCAATCTGGCCCATGACCTGGTTTTGTAAATACAGCTTTATTGGACCACAGCCACACTCATTTATTTGCTTTTGTGATACACTGACATAGTTGAGTAGTACCTGTAAAGCTTAACATATTTACTACCTGGAAAGTTTGCCAACGCCCATTCTAGTTAATCAGGAAGAAAATAGAGCAATGCTTCTCAACCCTTGCCATACATTATAATTGCCTGGATATATTTCAAAATATCCTGATGCCAGGAGCCCCACTATAAACCACTGAAACAGAATCTTGGGGGATGAGAGCTTGGAACTGGTATCCTTTAAAAACTCCCCACATGACTAACATGCAGCCAGGATTGATAACCACAGGAATAACACCTTGGGAAGGGGTATCTGTACCATTTGTAGGTGCAGCGATGGGTATAGACATCTGAGCAACTCCCTTGTCTCAGAGTAAAGGAAAAGGGAACAATTAGAACTGGCCTCAGGGATACAGACATACGACCAAAGAAGAGAGCCTAAACCAATGCCATTAGATCTCTTGCTTGGGTGCTGGCTGAGCATCTCTACATTAGTTCACATCAGATTCAGAGACTTGACATGTGGTGCCAGTCTCTACTCTTAAGAGGGAGGCATAACCTGTGTTGATGGGCTAAGTCAGTCCTTGAGCTTCCGGTGGACCTATTTTATTTAAGGTGCAAGTAATCATCAGTGACGAATATTCAAATAGAGGGCTCTCAAACGGAGGGCACATTGACTGCCATATGTAACATGGCACTAGTGTGGAGTCGGGTTCAACATGCCACAGCTAGGAATGCTCAAGAACCCAAAAGGGATGATGTCAACTTTGAGTAGGTCATGAAAAATATTATAGCTTCTGTCTTACTGTCTTGGATCACTCACTCTGGAGGAATCCACATGCCATGTTTGTGAGGACACTCAAGCAGCTCCATGGAGACGTCCATGCGTTAAGGGACCACGGCCTCCTGCCCACAGCCATATGAGTGAACCATTTTGGAAGTGGATCACCTAACCCCAGTCAAGCCTTCAGATGACGACTTCAGACACAGCCAATTTCTTGCCCTCAGCATCAGGACAGACCCCAATACAGAATCAGCCAGATAAGCCATGCTCAAATTCCTGACCCACAGAAACTGTGGTAAATAATAAGTTTGTTGTTTTAAACTGATAAGTTCTGGGTATTTGTTACACAGTAATGGATAACTAATAAGACTATCAAAACAAATAGCTTTCTACTCAGTGTTGAGCTTTTTAACTTGATTTGTAACACGCACAATATTGTCAGATATTGCATCTTCAACAGAATGAATTTCCAAAAGGTTTATTTGGTTCCTTGAATTAAAAGAAAAATTTGAACCATTTCTGGCAGTGACTTAACTGATTTCTTTTGATGTATCAAAGACATTGATATAAATCTGCCATCATTTAACTGCCAAGTTCTGCTAATGAAACACATCAACAATTACAGCTTTACTTTTCATATGTGAAATAAGAAAAATTGGAACAGAAAATGAATGAATTTTAGAATAATCACTTGATTTAATTGAAAAGTGACATTTCACAGTGATACATAAATGTACTTTTTGCATTAGCATGTGATAAAACCACTGTCTTTGAGCAAAGTCATTTTAAAATAATTATGAATGTTTGAAGTGGATGAGGCTACTTATTTAGCAGATTTGCTAAGTACTAATATCTCCCTGGCACCGATGGTGTGTGGTAAATGTCATTTTCTCTCATTAAAGTTTTCTGAGTTTAACTGAAATTTAGAGGACTTGTTAGAAAAGGTTTGATGCTGTAATAGGACACTTACAGTGAATGACAACATAGGCTCAAACAGGTCAAGTTTATCTAAAATTCAATTTATGACAGCTAGCAAAGAAAGAGAAGAAAAATGCACTACTTTGCTGAACTCTATTTTTAGTTGTAATATCAGCCTAAATGTTTTATGGCAAGCCCTGGCGGTCTAGTGGTTAAGATTTGGCACTCTCACCCATGGCCCAAGTTTGTTTCCAGGTCAGGGAACCATGCCACTCAGCTGTCTGTTGTCATACTGTGGTGGCTGCATGTTGCTGTGATGCTGAAAGCTGTGCCACCAGTATTTCAAATACCAGCAGGGTCACCCATGGTGAACAGGTTTCAGCAGAGCTTCCAGACTAGACAGACTGGGAAGAAGGACCTGGCCACCCATTTCTGACAAAACTGGTTATGAAAACCCTATGAATAGCAGCAGAGCATTGTCTGATATAGAAAGTGAGAGGATGGTGTAAAAAAATTGGGCAGGTTCCACTCTGCTGTCCACAGGGTCCCCAGGAGTCAGAATAGACTCAGCAGCACTAACAACAAAAGTGTTTATAGTTCAGTTAGTATAAAGTGTGTGTGTGTGTACATTAACCATAGGGCTATTTGTTAGAACATCACAGTTTGGATGCAATCATAAATTATATAGTCACGACAACTAATTTCAAATTTATTTCTGCTTCATAGCTTTCTTAAATTAGAAAGAACGTTTTTGGCACAATGCTGTGCTTAACCAAAATCTGTATGTCCATGATCTCCTTTGTGGGGATTTTAAAGTATGTCCACAAATTCTTTGACACTTCTCCTTTCAAAAGGTGGAGCTTACTTCTCCATCTGTGGAGTGTGAGCTGGACTTACTGATTCACTTCCAAGAATCAGAATGCAAGGGAAAAAATATTAACCACGATGAAGTAGAAATCATAACCACGATGAAGTAAATGTAGAAATTTATTTCAAAAGGTGAAAATAAAAGTGATAGCCAAAACACCTCCTATATTTTTGAAACAAACAATAAATAAAATCCTCGCTTTTAGATAACTGTGTCAAATTAACAATCATATTGAAAATTTTAAAATGAAAAAGCACCACATAATACTTGTGGAATATGGTTCAAGAAGTACATATAGAGAAAACACATCCCTCAAATGCATCTATTAGAAATAAAAAAATACAGAAAACTAATGAGTATTGAACTCAATAAGTTACAAAAAGAATAAGAATAAACTACCAGAAAATATGAAGAAATTAATGAAACATAAAACAAAAGAATGTGAGCAATTAAACAAAACAAAAACCTGTTCTCTGAAAATATTAACTAGATAAACCTCTAAAGGTTGATCAAGAAAAAAAGAGAGAGAAGGCACAAATAAGCAATGTTAGGGATGAAAAGATCATACTCACAAATAGAGTATAAATATTAAAAAATCATAAGAAAATACGATGAATAACTTTATACCACCACATTTGAAAACAGATGAAATGGATAATTTCCTAAGTAAATAAAACATACTAACTAATTAAAAAATAGAACACCTTAAAGAGTCTATTACCATTAGAGAAACTGAATTAGTTGGATGTCTGTCCACTCCACACTCACCCCACAAAATAAAAACACAAGGCCCACATGATTTACAGGTGAATTTTACCAATCAAGAACCCTAACTCATTTTATGATACTAATATATCATTGATACCAAAACCAAACAGAAACAAGAAAAAAATTATAGGTTAATCACACTTATGAATAGAAATACAGGACAAGAAAGGTTATCATAGGTTGATTTCATTTGGGAACAAAGATGCAAAATGAAAAATATTTTTAAAATCCACAAATATATTATTTGTAATAATAGTATTGAACATGGCCAAGTAGGGTTTATCCAAAGAATGCAAGGATGGTTCAACATTATAAAATCTATTTACGTAATCCACCACAAAGATAGAGGGAAAAAACCCAACACCTGTTGTTTAAATAGATGTAGAAAAAGCATTTGCTAAAACTCACCATCTATCTAGAAACTTCCTGACACAGAATATGTACCCCAAACCTCTAAATACATATCACATTTAGTACTTAAAATATTCCATTTTAAAGCCAATCAAAAAACAAGGAAGACTGCTTACTGAGAAGACTTGCCAGCACAGTAAGATAAGAAAACAAGATGGGAAATTCTATAGGCATGGTCCTCAGAACTACTGTTAAATAGACTATGACAAAGCTCACATTATGTAGGCATGAGAGGGTGTGCTTTCCAAAAAGTGAACTACTTAACTGTAATCTTGTGACAATTAACTACAAAACCATTTCCTGTAAGACATGTCAAAATGTATATTCTTTTGTTGATTGAAAATGTAACCTTTTCACTTTTTAAACTTATGTTATTAGGGAAAAAGTAAGCTTTGACTACATAGAGTTCTGTTTGATTTCTCTCTCTTTTCCAGTAATGGTTAGAATCCTAGCAACAGAACCTTTGGAAGATCTGACCCAAACAGTAGAGCAGTTTCTTCACATTTCTAGCACCATGACTGGATTGGCTCACCTAGAGAAGAGACAGTGTGACATGCTATTCATGACAGATGCTCTAGCACCAAATCTAAAGTTAAGAAATATTTTTAAATCTCTATAAAACTATCAATAAAGATCTGTCTCTGCAGGTCTATTTAACTCTGGTGTGGGAACTTGCCAGCCAACCTTTCACTTACCATCTACCAGAATAGTGTCTTCAAATTTTATTGCTTGCATATCTCTAAACAAATTTTGGGAAAGTATGTACCATTTCACATATTTTTTAATTGATAACTAACATTTATCATCATAAATTTAAATAAGTATAAATAAGATAATTTCCAGTAGCATACTATAAATACTTACTTTTTTAAAAATAGAAACTGTTATACCATTTTTTAAATGTCTCTGATAGAATCTAAATACTATAGATTTGATTCCCACCATCATCAATATAATAATACAGGAACAAACAGTCAGACATTTAACATCATTCATTGGATCTGTCTTTTTATTCCACTTCCCTCCCAGAATTATCGTATATTTTATTACTTAAAATATCTTATTTATCCCCCTATACTACTACTATATAACAAAAATATGAATATAAATTGAAATTTTAAAAAATTAATTTCCTATGACCAATAGGCTGTAGGTATTAAAAGTAACTTTTCCTAAATTGTTATGAAATAACTACAGTATTAGAACACAAATAATAAAAACATAAAGATTACATTTTATAGGTAATTAAGCATAAAATATTTTAAACCTTACTGGAAACTCATCTCTTCTGAGACAGGTGAGACTAGTTTGCAGTTTTATTTTTTTAGTTCATGTTGCCATAGATAAATATACGTATATATATATTACTATTACTATATACATATTACTTATAACTATATATATTACTTATAACTAAAATAAGATAGCAGTTAAGATAAATTCTACTCTTGCTTTTTCTAGTTATATATAAAATCACTGAGAAAACTTTTCATGTAAATAAGTAGACAAGAATGGAGTTTCATAGCTCAATTTTTGTTACTCAATGTCACTGCATTCACTGAACTTTTCTGAGTGATATGCTAAAAATGAAATAATTTTTAATAATTTATTGACTGGCGGCTCTAATAGGCTTTAATTTTATCAAAAGTAAACAACTGAAAACCACTGTGTTGCAAAAAAGGAGTAGTTAGCCATTATTGGATTCTCATTCTCAACATATTTCAAATTACCTCTTTAGACTCCCAGGGTTCGTTTTTTGCTTTTTGTTTTCCCCATCTTGACCACTGTAAAATTGGAGATAGATGGCTGAGAATTATGTCTTTATTTTGTAAACAGAAGGACAAATGTGCGAGAGCAAATGGGAAAAGAGAACTAGCCTAAGACGAGTATATTAACAGATGATCAATTGGAGAGAATACATGGGAGCTGAGGAAATGAAAATAGATTCATTTAAAATTCTCCATGCACAAGTACCTCTTGAAAAGTCTTGGTGTGTTCTATTACGAAAAATTCTGTTTTAGGTAAAATAAAGGTAAATACAGTGTCTAGGATTTAAGAGTAAATGTAGTATCAACAAGTGTCTCTGCTTTGAATTAAGATGCAGCCACTTCTGCATTTTTTTTTTTTGTCCAAAGTTAAACTGATAAATTTATCTGAGGGAAACTTGGAGGGATGGACAATGAAAGGCACCCATGAGTTAGCTGGGAAGCCCTTCTTCTTTTTTTTAAAGATTGACCCTGAGCTAACATCTGTTGCCAACCCTTCTTTTCCTTCTTCTTCTCACCAAAGCCCCCAGTACATAGTTGTATATTCTAGGTGTAGATCCTTCTGGTTCTGCTATGTGGGATGCTGCCTCAGCATGGCTTGACGAGCAGTACCAGGTCCATACCCAGGATACGAACCAGCAGAGCCCTGGGCCACTGAAGTGGAGCACATGAACTTAACCACTTGGCCACGGGGCTGGCCCCAGGGAAGCCCTTCTGAATAGGGTCTTAGTTTTAACAATAAAGACACTGTTGAGGATTCGGAAAAAACAAGAACAGCATAACGCAAGGACTGACTTGGTATATCTATGTTCTTACCCTGCAACAAATTGAGCATTATAAAGTCTCAGGTGAGTCTCTTATGTGAACTAAAATTGACATAAAGTCTAAAAAGTGTCCAAGGTGAAAGGACTAAGTTAAATTCAAACTAAAATACATAGTGAAAGTTCCTGAACCAAGATAGATGGGTTTCTAGTTTGAGATCAAATAAAAAGGCAAAGCGTGATGCACAGCTGGCTTGACCAGAGCTTTTACATCCCAGCCTCTGTCCATCCAAGTATAAGTTGCTGAATGTATATAAAAACTCCACATGGATTGGGGCCAGCTCTGTGGCCTAGTGGTTAAACTTGGTGTGTTTTGCTTCAGTGGCCTGGGTTCACTTCCTACGGACCTACACCACTCGTCAGTGGTCATGTTGTGGTGGTGACCCATATACAAAATAGAGGAAGACTGGCACAGATGTCTGCTCAAGGTGAATCTTTCTCAAGCAAAAAGAGGAAGATTGGCAATGGATGTTAGCTTAGGGCAAATCTTCCTCAGCAAAATGTAAATAAATAAACTCTACATGGATTGAGACAAGACACAGAAGGTTAAGGGTCCCAAAAAGTGCTTAAGTAGGGATACCAAAATATTGTATGTGCATACACCATTGCTATGAAAGTTAATGTTTAAAAAAAGAGAGAGAGAAGAAAATGAATGAAATTGATATTCTAGGCATAATCTAGGTTGCTGCTTTCCTCTAGTGGGAGTTTTTGGCATGGAACTGACTGGGGGGACTTCTGCTTTTGACTTTAGTAGACTAAATTTTACCAGGCAAACTACTCTAGCCAAAAATTAGATATAGATACAGAAATAGAGATGGAGATATCTGCTTGAATAGACCAGAGCCCCTAAGGCAGTAAGAACTTGAAGAATCAAGACCATGCCCAGAAGGGAAGTACAGAGGTGAGACTGACATTTAGCAGTTGTCTTCCTCTTAAGGCAATGCCAATTCATAAGCAGTGGCCTAAGGCTGAAGAGCTGAGCAGAAAATGGTAGCCCAGAGGTTGAAAGTATAAGCAGGATTTAAGCTGGTCTTACAGGTCTGGGAATACAAAAACTGGAGTTCAGGATCAGCGAAGGTAAAAGAGTGCTGGATGAAATGTAAATATACTAACCCTCGAAATGACTGAGGCTCAGCTTTGAATCAGCTAATTCTCACACTGATCTGCGCTATCCAAACTGCCTGCTAGCAGCACAAAGTAAATCCTTTCTGAAAGATGGTAACATCAACTGTTAATGTCATCATCATCATCAATTTTTCATACACAATGTCAGGAATTCAGGCAAAAATTACCTACCATACTAGAAGGCAAGAATGAATGACTGAAAATCAAGAGAAAAAGAGAAACTAGTAAAGAATTATTGAACGCAGTCTTCCAAATAACTGCCAAGTAACTGTAATATGTTCAAAAAAATATACAAGATGATAAATTCTAGCAGAGTTCAAATCAATAAAAAAGAATTAAATAGAAATTATAGGGGCCAGCCCCATGGCTGAGTGGTTAAGTTCGTGTGCTCTGCTTCGGTGGCCCAGGTTCAGATCCTGGGTGTGGACATGGCACCACTCATTAGGCCATGTTGAGATAATGTCCCACATGCCAGAACTAGAAGGACCCACAACTAAAATATACAACTATGTGCTGGTGGGGGGGGGGGGGGGGGCGGGTTGGGGAAAAAAAGCAGATAAAAAAAAAGAAGATTGGCAACAGTTGTTAGCTCAGGTGTCAATCTTAAAAAAAAAAAGAAATTATAGTAATGAAAAATAATGTAACTGAAATTAAGAGCTAAGTAGATGCATTAAACAGCAGATTAGACATAGCTAGAGATAAGATCAGTGAATTGAAAGATAGTTCAACAGAAAAAAGTCCAGAATGAACATGAAGAGAAAAAAGAATAAAACAACAACTAAACAAAAAAGAACCTAAGAATATATGGTTCATGGTGAAACGCCCAGACTGAATAGGAGAGGAAAGAAAATAGAGCAAAAGCATTATTTGGAGATACCATGCCTCAGGATTTCCCCAAAACTTTTAAAGACATCAAGTCACAAATTCAAATAGTTGTACAACTCCATGCAGAAAGCATCCACACCTAGAGACATCACAGTAAAACTGTTTAAAACCAAAAACAGAGAATCATTTAAAAGCAGCCAGGGGTAGGGTGGGTCAAGGGACAGATTTCTGTAAAAGGAATAACAAAACTTACAGATGACTTTGCAACAGAAACAATGGAGCTACAAAAGAGAGCTGAATGACACTATGAAAGTGATGAAAGAATGGCAAAGATGCAGAAAGGAATGAAGACTAGTAAAAAGGGTAAATATGATGGCAAATACAAATGAATATGTAGACTTATATAACAATAATGTCTGTAGATTTTAAAATATGAAGAGAAATAAAATACTTGAAAACAATAGTACTGAAGTTATTCCAAAGTGCTTGAATTGTCCAGGAAGTGGTAAGAATTTATGTGAGATGTTGTTAAGTCAAGTATGAATGTTATAATCTCTAGGATAACCTTAAATAATAAACTAATGTAAACATCTTATTTATAATGCAAAAATCAAAGAAGCAAGTAGGAGGGAATGAAAATAATAAAAAGAACTCATTAATCCAAAAGAAGGCAAAAAGGAAAGAAAAGGAATACAAAAGAGATGAGACAATTATTAAGACTAATTATAAAAATATATCTATAATTACATTATCTAAATGAGCTAAATAGTACAATTAAAAAACAAAGACTGTTAGACTGACTGGATGGAAAAGACTGCACATTTTAAAGGCATACACAACTGCAGAAAACTATGGTTCTCTAGGTTTGCAAATATTGACTACTACTTGGAAAGACAACAGTGCTAACACACATGTCAGAGAAGGAGTTGTAAGAGATGCTGCTAGTTGTCCTCCTCTATCTGTTCTCACCATCTTCCTCAGCAATAAAACTCTTGATTTTTAGCTGGATATATGGTGGCTTGAAATAAAGATTTTACTTTCCAGCTTCTCTTGCAGCTGGAGGTGGACACAAGAATAAATTCTTTCCAATGTGATATAAGTAACAGTGCTGTGTGTGACTTCTGAGGAGTGTCCTTAAAGCAAGGGAACATGTTCTTCATCTTTCTTCCTTTGTGCAGACTGTAAAGTGCACAAATTGGCTGGAGCTTGAGCAGTGATCTTGGACCATGACGTGGAGTTACATATTGAGAATACTGGAGCAGTAACATAAGAAACTTAGGTCCCTGATTATTATAGAGCTATCATACCATCCATGAGCTATTTACATCTGGGCTTCTTTTAGAAAAGAGAGAAATTTCTTGTTTAAACTACATTTACTTTGGATTCTTTGTCACTCAGAGCCAAACTAATCAATACTGAATACCTAACCAATACTGAATTCTCAAGAACTTCTTGCAAAATTAAATAATATTAATATCCTTCTAGAAAGTAGACCTTGGTCTAGTATCCAGAATATATTAAAAAGTCTTCCAATTCAACAACAAAAAAAACCCAATTTAAAATTAGGCAAAAAATTTGAATAGATATTTCTCCAAAGATATATAAATGGTCAACAAGCATATGAAAAGATGCTCAACATCATTAGTCATTAAAGAAATTCAAATCAAAACTACAACGAGATACCACTTTATACCCACTAAGATGGCTATAATTTAACAAATGCAAAATAACAAGTGTTGGTGAGGACGTGAAGAAATTGGAACCCTCATACATTGCCGAGCGGGAATGTAAAATGAAGCAGCTGCTGTGGAAAACAGTTTGTTTCTTCAAAAAGTTCAACACAGAATTACCAGCAATTCTACCCCTATGTACACAAAACTGTACACTCCTATGTACACAAAAACTGAAAACAGGTACTCATAAAAATAGTTGTACATGAAAGATCAGAGAAGCACCATTCACAATAGTGAAAATGTAGAAACCACCCAAAAGTCAATCAACAGATGAATGGATAAGCAAATTGAGGTATACACATACAGTGGAATTATTCAGCCAAAACAAGGAATGAAGTACTGATACATGCTACAATGTGGACAAACCTCAAAAACATGCTAAGTGAAAGAAGGCTGACACAAAAGGTAAAAATCCATAGAGACACAAAGCAGACCAGTGGTTATCAGAGGTAGGGTGAGAGGTTGGATGCTAACTGTTTAATATACTAAATGCCACTAAACTGTCCACTTTAAAATGGTTAATTTTATGTTATGTGAATTTCACTTCATTAAAAAAAAGTAAATGTAGCAAAAACTATATAACCAAAAACTTATTAAGAATAAAATACCCCTCCTGCCTCAGTCCAATAAAAGACTAATTGTTCTATAGCCAGTAACAATTAGAACCAGTTTTAAACCTATTTGATCAATAATAACTTGTCTCGGTTTAATCTGAATTGATCAATGACAACTTGCTTCAGTAACCTTGGATTTGGAAGCCAACCATTCAACAACAGTCTCACACTTCTGAAGGTCAATCAAGTCTATCGGTGCCATTTTTCTAACAGCGTTTGCTCACTTTGTGTCTCTGCGTCATTTTGGAATTCTCATAATATTTCAAACTTTTTCATTATTATTATATTTGTTATGGTGATCTGTGATCAGTGATCTCTGATGTTACTATTGTAATTGTTTTCAGGCACCATGAACCATGACCATATAAGAAGGCAAACTTAATCGATAAATGTAGTTTGTTCTGACTACTCCAACTGACCGACCATTCTCCCATCTCTCTCCCTCTCCAGGAGCCTCCCTATTCCCTGAGACACAATCTTGAAATCAGGCCAGTCAATACCCCTACAATGGCCTCTAAGTGTTCAAGTAAAAGGAAGAGTCACATGTCTCCCACTTTAAATCAAAAGCCAGAAATAATTAAGTTAGCGAGGAAAGCATGTTGAAAGCCAAGATAAGCCAAAAGCTAGGCCTACTGTGCCAAACAGCCAAGTTGTGATGCAAAGGAAAAGTTCTTGAAGGAAACTGAAAGTGCTACTCCAATGAACACCAATGATAAGAAAGTGAAACAGCCTTATTGCTGAGATGGAGAAAGTTTTAGTGGTCTGCGTAGAAGATCACACCAACCACAACATTCCCTTAAGCTGAAGCCTAATCCAGAGCCAGGCCCTAACTTTCTTCAATTCGATGAAGGCTGAGAGAGGTGAGGAAGCTGCATTAGAAAAGTTGAAGCCAGCAGAGGGTGGTTCATGAGGTTTAAGGAAAGAAGCCATCTCCACAACATAAAAGTACAAGGGGAAGCAGCAAGTGCTGATGGAGAAGCTGCAGCAAGATATCCAGATCTACCTAAGATAATCAATGAAAGTGGCTACACTAAACAACAGATTTTCAATGTAGACAAAATAGCCTTCTATTGGAAGAAGATGCCATCTAGGACTTTCATAGCTAGAGAGAAGTCAATGCCTGGCTTCAAAGATTCAAAGGAGAGGCTGACCCTTGTTAAGGGATAACGCAGCTGGTGACTTTAAGTTGAAGCCAATACTCATTTACCATTCCGAAAATCCTAGGGCCCTTAAGAATTATGCTAAATCTACTCTAACCATGGTCTATAAATAGAACAAAACCTGGATGACAGTACATCTGTTTACAACATGGTTTACCGAATATTTAAAGCCCACTGTTGAGACTGACTGCTCAGAAAAAAAGGACTCCTTTCAAAATATTACTGCTCATTGACAATGCACCTCGTCACCCAAGAGCTCTAACGGAGAAGTCCAACAAGATTAATGTTGTTTTCATGCCTGCTTACACAACATTCATTCTGCAGCCCATGGATCAAGGAGTTATTTCAACTTTCAAGTCTTATTATTTAAAAAATACATTTCATAAGGCTATAGCTACCATAGACAGTGATTCCTCTGATGGATCTGGGCAAAGTAAATTGAAAATCTTCTGGAAATGATTCAACATTCTAGATGCCACTAAGAACATTCGTGATTCATGGGAAGAGGTGAAAATATCAACATTAACAGGAGTTTGAAAGAAGCTGATTGCAACTCTCATGGATGACTTTGAGGGGTTCAAGACTTCAGTGGAGGAAGTAACTGCAGAAATGGAAAGAGAACTAGAAGTAAAGCCTGAAGATGTGACTGAATTGCTGCAATCTCATGACAAAACTTGCACAGATGAGGAGTTGCTTTTTATAGATGGGGAAAGAAAGTGGTTTCTTGAGACAGAATCTACTGGTGAAGATGCTGTGAAGATTGTTGAAATGACAACAAAGGATTTAGAATAGTATATAAGCTTAGTTGATAAAGCAGCAGCAGAGTTTGAGAGGACTGACTCCAATTTTCAAAGAAGTTCAACTGTGGGTAAAATGCTATAAAACAGCATCTCATGCTACAGAGAAATTGCTCGTGAAAGGAAGTCAATCAATGCAGCAAACTTCATAGTTGTCGTATTTTAAGAAATTACCACAGCCACCCCAACCTTCAGCAATCACAACCCTGATCAGTCAGCAGCCATCAACACCAAGGCAACACCCTTCACCAGCAAAGACATTATGACTCACTGAAGGCTCAGATGATGGCTAGCATTTTTTGGCAATTTTAATTAAGGTATATACATTTGTTTTTTTAGACATAATGCTACCGCACACTTAATAGACTACAGTTTAGTGTAAACATAACTTTTATATGCACTGGGAAACCAAAAAATTTGTGTGACTCACTTTATTGCAATATTCACTTTATTGCAGTGGTCTGGAATCAAACCCACGATATCTCTGAGGTATGCCTGTACTTATCAGTAAATCCTCAGAAAGCCAGCTGGCCAACATGTCTTGCCAGATTAACCAAATTTGTAAGGCTGACATCAACTCCCTCCACCTCTGTAACCAACACAACACCAAAACAATCCCTGACTCAAGACCTTATATAGAATTAGCAGTTGGATTTACTCAAAATGATAGGTCTAACCAGCCTAACTTTCCCTTTCTTAAGTAATACAGTTTTTGTTTCAGGTATCAAGTGGTAATCTTGATCTCTTCCTTGGACAATTCTCACACCAAGATTATTCATAACACCTCACTTGACAGTATTCTGATGGATCCTTGGACCAACAAGATCAGCAGCCTCTTGAACACCAAACTGCAAAGTCCTCATATCTCTTGCCAGGTGAGTTTCTCAAAAACAATCTGAGCTTTGACTAGTTTCACTGAGCTCTTATTGCTGAATTTATTTTATCTAAGACTTCTAAACAAATAGATCTTCATATAAGACACTTAGGTCTGTCTTTATAATAATCAGACCTTCTGATTTAGAGCTACCATTTAGTAAATATTTTGCCATTTTCCTACCTATTCTCCACTGCTTAGTTTGCTTTTACCCTCTTGTTCATCTATTTATACAAATTCTTGTCATGTGTATTCTTGTTTTGTCCCTTATTGTCTTGCGTCTGTTGAATGTATAAGGAAGTGCTTCATAGGGAACAGGTAGGGGCATAGGCTAAGTCTCCAAATCCATACAAGTTGGCCCTAAAGACTAATGGTATATTAGATGACAGTTGGCTGCTAAAATGATTGGTGAAACTTTGCTTGGGTCCTCTATGAAATCTTCATAAGAATACTCCCCAAGGTCTGGGAATTTGTGAAAGAAGTTCACTTGGTTTAGTCCATACTTCAGGGTCATCAATGGTTGGGGCCACTGATCACTTGGCTCCTTCCTATCCTCTGCTTGGTTGGGGAACCTCATCTATCATTAACACACACACTTTTGACTAATGTAGTGCATTTTTTTTGTTTGTCATTCATTTGTCTATGTCAAAGGCAAGACTTCCTCCTAGCAGAATTTTCACTATAATCCTAACTCTTGTGCTTAACTTAATTAGTGGCAAAACTTTGCTAAAAATGACTTAGAATTACAACAGCCATTATAGGGAACTTCAGATATATCAAAATGAACACATTTCAAAGGAGCTCTAGAAATATTAGGGGAGAAAACCTAAAGCAGTCAACAATCAGCTTTTGATTGGTATGCTGAAGCTTTAAAATGAAATCCAGTCACGCATCGTTCAATGACGGGATACATTCTGAGAACTGCGTTATTAGGTGATTTCATCACTGTGTGAACATCACAGAGTGCACTTACACAGACCAAGATGGTATAGCTTACTACACACCTAGGCAATATGGTACTAATCTTATGGGAGCACGTTTCATATGCAGTCTGTCACTGATTGAAATGTTATGGGGCACATGACTGCAGTGACTCTTAGCAAGCCTCTCTCAAAGAAACACTGGTTCCTTCTCATCCAAACCTTCCTTCAGAAACCCACCCCCCTTGCACCTTTCTCTCTACCAGCTTTATCTTTACCACCCATTCAAACCCCTTCTATCCTTCTGCACCTTATTTTACCTCCAAAACAAGTAATCCTTTCCTCAAAGTTTTTCTTAGGACAGAACAATTACATCATATAATACCCCTCCAAAACTATCAGACCAGAATGCAGATCTAAAGAAACTGTATTTGAACCTTGGTCTAAGTCGAGAGCTATACTCAAGGATTTTCTTGACTTTAGGAAGACAATTTGCTGTGAAATTCAGAAGTTTGCTAGATATTTATTGTCCTGGACAACCAGGTCTATACCAACCAGTTCACTTAATTATTACCCCCTTAAATGGGAGCAAAATGGTTAAAAGTAGCTGAAACAACACCAAAACCCAAAACTAGGAAATAGCTTAAGTAACCAAGCTCTTCATAATTCAAGAAATGACCCTGAAAGGATAAGTAAATAGAAAATGCACTACATAAGGCCATTTCAGAAGCCTTTCCCTTAGAGATAGTTTGGACAAAAATTCAAAACTGTAAACAAACAAACAAAAAAGATGAATAAGTAGCAAACTCCAAAAACAGACCCAGGAACAATTTCAACCAATATTCTGAGCTAATGCAAAGACAGACAGGCTTGTCCTCTTTTTTTTTTTTTTTTTGAAAATGGCACTCAGAAATGCCAATTTAGAAGATCTTCAAAGTCACTGAACATTTCAAAATGCTAGAAATCAAAACAAAGATCTGACTCTCAAAAGAAAGCAACTGATAGCCAACCTAACATAAGACCAAATGGTTCTCTGTTCTGTAAGAATCAGGCAGCTATGGCTAATGATACCATTAGCAGAAGGGCCAGGAAAAGTATTAATGTCCTATAATGGCTAAAAAACAGGTCAACTATCCAAAACCTCTCGAATAATGCCACTCCAGGAGACATTAGCACTTAACAATTCCCTGACCTTCTTCTAAACTCCTAGGGAGAAAGGTCTATAAATAAAGATTTACAACAAAATACAGATGTGGGTCACTTTATTTCTAGGAATTCCACTACCACAGAACATCAGATCCCTCAGAGTTCTAAAACTACCCAAACAGAAACGTCTAACACTCTATTATTTGAGACTATTATCAGGACATTGCACTTTCTTCATGGCACAACCATTTAATAGGTAAGGTTCTACTTAATAAATGGATCTGCCAGGTAAAATTTACTGCAGAAGAATTATATATTGAAGTTCTGGTTAATTCTATACATGATCAAAGTATAGCTGATTTGGATACAGAACTACACTATGTGTTATTTAAAAAGAACCAAAGGATAAGCTATGATCCCAGAATTCTTACAGGCAAAAGACACTCAAGACAGGTAAATTATTTCAAGCTGAATTTGAGTCCACATTGATTCTTCCTAGATTATCAGAAACCTTCCTTTTTGTATGTACACGTAAGGTTAGGCCAGCACTGTCCAATACAACAGCCACTAGGTACATGTGGCTACTGAGTACTTAAAATGTGGCAAGTGTTGCCGTTTGTGACAACGTGGATGGACCTTGAGGGTATTATGCTAAGTGAAATAAGTCAGAGGGAAAAAGTCAAGTGCTGTGTAAACTCACAAATAAATAGAAGGTAAAAACAAGAACAAATAAACACACAGAGACAGAGATTGGATTGGTGGTTACAGAGGGGCAGGGGGGAGGGAGGAGGGTGTAAGGGGTGATTAGGCGCCGTGTGGTGATGGGCTGTAATTAGTCTTTGGGCAGTGAACACGATGTAATCTACACAGAAAATGAAATATAATGATGTACACCTGAAATCTATATAACATTATAAACCAATGTTACCACAATAAAAAGAAAAAAAAAGATACTCTTGCAATGTGCCCAGAAACTTCTACAAGAATATTCAGAGAAACACTATTTCAATTGCAAAAACCTTGGAAAAAAATCCAAATACCAACAGAAAACTCCTGTCCATTCCTTCTAATAGGAAAAGGGATAAACACATCATGGTATATTCACATGACGGAATACTACACAGCAATGAAAATGGGGAGACCACAGCTATCCCCATTACCATGGATAAATCTCACAAACTATAGAGCAAAAAAGCAAGTTGCAAAAGGACGCATACAGACGATTCCATTTATATGAAGTTCTAAACATTCAGCATCAAATCCTATGTTGTTTAGAGGTTTATACATATAGAGTAAAACTGGGAAAAGGAATGGATAAGCACAAAATTTACTACTGTGGTTTCCTGCGGTGGGAATGGATGGGGATGCAATGGGAGGAAGGATGCAGACCAGGGAGCCTGGGCATAATGCTGCTGAAGACATCTGTTTCTTAACCTGACAGTGACTACATAGGTGTTCACTTTAGTTTTTCTTTATACCTTCTTTTTGTATTATATATATTGTTTTATGTATGGAATATTTCATAATTTAAAAAATGACATGTATAACCATTAAACTAACTGGTTTTAAAAAAAGATAGTAAACTTCTTGAAACTGTAATTAATCTTCAAAAGTGGGTTTTTTGACCAAAAAGTTGTGTTTTTTTATGAAGAAAATTTCTAATCGAAAATAGTAAAATATAGTTGAAATGTCAAGTGCTATTTAAATTCCAAATTACATCTCTTTTTGTTCTTTTTACTCAAAGGATCAGAAGTGCTCTATCATAAGATACCATAAATGGATTTTATAGATAACTTTATGATGTAATGCATAATCAACTCAATCATAAGTATGTGAATTAATAAAAAAAGGAAAGCTCCAAGAATAGATGTATTTTATATGTTTCTATTTGATAAATGTAATTTAACCTGTTTACTTAAATATACTAATTACATTTCATTTTAATGTAATGAATTTAAAAAAGAACAAAATATATAAACCTAGAAAATAATATTACAGCATTTCTCAAAGTAAAAAAAAAAAGAAATGTGGCAAGTGTGACTGAGGAACTAAATTTAAATTTTTATTTAATTTTAATTAATTTAAATCTCAAAATGGGCACGATCTAGTTATTGGAAAACTTTTGAAAAAACTTGGGTATGTAAATTTCCTTTAACTGTAAATTTTCTTAAATCTAAATATGGATCAAGTATTTCTGATGAAAATTTCATATCTGAATTGAAATGTGCTGTAAATTTAAAATATACACTGGATTTCAAAAACTTAATATAAAAAAACAAAATATCTAATAATTTTTAGATTGATTACATGTTGAAATATTATTTTGGATACTAAGTTAAACAAAATGTGCTATTAAAATTAATTTCACCTATTTCTTCTTACAGTTTTTAATATGCCTCTAGCAAAATTTAAAATAACATATGTAGCTCACACCATATTTACATTGAATGATGCTTGATTAGTCCATGCTCGAAGGCAACTCAACTGGGGACAATTTTGCCACCCAGGGGATATTTGGCAACATCTAGGCATTTTTGGTTGTCACAACTGGAATGTTGCACTGGCAGCTAGTAAATAAAGGCCAGGAAGGTTGCTAAACATCCAACAATGCACAGGAAAGTCCCCAAAACAAAGAATTATACAGCTCCAAATGCTACCAGTACTGAGGCTGAGAAACTCTGCTCTAATGGTTTTCCAACAGCACTGCATACATCAAAAATCCATTGCCTCTTACAGCCTATCCGTTGATCCAATAGCTTATTTTCTCTTGCATCACAGAAACTGCAGCCTAGACTAATTAGTTGGAGCATCTTCAGAATTTGTACTAAGTTCACCTTTAAATCTGAGTGTAACAACCACAGCTAGTATCACAATGCTGAAAGACTGAAACCTTACCCTCTAAGATCAGGAACATGACATGCTATCTGCTCTCAGTGTTGAATACACTGGAGGTTCTAACCAGGGTATTTAGGCAAGAAAAAGAATTAAAAGACATCCAGATTGGAAAAAAGGAAAACTACCTTTATGTGCCAATGATATGATCTTGTATATAGAAAATACTACGGAATCCACAAAAAACTATTAGAACTAATAAACCAGTTCAGCAAGGGTGCAGGGCACAAGATCAATATGCAAAAGTGAATCTCATGGTACCATATAAAATATATTACCACTTTCTCCCTCTCATTTTACCACCAACTGGTGAAGCCCTCTGACTCCAGAAACTCTATTACCTTTAGCTGATGAAAGAGAATCCCACAATTATGGTTCTGCAGTTTAAGAAGCTTCCGTGCCCAGAACAGAGATTTTGAACACCCCACTACTAAATTCTTACAAATATTGCATGAGTCTTATCTCAAAGAATGAAAAGGAACAATACTATCTGATTATACAATAAGTATACCAGAGTCTTTTAGAATCCAGTACCTCACCAGAAGCCTAATAAGCTCAAGTGGCCAACTTGTCGTCTTCTACAGGGCATATCACATTGCTAAAAATAAAGAGTAATCAATACACTGTAGCCAGCATAGTTTTGAAATAGCCTATCAATTTGGAATGCCATGTAAATGAAGGTTTCTTAGTCTTCTCAGGTACCTCTATAAAATCTGGACACCAAATATACAAATTATTTGATGCCTTCGTGCTACCCAAAAAAGTTGCTGTTCTTAAAAAGAAATCCACAGTAAAAACAGCAACAAATACAAAAAAGACATTATCAAAGCTTTCAGAAATAGCAGACCTCCATGCTAAACTCCTTGCTCTGCCCAAAGTCCTTTTGCAAGGAACTTTTATAAAACAGAAAGACAAATTCATGGAAAGGGTCAAGGATTCTCTCACAAATATACAAAATTTTTGTCTCCAATTTTGGGGAAAAAAACAACTGAGAATAACTGGGTTGTAAGACCTTAAGGATAAGATCTGGCAAAGCCAGAAAAGTCACCTGGTCGCACCAGATAATACTTTAGACACCTGCCAGATTCTAGCGTAAGACAACTCATTATAGTCAGGACAAACTGGCCATATTAAACAAGCCGGGGGAAGGGGAGTTACTGGATAGCAGAGGATACAGCTATCCGAGGAAAGTCCTGAAGAAGAACAAGAGCTTGTAGAGGACTACTCACTCTCCAAGATTAACTATAAAGCTAATCTTTAAAGAAAAAATTTGTGTAGAATTAACACAGATAAAGAGACCAATGGAACAGAATACAGAGCCCAGAAACCAATCCACACTTACAAGGGGATCTGGTAATATAAGAGACGAGGCACTACAAAGTCAATGGAGAATGGGTGTGCTATTTAATAAACGATGCTATGAGAACTGGCTATCAATATGGGGTGAAATTTCTACCTTACAACAGTCATACAAAACTTAATTTCAGGTGAATTAGGCATATTTTGAAATTTACAACTTTTAGAACAAAATATAATCTTTTTAAACCTCAGGGAAGGAACAAATTTTTTTAACCTAACATAAAGGAAAAGAATGATAAATATGACTAAATTTAAATGAAAAATTCTGTACAATTAAAGACACCTACAGACCATGTTAAAGTCAAGCCACATACGAGAAGAAAGCCCTGTAACAGATAAAGCATTATGATCATAAGAATACAAATAATCTCAGAGAAAAATAGGCAAATAGATAAATTCACAAAATAATGACCAATAAATATATGAAATGAAGCTAAGATTCCTGATAGGGAAATATAAATTAAACTGAAGAGCTACTATTTCACAGCTCTGATTGGAAAACTTAAAAAGTCTGGTAAGACTAAGTGCTGGTGATAAGATAGGAAAATCAGACTTCTCTTACACTGCCGTTGGGAGTGCAAACATGCACACCGCTGTGGAGAGCAATTTGACAAGATCTGAAGTCACAGAGCATATATGCATCTACTACCTGAAATTCCATTTGGGGGCATATGTCCAGAATTTACAGCACATTTGCATGAGAAAACACTACCAAGAATGTACACATGCAGCACTGTTGAAAATGGCAAAAAATAACAATTGAAATGACCATTAGTAGGGGAATTGGTAAGTAAACTGATATGATACTAAACAGCAGTTATGTAGAGTGAAAAAACAAGTTATAAAAGATTACATGCAATAGGACATCACAAATATAATTTTTTAAAAACTGCTATATATTATTTATGGATACAAACATATGGCAAAGGATAAAATCTTAAATAGGAAGGCGTCACACCAACTTCAGAATAGTAGGTTAGCTCTTGGTGGGGAAGGAGGAGATGGCGTCAGGGAGGAGTACAAAAGAGTAACATTTTATTTCTTTAAAAATTAGAAGCAAATATGGCAAAATAGTTTGTGAAGAGTACAAGGGCATTAATATATTATTATTATTCTGTATATTTGAAATATTTTATAATTAAAAAGAATTTTAATGGGCACATATGGTATAACAATCAAATAATAACATTAATTATTCACACCACAAAAACTTAGCAAGTAACAACATTAATCATTTAAGCCACAGAAATTTATGTACATACATTAGAGCATATGATAAATAAGAGTAAAAAATAAATTCTAAAATTTGCAATTTACATTGGGGTTTTAAATTAATAATTTTGCAAGTGGGCTTTCACTCTCATGCAATTTTAAAATGTCCTTATGCTAGAATTTTAAGGGATGTTATCTAGTGTTGTCAAAGCTATATAAATAAAACTTTCATTAAGGTGGTATTCTGAATTTCAGTCTTATTTTGGAGAGCTTTTTCTTTAGCATATAAACACTAACAAGCTTTACATTTATTTACAAGTCTCAAAGAAATGTGTTAAGAGTCCTAAGTATGAAGAGTAGGTATCCCACTTAATTACAGTGTTTCACCAAGATCAAGATGCCCTACTACTACTGCGGAAAAACAATGCTCCATTATTCCCTTGTCTTTTCTACTTGGTGTTTGGATCGGAAACCAAGAAGTACGAACATTGGAAAAGCTATAAACAAAGTCTTATTATAAAACCATTTTTAAAGGAAAAGTGTGTAACCTTCACAGAGGAGTAACACAATCCTTTGGGATTACTATGTCAGAGAGAGACATAGAAAGATAGACAATATTTTAAGAAAGGGGTTAAGAAGAGGTAGAATTTTGCTATCTGTACTTAACTTACTGACTCCTTGAGCCTCCAAGGCTAGAAGATAATAAATACCACAGAGAAAAATTTAGGAGACAGACAAAACTGGGTACAACACTGCATCTACAAATACAACTCAAGAGATTTGTAACTCACACAGAATATTTCACTCTCGACTACAATATTCTGACCACATTCATACTATTTCAATAATAACCATTTTACCCAGTTGATGGTAACCAGTAATTTTATTTAACATGAGTTGCTTTTTGCCAATTAAACATTTGCAACAGAGGTGATTAGCTGATCTCTGAAATAACCTTGCTATTAGGTATGCTAGTATTCCCGATGTAATGGAAGACTGCAGTAAAATGACTCCAAGTTCCAAAATTCTACTCTTTTAAATTTTGGGCACAATTTTTAAAGGTAATAGTGCTGTGGGAAAAGGCAGGTCTTCACCTACTCCACTTCAGCCTGTTATACTCAATTTTACTTAGTACTAAAATTCCTAACTTTCACTTCTGAAGGCTAGAAAAAATTAGTTCCTTCAAATCTCTAATTTAGCGTAATTTTGGCCAGTAAGAATAGTAAAATTTGCTTACAAAATTGAAAGTTTCCTACATTTTTAAATTTTTTGTTCTTTCCACTAATCTTAAGTTTCAGAAATACTCATTTATTTCTTCCCTCTCAATAGAGGAATAACTAGCTCTCTGCTTCGTGAATAAAATAATCTAAATCCTGTTTCTCTCAAATTCTCACCCTCTGGAGACTCACTCAAACTGAGTAATAAATTCACTGACAAGTTTGCAATTCAAATTTCACTAACATATGGAAATTCTTCTTCCACAGCACAAGGTCAGTGTCATGAATTTAATTTTCTGGATTTCATAACCCTTGATAAATAGAGGCACCTTAAAGTTCAGTTTGCACTCTTTTATATAAGACTTCAGAGCATGCTTCAAATAGCTTAAGATAAGCTATACTGTCATTTTTATCATTAAAATAATCTACAAATATCAGAATACTCATTAATTCTGTTGTCATAACTAATAAATAAGTCTTAAAATATCTATAGATGTAAATCAACTCTCTCAATTCATTTGCCTCACTTGGACTGTTCTAGAACATAGATCAATAAACTGAATGGGTTTATTAGTATAATACAGTTGTACAATGCTTTCACAAATTCTAATTATGTCATTTAGGGTTTTTCCATATTTATTTTTTAATATACAAAGAGATTAAACTATTAATATAAATATTCTCTCAAATATGTAATATTCTTATGTAAAAGAAAAGGTTTCCAAACATTTACAAAGCAATCTAAAGATACGTAAACCTGATTTTGGGATCATTACATTAACCAAAATAATTTTCCAGAGAAGATTCTATTTAAAAGTAATGCTCACTGGCCTCCTCACATCAACACTTTAAGATGGATCCAATCCACTGCCTTTGCTTGATTTACTTCAGGAACCACTTCCAATGGTGAAAAAAAAAAACTCAGAAAAAGGTCTCACGACAGAGTGGACAAGTAGATTTGTTGCTAGACGTAAACCATTTGTACTGAAAAAGAAAAGGTTTGAAATGTTAAAAGACCTTTTTAAAGCTGTCATTTTACATAAACATCTAAAGTAACCTTAAAATAATAAAGTAAAAAAAAGGGAGAATACTGACATTTTTGTTCCCTCCATTTATCTCTAAAATCAACACAACTCAGTATTACTTCCAAAGGTTACAGTATGATTCTTGGTACTTAGGCTCATACACACAACCACCAAGCTGTGTAAGGAAGACCTCCTGCAAAACAACTGAACATAGAGTGACCTTCTCTTCAATATGATGTTTAAAAAGAGCAAAAGGCTCTGATGTCAGATGGCTCCCTGTTCCAATTCTTTCAGTCTCCTTTATGACCTAGCTCTGACAAGACCATATTTTTTTCAGTGCTGAGAGTTATATTAGAAGCATCCATTTATTAAAGTGCTTTGATGCTACCACTCTCGGTAAATTACTAATTATTTTGAAAAATCATTTTTTAATATGTGTCCCATTAACTACAATTAAGAGTTTAACATTCATTGTTTTCTTTTCCAAAGTTAGACATCATACATACATAATATACATAAAATATAAGTAAGTTAATTTCTCTTTACACTTACCAAGCAGGCTGAATGGAACTTTTTCTTGCACGTTCTACAGGCTTTTTTAGGAAGAGAATAGTTGAAACCATGAATGACGGAGAAACAGATCATGCAATCTTCAACACCCTCAAAACGTTTGTCTACATTATTTTTCCATAAAGCTAAGCCTTCCATAATACTTCCATTCTGTTAACAAGAAGAAAAAAGAGAGTCAACATACACTAAAGACCACCAATTAGTCATTTTTATTCAATTTCACAAATTTTAAAGTTGAATTATATTCTGGAGAGAAGAGAATCTGCTTGGCTGTATTCACATCTCCTAAGTTTTATGAATGCTAGCTTTTAAAATGACCTCCCAAGTTTTAGGAGCCAGAATATAATTTTTCTCCATTAAAGACAGACTTGAAAGAAAGGCTTCTGCACCAATACTTCAAATTTTTTAGTCTCAGCTTGTTGCTTGATGAAACTTTTTAAATAATGAAATCATTTAGATCAGTTCTCCAAATTTTTAACTAAAAATGACGAAATTATTTATTCCACCTCCTCAACTGCTGATTTGTTCCAGCTCTATAATATTAGTAAATATATTTGTTTTAAAATAATTTTTACTGTAAAATGCCTGAGATACACCAGAATGTACAAACAAAATTAGAGAAGATTTACAAACTGTTTTAAAGGCAAAGGTCTTTGAAAGTACTGCGATTTCTCCAACCACAGAAGGAGAGTTGAAATATAAAATTAAAAGTAGCTTAGAAGGTATTCATCTGTCCAGTATCTCACAAAAAGATTCCCTTTCAAATTATTTCCTTAATACCACGCATTGTTCTATATCATCTACAATGTCAGTGAAGTAGTCAATTCCTCTCAAACACCAGAAAAAAACTGCAGAGCCTTAAAAATCAAAACAGCTTGGCAGGTTGAAGTCATTTAGGCATATATCTGTGTTTCTCCAAGGAATATAACATCTATTTCTACCTTCAGCAGAAGGGATATAGTTTCTGTTTTACTGCCTTTTCAAATAGTCGATCAGCAGTCTCTCTCTCTAGTTTGGAAAACCAAATGTGTGCGCAGAAACGTACTTGATGGGTAAGATAAGTGCTTAACTGCAGCATCCAATTCCGCCACTGCTGAACAGCCACTCCCACTCTTTTCCCACTTTCCACTGTTATTGACCCCAGTGGGTAATTTGAGGGCAGCTGTATTATAAGTTCAATGACTATGTCCTCAATGGTGTAAGTCGCCATGACTTCTCGAGTTGTGGCTCGAGCTTTAACCTGCAATACATGAAAGGTAATTTTTTTTTTTGCCAAATTTCTTTCCTTTCTTTGATAAAAAACATCTTGAGAGGTTGATTATTAGCAGCCAAAGTCTTCATTCAAAAAAAATGCAGATAAACTCATTCACTTATTTGACATGAGATATTTAAGAAATAAGTTTAGATATCTGATACCTTTTATAGTGATTTTATGACACTCAAAATTTGTTTTAAAAGAAATACACTGCTCATAAAAAAAGTATGAGTTCTTATATTAGGCTCATCACATAATAGTTAGTTTTTGAATAGACAAATGAGAGAATGGGTTATTAATCACTCCTTGTCTTTCACACCCAGGGTATCAAATATCACTGCAGTCAATGTCTCCCAAGTCTTTCCCTACCACAGAATTCTCTTGAACCTCAGAGCCAACCATCGACAGCCAAAATATTTACACCTGGTTGTGGTTTTTTTACTAGCATTGCAAACTCATCATAAAACACAAATTATAATCCTTTACAAATTTATTCTTCTGACTCTCCTATTTCCAAGTTGAAAACCATAGCATCACCTTAAATTTCTCCTTTTACCTCATCCCAGATATTAACTAGTTCCAAGTTTGGATAAATCACCACAAAATTCATCACATTCTCCCCTTTTACATTCCCACTGATACTGCTTCACTGAGGCCCTGCTCATTGCTCATAATGTGTACACCAAGAGTCTCCCCTAGCTATTCATCTGAACCCCAGCTCCATGCCAGCAGCCCATGCTGTCTACTGTAGTCAGGGCGGTGTCACAGATTATAACTCCAACTGTGTCACCGCCTAAAAGGACAACTTTGAGTGGCTCAATAGGACCAAATATTTCAGACTATTTGAGGCCCTTCCCAATCCAGGCCTAATTCATCATAGAAGCTGTTTGTTCTCTGACTATTCACCTTCAGGAGTCCTACCCTACATGAGTACTGGGTTATTCAACATTTCTTGGGTAGTCATAGAAATTACATTCTCATCTCCATGCTTTTTGCTTTTGCCATACTGTTTTCTCTCTATTAAATGCCTGTCCCTCATTTTCCCCATGACAAAATCCTGCCCACGTCAAAGTCATCTTCCTCCCAAGTGTACTGAGCCCCTCAGCAGATGACCCTTCCCATTCTAATCACAGAGCACTCTCCCTCTTAATGTGCCATTTTCCAGTTTCCAACACAAAAAATATTGTATCGCTCTTTTCTCTTTATTAGATTGTACATTATTACAGGACAGGAATCTGCTCTACTAAACTGTTCATTTCCCAGATGACTGGCACACCGATGACTGAGGCATTCCAATATATATTTTGAATGAACTAATGAATGTTCAAAAACTATTTGATGGGGAGTAAACGAAATTATACCATTGTTTCAATCTATACATTATTATTAAGATTTGATGCACAAAATTGGAAAATAACGTAAGCAATTTCTGTAAATTCTAAACCAAGGGCTACAATTGTGATGATACTCACTATAAATGACAGACATAACCAATATTCAAACAACTTTTCTAGAAAAAAATTCAAGACGATACTAACCGTCATGCCATTAAATAGTTGTGTACTTGTTTGCACAGAAGATATTTCTTGGAAAGAAAGAACATTGCTGACATACTTGCTTGTAAATCTATCTACAATATTGAAAACACGCTTCTCACTACTATTCCACCACAGCCTAACCATGGCGGGCAAGTCCTTTAATGTCATATGATAGACTGAACAAGCCAAGTGGGGAATATGGTATGGAAGAGTTGCTGTTTCTGAGGAAAAAGGAAATTCTTAGTTAGTAACGTATTTCTTACACAGAATACTGACTAATATTAGTATTTTCCTTAGAAAATCATTTTCAATTCCTCAACATTAGTGCTAGAGTTCATAAAAAAAGACACATCAACGAAACCAGAGTATTAGCTTTCTCCCACACATTCAAAATGAACCATTCAGAATGGCAGAATGAAATACAAAGAATGAAGATCCCAACTGACACTGAAAAATCTGCCTAGAAATAGCATTCTATATTTCATGTTAAAGATTGCAAATAAAATGGAACACATATTTTTAAAAGGAGGAAAAATCAAAGATTTTTAATCTTAAAAATAATGAAAAGGAGTTTGGCCTCCTTTACTTTCCCCAGAGGTCACTGAAGCATTATGCAAAAGTTCTAGAATACCCCCTCAACACTCACAAGACGCAGTCCCATCCTCAGATCTCTGAGGCATTTAAAAAATTCTGATTCCTAGGAAATCACTTATAATACCAGAGTACAGCTAGATGCATGTATGTCTAGCCCCTCTGCTAAAATGTGAGCTCCCAGAGCAAAGGAAATAAATTGTACTCTTCTTTGTTTCCCCAAACAAAGACTACCTATTTACAGGTCTATAAAACATTATCACATAGCAAATATTTGTTTACAGTGTAAAATATAACAGTCTCAACAAGCTGGGCTTCAAAAATTTACTAAATTCTCAACAACCGTATCTGCAAGATCTAATTATGCGTCCTATTTAGAGAAATATGGAAAATCATGCACTTAACATTCTCATAGCCAGGACCCACATTTGGGGTTAGTCTCCACACCCTAGTCTGAACCTAGGCTCCAACAGAACACAAACACAGATTTTACTGACCTCTAATACTCAACTGAAGCTCTTCAGTAAAGAATGTCTTAGGGTCCTTATTGGAAAGCTCAATAGCTGTCTCTGCATAGGTCGGGTTTTCTGGCATAAGCCTGAACAGGTGATAGAGCAATTTATTCAAACTCTTTGTTTTCCGAAGGTACATCGAATACAGAGCCCGAAGCTAGTGGACAGCAAAGCATTTGTTAGTAAACTCAATTAAACCAAGATAAGAACAAACCAGAGTATAACAGCTTGTATAAGAACACAATAAAAAATGCATTAACTTGAACATTCAGAATTACATGGAAAAGTCCTACAAAATATATGCCACATTCTTACTTTCCACATGTGCCACTTGATGGCACCGTTCCATTTCCTCATAAACCAGCAGATGTTTCACTATCCCCTCATTATTAGGCATATGCTTCTAACATCTTTCCAAACTGTCTCCCTCTTAATAAGTTCACCTCTACTTGGAGTCTCTGAACCAAGAAAATTATTCTTGGAATCTTCCAGATGATTCACTTACTTTTTCTTTTTTTTTTGAGTGAGGAAGACTGGCCCTGAGCTAACATCTGTTGCTAATCTTCCTCTTTTTTTTTTTTTCCTACCCAAAGCCCCAGTACATAGGTGTATATCCTAGTTGTAGATCATCCTAGTTCTTCTGTGTGGGATGCCACCACAGCATGGCTCGATGAGTGTTGTGTAGGTCCACACCCTGGGCTGCTGAAGCAGAGCGTGTGAACCTAACCACCTGGCCATGGGACAGGCCCCCTCACTCTCCTCCCAAGTCTTCCACACATTCCTTCCACACCATAGTCCTTAATCTTTCAAAATCTGGCTTAAAACTAATCTTATTTTCATGGCTGACCCCACCCTATAGTGATCACTCCAGCATCCCTCTAGGACAGAGGGCACAAACTGGCAGTCTAAAATGTCTTGGGGGTCTTCTCACAGTTGTTTTGTAAATCAGGAAATTTCACATAAAAACATGCGTTTCTGGGTTTTTTCTTTTCCAAGGATTTTATTTTTCCTTTTTCTCCCAAAGTCCCCCAGTACATAGTTGTGTATTTTTAGTTGTGGGTCCTTCTAGTTGTGGCACGTGGGATGCCCCCTCAGCATGGCTCGATGAGCGGTGCCATGTCCACACCCAGGATTTGAACTGGCAAAACTCTGGGCCGCCGAAGCAGAGCACACGAACTTAACCACTTGGCCACGGGGCTGGGCCCCTCTGGCTTTTTTAAAAAAAAACAAGAAAATTTGGCACCACTGGGGGCACTATAGGCATCTGTGTGAGACCTGTGCTTTACAACTCCTTGCCCTTCAACAACCAAGTTTTCATTTGTTCACATTTACTTTGCAGCTCTTTGATATTTGTCCTGGTTTAAAATGATTTCTTCCACTATATCACGCATCTCCTCAGAGTAGAAAGACACCATTTTCTCAACACAATGAATGCTCAACTACAAGGATCAAGCCATAGGAATTGGAACTGATCCTTAAAATATGTTGATCAAAGTACCTTTACAATGGAGAAATCTGGAGAACACTACCTTTACCGAGTAACCAAACTGAACATAATAAAAGGACACACTGATATTCTGTGCCTCCTGAGGTAATACACTGAGGACACATGTGCAGTAATACACTGTGCAGTAAGTACTCTTGCTAAAAATTAACCAGAATCCAATCATGAGGAAACAATCAGACAAATCCAAATTGTAGACAGTCTACAAAATAACTGACCTGGTGAATGACAAGAAAGAAAGGAGAGGTAGGGGAATTAGTGGCTAAAGAAACTGACAAACAAATGCAAACATGATCCTTTAGTGAATCCTCAATAGAGAAGAAAATAAAACTATAAAGGACTCTACTGGGACAACTGGGGAAATCTGAATACAGATTAGACCACATTATTGCATCAAAATTAAATTTCAGGGTAACAATTATATTATACTTATGCAGAAACACATCCTTGTTCTCAGGAGACATATGTTTAAATACTTTTGGTAAAGCATCATGACGTCTGCAATTTATTTTCAAACAGATCAGCAGAAAAAAGAAATTACAGAGAAAGCACGTGCAAATGTAGCAACATGTTAAAAATTTGTGACTCCAGGAAAAGGGTATATGACTTCTCATTGAATTATTCTTCCAACCTCTCAGTAAATTTGAATTTTTTTCAAAATAAAAAGTTGGAAGGCAAGAATTTAAAAAAAAATTAATCATACATATCAATGGGCTTTTAAAAACACATGTATATTATTACCAGCACTCCCACTCCTACGTATACAATATAAGAAAGATGAAAACATATGTCCACACAAAAATTTATAAACAAATGTTCACAGCAGCTTTATTCACAATAGCCAAAAAGTGAAAACAACTTAAAAGTCCATCAATAGATGAATCGACAAACAAAATGTGGCATATTCATACAATGGAATATTATTCAGCCATAAAAAGGAATGCACTACTGATACATGCTACAACAGGAATGAGTCTTGAAACCATTACGCTGAGTGAGATATGCCAGACAAAAAGACTACATATGTAAAACGTCCACAAAAGGCAAACCTACAGAGATAGAACAAAGAGTAGTGGTTGCAAGGGGCCTGGAGGGTTTAAGAGGAAATGGGAAGTGATTACAAATGGGTAATGGTTTCTTTTTCAGGTGTTGAAAATGTTCTAAAATTAGAGAGCGGCAACAATTGCACAACTCTGTGAATATACTAGAAACACCAAACTGTACACTTCAAATAAGTAAATTTGATAGTAGTGAAATATATCTCAGTAAAGCTATAACCTGGTTGTCTAAGGGTGAAGACTTGACACTTTCATTGCGGCAGCCCACATTCACTTCCCAGTCGGGGAACCACACCATCTGTCTGTTGGTTGTCAGACTGTGGCAGCTGCGTGTTGCTGAAAGCTCTGCCACTAGGATTTCAAACACCAGCAGGGTCACCCAGGAGGGACAGGTTTTAGCAGAGCTTCCAGACTAAGACAAACTAAGAAGAAGGACCTGGCCACCCACTTCCAAAAGTACTGGCCATGAAAACTCTGAATAGCAGCAGAGCATTGTCTGATGCAGTGCTGGAAGGTGAGAGGATGGCACAAAACAACTAGGCAGGACTCCACTCTGCTGTACACAGGGTCACTAGGAGTCGGAATCGACTCGATGGCACAAACAAAAAGCTACAACACAAACACACACAGTTCCATCTGATTCACCAGGAGTTTTTTTCAAAAGAAAGTTAAAATAATCTAGATTTAGGACTGATTAAAGTTTTTTTAAAAAATTCCGTTTCAGGATTCATCTAATTAGTGTTATTTAGTGGGTTATTCTGATTTACAAGTCCATAGCTCAGTTCAATTGACAGCCTCAATAAACACTGCTGTATAATTCTTTGCAAGCCCCTCCCTCACTCTAGTTTAATAAAGATGATGCATGGCCATTTTCCTAATTTCTGAATATAAGATGACAAGAACAAAATTCTCATACATAATGGATGCCTCAATTTCCTGCAATTTTTCAGATATCAACAATATTTTAAGAAACGAACATTGGGGCTGGCCTGGTGGCACAGCAGTCAAGTTCGCACCTTCTGCTTCGGCGGCCCGGGGTTCGCCAGTTCAGATCCCAGGTGCAGACCTATGCACCACTTGTCAAGCCATGCTGTGGAAGGCGTCCCACATAGAAAGTAGAGGAAGATGGGCATGGATGTTAGCTCAGGGCCAGTCTTCCTCAGCAAAAAAGAGGAGGATTGGCAGCAGATGTTAGCTCAGGGCTAATCTTCCTCAGGAAAGAAAAAAAAAAGGAAACGAACATAAAAGCTCAACACTCTTGAAACAGCTAAATCAATGTTGCCTCTGTGATTTGATTTTCCCCTTTATATAAAAATGCAAAAATGCATACACTGATATATTTGTACCAAGGTATGGGTTATTAGCAATGAGATAAATTAGAGTTTAAGAATTCTGGAAAAATCACACTTGGAAATGAATGCCATGATATTTAGTCACACTTTAAATACCAAGTGAGAAACTAACTCTAAGAAGCCACAGACTTTATTAAAATGATTCAAAGTTTGATTGAAATTTTTTAAGTGGGGACCTGCCTAAAAGAAGAAAAAAAAACTGGAGTAGATTTTTCTAGCTTCCTTCCTGGACACTAACATCTTTCTTCCTAAACATGAGACAACAGAGACATCTAGTGGCTGCTAGAATAATTGAGACAAAATTATTATTATAGGATATTTTCAACATTTAGAGATAATAGTGTGAATTACACAGGTAATCTTTCACAGATCTTTCTCTAAATACTGATTTTCAAATAAGGTAAATTTTCAATGATGTATTAAGTGAAATCTCCCATAACAGTCAGAAGTTGACCAAAGAAAAAAAATAGCAAAATCCATTTTTTTTGAAATTATATTACGGTAGTACAAATCGTGTACTACAAATCTTGTTTCTTGCGATAAAAGGACTTGGTGGCTACAATCAGAAAAAACTTAATCCAGGTACATTCCAAAGATTAATACTTGTGCAAAAATGTGTGTGCGTGTAAATAGCTGTGAGAGTGAGGAAGAAAGGACAGAACTAAATTTAGCAAAACGTTTGAAGTTAGCCAGATAAGATTAGATTAAAACGTGAGGCTTTTCTCTTTTTTCTCAAAAGGAGGGGAAAAGAAGGGGTTTAGGATACTAATAGAAAAACACATATATGACAGAACTGTCAAAAGCTGTCACATATTTATTTACCTGAGATGAAGCGGCTTTGAAGAAAGTAAGTATTAATTTCCAAGTGAGGAGGTATCCCAGAACATAACAGAAGTCTTCACTCAGTGGCTTAATAGTAACTATCTGTCCAACGGGAATACACCCCAAAACATTTTCTAGTAAGTCCTCTTGCGTGCTAAGAAGAGACATCAGTGCTGCCGGTGGTGACCTGAGAATCAACGATTAAACACCACAATTTTCTTCATAACTCATCCCTTAACAAATTGATAGCATGTATAAACTTCAAGCATTTAAGAAAAATCTTTCTCTGTTTTCCAAAAACCATTTTAAAAGTCCCCCTTTATAGATTCGATTCTAACTCCTAATTTCAAATAATGGCAATTATAGAATCTCTAAGACATAAAATGTTATATAAATATATATAATATACACAAAATATGTATTGTATAGGTATATATTTTTATATTTATGAATATATAAAATATAAATATTAAAAAGTATATAATATATAACAAAAAGATTTTGGATATAGGTTTTATATTTATATATACTAAATATACATAATACGCTTTAAGAATATAGACTCTAGAAGTTAGCACTTAAAGGAAAGAAAATATCTATGGAAAAATATCACACACTCAGAGAAGCTAAACAATTGGTCTAGAGCCCCTCAGCCAGTCGGGAATGATGAGGGGTACCAAGTCCTACCAGGTCCTTTATCATCCGGTGACGGGTAAAGAGATCATAAGACTGTCTTTTCAGGAAAGCAAATTTAACATTTGCATTAATTCATGACAGCGTAAGTTAAATTTCCTGTTTACTAAACTATTGCACTCATCAACACTTTAAGGTGAACTTAAGAGATTCTCAAAAAGTGAAATACTTGCATAAATCTGTCAAATTCTGTTCTCTAGGACACTTCTTGGTGCTCTCCCTTCACCTCTGTGATCTTTCCTCCCTTGTCACGTCCCTCTCTGGGCCCATAAACATAGTGTTCTTCCAGCTTCTGCCCTTAGGTTTTTACCTTCAACACCACCATCTCACCTACCAACCCCTCTCTATCCCATACCAACAGTCACTAGATCTTACAAATACTAGGTCAGATCTCTCTCCACTTTCCACTCTGCCCTCCATGCACCATTATAACTTTTAGAACGGTCTCTACCTCTGCTTGCTTCTTTGTACAATTTATGCTTCATACTATTGCCACAATCAGCTGGCGGTATCCCATCTTTTACCAAATGATGCCCTAAACCCTAAAAGGAAGTCATTTGTAAGGCCTTCATTATCTTAAGTACCCTCCCAGCTTTATCTTCCACTGTCCCTTCCCACCTACTTCACACATATTTGTTCATTTATTCTCTTATTCAACAAATGAGCACTACTCATGTGTCTGCCTTAGGCCAGGAACCACCCTGGGTGCTGTGAGTATAGTTGAGAACAAGAGACAAAAATTCCTTTCTTCACAGAGCTTACATTCCAGTGGAAGAACATATAGACAATAAAAAAATATGTTAAGAGGTGACTACTCAATTTCCCCAAGCACATCCTGAACATTCCTGCCCCCGTGCCTTTGCACATGGTGTTCCCTTAACTTTTACTGTCTTCCCTGCCTGGTGAAATGCTACCTAACCCTAAAGGTCCAGCATGAATGTCTTTTCCTCAAGAGAAAGTCCTCCCTGCCTGGTGCACAGCAGTGTGCCCCCATAACATGCTATCTACCCTTTTTCTTAGCACTTGTCATCCACTGTCTTCTATTACAGGGTAATATTGTCTGTATCAGATTGCAAGCTCCTTAAGAAAAAGAAGGTTTACTAAACACTCTATTCTCCCCTCTGCATTTAACTAATACTTTGCACAAAGTGGGTACTCAATAGATATTTGATTTGATCTACTTTTTCTACAGCTACCATGTGGACAAAGAAAGTTTTACTAAATAGTAGCAAATGGAAAATATGATTTAGGAACAATTAAGAGAGAATAATCTTTTTGGACAAACTCTAGATTTCATTTTTATCTCACAGATAATTTTAAAAGATCTGTTGAATGAATATAAACTCTGAATTTAGAGTTTTTATGTTGCCTTGTCTTCTAAAGTCATTATAAGTGAGATGGATTATGAGAATTTAATAAAACAAATTTTAAAAACTTACAGGGCTGGTTCTTCTTCTTCATCTCCGTATGACTTTAGATTATCCTGATCATACTGTGGTAATTCAGGCATCAACCTGGAAATTAGAATATTACTTTAAATTATTTTATATTAAATGTTCATTATTGAATCATGGTTAAGAGCAGAAAGACCAATCCTTATTCTGTAATGAGCACATTTTTTAATGGATTGTTGCTGACATAACTGCATATGGCCAGGACCACCTAAATGTAAACTTTGTATGCAGAACAGTGACCCCAAAGGTTAAAAACTTGGCAACTCTGTTATTGAAATGCATGGTCAAGTTTACTTTTTTTGATTTTTGGTTTTTTACTTTGACTTTTTTTTAACAACGAAGAGTTAAAACTACACATATCTTCTATTTTTTTAGACCACCATCACATTGATTCAGTTGGAAGAATTCTTACTTGTATAGCATATGATAAACAGCAATTTGCACAGGCCGAGCTCTGAAAAGGAGTAATGGCACCAACGTATTTAACAAAGTCTGCAGATATTCTGGCAAGTTTGTTTTCTGACCAGCAACCAATCTTGCAGGGAGTTTGTGACTCAACAGCTGATCCTTTGGGATATAAGTTAATGTTTCACACATGGGCTTCAGCATTGCATTGTGAAAGGATGTTTCAGATGTATCTTTGCTTTCTCCTGATGACAAAAAGGGAAGAAACATGCACAGCCCAAAAGAAAATGAGTAATACAGCTTGGGTGATTCACAGACAATCAAATATTATTGAAGAAAATAAAATAAAAACCTGACAAACGTTAGAGCAGTTCTAACTAGAAATATGAACTGAATATATATTTCAGATAATCTCAATTGTTTAACGACTTCTATTATCTCATCCTTAAAAAAAGAAAGAGAGAGATTTTGAGTTATAAACAATCAATTCATGTTACATGAATTGTTATTACTTTAATTTGCAATGATCTTTGAATACCTTACCATTTTTTCAATTCTTGTCTGTAAAGTGGAAGCATATATGATGCTTCTGAGATGCCAAGCTTTCTCTCTGGCTCTTTTCTTTTACTATTTTGTATTCTTTGACTTAAAAATCCAAAGTTTTTGTTTTGAATTTTTCAACAAGTCATTTTTAATGAATCTCAATATTACTCCCTTTTTCACTTGCCTGTAACATTTACCAAAAGAGGTAAAAGCAAACTGTGGATGCCTTGGGAAAAAAATTCTTTCCATTCACTGATTAGATTTACAGGAAGGTTGCCAGTGGTATCCAGAGTTGTGGAATCAAAAAAAGCACTGAGCTTGCAGGCCAGATCACAGCTGACACAGGCGAACAGTTGTACAAGTGGAACCGAATACAGTGCTTGATTCTCGCTTGTTGTCTGAAGGGACGAAAATGAAACAGGTAAGCACATTTCTACCAGAACACCACAAAGTAAGGCAATAAAGAGAAGTCCCTTTCATTCCTCTAAACTTAAAACAAAAAGCTGTTGAAGTGTATAGTCTCAGGAGACATTTACATATTTTAGTATCCAAATAACTTTTTTTCAAAATTAAATACTAGGAATCAGAATCAACCCATTTATTCTGAAATACTGTTTTATTTCTAAAACTATGAAAGAAAACAGTATCAATTACGATTTATCAGGTGACATACATACATTGAAGACATCTATAATCCTCTCAGGAGCCCTACTAATTGGGCATTATTAAGTTCTTTTAAAATAAGGAAACTGAAGCTCAATTAGCCAAGTTTGAAACCCTAAGCCACACAGCTAACAGCAAGCAAAGTGGAGATTCAGACCAGTTCAACCCTGAGTGACTTGCTGTGTCAAAGCCCACAATTCTTACACATCTGGTTGCTTTGGGTCATAAAAAGAACACTAATTTCCTCTGCATTTGCTTGATCTCTAACACATTATTCTGGCAATACTGACATAATACATTTTAAGAATAATTTAATTCAAATCAAAAAGATCAAAAAACTTTCACAAAAAGATAAAACCTGAAAGGGCTGTGCTACAAATATTATATTATAATAGAATGAGCTAATGGAGAGAACGTTTTAATAGCAGTTAGGAGATTTCATCACTAAATGATACTGGTAGACATTAAATCTCTATCATTTTACTGTTCTGTCAAATAGTAGCTGGTGAAGTACATCTACAAAGTGTTTAAATGTTTGCAAAGGAGCTAATTATAATCACAATCATTACTGCAAGGATAAGATGAGTAAACAGTTCTGGCATAGAGATACACACAAAGACTCAAGAGGTGATGTCAAGAGGTGATGACACATCAAGTCCATTTACCTCCAGCCAAGCCAACATGGAGCACATGATGAAGTCCCACTCACTCTCTGCTAAAGGAGACGAGCAGTATTTCAGAAACAGGGAGAGGAACCGGATTATTTCTATATTTACACCCAGTATCTCTGGACTTACTTCTGATAGATTACTACGATAAAGACAAACACAAAACAAAACAAGAAAAGCATTAAATAATTACACAGACATTCAATTTGAAAATATTCTATTTTAAATCTTATATACTTATAAAAGACTGACTTAAATGTCTGACATCCTTTTACTCTACAAAACTGTGACTCTAAGATACACAGTCTGGCTCCACATTGTATATGGGGGGAAAACATACTATAAAGTATCACCTACCAACTGAAAAGAAAAATATCTTCATGATCTTTCTTCCAGGATATTAGAATTTTTAATATACCATGTAATAGCTCTTCATCATCTATGCTTCTGGTTTGCAGACAAGAATTGAAAATGGCAAGATGTCCAAAACCTCCTAAAGTAAAATTCAAAATGAAAATTAAAAATTTTGTTTTAATTGTATTGCTACTACAAAAAAGTCTACTTTGAGATAGGTCAGAAACTGCCTTGAGAAATGCTCAGGTTTAGAACTTTAAAAAGGGTTTATATGAAAGAGTCAACCAAGGAGCTTGTAAGCTCCACAGGGCAGACCCTGTCTCCATACCCAGCACCTAGCACAAAAAAGAGAAGGGTGGAGGGAGTGAATGATACTGTCCTTTAAACCAACCTATGCTGTTTTTCATTTTGGTTTCTTAAGTATAGGACTTACTCAGCTACTCACCTCCCAAATAAAAACAAAAAACCCATAGCTACAGTACAAAGTTAAATACGGATGAAAAAGAGAACACAGTGTTCCATAATTTGCACATTCACTCAATAAGCATCTACTATGTCTGGAAAGCTCTTATGGGGTTCTCACACTTTAGAATCCCTGGATCCTTCTTATCCTTCAACTCTCAGCTTAAATATTGCTGCCACTCTATGAAATGCCCAAGTATATAAAGTATGCCCCTCTGCATTTCTCTACTCTCAAATATCATTTGTTTGTTGCTGTTATAGCACTAATATTCGTTTACTTATTTATTATTATCTCCTCAATTAGAAAGTAAGCTCCATGAGAGCAGGAACCTTGTCTGTCTGTCTTACCAGTCTATACGTCCCCTAGCACAATGCCTGTGCAGAGACATTTATTTTGACCGATTAAAGGAAGAAAGAATAAATGAATGAATACAAGTTACACTGCTAGATGCTGGGGAGAGAAAGCTGAACAAAATTTAGTCCCTAAAGGGACTCATCCAGCAGTACTGGCAGCCTCAAAAACAAATTAGAATATCATATGGACAAAGATTGGGAGCCCAAAACAGGAAACAACTATCTCCATCTAGATTGAGGCAAAAAAGGCTTCCCAAAATTAGTGTTTGAACCAGGATTCGTCAAAAGATAAGTAAGAGTCTACAAGACTAGCAAAGGAGCACTCCATGGAGCGCTAAGGCACCAAGTTGTAAAAAAGCATAGACTATTCAAAAATCATGAGACTGTAGCATCGCCAGGGTCCAGGGTGGAAGCAAAAGAGGTAAAACTCAAGAGATCAGTTGCAGTAAGACGGTAAAACGTCTAACAGGCCAAACTAAGGACTTAGGTTTTCATCCTGTAGGCAAAAGGGAACCAAGGAAGAAAGAAAGAAAAAAAAAATGTATAGTGTATTCAACCTTCCTTGCAAACAGAAGAGGCTCAAATGTAATCAGAAATAACTGATTTTCTAACAACTAAAAAGTATTTGTTAGCTAATTCTGTTTCATCACTTTGGCTGGAAGAATAAAATTGACTGTCAAATCTAAAACACAATCCTCCTTCTGTTGGGGTTCCGCACAGCTGTGCACCTTCTGGTCTTTCTGGTCTGGGTGAGCAGCACACAGCTGTGTGACACTGCAGCCCTATCTCCTGCCCCTTCTTCCTTTCTGCCATCCTTCAGTTATAACGAGTTAGAGAAATCACCTACATTCCCTTTAGACACTCCTTTCCTCTATGCACAGTCAGTTCAACTGCATCCCCATCCCGCAACAGCAAATCCTAACCTAATCCCACAGTCTACCTCCGTAGGTGAATTCAACCATAAAGCTTAATGCCATGAAAATTTGTGATGTTGGTTGGCCCTTGGTGCCATGTGGCAATTCTTTCTGATTAATGTTTTGATGGGCATCTTATTCTTCTGCTATTTCAAATTTTCACTACCATTCTTAAAATCTACAATCCAGCTTCCACTCATTCAATGACCTAGCCTGAAGAGACATGGCGCTTATTAAGAACACACGAAGTTCCCAACCCCCTCCACATCCACACCTACATCCATCCTCCATTTCCCCTTTCCAGGTCTCAGAAGACAGTCACTCCACCTACATAAGGGTCCTATCTTGTAACTATGCTTTAGATCCCACCCTATGTGCCCTCCGCTCCCATCTTCTCACTTGGAACTATCATTTATTCTTCCCTGTCTCTATCTTCTATTCCCCCTTCTCCTCACAACATATATTTCCCAAACTCTGACCTTGTATTCATCTCCAGCTTTCACCCTCTTTCTATATTCCTTTTCACCAAACACCTAGAACAGACTATCTGCCTCAATTTTCTCACCACTATTCATTCCAACAACACCAAAGTCAATGGACACTTTTCAGTCCCTAATTTTATTTAACTTTCTGTGGCATTTAACACAGGTGATGAATATTACCTAAAATTCCTCCTCTGCTCTTTTCTTTATCTTTAGTCCTTATTCTCAAGTCTCCCTTCACCCACATACCCCTTAAACCTATGTACTGGTGTTCCCTTGGTATTCCATTCACTCTCCCTAGATAAGCTCATCCTCATTTATAGATTATACTACTACCACCTACATGATGTGGACTTCAAAAGTAGTATTCCCATCCAGTCAATAGCCTATTGCTTACCAAAAATCTCCATTTGAATATGTATTCCATAGCCACCTTAACCTAACGTGTCTAAAACTTAACATCAGATCCCTGTATACTTCTTCCCCATCCTCCTCCCAATCCTCAAGTCTGCCATAGGGTTTTCTATAAGGTCTAATGGTACTTTCATCTACCCTATCCAGAAATACAAACACAGAGCCCATCAATTCTATTTCCTTAATCTCTTTCATTTCCATGTCCTCTGTTCCATCTATGCCTTGATTTAAGCTCTCTTTCTCTCTCAGTAGGACTATTCTAATAGCTTCCTATCTGGTCTTCTACCCCCATTCTCTCTCTCTCACACCCCCCCCATCAGACAGCTGTCTAAACAATCTTTCTAACGTAAATGTGATACTCTTACTACTCTCCTACTTAATGTGGGCCAATAGCTCCTTTCTGCTTACCGTTTAAAGTCTAAACTCCTTAACCTACAAAATCAGGCATTTATGATGTGTGCCTGGCCAGTTCTCAAAATCCATCTTCTTGTGTATCCTAACACCCTTTGTTCCCAACCTTCTACCTTAATTGCCAAACTGAACCATCTACACTCTTATGTTTTTGTGTACCTGCACTGCTCTTCCCCAACTATGTTCATATCAAAACTATCCTTCATCACTCAGTTGAAATGTTTCTCTTTGTGAAATTGCCATTGACACCTCAAAGCAGAGTGGACAACTCCTTTTCTGTCACTTTCACACATAGGACATCTTTTTGCTACATCAGTTATCACATAATATAACTTTATGTCTGTTTTCTCTACAAAAGGAACATAGCCAGTACTCCATAAGTGTTTATTAAGTTATAAACAAATGAAGTAATAGAGTGCAGAGTATCCAAAAAGTTTAAAATATAACAAAAGGTATTCCCTCTTTTGCCTTTATATGTTCAACCATTGGTTGACGAGGGAGAAATGAGGCACAGCTAAAAAAGCTATAGAAGGAAAAGAAATGATTAGAGGGTACTTGTGATTGTAAATCTTCCCTTAAGGCTGTAGCATTTCTGTACTGCAAAATGATAATACCCACTCTCCAATGACACTCATGCTACTGACTCTCAATTTGTTATGTAGCAAAAATATAAACTAGGAATAAATCAGCTATAATTCAATTTATCTCTGCTAGACTGGGTTTAGATATTAAGAAACACTTCTTTTATCTTAAGCAATAATTAATGAAATATTTATTATCAAGCAACTAACCATTAGTACTGCAAAGATCTTCCTTAGTCCAGGCCAAAAGGGCAGGTATACATTGAGCAATGAATTCTTTCTTGTCTTCTTTTGACAAAAACGGACAGAGACTTTGAATGGTATGCATATTACCTTCTGTTAGTGGAAAAAAACTGTTTAAAGAAAAAGTATGAATTATATTTATCCTAAATATGCAGTTATTTCAGAAAATTCCTCTTATTCAGACTATTCAAAAAGACTAATAATTCCACTATATAAAATAATTGTACAGAAAAAAAATAAAAGAAACTATGAAAAGAGATTGACATTTGCTGATTCTGAATGATGAAATTGTGGATAATTATTTTTTGCTGCTGCTTTCTCTTTCTTTATGTTTCTAATTTTTAATATAAGCATATATAATTTTTCCCCTATGTATAATTTTAAAATTATACAGACAATACATGATCATGCTCTAAGAGTCAAATGATTCAATTTAAACAGTACTAGTTGCGTGTCCTTTTTATGAACTGATAATTCATATTTGTGCATATATACAGTTGGGTTTTATTTACATAATGAGATCACACTAAACATACTGTTGAATTATTTGCCATTCATACACTTTGTAGATCTTTCCATGTCAGAACATATGGATATAAATTATTCTTGTTTTAAAGCTACATAAGTAAATTTCTTAAAAAACAAAAATATCCCACACTATCATAATTTAACTATTTTCCTATTAGTGAACATTTAGGGATTTTCACCCAATTTTTGCTCTTACAAGTAATGATGCAATAAATGTCCTTGGGCAGATAGCATTCTGAATATGTGCAAATACCTCTTTAGGTTAGATTCCTACAGGTAGAATTGCAAGATCAAAGGATGTGAATGTATCATATTTTGGCAATTTCAAATTGCTTTCCAAAAAGTGTAATCAATTTACACTCTCACCAAAAGTGTAGAAGTGTGACTGTTTTGTTGAACATTTAATGAATCTTTTTAATTCCTGGCAACATGGCGCACAAAATGTGCTTCTTTTGGGGGCCAGCCCCATGGTTAAGTTCAATGCATTCTGCTTCAGCAGCCCAGGTTTACAGGTTCGGATCCCAGGTGCAGACCTACACCACCTGTCAGCCATGCTGTGACAGCGACTCACATACAAAATAGAGAAAGACTGGCATAGATGGTAGCTCAGGGCTAAGTGTCAAGCAAAAAAAAGAAGATTAGCAACAGATGTTAGATAGCTCAGGGCAAATCTTCCTCAGCAAAAAAACAAAATGTGTTTCTTTTCATTTTCATTTGTCATTAATATTAGTAAGGCATATCCTTTCATATTTCATATTTCATAAATAAATTACAGTAGCTCCCCCTGATCCATGGTTTCACTTTCTGTGGTTCCAATTACCCAGTCAGTTCTGGTCTGAAAATATGGATGGAAAAATTCCATCCATGGAAAAATGGAAAAAGATGGAAAATTCCAGAAATGAACAATTCATAAATTTTAAATTGTGTGCTGTTCTGAATAGCATGATGAAATTTTATGCCATTCAGCTCCATCCCACCCTGGACATGAATCATCCCTTTGTCCAGCGTATCCACAATGGGTCACCAGTAGTCACTTAGTAGCCGTCTCTGTTATCAGATCGACTGTCACAGTATTGCAGTGCTTGTGTGCACGTAACCCTTATTTTTCTTAATAATGGCTCCAAAGCACAAAAGTAGTGATGCTGGCAATTTGGATATGCCAAAGAGAAGCCATATAACCCTTCCTTTAAGTGAAAAGTTTAAAGTTCTCGACTTAATAAGGAAACGGAAAAAAATTATATGCTGAGGTTGCTGTGATCTATGGTAACTGTTATTAAGTATATCGTTATAATTGTTCTATTGTATTATTAGTTATTGTTGTTAATCTCTTACTGTGCATAGTTTATAAATTAAACTTTATCACAGGTATATATGTATAGGAAAAAACATAGTATATATGGGGTTCAGTACTATCCATGGTTTCAGGCATTCTCTAGGGGTCTTGGAATGTATCCCCTACAAATAAGGGGGGACTACATTTTATCTATGAATTACCTGTTCAAGTCCTTGACACATTTTTCACTTTGAATAGTTTTACTAATTAATAGTAGCTATTTATATATCATGGATATTAATTCTTTGTTAATTTGCAAATGTTTTCTCCCACTTCGTCACCTGTCCTTTAACCTTTATTGTATTTTTGTCATACAAAAGTCTTCTTTCTTTTTTAAAAAGTTTTTAATTGTGGTAAAATATATGTAATAAAATTTACCACATTAACTATTTTTAAGTGTACAGTTCAGTATTGTTAAGTACAATCACATTATTTTGCAGCCAATTTCCAGGACTCTTTTCATCTCACAAAACTGAAACTCTACCCATTAAACAAGAACTCCCCATGTCCTCTCCCCTCAGCTCCTGGCAACCCACCATTCTATTTTCTATCTCTATGAATTTGACTGTTCTAGGTACCTCATATAAGTAGAATCATAATGTATTTGTCTTTTGGTAACTGGTTTATTTCACTTAGCAATGTCCTCAAGGCTCATCCACATTGAAGCACGTCAGAATTTCTTTCCAAGTCTGAATAATATTCCATTGTATTATATACCACATTTTTGTTTATCCATTCATCTGCTGATGGGCACCTAAGTTGCTAGAAGTTTCCATTTTTACAAAATGAAATATCTATCATTTCTTTTAAGGATTCTGGGTTTTGCGCTTTGCTTAAGATCTTCCCCATGCCAAGATGATACAAGCTCTCTTCTTCTCCCGTAATACTTTTATAGCTCTGTTCTTTATATTTAGCTTTCATCTCAACTTTATTTTTATGTATAATGTAAAGGAGTGGTCTTGCTATTTTTTTCAAACACATATCCAATTTTCTAATATCATTTATTACTGACTCACCTCACTGATTTGAAAGGCCACCTGTATCAAAAACTAAAATCTCATATATGTGTGGATTAGTTTCTGGACTCTGTATCTGATCTACTGGTTGTCTACTCACCAATTTCATACTGCTTAATTACTGTATTGGCAAAGCAAGTCCTTTTCAATTTTCTCTTTCAGAAATCTCCCAGAGATTTTCGAGCATTTTTTCCTTCAAATGCATATGATGATTAAAACAGTTTCTCAAAAAAAGTTGCTAAAATTTTGACTGAGATTGCATTGAAATTATCGATTCATACAACCATTTTACAATTATCTTCCCACCTTTTGTGATCTTTACTAAACTTTTATAATTATAATTTTGTGTTATATTTATTTCTAGGTATTTACAGTTTTGTTGTCATTGTGAATAGAATCTCTTTTTTCCTATGCCATTTTTTAATTGATTATTACTAGTAAATAAGAAAGTTATTGCTTTTTGTATGTCAAGTATATATCCATCTCATTAGTAATTATTTCTAATAGTTCTTTAATTCTCTATTATTTTTATAATCAGAAAAAAATTTAATTATGCTGAATAAAAAAAACAATATCAAAAGGTCATATGCTGTACGATTCCATTTATATAACATTCCTAAATGATATAAGTATATGGAGGGAGAACAGATTACTAGTTGCCAGAGATGAGGAGAATGGGAGGAAGGGAGGTGGCTGTAGCTATAACAGGGTAACACAAGACATCCTCTATCCTGTAGCTTAGACTGTGGTGGTGGTGGTCACACATGTGATCTACACAGAACACACACACAAATGAGTGCATGTAAACTTGGTCGTTGGATTGTATCAATGCCATTTTCTTGGTTGTGAAACTGTACCAAAGTTACGCAAAATGGTACCACCAGAGGAAAGTGAATGAAGGATATATGGAATCTCTTTGTATTATTTCTTATAATTGCATATGAATCTATAATTACCTCAAAATAATGTTTTAAAAATTTGTAAATAAGACTAAAATAATCGAAATTTAGTTTACAATTCTACTGTATGAGAACATACACACGTCATCACTTCACAATTCTTCTTGGTAAATAAGTAAGTTCAAAATGCCTGTCGGTAAATTTCAGCTAAGTGTTTGATTTGAATGCCCAGCTTCTCTAGTACGATCAATTCTAGTAGATCTCTGGGATGTCCAATCCCATAATCTATTTCTTTGTCTTAAGAACACATTTATTGCATTTCTAGAATATACTTCAAAGGGATGATCCTTATTTAAGAGAAAAGTAAGTAACTTTTCCTATCACTTCCACAGCAAATAAAGTGATGGAAGAAGGATGTTAGGGAGGGCGAAAAAAAAAGATTTCTACCAAAAAGATTTCAGGGGAAAAAAGAATGTGTCTATGAAATGCTAATTGTTTAAAACAAGTATAAAATTCCAAAACAAAATTTTATAAAGTCAAAAGTGCTTATTATAAAAGGTGTGTCCCAAACTTAAAACAACTGAAATTGTTTTAAAGTCTTTAATTCTTATTTCCTTTAATCTAATTTCTTCATTTCCTAAACGCTGTTTTCTTCATTTATTAGAAATTTTTTGTTAGTTGGGGGTTGCCAAGGTGACCAATTACAATAAATTACAAAATAAAAACATTTTAAATAAGAATACCATTCTTTTCTCCTATAATGCCGTTTTACTTCATCAGATGAAACACTTCGGGAAAGGATCAACTTAGCAATAATAAGAGACCATAGGGTGCCATTTTCCCTGGACCTAAAAAAGGGAAAAAAAATTCCATTTTGAAAATGTACTTAAGATTGTAAGGTAACTGTTTACCTGGATTCCTTCTACAGAAGTAAATAAATCACCTTCTGAGGGTATCAGTTCACAAACGACTTTTGCACTGAAACAACTGTCATTATCAAAAGGACTGGGAGCTTAGGCTTCTGAAACTTCTTCACAACTGGTACTGAACTCTCACCCCCAGACAATCCCAAAGGCCCTCAAGTCGCAATAGCGGAGATGACTTTAAAAATTAGGATTGAGGACCTGGGGCTACAGCTGGGAAAAGGACATATCCCAGAGGACACCTGGGCTGGTTTAAATTGAGGAACCAAAGAGGTATTGACATCTGCTGAAGAAAGTTCTGAGTTTTGAGCACGTGGAGTAGAACTGAAGAGGAAGACCTGTTCAGCCTGGGGCCTCTGATACTGCAAAGCATACTCAAAATACTATCAGCAAGTGAAAAACTCTTAAAGAGAATGCAGTGCAACACAGTAATTTTAACAAGTTGACTTCTAACTGCTATAACCTCTATGACTCTGTTTCCCTACTGACTTCCTCATCTTGGGGGAGAGTTTTGTGGTTATAATATTAAGACACACCTGTAACAACAAGCTAGGTAAAAGCTTAAATTTGAGAGTAGTAGGAGGATGGCTCACAGATGACAAATTAAAACAACTTCTACAGGTTTCTATTTCTTTCATCAACATCTGTCCCTTGAATGAATTTATGGATTTAATAACACAGGCAAAGTCCAAATATCTCCCCAGAAGAGTAAATCAAGTACTTAGTTTCCACAAAGTATTTATCATTAATAATTGGGATTAATTTAGATCAAACCCTCTGAATGAAAGATGAGCATGAAGTGGGCTTACATTTTACTGAAACAAAGCCATAAACTAGTAAAACAGTCACTAAAAAAATGGAAATTGAAAGGATTCTCACCTGTTAAATAACAGCTGCAAAAGGCCAGAAGTATTACCAAGACCACATAAGTTATCATACGTAATATTCATTTTTTGAAGCATTTCACAAAATCCAGTTAGAAAAATAGGTGGATTGTCTAATTCTTCACACCACTGCAGTGAATACAGCAGTTCTGCAACTAACAGAAAGGACAACATGTTATCAAGTGTGTGTGTGAATAGACCTTTCCATCATTTGCACGGCTATGCCCCATTTTCTAACACTGCTATGCCCAGTAATCTCAAAATATCTATTAACCGATTTCAAATCTGCTTTGAGACGTTCAATGATAGTGCAAACTGAGAAAATTTTTCTGATAAAATACCACTCTTCTCCCAAATCTTACTTGGTCCCTTTTCTGATTAGTTAAGAATGTGACAGGGGCCTACGTTACCAGAGATACTAGAGGAATCTTCCTACTATTTTTGCCACAAGTGGTAAGAAGTTGCATACAGGATAAACAAACAATGGACCCAAGAGGTGAGATGAGAAGTTCAAGCCAATGTGTTAAGAAATGGGAGACAGCATGATACAGTAAACAGGGTCTCGGTGACAGTCTGGTCTGGATGCAAATGAGCTGTATACTTAGTTATCAACTAGGATACTACAATCCACCTCTCGAGACTGTTATGAGAATTAAATAACCAACATCTGTCACAAAACCTGGCATATCATAGGTTTTTAATACATAATTAGCCATACCTCTCTTTCATAAAGCCATGTATGGATTTTGGAGTAAGAAAACTTGAGACCTGGTTCAAAATCTAATCCTATCCCTTACAAGCTAAATAACTCTAATCAAGTCAAGATAAGATAAACAACAATAATAATATCTAACCCATAGGGTTGTGATAAGATTAAATATATAATGTTGTCAGTGTGTAATCAGTAACACAAATAACAAAAATAATTACAAAAAATATTACTCTAATTTCCAGTTTTGTTTCTGGACAGAGTCACTCTGTGAGCAATGTAAACTGTAGGCTAATGTCCTTGCTCTTAACTGCTTATGGAGCTGGCTAACCAAAAGAGGTGTTCCAGCTCTCTTCCACAGGGCATATCTTGTCCTCTACTAGTGACTGTGTTACAGCTGACGTGTTACAAACAAGACTGACACAGGAATTATACAAATCCTCTACCTTTAATACCATTTTGTACAGGTCACCCTGCTACTTACAATTCTACACTATTTCCTGAAATGGAGGAATTCTCAGAAATCCTCAATCTTCTTGAGATTCAACATCTCAACCTCCACTTGCCAGGAAAAATACTATAGCCCTATGAGTACAAGGTGTAGTGGTTCAAAACTTAACTGAAAATTCAGAATCCTTGATGAAACACCAGACTCAATCATTTTCTTTAGGGTTACGTGCCATAGGATCTGCTTATATTGATGTCATGCCAGTGGGAGTAACTGATCTTATACCAAATTCTGCTCTACAGCTAACAAGATTACAGCAAGATTTCAGTCTGTTTCCACCTGATTTGCAATTTAACACTCATCACTTAAGTAACCTCAAGTTTCTCATCACTAAAATAGTTAACAGGAGCCGAAGATCTTTGATTCTTTAAAGATTTAAATTGCAGTGTACAAAATTATTTCAGAATTAAAATTATTTCAAAATTTATATTTATATTATATCTGAATGCTCATATATACTTACTTATTTTCTCTAGCTCATTATTTTCTAGGACTATTTCCTTTTTCAGGGCAACTAATATCATTTTGCTCAATAATGCTGAAGTACACAAATGGCTGGGAAGTTTCTTTGTATCTTGTTCTTTAAAATCTGTTTTGAAACACTCATAATTCAAACTCAATCTTCCTTCTAAAAGAGGTCTATGCAACCACTGTAAAAAGAATACATTAAATTATACACAAACGCATTAGATATTCTAAATTATTTACTACCTATGCAATTAAGACTGTATAAAAATGAAGTTATTAGATTATCTTCAAAATGTTACTAGAGTAACATCAAAAATGAAGTTGTTACTAGTTTATTAGTCAAACCACAGAATCCTAGAAGTTTGGTTTCTACTAAAGGAAATTATCAACATGTGTATTTTCTTAAGACTCCTTCAGGACAGAACTTGGTCTTATTCACCTTGTACCATGCCAACTGCCAGTGGCAACTGCTGTCTTGCAAACAGCAAACATCAAATACATGGGCATTCAGAGACAAAGAGGCAAAGTAAGATACTAATTTCATTTCATTTCTTCCCCAGAATAAAACAAAAGATACTCATTTCATTTCATTTCTTCCCCAGAATAAAACAAAAGATACTCATTTCATTTATCTTTTTCCCTTCCCCAGAATAAAATGATACTGACTTCATTTACCTTTTTTTCTTCCCCAGAATAAAATTAAAACATTTAACCTTGCATTCAATCCAAACTTCAGAATGAGATAAGCACTCTCTAATCTCAAACATACCTGTATAGGAAGAGACTGTCTCATCTTTTCCCACTCACTGTTGTTTGGCATTACACTTCCAATATAAACTCCCAGAAGATAGGTATCTTCACTCTCCACAAGTGCATTTAGCAAGTCATCAACAGTAGACAAGAGGACTTGAAGACTGAAAATAATGCGAAAACATAACTGTTGTAGCTATGCTATGACTAACTTGAAGACCTTGGTACACATTAAATACTGTGAACAGTTAATAGCTTACCTGAACAAAAAGACAAATAAAAATAAAGTGACCCCTCTACTCACCCCACCAACATTCACACAGTCAAATTGGGGATTTAATCCAACATTTATGATTTGAAACTGAGTGCTGCTTCTATCTCAGAATGAAGGGAACCTGACCTATTTCCGATCAGATATTTCTCAAATATAGTTACCTTATTCCATGAAAATAACAGGATGACCAGAAAAAGATTTGGCCCAATCCAAATAGCCCCTGGATGCATTCTTCTAGTTTTCACTTTTACATATGGATTTAGGTATGAGATATGAAATATATTTTCCATTCCACACCTTAAAACAGCGGTTACCAGAACCCCAGAAAATACAATCACTATGTGTGGTGGCCATGAGAGGTTACAGTGACAATCCACATCAGCCTAAGACACAAGGTAGCGCCACCATCACATCACTGACCATAAATTAGGAGTCTAGCAGATATGCTATAACAAGACATTCTTCAATTAAGCGAGTCTAAGTGGATGATCATTAAAACAAAATCCTTTCAGAAAAATCTGTTTGGATCTTCTCTTAGAATTGGTAGATTTCTTATGTAACAAGTCATTTTTCATAGGCACTCACACTAATCATGGAATCTTATTTCACGACAGTGATCAAATCTTAAAGAGATACCGTGCAACTGAGCATAAAAAGCTTACCTTTTGATATCTAAAGATGAAGATTGAACTTGGTTCTTCAGCCACAGAGCAGACAAACGTAGGAAGGTACTCTGTTTATATATACTGCCAGTTTGATGGACCAATAAATTCACACCCGAGAGCCAAGTATTTTTCAGTTTACAGATAAGAAAGTCTAAAATCAAGATGTCAACAGTAATTTGTAACCCCTCTGAAACAACTATAATTAGTACAAAATGAAAGAACTCATTGCAGATCTGAGATTTTTAAGGTACCACTAGAAAAAGAAAACATAAAATTACTATTCAATTGCCAAAACAAAATAACTATGTCATAAATATGCAATAATACAAGCTAGCTCATGCCATATAAATGTAAAACTGGTAAGATTTTAAAGTTAGCTTTTTTCCTGCTCTGAACTTACAAGAGAGTTGTCCTTTTGGAGATGTGAAAAATATTATATCTTTTCCAAATACAGTAGTTAGTGTTAAAGAAAGTGATGGGGAGGAAGGCTGTCTATCAACAGTATTTTTATATTGCTTTCATAGATGAGTCTGAGTTAACATATGAGGCAAGCATACGGTCCTTAAACAGCCAATCAAAATTTCATTTTGATATACACCAAGACTGAACATTTTTAACTATAAGAGGAGATATTAATATCCCCCTTTATGAATGCAGAAAGTGAGGCATCAAGAAATTAAGCAAATGCCAGAGCTACTGAGTGAAGAGGATAAGATTCTAACTCATCTATCATGGTCTCTTCCAAAACTGTTTCTTTAATATGAAGTAAGAACTTTAGACATAATGTCTACGAACATCTTTAACTTGACTTCTAAAGCTGAAAGTATTTAAGATTTGTAGGCTTTTACTCAAAATGCTTTCAACTTTCAAAACACATTATGATTCAATTAATAAAACCTGGGCACTTACACTATGCAGGTCAGAGCCGGAGACTCCCAACAAAACATTTGAGCAGTAGGCTATTACCTGGCAAATGTGTTTTTTCTTTGCTCTGAGCACATAACTGAAAGAGAGTTAATAATAAATCTTCAGATGATGGCATTAGCAAGCATCCTTTTGCTGAGCTGAAATAGTTATAGGCCACATCACAGATAAAAGACACTGATGAGTCATTATTTTCAGCTTCTGTCAATGTCTCTGTTTTGGATAAAGTTTCATGAAGTTTAACAATAATTCTTTCAACATATACTTCTCCAATCAAGTAATCTAGAGAAAAAAAGTTCACACAGACAAAAAATAAAAAATATTAACAGTGCATTGCTGAATACCTTACTTTGGGTTAACAACCACTTGAGTCTTTCCATGTGTTTAAAAAAAAATGTTTATGTATTAGACAAAAGAAAACTATACCAACAAATCAATTTGTTCTCTCACATATAAAGGCACTCATAGAAAAAAGCAGTTTTAAATTAAGTACAAAGGCAACGTTCTACAAAATTAGAGGGAACAGCTTCACTAAACGTAAAACATTTAGAATATAAAACTAAAAATATTAAATGCCTTCCAAGTCATGCTGCAAAGATTAATAAACATTTAGGGTGCTTACAAAATTAAGACATTTGAATAAACTAAGTCTTGTTATTCTCAACCAATAATATGCAAAATGAGCAGCATGGAATCATCCCAAAAAGTGAAAGGAATATTCCCTACTCAAAAACAAAAGCCCCGTTTTTGCCTACCATCTTTTACATGTTGGGATAATACCAAGCTTAGAAGAGTCCATCTTTCTGAGAAGTAAGATTCAGAAGATCCTTTGGATTCCAAGTGCTTATTACACAGATGCTCTGCCAAGGTTACCAATTCCTCTCCAAGGATATCTCCTTTTAGCCAAGGAGTTACTAAAGCATGTTTATCTGAACTAGAACATGCCTAAAACCATAAAATTAAAGCAAATATTAGAAGCAAGATCAAAAAGTATATCTGCCTAAAATATTACTTATACCATATTACCTCCCTTCATCATCATGACCCCAACACTACCCCCCACTCCTCCACCTAAGGTTTTAAGAAGGCTGGTATCCTCCCTGTTCCCCACTAAGCCTTGCTGACATACACTTCCACACTTTGCTCATGCCGTCTTCCCAACCATAAATACTCTCCCTCTTCTTTACTTATCAAAATCCCATCCATTCTTTGATAATCAGTACAAAGCCCACCTGTTTATGAAGTATCCCCAACTACTTCAGCCCACACTCATCACTGTTTTTCTTTGAATTTCTAAAGCACTTACTGAATTGTATTATTATTTATAATGTTTCATCTGTGTATGTCTTGTTTCCAATGAGATTGTAAGTTCCTTGAGAGCAGAGACTGTCTTAAAACTTCTTTGATACCTGCTATCAACACTGCAGATATGTTCAATGAATAATGAATGGATGGACTTTGAAGACAGATTTAAAAATGCTCTATAGATATTAAATTTTTGTTCATTAATTTGCTAAAATTAAAGAACAGTTACTATTTACTAGTGGTAAATCACTTCAATATGAACAATGGGACTTATTATTACTTCTCCAAATTCTCTGAAATAGTTACTGGAGCCAGACATCTGAGAGTAACTGATTTATTTTCATGGGGGAGGGAAGCAAGAAAAAAACTTGTAAATCCACCCCCAAAAGTATGTTGATCCATGTTCCCAGAGCTTCTTTTGCTTTAAGGGCTGAGAAGAAAGGAATTTGCAACTTGGTTCATTTCAAAGCAATCTGGAAAAAAAAAATCCAAGTGTGGATTGGGTAGTGCCTGAAAAATCATTATCCTTTTATTTAAAAAACTGTTAGTAACCAGAGCTTTTATTTTAGCCCAAGCTTTACCACTATTCTGGCTTTATGACCTTGGACAAATCTCTTAACCAAACTGGGCCTATTTCCTAATTTGAAAAATGAAGATTAACCTAGAAAATCCCTAAGGTGCTTTTCTGGTTACAAAATTCGGGTTTGTTTTTAAAGAAGCTGACTTAGGGACTCTGTTCAAAAAGTATGAGGTTGCATAAAGCCAAGAAAAACTAGAATTTAGATGGCTATAATTTGGCTTTGCTAATGTAGTTTACCAAATAAACCAAATTATTTTTTTAAAAGGTTTTTTCTTATTTTTATTTATTTTTTTCCTTCTCCTCAAAGCCCCCCATACATAGTTGTATATTTCAGTTGTAGGTCCTTCCAGTGGTAGCATGTGGGACGCTGCCTCAGCATAGCCTGATGAGTGGTGCTAGGTCTGCGCCCAGGATCCAAACTGGTGAAACCCTAGGCCGCCGAAGCAGAGTGCGTGAACTTAACCTCTCAGCCATGGGGCTGGCCCCAAACCAAACTATTTTATAGAATGCTACAGAATCCAGAGAACAAACTTCTGAATAAAATGTCTCTCAGGTTATCAAGACATCATTTTCAACTCCTCGATGTTTTAACATATTTACAAAATCTGATCAGCTTTAAGCGGGTGAGGAGGCTAGTTAGTCACGGAAGCACAGGGGGCAAACACCGGCTATGAACTTCCAAACACTGCCCAGGACGAGGACAGTCCTCCAAACAGGCGTATCTGAACTACCCAGCAGGGACATTCCTAAGGTGGAAATGGATATATCAGTCTTCTCTTATCAAATTATTAATTGCCTTTGCTCTGGTTCTAGACTTCTCAAGAAGCTTTCTGATAATTTGACTTTTCACAAAGTCAGCCTACAGGGAGAGAAGGTACTAGATAAACTAATGCAAATTGTGTGCCTAATAAATAATATTTCTCTTTGAAAAATAGTAAATTAGTAGTTTGTATTTATTTTGTAAAAATAAACTATTGGGGAAACAGGCAGTTGTTATTTAATGGGTAAAGAGTTTCAGTTTTGCAGGAAGAAAAAGTTCTGGAGATTGGTAGCACAATAAGGTGAATATACCTAACACTACTGAACTCTACAGTTAGAAATGGTTAAGATGGCAAATTTTATGTTAATGTATTTTTTTACCATAATTTTAAAAGATAGACAAAAAAGAAACTTTCACATTAAAGAGTTACCTATGTAAAATTAAAAAATAATCACAAAAATGTTAAAAAAAAAAGAATTTTAGGTAGCTAGCCATAACATTTCTATGGTTGGAAAAGTGTCAGTTACATCATTTACATCTTCATAAGCAAAGAATACTTAAGGCATTTTTTAAAATTTCTAAATTATTTATGTTCCTTGATTTCTTTTCGTTATTCTTATCACTAATTTCCTTATATAGTTAAGTGGCAATCAGACAAAGGCTAGAAGATTTTAATTTGCCTGTATAGTATTCCAGAGTAGGACAAACTTTCCTGACGTGTTCTAGCTAAAGCTAGAACCATTCAATCCATGTCTATAGAAGAAAAACTAGGAAAAGAACAGAAACCTGTAGCTTTAGTTTTAAAGATAATAAAATGTATTTTTAGCTCTCCCTTTGTCACCCGCCAGGGAAGAAACACTGATTTTTCCAGAGCCTGTCCATTTTTCCCTGATATTCCTAACCAGAAAAACAATACTATAGAAAGGCAAACACCAATGTCTTCCCAAATTATGAGAATAAAGTTATAGTAATAAGGAAGTTTTCTAACATAAACACCTGACCACATACCAGAGTGTGAGTATGACTGTAATTTTGGTTTTTCTATACCCATAAATACAAAAAAACAGAAAAAAATCCCTAAGCTACCTTTTCAATGACCTGAAGAACAGAATTCCAATTGAGATCCACCTGGAAGAGGAAAAAAGAGTTAGAAACAATCTGCTAGAGGAAATAGTAAAACTTTTTACAAGTAAATGTAACTATGTAACCACTATAAAACCAAAACTTTTTTAGGCAGTCCAGGTGTAAAAAGTATGGACTGAAAGAACTCAATTTTTAATCATCAACTTTTATCATGTTAACACACTTACCCAGAAGTCTCACACACGTCCCAATCACAATCAAGAATATATTGCTGGGCTTTAAATTGACATTCACAGTCAAGAAACAATCCAAAAATACGCCCCATGCAGGTCTCGTTCCACTCTTCTACAATGAGTGTGCCAGTGTCAACCATTACAGTTTAAAAAGACATACAACAGTTAATACCTTGGTTAGATCATCCAAGACATCTTTTCTTTCCATATTATTGTCACAGCAACGGAGGGCACTGTACAAAATGTCCACCAAGAAACCAGCATCCTTCTTTGGATCTTCATTTAGCCAACCTATTAGTTTCTGGTATAAAAACTGCACCGCAGGATTTTTTTGTGCAAGCTTGGTTATTTCAGGAGGTTTGGCTTTGACAACACTCTGTTTTTCATCACCTAGTAGCATTTTAAATACTTGGGTTGAAGAGAAGGAGTTGAGCAGAGTGGAAAGAAACCTTAGATGCTGCTCTGACTTTTGTTCATTGACATAATTAATACTCATCTCTGCTAACTTACAGACTAAGTCTTCCAAAGGTTTTTTCCTTAGTGGAGATATAACGTCTGAACAATTATGTGTGAGAGACAGTTCAGCCACTAATTCAGAGCCTTCACTGTTCTCTCCTTCTGAGGAGACACATTTTTCATTCTCTTTATTACTTTCAGGCATCTCATCAGCAAATCTAACCTTACTAACTTTTTTTTTATTTGACTTCAATGAGCTCTTTGGCTTCTGGAGGACCTGTAATAGGTTAGATACACCCAAAACAGACTTAAGATCAGCTTCTGGCTCATTGATTTTCTCCACACAGATCTCTGACAGTCTTTCCCAGAAATTTAGTAGCACTTTCTCCAAGTTGTGAACCGTCTTATCATCTTTTTCCATATCAGCTTTGGCTTCCCAGGAATTTAAAGTTTCTGCTAAATGGTTAAAGAGCTGCCCATCTTGCAATTTTGGGTCTTTGAGAACTGCATCAATAAAAGGAATCAACTGAAAGAGGAAGTAGAATTATAAAAGTTCAGTTTTCAGGAGAAATAATATGTACACAAGGTATTTGTAAAACATCATAAAATTTCGTATTTATTTACTGAAAAGCATGGATTTTTCCCAAAATGCTGAAAAGAGTTAACTTGAAGATCATTTTCAAATCATAGAAAGAGCTTAATGATTTCACTGCATTCTCCTGAATTATTTCTTTTCCATGATATAACTGACCAAGATTATTGGTCATTAACAAATAATATAGTTTTCTCTGCATCTTCTGAACTTATCCAAGTTTCTAGCTTTTTTCTAAGTTAATATGAAAGTCATACGGGACCCAGAGAATTCAGAAACTTTGTTCTTAAATTACAAAGACAAGAGAAGTTAACTATCTGAGACATCAATTAGGATCTGGGCTTCTATAATTTCATTAATTAATTTCATACCATAAGGAACTATATTCCAGAACCTGCTCTCATCACTGGTTCTAAAAGCCAAGCACAACTGTTCACAAAAGGATAAATGTACTTGAATATTTTAGAAGTAACATGATTATTACATAATTTAAACAATTAAATAAACACAAATAGCATCTTCTAAATTCTGTTTTGCATTGCAACTCCCTAAAACAGTTAGAATTTGTAAATCCAGAGACTAACTAGAACTTAGGCATTATGGTATTACGATAGTAACTGACAGTATAGAACTGTTATTTATCTAGTCAGAAATGAAATCTTTATAAGGAAGGCTAATTGATAAAATGGCAACAAGACAAAAATGAACTTGATTCTTTATTGTCAGTGTGCAAAGACACTAATGGTTTTTACATTATAAATACCTGATCATTGACGAGCATCTCTTCAATCTCTTTCTCACCTAAGTTTTGTTGCATTATAAAACGTAAGCATTCAAAAAAAGCAGATATTACTGCTGAGCACTCTGAAAAGCTGGTTTTGATTCTCTCTGTTGATAGCCTAAAAAACAATAAATAACTGTGGCTTAGTCTCTCATGAAAAAGAAAATAAGCAACTCAGAAGAAACACCAAAATAAAGACATGGGGAAGGCATCATACCAAAAGAAGACGATTTTTTGAGCTAAAACTAAGACCAACCAACCAAAACACAGCCCGAGTAGAATATGAACTTGCAGAACTATGAAAAAGTGTCAACAAAAGATAATACATATTTATTTTTTATGAATGAACCAATCCACCTGCAAATTTGAAAGAGAGGACTTAACCAAAGATAATAGTACAGTGAAAAGGAATATTCATTAATTATTAATAAAACTTTTACTTATTAAGTTCAATGAATACACTGAAATAATTTTTTAAGTATGACTTTAAACAGCAATTATATATAAGTTTATGGAAGTTTTAAAAACTCCACTGTTTCATTTTCTGCATTTGGGTATTTGTACTTATCAACATGCAAAGAAAGGGCTCATTTGAAAAATGGACTATTTCCATCTAAGGGCCTTACCATATTCATCTCACTTTCTGCTGCCTACTACCACTAAAGCCTAGAAAGCACCTGAGAAAAGAATTCCAATTGAAATTCTCTGAAAACTTCAAAAGTGTTTAATAAACAGCAAAACAATTTGGGGAAATTTAAATAAGACAATAATGAGTAGGTCATTCTACCCATTTATGAATACAAGAAAAATCTCTTTTGTTTTAAAGATCAAAAATGTAAACTCCTTACCCTACAATTAAAGACGTGAGGAAATTTTTGAAGAAATCCAACTTTGGATCTGTAATGGACTGAGGGAGCTTGCTGATAAATGGCAGAAGGTAAGGATATATGACAGTAGCCAGACCCCGACCACCTTCACGAACCACAGCTGACAGCTTGGGAAACACACTTTTTTTTGCATTTACATGAAGCCAACAGTCCTAACCAAAGAAAACATTATAATAATAACAAGACATCATAAACATACTTTTCCCAATTAAGAGAGAAGACATACAGGCTCTCAAAAATAAATCAAGTATTCTACCTAAAGAGATTAAAATCTTTCACCACCACCATTAAAAACTAAAACTCTGAAACTGTAAAAAATTATTAAATATTTTATTTGCAAGAAAGTATTTTTCAGTAAGTTTTAGGTATTATAATCTGATAGGCTCTCTCTCAAATGATTTCCAGAATAAAAATAAGACAAGTATTCCCTGTACTAAATGTACCACTCTTACCTACCTCAATAGTTGTAAGTGTATAAAGCACAGCTTCCCAGAGAGCTGGGCATACAATGGGGTCACTGTCATCAATGCTAAGTAGAACTGATGGGCTCACTTTGGATGCTTCATCTTTCATCAACTGTGGAATACGCTGGCACAAAGCAGAAACTAACTCAAAATAAGCCGAGCGGATCTAAAAGAAGAAAAGCTGAATTAAATTAAAGCCTAATAAAGCTGAGAGGAGATTTTTTACCTATGGTAATAACAGATAGGTTATTCATACTAACCCTCTTATTAATAAAACTAAAAGGGCTGGGAAAAATACTTTTTAAAATCTTTGTAAGAATATCAAATAAGTGAAAAGACATTAGGAATTACTAAGCCAAAAGTGAAGGGAAAAATAATTCAACTTTCTATTTATTTGGCTGAAGCAAACACAAATCCTCTCCATGGGCAGAAGCCTTCATTAGGGGCCTCAAATTATCCCTACAAATATACTAGCCAACACAAAGTTAAATACAGCCAAACACACAAAAAATAAGTCACCATGAGCAAGTATCACCACAAACAAAACATAACACAGAGATCTGAGACTTTAAATCTTAGAATGATCAGTTATAAATTCCATATAAACAATATTTATTATATCTAAAGAAACAAAAGTTTAAGGAAATATGAAGGAAAAAGGACCTTAGAAAAAGCACAGCAGATCTGAAAAAGAACCAAGCATAATCCCTAAACTATATATATATAAATAAAAGCTCAATTCATAGTTTAAGAACAGATTAGGTATAGATGAAGAGAGAATCAGTGAACTGAAAGACAGAGCACAAGAATTTATCCACCAATAGCATGGAAAGACAAAAAGATCAAAAACGACGACAGCATAAGAGACATAAAGGATAGTGAGAAGGCTTAACGTATATTTAATCAGAATCCCCAAGGGAAAGAAAAGAGACAATGAGGCAAAGGATCTATCTGAAGAGATAATAACTGAGCATTTTGTACAGCCAATGAAATACACCAATCTACAGATTCAAGAAGTCCAACAAATCCCAAGCAAGATACATAAAAAGAAATCCACACCAAGACCCATCACAGTGCAACCGCAAAAAACAAACAGAGACACAATCTTAAGAGTAGCCAGAGGAAAAAATGAACTACCTTCGAAGGAAGGACAGTCAGACTGATAACTGACTCCAATGGCAAAAATGTAAATCAGAATACAGTGGAATAATATCTTCAACACAAAAATAACTGCCAGTATTTAATCCTGTACCTCGTAAAAATATCTGCCAAGAATGAGAGTGAAATAAAAACATCTTTTTCGACAGAGAAAAAAGATTTCATCACCAGCAGACCAGCACAAAAAGAAATGCAAAGGACACACCCTATACAGAAGGTAAACAATCCCATATGGAAGGTAAGAGACGAAGAAAGGAATAAAGAGCAAACAAAGCAAAGAATATGTAGGTAAATCTAAACGAAGATTGAGAGTATAATAATAATGTTTTCTGGGATTAAAAAATACACATATATTTAGCCCCACAAAATATTTTATTTCTCTATATTTTATATAAAATATTATCAAATGAATGTCAGCAGAGTATTTTAAAAGATATACATACAGCATGACTAAGTCTGCCTCTTAAATGCTAGGCTGGAAAATCATATGATCAGATAAACATATCAGAAAACACAATCAAGAAAATTTCAACATTCATTTATGACAGAAATACTCAGCAAACTAAGAATAAAAAGGAAACCTTAAACCTTATGAAATCTACAGCAAATATCATACTTAACCCTGAGGGTCTAAAACTATCACCATTAAAATCAGGAACAAGAAAAGAATGCCTGCTATCACCACTTCTATTCAACATGGCACTGGTGGACCTAATTAATACAAAGAGACAAGAAAAAAAAGAACTGGAAAATTACCCAAATAAACTATAATCGTGGCAAAACAGGCTATAAAAAATACTCAATTTAAAGACAAACTATTAGAACTCACAGGAGTTTGGAAGAGCTGCTGGATGTATAATTAACATATGAAAGCACAGTACTCCTAAACATCAGTAGAAACAAAATGGAAAATGTAATTGAAAAGGAAAAACCATTTCACAATAATGACAAAAGCCATAAAGACGTGTTCAGTATAGAGAACACTATATATTATTATTCTAGGATTAAAACAGCCTAAACAATTTTGAAAAAGAACAAAGCTGGAGGGTTTCAAGACCTACTATAAAACAATAATAATCAAGAGAATGTGGTATTAGTGTAAGGATAGACATATAGATAAATGGAACAGAATAAAGAGTTCAAAATTAAAAGCCCACATATATGGTCAGCTGAATTTTGACAAAGGTGCCAGAGTGAGGAAAGGACAGTCTGTCAACAAATGGATACCTATATGAAAAGAAATTAGACACTCACCTTTATGTCATACACAAAAATTAACTCTAAATGGACCTAAACTACAAAACTTCTAAAGTAAAATACAGAAAATCTTTGCAACCTTGAGGAAGGCAAAGATTTCTTAGATAAGACATCAAAAGCACAAACCATAACAGAAAAAAATTGATAAACTGGACTTTATCAAAATTAAAACGCCTTCTCCAAATCCCATTAACAAAATGAAAATCTAAGCCACAGACTGAAAGAAAACATTCAGGATACTTTATCTGACAAAATACTTGTAATCAGGATAAATAAAGCACCTTTACAACTCAAAACTTAAAACTCAATTCAAAAATTACAAAAAGAATATGCTGTAGCAAGAGACTAATAATACATTGATCTTCCTGTAGGATTCCTAGAACAACTACAGGTTCTGTGAACAAAACACAAAAAACAACTACCTGAGGGCTCTGAAGACTGAAATACACATTTGGGAGGGGAAATCAAAACTTGGAGTTAAGCAATCCACACAGACTGATTCCCACTGTGTGCAGCTTTGCCCTGAAGGTGGCTGCAGTCACCACCACAAAGGCCCAGGGGCAGCCACAACTCCAAGAGGAAGCCTGACATCATTCTCAGTGGAGGAACTGGAAGAAGCAGGAAAAGGAGCCCGAGGTAAACAAAGTTGCAGGAGAGTGACAGGGAACTCTAGAAAGGAGAAAACCAGAGAAAGGAACCCCCACATGCCATGTTTACACAACCTAAATCTACAGCTGATCCTTGAACCATGCATGCACAGAGTAAACTGAAAACAGCTTAAAATTAAGGTTTCAGAACTGAAATGAGATCTGAGATGTTGCCCACTGCAGGCATGACATTTTGCTGTTTGAATCTAAGTAAACTGCCTATTAACACAAAAACATCAACACTTTTGTAGCAATATAAAATAATCCAGTCTCCAAAACATAACATTGCAGGATACAATCTAAATATCTCTGTCCAGGATACAGTTTAATTACTCAGCATACAGATCTTTTTGTTTTTTGGGGGGAGGGGGATTAGCCCTGAGCTAACATTGCTGCCAATCCTCCTCTTTTTGCTGAGGAAGACTGGCCCTGAGCTAACATCCATGCCCATCTTCCTCTACTTTTTTTTTTTCCTATATGTGGGACTCCTGCCACAGCATGGCTTGCCAAGCAGTGCCATGTCCGCACCCAGGATCCGAACCGGCAAACCCTGGGCTGCCAAAGTGGAACGTGCACACTTAACCACTGCGCCACTGGCCCAGCCCCTACTCAGCACACAAAGAGCCAGGAAAATGTGATCCCATTTCAAGAGGTAAGACAATTAACTGATGACAAGCCCAAGATGACCCAGATGTTATTATCAGACACAGACTTCAAATCAGCTTTTATTAACTATACTCAGTGAAGTAAAGGAAAATATAACAATGAATGACAAAAAAAATATAGGAAACAGATACATGTCATTAAACGTTTGTCCAAACCTATCGAATGTACACCACCAAGAGTATACCCTAATGTAAATTATGGACTCTGGATGATAATCTATCAGTGTAGGTTCATCAAATCTAACAAATGTACCACTCTGGTGGGAGACGTTGATAATGAAGGAGGCTATGCACTTGGGAGGAGCGGGAGGTGTATGACATCTCTGGACATTTTCCTCAATTTTGCTGTCAATCTAAAACTGCTCTAAAAAAAAAGGTCTTTTAAAAAAAGGAAATTTCATCAAAGCAATAGAAAATACAAAAAAAACAAGTAGAAATAAAAAATACAATATATTAAAACTGAGCAAAAGGTTTGACTAGACACCTCAAAAAAGAAGATTTACAAATGGCCAATAAGCACATTAAAAGACATTCAACATTATTAGCCATCAGGGAAATGCAAATTAAAACCACAAGGAAAAATCTCTACCCGAGAGGTGAGTAAACATTTTCTTTAAAGAGCCAGAGAATAAAGATTTTAGGCTTTGCAAGCTATATGTTCTCTGCTGCAACTGCTTAGCTCTGCTTTGTTAGCATGAAATCAGCCACACACAATACAAAAAACTATTTACAAAAACAGGCGTGCCAGATTTTGACCTATGAGCTGCAGTCTGCTGATCCCCTGATCCCATAGCCATGAGAATGACTTAAAACAACTGAAAACATCAAAGTGAGGATATGGAGCAAGTAAAAACATCATACATTGCTGATAAGAGTGTAAAACAGGGGCCAGCCCAGTGGTGTGGTGGCTGAGTTTCTACACTCCACTGCAGCAGCCCAGGGTTCGCAGGTTCAGATCCTGGGCATGGACCTACACACCACTCATCAAGCCATGCTGTGGCAGTATCCCACATACAAAAAATAGAGGAAGACTGGCACGGATATTAGCTCAGGGACAATCTTCCTCAAGCAAAAAGAGGAAGCTTAGCAACAGATGTTAGCTCAGGGCCAATCTTCCTCACCAACAAAAAGAGTATGAAACAGTATAACCGCTTTGGAAAATGGTGTGATAGTTCCCTATAAATTTAACATATACTTACCATATGACTCACCAATTCCTCTCCTTACCCAAGAAAAATGAAAACATATATCCATACAAAGACTATACGAAACTAAGCAATAAAAAGGAATGAACTATTGAGACATGCAACAACCATGAAAAAATCTTAAAAGCATTATGCTGAGCAAAAGATACAGAGTAATATATGGCTCCATTTATATGAAACCCTAGAAAAGACCAACCTAATCTGTAGTGACAGAAAGCAGATCAATGGCTGCCTGGGGTAAAGGGAAGGATGACTAGCAGGGACACAAGAAACCCATTTTTCAGTAATAAAAATGTTTTATATCTTGATTGTAGTGGTTACACGGGTTTGTACATGTATACATCTGTCAAAACTTATCAAACTATATGATTAAAATGGCTGCATTTTATTGTGTGTAAATTATACCTCAATTAAGTTGGTTTAAAAAATTATTCTAGGATATTTTTTAAATACTTGAATAAAGTGAGAGATATGACAGGTTCATCATAACATCAAGTTCAACAACATAAAGACAGCAAGTCTGGGGCCAGCCCCGTGGGCAAATGGTTAAGTTCACGCATTCCACTTTGGTGGCCTGGGGTTTGCCAGTTCGGATTCTGGGCACAGACCTACACACCGCTCATCAAGCCATGCTGGGGTAGCATCCCACATAGAAGAACTAGAATGACCTACAACTAGGATATACAACTATATACTGAGGCTTTGGGGAGAAAGAAAAAAAATTTTTAAAAAAGGAGGAAGATTAGCAACAGATGTTAGCTCAGGGCTAATCTTCTTCACCAAAAAGAAAAAAAAGCATACCTTAAAAAAAGGAAGCAAGTCTCCCCAAATCATTCAGTGCAGCTCCAACTGAAATTCCAGTTAGACTCTTTTGAGGAATTCAATAAATTTACTGAAATTTATATGGAAGAATAAAGTTCCAAAACAACTTAGTCAATTTTGAAAGATGATGACTAAAAAAGAGTGACTCATCTGAGCAGTTATTATGACATATCATAATGTCATATTAACAGAGGTACTGGCACAAGAACAAACAAAGGTCTTTGGATCAGAAGATAGAGTTTAGAGACAAACTTACAAACATATGGGAACTAGATGTACCATAATGGTGGATCAAAAGTCAATAGGGAAAGAACGAACAGCTTACTAGGCAACAAAAAAACTGGTTCACTATACATGAAGACAAATGTAACCAGGTCTCTGCCTAACACCATATAAAAAGGTGGATTATTGATGGATTAAAGACTTCATATTAAACGTAAAACTATAAAAAAATATAACTGTTAAAAAAGATATAACTATTAAAAATATAAGAGTATCTTCATGGCTTTAAAGTGGGAAAGCCCTACATAAGGCAAAACCAGTGATTCTGACTACACCAACATTAAGATTTCTAACAGAGGACACATGAAAGGCGAAAGAATAAGAGTATATTTGTAATGCCTAAAAACGACAAAAGGACTAATATTTAGAATACACAAGGAACTCCAGTAAAACAAGAAAAAGAGAATGACTCCAATAGAAAAAAAGGGGAGAAAGACAGGAACAACTAGTTTATGGAAGAAACACAAAAATCTAAAAAGTTTATAAAGAGATGCTAAAAGTCACTAGTTAGCAGAGTAATTAAAATTAAAGAGAGAGAACATTTGAACTCCTATTAGACTGACAAAAATTAGGAAGCTGAATGATGCCTAGTCCTGGCTGGAATATTAGGATATGGAGGCCTCATCATGCATTGGTGGTTGAGTCTAGAGTAATGCAGCCATTCAGATGAGCAATCTGGCACTTCTCCAGAAAATTAAGTATGCATGTATTCTTTGACTCAGCAATTCAGAAAGTGAGAGAATTTCAGAAAAAGGAATTCTCACAGATCTGAGGATACATGAATGAAGATATTCATTGCTGCATTATTTGTGAGGGCAGGAAGTTGGAGGCAATCAGGGGGTCTATCACTGGGGGAATGGACAGGTAAAATGGAATAGATGCAAACTTCCGAATACTACACAGCACTTAGACGCCATGGAACAGATACACACATGCAACCTGACGGATTTAAAGTATTTTAGTACTTTTTTTAAAAAGTACTAAGTAGGGGGCTGGCCTAGTGGTGTAGTAGTTAAATTCACACACTCCACTTCAGCAGCCCAGGGTTCACTGGTTTGGATCCTGGGTGCAGACCTATATGCTGCTCATCAAGCCATGCTGTGGTGGCATCCCACATAGAGGAACTAGACAGACTTACAACTAGGGTAGACACCCATGTGCTGGGGCTTGGGGAGAAAAAAAAAGAGGAAGATTGGCAACAGATGTTAGCTCAGGGCCAATATTCCTCATGAAAAAAAAAAAGCATACCTTTAAAAAATAGTACTAAGTAGGGGCTGGCCCCGTGGCCAAGTGGTTAAGTTCACACGCTCCGCTGCAGGCGGCCCAGTGTTTCATTGGTTCGAATCCTGGGCGCGGACATGGCACTGCTCATCAAACCATGCTGAGGCAGCGTCCCACATGCCACAACTAGAAGGACCCACAACAAACAATATACAACTATGTACCAGGGGGCTTTGGGGAGAAAAAGGAAAAAATAAAATCTTTAAAAAAAGAAAAATAGTACTAAGTAAAAAGCAATAAATGGAATGAAATATACCACAATACCATTTATGTGAATTAAAAACATCTGCAAAAAGGCTGTGATGGGCCTAACAGAGAAAATACAAACTCAATAAGCTTCGTTCAGGCATGACTTCTACTGCTGTTGTCCGTGAATTCAATGTCAATAAATCAACACTATATATTAAAGATGTCTTTAAACAGACATACATGAAACAAGGTTATGTAATTGACCAAGTGACAAGAATGTTGTGACCAAAGACATGCAGGAACCTAATCCTGTATTTCTCCTAAGAACAACCCTTCAGTACTCACTAATTCAGTGTTTGTGGGGACTTTATAGAATCTAATCACTGTAAACAACAAGAATAGACTACAGAAACAAAAGGACAGACATTAAGCATATTAGAATGGTCAGCTGGTGGAGGTGGAGAATGGAGAGGGAGATAGGGACAAAAGATGAAAAATAAATACATTAAATGAGAAGAGCCTTGCACAAACCAACAATTTTAAGGTGCCATGAACATAGGAGCATGGTAGTTCAATTCGGAATCTGAGCTCCAAACAGCTAAATAAAAAAGTGAAAATACAGGGGCTGGCCCCGTGGCCGAGTGGTTAAGTTCGCGCGCTCCGCTGCAGGCGGCCCAGTGTTTCGTCGGTTCGAATCCTGGGCGCGGATATGGCGCTGCTCGTCAGACCACGCTGAGGCAGCGTCCCACATGCCACAACTAGAGGAACCCACAACGAAGAATACACAACTATGTACTGGGGGGCTTTGGGGAGAAAAAGGAAAAAAAATAAAATCTTAAAAAAAAAAAAAAAAGTGAAAATACAGTAACATTCTAGTAAGAGAGGCAATTCAGTCGCACCACAAAGATGCGTTTGCAGAGTTTTAAACATAAAGCATAAACATAAACTAACAAGATCAGAGGAAAAAAGGTATCAGGGAAGTGTCTTAAAATAAAAAAGATTAAGATACCTGAGGTATACTGTGTTTTCCATACTTCCAAAATTTATTTTGTGATAAAAGAGACTTAAATTTCTCTTCCAGAGAGTCAAGCTCATTATCAGGTAAGAGGCACAGCAATTTCTTTAAAGCCAATAAGGAACAGGTTACAACTCGATAGAATTTAGCTTCTCTCTCTTCCTCTGGAACAGTCCTTGATGTGAAAAGAAAATATGGAGAAGGATTGAGAATAAGCCAAAGTACATTTTGGCACTTCCATTTTAAATGTTTTATCATTAAATATCCACCAAACTTGCGTTATTTCTATAGTCTATTACCCCCGTGCCAACCCCTCCTCCCACAAAATGCAAACATTCACAGAACTTTAATTACGTATTTTTCTAATAATACAAGGTGAAAGCAGACAAAAGCCCTGTCTTGAAACATGTGTGCAAAGACACTGCTCTCAGGAGCAGTCAATAGGGCGATTCTGGGGAACGGGTACCAATGCATCTAAGATGACTTTCCCTTACGGACTCTTAAAAGCTTGATTAGAACCTAAGAGTAAAAGTAAATGGAACATTTTTCTACTCTTTCAATAGAACTATTCATACTTCTTAAACTATTTTCAACCAGACCTTAAAATGGTTCCCGCTTTGACTGTCAAAAGGCAAATGTGAGAAAAATCTAAAAACATCTTTGTAAAAGAAATAAATGTGTAGCTCCCAGATAATTCAACTTAAATAGCAGGACAACTTGTAAGTAAAAGCACTTAAAAACAGTACCTGGCATACAGCACTATATTAAGTACTTTCAGCTCTACATTTCAAGTGCCTTTTTAAAAAAATGTCACATTGAAATTATCATCTTACTCCCTATGGATGAAACAAATCCTCAACAAGAGTCACAGATACAACACAACTTACTGCGGGTCACTGAGTGTATCAGGCGTTTCTTTTATAAGATGATCCTGCAGCACCTAGAGAAGAGGAAAAGCCCACAGCCTTGAGATTTTATTGAACTGTCAATAGTGAACAGAGCATAAACCTCATCTCACCTAAAAGTTTTTGCCCCATTCCCCACAAAAGTGGCAAAATTAAATAGCAAAACTAAAAGGTCTGAAGACATTTTACCTATTTTTCTTTCCCTATCAATTCCCAAAGTTGGCTGCTGCTGGGATAAGGACAGGGTGCTTCTTCTAAACACCTCCAGTTGCCATAAAAGGAATTCTCCCCTAAATATTCCTGGTATCTTGCTTCTCCATTCCTCTTGCACACAGTGATGAAGTGGATGAAATATTCAGTTAGTAAGTTTGGGAGAAAAATTAGGTTCTGCTTTCCTCTCCTCTCTTTTTGAGTACCTCCCTGCTCACAGAGGACACACACTGTACTCTGCGCCATCCTGGAGGGAGGTCTAAGGTTCCATCTGAAATGCGAGTTTAAGCGTGCCTAACTTCTGGAGTGTGCAGGACTAGGAAACCCACTGCTCCAGTATCTATTTTATCAGCAATAAGAACAGCTAGCACTTATTGAGTTTTTCCACATGCCAGGTATTGCTTTGAGCACATTTCATGCATTAACTAAATTAATCCTCACAACAACTCAATGAATTCACGTTAATTCCCACTTTAACAGATGAGGTAATGGAGGCAAAGAAACTTGTCCAAGGTCACACATCCAACTAATAGCAGAAAGCAACTAGAACCCAATGGTATGACCCAGAGCCCACATTGCGATAGACATTATGACACACTGTCTATAAATATGACATTTTAATCTTCATTTGCCTAACTCCTCTCTAATACATTCATTTTGAATTTGGGAAAGCTCAAACCCAATATCTGTTATGAACTGTGACATGGCCAACTAAAGAGAAAATAATGGAGGAAATCATCCACATGTTCAATAAGTTATCCATCCATAACAAAGTCAAGAACAAAAAAACAAACAAACAAAAAAACTATGAACAAATTAGTTGTCTCAAAATCCATTTTCTAAAACTCTTCGTGTCCAAACTCATGACATTCCACTCTCATAACATTTATCATTTGCTATTTTAAATAAACCAGTGATTAATTTATGGTTTGGTTACAGAACTCTCTTTGAGAATACGATTAAAGCCAAAAACCCTCTCCCTAGAAAAGTAAGCTTGGTACACCAGAGAAACGAAGGATGGAAGAACTAAGAACCTAAATGGGGAACTAGAATGCACACGTGTGTGTGTGTAGGAGAGGTGTTGGGTGACGAGATCACATAGGTAAGCAGCGATCAGATCATGCAGAGCCCTATGGGCCAAGATAAGAAATCTGGACTTGTAAGTGTAATGGGAAGCCACAGGAAGGTTGACTAAATGAAAGGAGGAAGGGAGAGAGGGTGTTTAAGTAGGATTATAAACAGGGTGCTATGGCAACAAAGAAGTAGTAAATAAGGGAAAGAATGCAAGCATGAATTTTTTTAAATCCTCAATTCCCCCTCACTCACAGTCCATCTACTCTTATTTCTTGATATAATGCTCACAAACTTGGCCGTCTGGTTTTTCCAGTCCATATATTAGGAATAGCAAATAAGGAGGGAAGAAATGAGGAAGGACAGTATTAGATACAGATGAACTCAAAGGCACAAAAGTTATAGCTGATATCAGTCTGGCAAAAGCGTTGGCCGAGCGTTGGAGAAACTTTTATATCTGTTAACGGGAGCATAAATTTGTATGACCTTTTGAAGGGCAATTTAACAATATCTATAAATATTTTAAATGTTCTTATCCTTTGACCCAACATATGGTTACTAGAAGTTCTGGTAACTATCACTCCACAGGGGATAAAGAGATTTATTCCATAATCTTCACAATATTGGATGTTAATGATACTTCAATTAAAAAAAAAAGTTCACTGAAGCAGTGTTCATTACAATAAAAGATTGGGGAAAAATTCTAAATGTATATTAATGTAAAAGAAGTTAAATAAACTGTTGTACATCCAAACAAAGAAATACCAGAGAGCCAACAAAAAGAATGAACTAGATCTGTATACAGGTACTGATATGGAATATGGGAGAAAATAAGTTTAGATTTAATTTCCAGATGTACTCTTTTTTTAGATTATATATTACAAAGCATATATCTAAGTTTTTTAGATAATACGATAAATTAAGATTTATAAATTAAAGGTGGAAAATTTAAATAATTTAAAAAGATCCAACCTAAAATGTTAATTACGTAAAAATCCAAAAAGGTCAATTTTGTTAAACACCATTTTAAAAAGGCAATCTTCCTTTGGAAATATTGCACTTACTCATTCCCTCACAATTCAGGTCAAAGAGCTGTCATCGTAACATGCCTTATAGTCCTTAAATACTCGAGAAGAAATATGTATACAGAACAGTTCCAAGAACTTACGATTGTAATTTCGTCCTTGCAAAACGCTATGGCTTCAGGTTGCTTGCTTGGAGGGAAAGCTGCTTCAAAGGCATCTTTTGCTGCAGATGCAGCTGGTGTGTACGTATCACACTGAGCCATTAGCCAATAGCCCATTAAGCTTTTCAAATAAGGAGCCAAGTGTTTTTTTACTTTAAGGATAAGTTTTTCAAAAGCTTGTTGTGTGGCTTCTCGAACCCGGCGGTCATGATCCTATCAAAAATGTAACATGGTTTAAAATAGCTCTAGCCCATAAAAACAAATACAAACATTTCTGGATATGCTATGATGACCCACTGAGAAGAACTCACCTATGTGCAGAGATAAACAAAAATCAATAATTATGTAAAAAATTAATTTCTCCTTTTCTCCTTTTCCCATGAGATAAAAATACTGTATTCAAGATAGAGTCAAAGCTAGGCCTTGAATAATTCAGCAATTCATTCTCATTCTTCGATAGCAAATATATAAAGAAATTAAGCTGTCAAAATTTACTATGACTGGAAAGTATCTGGGTAATTCTCTAGTAATGACCTAACTTCTGAAAACAAACACTCTCTATACACTTTACACAACCCAACATAATCCAATCTGCATAACAATGCTGCCATAACATTTCATAATCCTCACTGAAAATGAATCATATAAATTTGATAGTCCCTGTGACCTCAACAAAAAAATATACAACAGAAATAAACCAGTAAAGTCTCAATACTTACAAGTGAAATTTTGCAGAAAATTCTTGGCCAGTACGGGAGAACTCCTTTTACAATTTCTGTATCTCTCTCTGTACACATGATTCCAAATTCCTGCATAGCCTAAAAGTAAATTAATTATTAACATCGTTAAGGATCAACAACCATAATATTGGTTATTGATTATATTTACTCTGTTCTAGAAGCTTAGCCTATTTTATGTAATATGAGAATACACCGTTTCTGTTTGTGCCATATGGGACTAATCTGAAGAGTTCCTTCACAGGCTACTATGATAGAAACTTCTCAGTTTTTAAAAAACCAAAATGTATACAAACAAAAAGCCCCATTTAAAATTATAGGGTCGGGGCTGGCCCCGTGGCCGAGTGGTTAAGTTCGCGCGCTCCGCTGCAGGCGGCCCAGTGTTTCGTTGGTTCGAATCCTGGGCGCGGACACGGCACTGCTCATCAGACCACGCTGAGGCAGCGTCTCACATGCCACAACTAGAAGGACCCACAACGAAGAATATACAACAGACCACGCTGAGGCAGCGTCTCACATGCCACAACTAGAAGGACCTATAATGAAGAATATACAACTATGTACCGGGGGGCTTTGGGGAGAAAAAGGAAAAAATAAAAATCTTAAAAAAAAAAAAAAATTATAGGGTCAAAATTACATCCTCTAATGGGAAAAACCGTAAAGCCAGAATTCCAAAGTGCTTCAAATAAATGCAGAGCAACAAACTAATTTATAAACCGGAAGATAAATGCAAACTAAGCTTAAGTCTACATGTCAGAAAAAAAGTACAGTAGTAAAAGAACTTATTAGTGATAAATGATTCATTTTTCTTTACACAAAATACAGGCATTTTAACAAAAGAATTGTAACATTTTAACAAATTAAAATGTTAAAACTTGCTTTTAATTTTGTTGTGACATCTTTCTTAGAAAGTTTCCGCAGCACCATTCGGAAATCAGAATCCACAAGACTGTCAATTTCTTCAGCTCCTTGAATGGCAGGAACATAGCCTAGGTCACTCTGAGATGTTCCAAAACCAATAAATCCAGGCACTGTTCCCTGTTCTTTGGCAAGGAGTTCTGCAGCCCGGCCACTGTTTGAAGGCTGATAAGAAAGTAGGGAGAAAAACGTCAGAGGCCAAGAGAGTTCAAAACTTAACTTTGAGTTCTTTAGAGCAATTCCTTGACAATTCCCACGGTGGAACAAGCTTTAATTTGAGGACTTTTTTTTTTCTAAGCTAGATTTCATCTACTGCAACGTGCCCAAAGATGAATGTTTCTGTCATTAAGAACATATCAGTAATGATCCTAGGAGCTATTTCCTGGTTTCCTAAACATCAAAACAATGTTTTTTAAACTGTGGATACAATCCATCACTGGCTCATGATATCAACTTAATGATCCATGACAGCAGTTTAAAGAAATAGAATAAAATTTTAAAAATGAGAATGTATCACATATGGTAAGAATAAGTACTGTTTTATGAAACTTATTTCCAACTTTTGTATAAATAGTATGTATACACATACTGTGTAATGACGTAAAATTAACTCACAAATGGATTACATCTTTTCATTCATCCATTCATTCAATAAATATTTATTAAGCAACCATCACTGGATGTCTAATGATAGCTGCTTCCAGACTAGGAACGCCTTGAGGGCAGACACACTCATTTCCACATACCCAAAGCCTAGCCTAACCTCTTTGGGCTAAAACAGTTACAAATTACATTATTATAGACATAAAAATCAACACAGTGGTCAGGATATAAGACAGACGCCTTTGTTTTGAACCACAGTCAGTAGTTTGTTTGACTGATACATAATATAGAAGCTTCCTAATTCTAGAAGTTAAGGGATTAGTTGTTAAAGAAAAAGAAAATATTTGACCTACTGAAAGAAATTAACATGTTCATTGTCATCTAATAAAAAATGCCTCAGTTCAATGTCCAGGATGACATTACAACCCATCTAAACTCATCTGTTTCTTATTTCTCTATAAGAACGTTCGAAAGGGTTACCCAAATGTGTGATTTAACTTGCTCATACCTAGCAAAATTGTGTTTTGGAAATTTATTTGTCAAAAAATAATCTGGACTACTTTCTAAACTGAAATGAGTGACCAGAAATGAAAACAACAGCCAGAATTACTTTCCCCCCCCAAAATAGTACCATTTAAGACTAATTTCAAAAAAGCTTCTCTATTTTAAAACTTTATTAAAATGAACTAACATTATTCAGTTCGCGTCTCTCAATGTCAGTACATGAATAAAGAGCTACGAAGGAAGTTAGTTAATTACAACACAATTCTGGACACTAAATGACAAGACATCACAATTTTATCTATAATCTCATTTGTAAACAGTTTTATCATTAAACAAAATAATGAAATAGTATTAAAAAATTATTGCTAACAGCTAAAAAGAGTCAAGGCTGAATTCTGAACTGACCTGAAATACCAGAGCTGACAGTGATACTAACTAGGTGCAGAAGAAAAGGTATCAGATTTCTAGTTTCCAATTCAAAAGTAACAAATTATTTTTTAAACATACTAATTGTATTTTTTCAAGGTCTACTTTGTATTTAAAATATAGTTACTGTTTCTCATTACTTGCGCTACTGTATGTTAGATGCTTATACCCACAGTTCAAAAATTAAGAACTTTGATTCTATTTCTAGCAGTTAATTTTCTCATACTACACCTACTTCATTCTTTTGTGCCTGGCTTCTAGAGATATTTGATGTGGCAATCCTGAGTCTACAGTTTAAGGACCAAACTCAGAAGACTTACAAGATCTTTCACCATCTGCCCTTAACCTTTCCCTGTGTTATTTCCCACCACTCTTTTCTTCCCTTGTCCCACTTCCTCCTCCCCTCTCCTAATTTTGCTGCCACCATTTGTGTTCTACTCTCAAATTGAATTCAAGGCTCCCTGAACATGTTATGCCCTTTTACAACTTGGTCTTTGAGTAATTTTTTCTCTCTGCCTGAAAACCCTTCCTTCCTTTTCACTGTCTGACAAACTCCTACTCTCACTTCAAAACACACTCATGTTTTCAACAGTTGCCTCCCTCAGATCAATCACCATTCTTTTCTGTTCTCCCACTTTCTTTTTATTCATACTGGTATCATACTTCTTTAATATATTATAATTATTTGCTTACTTACCTGTCTCTATCATCAAACTGATAGTTCAAGAATAGGAGACATTTGTCTATCATCTTTGAATACATGGCAATCAGTATTCAAAGTCTTCTGTTGAGTGAATGACTGCCACTCTAAGTTCAAATCTCAACTCTGCAACTTCCTGGCTACATGAGCTTATTAATTTTTAATTAAATGAGCAAGTTAATTTCTCTAAGCCTAAGTACCATCATCTTTACAATGAGATAATAGTAATTAAATGATTACTTGGGTTGTTGTCAAGATTAAACGTTTTTTATACCACCACTAGAATAATCGATTCCAGCAAGAATCATCAAAGGATGCTAAAACCATTAGGTGAAAGTTTGTGAGAGAACAAGTTATTCCCTGTCAAACTACCACTCCACATACTATTTGTTAAGAGCCAATGGAAAGAGATACCTTTACAATGGACATCAGCTTAAGCAAGTGATTAAACAAATACCACCAATAATGGGACAAACAGGCATCATGTGCCCTAAGGTGTGATGCACTGAGAAAGACACATCATCTACAACACATTCCTGTCAAAAATCGTTTAACCTGAATCTAGTCATAAGGAACAATAGACAAATCTAAATTAAGCAAAAACAAGTGGCCTACGCCCTTCCAAGAAATCCATGGCATACAAGAACCCCTCTACAAAGAAAAGGTACTGGGGAACTGTCTAGATCTAAATGAGAACTAAATGGAATGAGTGATTTTTGACTGGATCTTGGATGTTTTTTAAAATGCTATATCTAAAATAAAAGTTATAGAGAACATTATTGAGATGACTATAGAAATCTGAATACAATAATGTATATTATTAGACAGTAGTATTATAATGAATTTAAATTTTCTATGTTATAATTGCTCACAGTTATGTAGAAGAATGGCATTGTTTTTAAAATACACATGTTGAAGTATTTAGGAGTTAAGTGTCATGATTTCTGCAAGAATTCTTATATGGTTCAGTAAAATACATATATTTAGAGAGAGAAAGCAAGCATGATCAAATTTTAACAACTGATGAATCTAACTAAAGAATATATGGGTTGTCACTAACCTTCTTGCAACTTTTCCTCATATTCAGAATATTTCAAAACTAAACATTGAAAACAAATTTTAAATTCAAAAAAGATTAAATGAGAATGAAAGTAAAGCGCTCAGCACAGTACAGGCACAAAGTAAGCTACTATTATTGTTGTTGACATTATTATTACCTTTCAAAATAGATTAAGTGACAGATCTAAGAAGATGTGGTACTGAAATCACTAGAATTGGATCAGAACCAGGAAAAAAAGTGAAATGTGCCATTGCAAACCTAGTGCCATGAAAAAAAAATTCACTATAACGTCCGTAATCGTATAAGTTTCATCCACTCTTGGGTTTTCTTTAAACTAGTATTTAGTGAAATTCTCCTATATGCCAGTCCTTGTTCTAGGCTCCGAGGATAACAGCAGCAGATAAAAACACCTGCCTTCATAAGACTTATATCCTAGTGAAGCAAGACCATAAATGAGGCGAGATGGTCAACTACATAATATGTTAGAAGTCCTAAGTGCAGTGGAGCGAAATAAAGCAGGAAAGGAGAACAGAGCGTGGAGGAGGATTACAATTTAAAACAGGGTGATCACAGAGTCCTCACTGAGGTGTCTCCAGCAAAATTTGGAGCCACCTAACAAAAGAGCGTCGGGGTGCCTGCCAGGCAAGATCCAGGCTCATTGAGGAGGCCAGTCTGGCTGGATGGAGGGAGCAAGGAGGAGGGAGTTGAAGATGGGGCCTCAGATGGAAAGGGGCGAGGGGCAGACCACACACCACGAATACCACTGTAAGGGCTTTGGCCTTGTTTTACCCCGAGGGATATGGGGATTAGGGATGTTATAACATGTTTTTGGGCAAAGAAGTGACAGAATCCAAGACAGCATGCACACCAGGCTCACTTGAACTGCTTCCCACCCAACTCCCTCGTTCCCAAGGCCACCCCCGCTACCCTGGCCAGGTAACCTTCCAGTTGAACCGGACAATGAACCATTTCTTAACGAAAATTGTGTGGTGAGGGAGGAGGCTCGGCTGGGGACAGCTCTGGCATGGTACACCTTTTCTCTCACAACTCCTCAATCTGTTCAGAGATGACCCACCCCGCCCGCGGGGAAGCACCTCCAACAGGGAGGTCACACTCGACACGCAAACACACGCTTCCCCACAGCCGCGCTCCACACATCCTCCAGCCGCGCGCGGGGCGGAGCCAGCAGCTACGAGGCGAGGACTCCCCGCTCGGCCGGGCCACCCGCCACTCACCCTCAGGTTCCCCTTGGTCCGCTGCTTGTTCTTCCCGCCCATGGTCGGGGTCTCAGCCGCACTCTCAGCCCGCTGATCCCGGTTGACACGGCCGGGCCACAACTTCCGGCCCCTCGCCCCGGAAGAGGGCCCACTGGGACGACTTCTCCCGGCCCACCCCTTCCGCCACACACCCTGCCCACCTGCCGCCCCACTTCCGCTCCCGCCTCCCGCCGCGTCCCTAACCATTCGCCGCCCGCTACGTAATAATTAGAGCCCCGCCCCTCCGGGTGACGTCATTCATATCCAATAGGAAGCCAGGCATTGGACCCGTGGCGCCAAATCCTGCCTTCCGCGCTTTCAATTGGCAAGAGCCGTATGAGAGGCATTTTCACACAAGGGTAGCAATAGAATGACGTGGTGGTGGATGTAGAAAGATAGGAAAATGTTAGACCTTTTAAAATGCAATCATCAGCATCATTTGGGCATTTGTTAGAAATGCAGACTGTAAGGCGCAGCTTGGAACTATTGAATCAGATTCTGCATTTTAACAAGATTCCCAGGTCTTGTTAAAATTTGAGAAATAATACGCTAGGCAATATTCTCTCTAAATCCCTCCCACACTTTTTTTTTAATCAAAAGTGTTATGAATAGCTTTTACAAAAGAGGATAATGTGGCAGTCTCTATTAAAATTTGAAATGTACGGATCTTGTAACTTCAGTGATTTTGCTCCTCAGAAGGACACTAGAGAAACAACCACATGTTGCCGGTTATCGTCTCTCATGTCCACACATTCACCCTTTTGTACTCGACTCCGTGGTGTTGAGGCTCTGCAAACCATTTCTGTTTTATTCAACTGGCTTCCGTTAGATTCTACCAACTCAGGGGACTAGAAGGAGAATGAAAGACAAGAGGAAAGAGAAGGGACTTGCTCCATTCTGTTGGCATCATCCCAGCAGCAATACAAGTGGTTTAGGCAGCGGTTGGTTTCAGTCTCCATCCTTTTGTCAACAATCACACCATCAGCCTTATTGCGCTCCTCAAGGGTACCAGCAGCTGCCAGGCATCGAGGGCCCTCCTCCTCAGAAGTCTGAGTCCTGGCTCCACGGAGCCCCTCTGAGCTCTTAAAACGCCAATGGTGCCCCCTCCTTAGAAGTATGAGTCCCAAAACCACCGTGGTCCCTTCTTTGAACTCTGGAGGACAAGCAACAGACAGGCACCACCCTCTTCATAGGCATGAATGGAGCCCCAGCTTTTCAGGGCCCTCCTCCAAGCCTAAATTAAATGAAATTAATTTCATAGAATTTAGATTCTAATTACCCCAACCTCTTCTTTCCTTCCTTCTTTTCCTAGCCCTGGGGATAGTAGCTGCTGATGCAGTGATTACCTGTATGTGACCTCAGGATTCCCAATGCCACCCTTATTACCCAGTAGAGGTAACCTTCCAGTCAAACCCGACAATGAGCCATTTCTTAATGAAAATTGTGGAGGGTGTGCTTGGTTAGGGACAGCTCTGGCTTGGACCTATCTGTCATGTGTGCGTCCCCGCAGGCGGGGTGGGTTATCCCTGAGCAGACTGGGGAGTTGTGAGAGAAAAGGTGTTCCAGTGTCTATTCTAACTGGATGGTGCTCATGCCATATTGGTTGTTAAATATGTTGACTATTACCACTGACCACAAACTTTCTTGCATCTTCAACCCTAGTTTTTTCTAGACCTTTTCAGGGAACAAAGCTTTTAAATATTAGTTTAAAAAATCTATGTACACACACAAATATAATTAGTTCATACTAATTATAGTTAATTAGTTCATACTAATCAGTTCATACTAATTTTTTTCAGTTCAAATTTATAAATGTTTTTTCAGCCTTTTCATTTTATATTTGTATTTAGTTTGTCTTAGTTCCTATCTATGTTAACATAGTTATATATTGCTTTTTAAATCAAGGATGAATTTAGAGAAAAACTCATCATTTGTCATGTAGATATCGGTGAGTTTTGACAAATGTATATAATTGTAACCACTGCTTAAATTAAGATATAGAACACTTTTATCACTCAAAAAATTCCCTCTGTACCTTTATAGTAATCAATTATTTGATTTGAATTCAGAATAGTAGTACTGATGTTATTATGATATTATAATTACTGAAAATACTTTAAGATTTAAAAAAAAATTTGAATAATAGTTACAAGTTTTGTCTCCTGAAAAGGTATAGAAATAACGGCATATTTAATTGCAAGGGGCACCCCTAATGCCCAGATGGTGTTCTCTAGGTACTATTTTTCAATGAGAGTGTTGGAAAATGGCTGTTACCACACCTGGGACAGAAAATATATAGGATGTATAATGTATAGAAAATGAATAGGATGAGTCTGGAATACCTTATCATGCATAATGCATAATGAGAACATGTCAAAGGATCCAGGAGACAATTTAAAGGAGGTCTCACTGGCCAAAGATGGGACAAGTTGAGCATTTAAAAGAATAATATCCACAATTTGTATATCTAAAACATATATATTAAAATCCATGGCTTCATAATGATAATAAATAAGAAAAACCACTTCATTGGCCATGTTGGAGAATTCTAGGGAACCAACTCATTATTCTGAAAACTTGTAAATAAAGCAGAAGAATCAAACATTTATCCTGTCTTCTCTGTATGAACTTTACCTCAGGGTAACACAATAGTTGATGGGCGAGAATTGTTCTTAATGGTATAGTTTAAGCTAATGAATGAAGGAGTGATAACATTAAAAAATCATGACAAATATGGAATCTTTATGTTGTACACCTGAACTAACATAATGTTATATGTCAATTATACCTCAATAAAAATAACTAAATAATGGATCTAGCTAATTATCATCAAAGGTTACTAAAGTCATTAAGTGAAAACCTGATGGAGAACTTTAAATTTGGTGGATCAAGTTGACGTCTGATCAACCTAACAGCTTAAAAAGACTAATGATGACACAGTATGTATCTCCTGACGTAATGTTATAGGATACTAAATACCTATGACGTATTCTGTCAAAAAAGTTAAACTCAAATCTAATTGAGTTTCTAGATCTGACTAATAGTTTACAGAAAATACAGGACACAGAGAGACATACTAAACAACAGTGACATAATCAACAAAATCCATAATGCAGGAAATTCTACAAGACAAGCAATCAGTTTCACTAACAAATGTATTGCAGAGTAAGAAGGAGGAGAAGGAGGAGAAAGGGAAGAGGAGGAGGAGGAGAAACAGGGAAGGAAACTGACAGATTGAAAGAGACTGAAGAGTGGCCGGCCCAGTGGTGCAGTGGTTAAGGTTAAGTTCGCACGTTCCATTTCTCAGCGGCCCAGAGTTCGCTGGTTCGGATCCCGGGTGCAGACGTGGCACCACTTGGCACACCATGCTGTGGTAGGCGTCCTACGTATAATGTAGAGGAAGATGGGGACGGATGTTAGCTCAGGGCCAGTCTTCCTCAGCAAAAAGGGGAGGATTGGCAATAGTTCGCTCAGGGCTAATCTTCCTCAAACAAACAAACAAAAATAAATAAATAAGAAATAAATTTAAAAAAACAAATGAAAGAGACTGAAGAGACATATCAACCAAATGCAAATGTGGGTCTTGTTTGAATGTTGATTCAAACAGTAAAAAAGTTATGAGATAAGTGGGGGAATATGAACACAGATTGGAAATTTGATGACACTAAAGAATGGTTGATAATTTTTAGGTGTAAGAAAGGTATTTTTGGTATGTTAAAAAAAAAAGAGACCTTATCTTTTAGAGATACACATTGAAGTGTTTACAGGTGAAAAGATATGATGTCTGGAATTTGCTTCAACAAATCCAGTAGAGTAAGGGAATAGGAGCAGAAATTTGAGTGTGTCTATACAATACTCTCCAGGCTACTCTGACACCATACTTCCAGACTTTTCCTCCCAATCTTCTTTTCCTCAGTTTCCTTTGATGACTCATTTGCCCCTAGCCAGTTTGCAAATATTGAATATTGCAGTCTCTCAAGATTCAGTTCAAGCCGTTTGATTTTTTCATCCATACACTCTACCTAGGCAATTTCATCCATACTCACAGCTTGTTGCCCAAATTTATACCTAGTTCAGATCTCTCTTTACAGTCCAGACCTATGTTTATAACTTCTGATAGAAAGCTTAATTTGGATGTATTTGGGGCACTCAAATTGAAGTCCACCAAAATGGAATTAATTATTTTACTCCCAAACTTGGTTCTCTTGTATTGTCTGTCTTGGTGAAATGCACCACTATAAATCCAGTTGCACAAGCCATTCTTGTAAGAATAGAGCTCCCTATCACTCGCTCCTACCCATTTCAATAAATTCTCAAATCCTAACATGTTAACCTCCTATATAGCTCTCAAATTTATTCACCTTTCTCCATCTTCATCACCACAGTCTAAGGCAAGAATCATTCATGGGCAATAGCCTCCTAACCGGTTTGCAAATATGCATTCCCCCTTCAATCCAGCATCTGTGCTGCAGCCAGAGGAATCTTTTTAATAAAAGTGGCCTTTAAGATCATATATTAGATGGCCCCAGCCCTCCACTCCACCTTGTCATGCCATTCTGCTCATTACGTACTTGCCAAACATGAGCCATACTAGCCTTTTTTAGTCTCTTAAGCATGTCACAGGCTTTCCAGCTTCAGGATCTTTCCTAAGGTTGTTTTTTGGGGGTGAAAGGCACTTTGCCATTCCATCTCTCCAAAACCCCCCACCCTTTCTGAGTCCAGCTTTGTTGGGTTCTGCGTATATACTCTCATGGGTTGCTCTACTTATCAAAATTGAAAATAACTAATAGTCTCAATAGATGTCAAATGTCTTCCTCCTCAACTGGAATGAAAACTCCATGAAGACCGGATTTACTTTTATCTGTTCCAGAGCGGGTAGTTAAACAGTTATTGAATAAATAATGATGATAAATATTAACAACAGATTCAGGGAAAAAACAGCATTCAATTACCGTCATTCTTGATTGTTTTTCTGTAGTTCTAACTAATACAAAAATATATATAAAACAAATAAATGGCATTACTATTGAAAGGGAGGCAACAGGATTATTATTTTCAGACAATGCTTGTCTACTTCAAAAACACTAGGGTATCAATAGAATAAATATTCAAAAGAGTAAAGTAGTTTAGTAAGGTAGTCAGACATTAAATAAATATCCAAAATAATAAAGGTATTGATTTGACCAACAATAGCAGTTAGAAAATATAATAGAAAAAAGATGCTATTCCAAATAGCAATAAAATACATATCAATAAGAATAAAATAATACAATTTATATTTAAAAACCCCACAAAACATTTACTGAGGGGCATAAAAGATAAACGGGGGCTGGCCCCATGGCTGAGTGGTTAAGTTCGCGCACTCCACTGCAGGTGGCCCAGTGTTTTGTTGGTTTGAATCCTGGGCAAGGACATGGCACTGCTCATCAAACCATGCTGAGGCAGCGTCCCACATGCCATAACTAGAAGGACCCACAACGAAGAACATACAACTATGTACTGGGGGGCTTTGGGGAGAAAAAGGAAAAAAATAAAATCTTTATAAATAAATACATAAATGGAGAGATATCTCATGTTTCTGGACAGAAAAATGAAATAATAGGAAAATGACTAGAGATTGTGTATGTTAGTGGTTCCAAAGACAAATTCTAGATTCATGCCATCTGAGTTTCTAGCCCAGCTCCTCTACTTACTAACTGTGCAAATTTGGACAAGTTACTTAACCTCCCTGATCCTCAGTTTTACCATCTGTGAAGTGAGATAATAATGTACCTATCGAAGGATTGCTGTAAAGAGAAATGAGATAGTCCTTGAAAAGGATTTTGCACAAGGCCTGGTAAGCATTTAATACATGTTAGCTATTAGTAGTATGGATATTAAAATACCTATAACTTTAACATAAACTGAAGTCTTAATGAACTTTGAAAAAATAATTTAAAAGTCTATCTGGAAGAACAAAGAGAGCATCAAAAGGATATTTTTGGTAAATAATGCTGAGAAGAATTTGTCCAATCAAACAGTAACATCTATTTTGAAGATATAAAATAATAAACAAGTTCTAAATAAAAGACCTAAAGATAATTATCAAATCCAAAATACTTAAAAATTAACATAATATATAGGTGCAGTACCTAGAGGAAAAAGGCTACAAAAATTTAATCATAGTCATAACTAGAGAGAGTATGGGAAATCACAAGAGCTGGAAGGTGTCAAATATCATAAACTAAGCACATAAACCTAATGTACTCCCTGTCAAATTCTCAGTTAAGATTTTGTTTTTAGATATCACAAAACTATCTCAAAAGCTCACCTGAAAGAATAGCCAAAAATATTTTGAAAAGTGAGCATAACAACGATTTCTTCTACTGGACTTTAAAATGTAAGATATTGCCATAACAATTCTAACAGTGTTGTTCAGGAGTAAACTGAAATAGAATGGCAAATCCAGAAACCCACATTCAGGCTCTGATAAAAGTGGCATCTCAAACCTTTGAAGAATATGGATTATGCAATGAATATCACTGGGACAACTGGTCACCTTTTGAGAAAATAATTTAAGTACCTACTTCATGAAGTGCTCTAAAATGAATGCTGATGATCGAATGTTAAAAATGAAGCAATAAGGGTCTGGCCCAGTGGCATGGTGGTCAAGTTCAGCAGCCCAGGCAGGGTTCACAGGTTTAGATCCCGGGCACAGACCTACACACTGCTCATCAAGCCATGCTGTGGCAGCATCCCACATACAAAGTGGAGGAACACTGCCACAGATGTTAACTCAGTGACAGTGTTCCTCAAGCAAAAAGAGAAAGATTGGCGATAGATGTTAGTTCAGGATCAATCTTCCTCACCAAATAAAAAGAAGCCATAAGATGTTGCGTAAGGATACCCACATGTCATAAAGTACAAAGAAATACACTGGAATAATAAATACTTCAGAGTAGGGCTTAATACTGCCAAGGAACAGGATTGTAAAAAGTACACAAGTAAATTTCAACTACACAAGTAAAAGTACACAAGTAAATTTCAACTGCACTGGTAAAGTTTTTTGTTTTTCTTTTTTTCCCTTGCCAAAGCCCCAGTACATAGCTGTATATTCTACTTCTTCCATGTAAGCCCCTGCCACAGCATGGCTACTGACAGACAAGTGGTGTGGTTCCACACCAGGAACCAGCCCGGGCTGCCAAAGTGGAGCATGCTGAACTTTAACTGTTAGGCCATGAGGGCTGGACCATAAAGTTTTATTTCTTAAGCTGGGTGGTAAGATTATGACTGTTCCTTGTTTTATTCTTTTTACTTTTTTGTACAAGGTAAATATTTCATAATAAGGTAAATAGGATGAATGTTACATATCTATTTCACAATAAGATTCTTTTAAAACAAACAAAAAAATATTACAAGGTTACATAATACATTTTAAAATTATCCTGGGAGCAGGCAAAGCCTTTCCAGTCAATGCTCCAAAGACAGAAAACCATAAAAAAAAAAAAAAAAAAGATGGATGAATTTAAGTACTGTACATTAAATTTAAAAAGTGGGGTTTCTTTCCTATGTCAGAAAAAACAGATAAACTCGGGAAATATCTGTAACATTAACTAGGAGTTCATATGCTTTCTGTTACGAAAATTCTTACAAAAAAATATTTCGAGCCTGCCTATATACGTATAAATAAGTGAGGCATAAACGGGCAATTTACTGCAAAAGAAATATAATTGACCAGTACACATATAAAAAATATTGGCCCACACTAAAAGTCCAATGAGGATAACAAAAACAATGTAGATTTTTCATCTCTTAAATTGGCAAAATGGTAATCAGTGTTGGTAAAAATCTAGGAAAAAGGAAATTTTAGAAGCATTGCAATTTTCATTTCTCAACCTTTCACCAGTGCAATTTGGCAAGACCAGTCCAGGGCTTAAGAACGAATGTCCACTTCTAGAAATCTAACCTGAAGAGATAATAACACATGCTCACAGTAGCTTTGTTGATGAAAAACAAAACAAGACCGAAAAACGTTATGACCTTGTGACCAAAACAATGAATTGCTGAAAGCAATTACCGTATGCTTAGACAACTGAATACAATGCAATCTTTGATAATGTTGTGGGAAAATATTTAATGGCATGAAACGTTTACAATCTATTGTTTTAATAAGAGAAGGCAGATACAAAGCAGCATGTACAGTATGATTTGTTTAAAAATGACCACATATACATACAGGTAAAAATAATACACTAGAAAATAAAACGTAAAATCAAAATTTAATATTGTCTTCTTGGGTGCAAGATAATGGGTGAGCTTTACATCCAGTTACTTCTACGTTTTCTATAATGGTCATCTTTTGTAATAAAAACGTATTACACACATATTTATTTACATATATTTGGGGGGGGCAGGCAGGAGAGAACCGATTTACAAAATCCGAAATGCCAAACGCCTCCGGGGGAAAACAAATTAAGCCTCCATTTCAGTAATTCCCTATTAAAATCGAGGGACACCCTCACCTCGAAGGCGCCACCTGGGTCCCAGGTAGCATAATTCCTCCAATTCTCCCGGCTGTAGCAACATCAGGCAAAGCCCAAGAGAATGTGGATCAATGTCTTATTATCCAAAAGACAATAAGCCTTAAAAAAAAAAAACAAAAAAAGCCCACTTACAACTAGGATGCGCAAGCATATACTGGGAGCTTTGGGAAGGAAAACAAAAGGAGGAAGACTGGCAACAGATGTTAGCTCAGAGTCGAATATTTCCCTGCAAATATATATATTTGTGTATATATGTATAAAATTTATATATATGTATAAAATTATATATGCATAAATTTATATATTTATAAAATTTACAAATTTAAAAATATATATATATATATAATTTTTTTTTAAAGCCCATCTGAGCATGAGAGCAGCACCTGGCAGGCCTGCTAGGTCCCCACTTGAAGTGCAAGTCTGTAGTGTAGCACTGAAGCCTGGAGTCAGACCCTTCCCCCACAGTCCAATGCAGCGCTACCCGCTGCGGCTAGGCGACCTGACCCGCTGTCCCCTCGCTCGCCTCGCCCCCAGACCCCACCCCCTCGGGCTGGGGCTTCCCGGACAGGCCGGCACAGGAGGGGCGCATGCGTGAAGCGCTGCAGGCTCCTCCCCGCTGTGCTCCTGGGTCGCGTGTGGGGCGGTCGGGTGCTCGGAGATGCCGGGTTGTAGAAGGCCAGGGTTTCCCTCAGCCCCAGAGCTCTCGGGAGCCGCTCGGGACCCGGGTGCGGTAGGTAGCCAAGCACCCGGCTTTCACGCTGAACTGGAATCCTCCCTCGGCCGCCCGGCCCTGCTCCTGGCGGGGTTCCGCCTTGGACAGTTGGTGGGGATGGCAAAGGACATTCAGGCCTACATCCCCCCCGTGACCCGGTGGGATCAAACTGCCAGATTGTGCTTAAGTGGAAGGCTCCTTGTGCCCCTTTGCAGAATTTTCATAAATTCAGTTTGTCCTAAGTAGTTGTAATCATTGTTGCCGGGGGCAGGGGACAGGAAGTAACCACCTGTCCTTTAAATGCCCTAAGTCTTGGCTGCCTTCCAGCTTTTCTGGAATTTCACGAATGACATATTCTGTTGAGTTTCCCTGATATCCTGATACAGCTTTCTAAACAACAACAACAACAAACCTAACAAACACAACTGTATATCAGCTGTTTTTATGTAAGTGTTGAAAGTAAGCAGTTCTGTATGGCAGCAGATGCAGTTTATGCTATTAAAGTGCAGATGACAAGACTGACTTTGACTTTGTTACTCCAAGTTCAACAAATTTGAATTGGTGGGATTAATTTTAGAATTTTAAAAAAATTTGTTGAGGGGGCTGGCCCGGTGGCAGAGCAGTTAAGTTCGCACTTCCCGCTTCTCCGTGGCCCGGGGTTCGCCAGTTTGGATCCTGGGTGCAGACGTGGCACTGCTTAGCAAAAAGCCATGCTGTGGTAGGCATCCCACATAGAAGAGGAAGATGGGCATGGATGTTAGTTCAGGGCCAGTCTTCCTCAGCAAAAAAGAGGAGGATTGGCAGTAGTTAGCTCAGGGCTAATCTTCCTCAAAAAAAAAAAATTTGTTTAGTTTTACTTGACTTAATACCACTGTTTGTATAAGAATTACTTTTACAAATAAAAATGGATATGTAGCCAATGTTTCCGGCCCACACTTTTGTTTTCTATAGACCTTTTAACTTTTAAACATAATTTCAGGATTTATCACTATTTCTTTATAGATGATTCCAGTTCAAGAGGTATATCAGATTAACATATTGACATATTGTCATTGTGGAATAAATATACATGCAATCATACTGAACAATCTTACACTGAAGGATGTTTGTATATCAAGTATATAATCATTGGTAAAAATCTAACACAGCTATATTGCCTATTTGCCTAACATTTAACTAAAGTCCTTAGAGCTTTTATTGTGTCTCTTACATTATACAATGTTGGCAGGACGTTCTAACTTGCTGTTTGCTCTTTTGATGTCTAATACTTCCATCCATTTTTAAGGGAGTTTAGTAATCCTGAGGTTGGAAAAGCTGTACTTCTCTTGCTCACTCTTCTTTTTTTTTTTTTAAGATTTTATTTTATTCCTTTTTCTCCCCAAAGCTCCCCAGTACACAGTTGTATATTCTTTGTTGTGGGTCCTTCTAGTTGTGGCATGTGGGATGCTGCCCCAGCGTGGCTTGATGAGCAGTGCCATGTCTGCACCCAGGATTCGAACCAACGAAACACTGGGCCGCCTGCAGCAGAGCGCGCGAACCTAACCACTCGGCCACGGGGCCAGCCCCTCACTCTGTCTTAATAATCCAATGTTTAAATTTGACAGGTGTGTCTCAGGGAAGAAAACTTATAAAGCTACTTTATTGCCTTCTATGTTTTTATGTTATACTTGAAATCTGTATATTTGTACACAGCGACCTGGGTTTTTTTTAATTAAAATAATGTACAAAGACTGAAAAGTTTTGGCAGTTTAATCCAGCTAAAAGTACATCATGTGGCCTCTTTCATGGCCTCTACGGATGGCAGATCCCTTGCTCTGTAGGGTATTTCATCCAAATCTGAAAGTGCCTGGAGGAGTGAGAAGCTCTAGATGAATAGCTGGGCCACCTGGCTGTGTGGTGGCAGCTCAGGAAGGACTGGCATTTCCAGGGCAACTGACTGGGCCATCGGGGGGGGGGGGGGGGGGGGCGGCAGGGAGGGAATCTGAGGTACGTAAGGCTTACATCCAACATAGGCGCCGTGCTATAAATGCCATCTGATTCTTATTTGTGTTTAACCACCTGTATAGTTAAGATCTATCCACATTGCCTTGTTAGTTCTACTTTATTCCTTCTGACTTCAGCACAGTACTGCATAATATGCACCATACTGTACTTACGGATTCACTGAGTGATGGGTACACGTGTTGCCTCCAACTTTTTCCTAAGATAAACAAGGCTTTGTGCATTCCTGCAACCCCATAGCTCTAACCAAGTCTGACTCTTCAAGGAATACCCAACCCATGGTACCAACCTGAGTGCTAGGAATTAGTAAATATTTAATAAGCACTTCTGGAACTGATTTATGGAGGGGCTCAAAAACCAAGTACTGTCTTTATTTGACTCTAGGTCAATTTGCTGAAAATCAATGTACAGAAAGCTATTTCCAGGATGAAAAATTTGTAAAATCCAATTTGCCATAAATGAATTCTCTAAATTACCAATATGATGAATTGTTAAGGCCTGTCACAAAGTTTGAGAACTGCTCATGCCTCAGCCTTCTGTGAGGTGAGCCCAGGAACAGGGGCAGAGTGTAAGAACACAAAAATAGAGATTAACTGCAAACTCTGTTTAGGAAAAACTTCACCTATTTTTGTATCAAATAGGTAGTGCAGATGCAAAACTAAAGCTTTGAAAAAAATCTATTTGGCAAACAAGCTTTCAACTGCTAGTAACAGGCACAGAAATCTCAATAAAACTAATATTAGTTAATAATTAGCAGTCTAGAGACAGGTAGTGGCTGATGTCTATCAACAGTGCAACAATTTGGGGACTGACCCCTCTGTGGTTCTCTTGGTCCTTTCCTCCCTCATGGTTGAAAGGATACTGCGGCTCCAGCCATCACTATGGTGTTTGTGGCAGAAAGAGAGAGAAGAGGGGCCACAGTTGCAGCTATCATTTAAATTCGGAAAGCAAAAGCGTTCCTGAAGTCCCCTAGCTAGAGCTGTGTCCCGAGGCTACCCCTAGCTACGAGAGAAGTTAGGAGAGTAGGTATTTAGCTTTTCCAGATTCTTTAGTGGAGTTGCAAGGGGTTGCAAGTTGGACAACCAACATTATCTTCCTCAAATATAATTTTCTCTTTAAAAATGGGTAGTTTATATGTCAACAAATTTCTATCAACAATTTTAAGATTATAATTTAAGACTCAGTTCTGGGGGCCGGCTCCGTGGCCGAGTGGTTAAGTTCGTGTGCTCCGCTGTGGCGGCCCAGGGTTCGGATCCTGGGCGCAGACATGGCACCGCTCATCAGGCCACGTTGAGGCGGCGTCCCACATCCCACAACTAGAAGGACCTGCAACTAAGATATACAACTGTGTACAGGGGGGGTTTGGGGAAATAAAGCAGAAAAAAAAAAAAAGATTGGCAACAGTTGTTAGCCCAGGTGCCAATCTTTAAAAAAAAAAAAAGACTCACTTCTGCTTTCAATCACGACATATTTAGTAGATGCATTTCAGCTATACTACTTTCTCGTTTTCCCCCCTACATTCTAGAATGAGACTAAAGTGCAATTACTTAATCTTTCAAGAGTGGGGAAAAAAACCAAAGGCCAACAGTGACAAATATTTTCAACAACTGCTCCTCTGCTCAGTCATTGTCCTTCCACACCAAAGAACATCTGGAAAACATCCCCGCATCCTTTGGCATTTAAAAACTGATAAAGCTGACCAAAGTCCATGTGGTTTCCTCTGGCTCCACTAACACTGAACACTTTTTCTTCAAAAATTGAAAATTTCCTTTGTCTTTCCAGTTCCTCATTTGAACCATCAAAAGGAATATCTTCTCGGTGGCGAATTAAAATTCTCTTCCAGTTTAATTTTCTGAGTCTGAAAAGAAATTTTCAAATAGAAATTTTGAAAAATGTGTTGTGTATCCTAGAGTACTGAAAATAGAAGTTATAAAATGGATTTACCAATGCCATTTCCTAGAAGTAAAGAAATCTACTGTTATCTCACAAGGATTGATTTTAATCAGACATGATTCTGGTCTTAATTCCATCCCCAATCTCATTTATTGCCATTATTACATCCTCGTATTAGCATTTTAGAAATGTGGAAATTGCTGAACCTCAAACTCCTGAAGGGACTTTTCAGAAACTCATTTAGGATATCAGTAGAGAAATGGAAAGATGAGAAATCCCCTTGTTTCACACAGCTTACAGCATCACTAAGATGAAAGAAGAATAAGATCCATGGAAATGGAGGGGATGGTAGACAGCATCCTGAGCAGGAGCTGGATTTAACATCTATTTACAGAATATCTCGTATGAGCACTGTGTCAGGTGAGGGGAGTGATACTGACATACATGAGTTCTGTTTTATCCACTGACTTGAGACTGAATCCCCATAAGATACACCCCAGGGACGTACTAATTTCTACATCTCTAGTATCTTGTTTAGTACTAAAATTATTGACACAGCATACAAAATTTGTGAAAGCAAACCTTGACCAGAATTCTTCACAGGCACTTTGTGGGCCTTCCACACAAACAACACCAGGTTTCCCGGGCATGCTAAACCCAGATAGGGCAAGCTCCCTTGCCCACTCTAGAATATTCTTTCTTTTGCATTTGTTGTAGATGTGATGGCTATAGATCCAGAGTCTCGTGAGAGTGAGATCAACTGGCTGAACTGTACTTTCTGGAGCCGGGGAAGCTGTGGTGTCTCTGCTGATGTAGCCAGAGGCGTGCTCTTTAACCCAGTCTGTGGCATTCAATATACAGACATCTCCGAGAAAATTCTGTTGCAAGTAAGCGGTCAGATCTGAGTTCAGCTGAGTCTGCTGGGATCTACTTAATGATACTGATCTGATGGAAAAGATGTGGGATAAAAAAGCCAAATCAGTTTTCTTAGAACAGAAAACAAACTTGAGAATTGCTTTTACTCTCACATTAGTTTTGACCTCTAAAGTTGGCAGTTTCTGTGACATACCGGACAGTAATTTCAGGCACAACTGCAGGGTATTTAAAGGGAAGAATACAGGCCAGAGAAAACGTCACCTGAAAAAAAAAGAACAAAGCCCTAAGTGCTGTTTTAAGTCTTGACATATTTTAATTCTTCCAAAAGCAAAACTGAATTACCATTGCTTCCTCAGATACTTCCAGGTTCATATTGATAGTGAAGTAAACTTTTGAAGATCGTCCCTCCATTGTCCTCTTTTCAATACAGTCTTTCAGTTCTGCTAAAGCCAGCTGGTCATTCACGACAAGCTCATTCTCACCGGGGAACATACTGGCCAGCAGGTCTAACTCAGAGAGCTGGGCCTCTGCCTGCTCAATCTCAATCATTTCCGGATATGTAAGTTTCTAAGGAGGTAAGGAGAAGAGAAACAATTTACAAGTACAGTCTTGAGAGCACTCAATAGATCAATATGGGTAGTTATTGAAAATGTATTTGCTAGCTTCATAAAACATGAAATTCAATCAGAATATCTCCTCATTATTTTACTTTCAGATGTAATATGCTAAGGACCCAAAATATGGCACAATCCAGTGAGAGCCATAAACTCTAATAATGACCAGGCACCAAATTCCTCTGGGTCTAGACAGTTGATCTGGCATCTTGAGCTACCACAACAAACAATTTCATTGAAGTAAACTAATTAGGTAATCAAAAGTCATATCAATGATATAGCTAGGAGAGAAGCTACGACTGGTTACCTTGGAAACCTAGAATGAACAGAATAAGGAAGAAAGTTAGCTATGTGGATGGTGAATGATTTTCTCCTAATATTAATGTTTATTAGTTTTTAAAAAGCAGAAGAATGTGACAAAGAGAAAATAAAAGCTAATTATTTCACAGCTCAAGTAACCCATGGTAAGATTAAAAAGAGACAGTACAAGGTTATAAAAGTCAAATGGTAGAGGAAGGTTAAAAAATGAAGATATTGTTTCCTACTGATGGTCCCTTCCCCTACCTGCCTAAGTGCCAGATCCAAGGCAAAGAGAGTTTTGGTGTTTCAGAAACAGAAAACAATTTAAGCAGTATATATATCTATATACATATATGGAAATATGTGCTGGTATAATGTGTAAATAATATAAAATCAGAAAACATTTTAAGCATTATACATATATATATGGAAAATATATGCTCGTACAATGCGTACATATGTAGAGAGTGAGATATTTAATTAAAATGTATCCATAATGGATCATATATATGTATCTTCTTTCCCCTACTCCTATATCGTTTCCCCTCCAAATATATTTCGAAGATCTATTCTCTGTCAGCACAGAGTGATCTCATTCTTTCTAGAGGTTGACCATCATACTAACATGTAGATATGTCATGATTTATTGCATTCTTTACCTATGGATGGGCACTTGGGTTATTTCCACATTTTTGCTATTATGAACATTTCTATAATGGAAGCTCTTTTTATATATACAGTTTGGTGAACTGTAAATGCTTTGGTTCAAAGATAAGTTTGTAGACATGGCCTGTTGGATCAAGAGGTACATTTTAAATTTTGGTAGATATTGCCAAATTGCCTTCCAGAAAGTTGCCCCACAGAAGTTTAAAATTTTTACATAGTCCCCTCTTTTTTTAAAAAAATTTTTAATACAATCTTTATACAGTGTTCCGTGTCTGTGTGTGCCATTCATGAGTGTTTATTTTTAGGTAGGCAAGCTCATCAATCTTTTCTTTTATAGCTTCTGGACTTTGAATCTTTGTTAGAAAAGTTTCACCACTCCAAAATTACAAAGGTTACTGAGATGCTAATCAAAATATGATTTTTATTTTTAGAATTTAATAAATTGATTTTAACTTCATTTGCAAGAAAAAGTGTGGGGAATTGTGATAAAACATGGAGGCTGGGCACATGTATTTATTTCTCTTTCTCCTTGTGACCTCCACTAAAATGCGAGTAAAGAAATAAATTCTCAAAGACAAAGGGAGAGAAAATAACAGATAAAAGATCGCAACAAAATTCTGGAAGATGGAAAGGGTTGAATGGGTTTTAACTAACTTAGATTTCAGCTTTCTTACCTCTACTAACTGCTTGGTCATGCCAGTAGGGGAGCTGCAGAACTTCAGAAATTCTCGTAGCTGTCAGCACAAGGTACCTTGGAAAGCAGTGGTGTGGTATGCAGTAGAAAACATGAATTTGTTGAAAGTCTAGAGTCTAGAGTTTAACTAGACTGTAGTTCAGGGTTTCTTAATCTCAGCACTATTGACATTTTTGACCAGATAATTCTGTGTGTGTGTGTGTGTGTGTGTGTGTGTGTGTGTGTGTGTGTGAATCTCTGTCTTTTAACTATATTATTTAAACATTTATATTTATTGCAATTATTGATATGTTAGGGCTTAAGTCAATCATTTTATTTTGTTTCTTTTCTATGTTTTTCACTTCTTTGTTTTCTTTTCCCTACCTTTTTGTGGGTTGAAACTATTTTGGAATTCAATTTTGATTAATCTGTAATGTTTCTGCATGAATTTCTTTTCATAGCTTTTTAAGTGGTTACTCCAAATATTATATATATGGCTTATCACAATCTACTGGTGTCATATTTTACCAGTGAAGTATAGAAACCATACGTCACTTTACCTTCCCCCATTTACAATATAATGATCTTTTTATTTTATTTTATTTTTTTAAAGATTTTATTTTTTTCCTTTTTCTCCCCAAAGCCCTCCGGTACATAGTTGTATATTCTTCATGGTGGGTCCTTCTAGTTGTGGCATGTGGGATGCTGCCTCAGTGTGGTTTGATGAGCAGTGCCATGTCCACGCCCAGGATTCAAACCAACGAAACACTGGGCCTCCTGCAGTGGAGCGTGCGAACTTAACCACTCGGCCATGGGGCCAGCCCCTATAATGATCTTAAAGTTTTCTTCTACATACATTTAGAAACACAACAGTATTATAATTTTTGCTTCAACAATCAAATATAATTTAGAAAACTCAAGAGAAGGAAAGTTTGTTTAATTTACCCATATTTTTTGCTCAGTCATGATATTTCTTCCATAATAATTCCTTTACTGTTTCTTTTCTGTCTAGAGAACTTTCTTTAGCCATTCTTTTAGGGTATGTATGCCTTCATCTTAGAATGTCTTGATTTCCCCTTCATTCCTGAAGAATGTTTTCACTGGATGTGGTACTCTGGGTTGATAGTTCTTTACTTTAAGCACTTGAAAAATATGCCTCTTCCTTTTGGCCTCCATAGTGTCTGATGAGAAATACTCTTATTTGAATTGTTTTTCTTTATAGCTCAGGTTCATTTCTTTCTTGCTGCTTTCAAGATTTTTTCTTCAGCCTTAGTTTTCAAAAGTGTGACTATGATGTGTCTTGACGTGAATTTCTTGGAGTTCATCATCCTTGACATTAATGCCTTCTTGAGTCTGTTTATGCCTTTTGACAAATTTGGGAAATTTCAGCCATTATTTCTTCAAGTACTTTTCCAGCTCAGCCCTCTTTCTCCTCTCCTTCTGGGATAACATGAATGTTAGATCTTTTATTATAGTCCCACATGTCCCTAAAACTGTTTGTTTATTTATTTTGTGTCTATTTTCTCTCAGTTGTTCAGATTGGGTAATTTCTGTTGTATCTTCAAGTTTACTGATTCTTTCATCTGTCACTTTCCTTCTGTTACTGAGTCCATCTAAGGTGTTTTTAATTTCGGTTATTGTATTTTTCAGTTCTAACATTTCCATTTGGTTCTTCTTTATATCTTCTATTTCTTTATTGAGGTTCTATGAAAAATATTTGCTTCCAATGTGTTTGTAATTGAACACTGAAAATTTTTATGATATGTGTTTTAAAATCTTTGTCAGATAAGCCTACCATCTCTGTCATCCTGGCATTGGCATCTGTTGATTGTTTTTTCTCATTTAGTTTGATATCTTCCTTGTTCTTGGTATAATCAGTGATTTTGGATTGAAACCTGGACATTCTGGGTATTATGTTACAAGACTCTGGATATTATTTAAATCTTCCATTTTTGTATGCTTTTTCTGATAAGGCTCCAGGAGGGAAAGTGGGGGGTGCTGCCTCATTACTGCCAGGTGAGGTAGAAGTCCAGGTTCCCTACCCAGCTTCTGCTGACATCTGAGATGAGTGGATGAGGGGAGGGAGCCCTTCATTACTGCTGGGTGAGCAGGGGGTTCTAGCTCCACTGTAGGTCACTACGGATATCTCCCAGAGGAGTAAGAGTGCCTCATTAGTGGTCTCTATGTGGCCTTCACAACACCACAGTGAGGGGTGGCTTTGTTAATGCTAGGTAGTGGTGAAAGTTCTGACTTTCCACTAGGCTTCTCTGAGATCACCCCAGCAGGATGAAGGAGGAGCCCCTTGTTATTGCTGCAGCAGGGTGGGAGGACAGGCTCTCCGTGTGGTCTCACATGGACCTTACCTTTGTCTGACACTGACACTGACACTGTGGTGGGGTCCTTGTTATTGCTTGGGGGGTGAGGAAAGCCCTAGGTCCGTAATCAGACTTTTTTTTGACATCTCTCTAACAAAGGGTGAGCATTAAGGTACTTATTACAGCTCAGTGAAGGTGAAATCTATGTTCCCTTTGCTGGTGTGGATGGGGCAGAGGCCACAGTGTTTACTGTGGTATTCGCCTGACATAGAGCATTTATTATCTAAATGTTTTCTGTCTTGCTGGGCTGCACCTTTCTTGGTACTTGATTAAAGAGAGTGGCCTTTTTGGGGGGCTTAAAAAAACTTTTTAGTCTGTACCCTTAGTGTTTCTGGGTTGCTGCTTCTTCGCTCTCAAGTTTGGGATATTTGAGGCAAAAAGGAATATCCAGGGAAGGGCTCACCATGTCCTTCCTTGAGTCTCAAGGTCCTTAACTAGTCTGACTTCTCTCCACCTTTCAGAGTCTTTTTGTGTTTGTTTTATATATAATGTCCAGAATTCTTAGTCATACTTTGAAGGAAGAATAGGTAAAACACTTCTACTCTTTCGTCCCAGAAGGAGAAGTGCCCCCAACACAACATTTTTAATTTATCAAGTTAGCATAAAAAAAAAGATAGCTAATGTCTGATAATTACCATAGAGCAAAAAGTTGCTGTAAGGAAAACTGATCTAAAAATTCCAATTCTATGAAATTGACCTAAGGAAAAAGTCAGACAGTGTATACAATTTTGCGTGGAAGGATGTTCATTGCTTATTGTTTATAAGGGAAAAAGGAGAAATGACTTAAACGTTCAGCAATAAAGAGTAGTTAAATAAATATACAGCCAAACAGTAGAATACTATGAGATAGTTTAAAAATGGATATTAACATTGATGTTCATGATATATGGTTACCTAAAAGCAATGACTGTAGAACAATATAAATAACGATGATGCTATAATTCATTTTTATACTATCACGCACACATGAAAAAAGTCAGAAAGAGAATTCACCAAACTCTTAACAGTTGGCTAAATGTGGGTTGAGAGAAGGACTTTCACTTTTTAATTCACATGCTTCTGTATGGTTTTAAGTTTCATGATTACCATATAGTACTTCTAAATTCAGCAAAGAAAAAGAAGGGTTACACTTCTGAGAAGACAAAAAAGACCTCAATCCCATTGCTGCAAAGGAAAACATGGCTTACCTTCTCAAAAAGAATTTACTCTGTGAGATCAAATACCAATACTTAGGTTAGTAGAATCTTCATGGAATTCTCTCTCATCTTTCATAAGGGGTTATTGAGCAGCTGCTATAAGTAGAGCTTCATCCTTCATTCCTTCCTGAAGCTTTCTATTTAGTTTGAGGATCAAGACGTCTATCTGATGAGATAGAGAACAATGCAGATAAAAAGGCTAAGTGTTAAATGTCAGTACAGGTATTATCACAGGGATTAAGATGAGAGCATGATCAAAGAAATGGGCCATCAGGAAAGATTTGAGGGAGATAGAAGGACCTGAGTTCAGCCTTGAAGGAAGGGTAAGACTTAGCCAAATGGAGGAGGAGGCAGTGGGGAGAGAGAAGAAAGGTCTGTGAGGCAGGAAAACACAAGAAAAATAGCCTAGACCTGAACCTGTCCCTTCTTCACAGCCCCAACTACCAAGGCCTATTTCAGGGGCTGATCACTTGGACTATTTTCTCTTGTGCTGGTTACTTCTGTTTGTCCCCTAAACCCATTCTTGGCCCTTCTATTCCCTGTCCTGGACTCTGGACAGCCAACCTCCACAGCCTACAGCACCCAACTCTTCTGCCTTTCTTGTAGTTGGGTTCAGCCAACGCTCTGTGAGGAAGTGGGAGGATGGGAACAGAAAGAGGCCAAGGTATTTCTTCTCTACTCCTTCCCTGCTTTGGTGGGATTCTGACAATGGCTGTGACGCCCTAAGACCACAACTTCTGCAGGCAGCCCTTCTTCCTCAGCTCCAGCAGGCCTTTCAGGCCTAGGGGGAGTCATGGGTCCTTTAAATCGGGCCACACCTCTGTAAACAGCCCCTTTATGAAACAGTCTCTTCAAAGTTTCAAAGTTAAGCGTGTGCCTATTTCCTTCCAGAACCTTGACACCTCTTACCTGGACTCTGCCTCTAACGGCTCTCCATGAACTCATGCTCCACATTGTCAAGCTGATCGTGTGCAGTGTCTAATAAAGTCTGCCAAGACCAGCAAGAGAGCATCAACTATCTTTCGGGGGAAAAAGCTCACATAACCTGTGATTGGACAACAGTGTTACAGTCTGAGAGGAAGGAGTGGGGCGTGTTAGGTTCCCACAGAAGGAAGGCAACCTTGCTGATGACCCTCACAGTCACTCAGTGGAGCGAATTGATCCCAGTTCACAATCTGCCTGTTAGTTTCACAGACTCAGTAGGACGAAATGCCAGCACATTGAGAGTGGATCCACTCCAAAAAGGCTTCCTTGTATGACCCATTCCATCCAGACACATACCTCTCCCTTTATTCAAGTCATCTTTTTTTCATCCAACACAGTTGGATCATTTCCTTAATATCTGAAAATGGTGTTTGGTCAACAATTTAGCTCATTCATTATATGGTACTTCTAAAGAGCAATAAAAGTTCCTCCACCTAAAAAGAAATGCAAATTACTCAGAAGTGACAGATCCATAACTGCAATGGGTCTGCTCAAAAACACATCAAGGATTATGGGAATGATTAAATGTGGTGGGGTATGGAATTCATTAGGATTAACTGGACATGAATCAGGAAAATATGAAGCACTCCTGCACATGTTGGACTGTCTCCACAGATCAGTGTACAAATCAATACCAATACATCATTCCTAATTTCAGTGCATTTTCAACAGATGTCTTTAAAACACTGACACCAGACTGTCAATGCCATGCTGGAAAAAAAAAATACACAAAGAATTTTGTAGTTAAATAAATTTTTGAAATGCTGAATAACACAAAGTTCAACAGGTTTCTTTAGGGTGACTGTGGGTCATCCTATTGTCCTGACTGGTTTAGTATTTATCCTAGACAAAAGTAACCCCATTTCAACAATAATAAACTCTACAGGCACGCTTGTTGTGTGACTTCTAAGTCTTTATTGTCAATAGGCACTGTGAATTTCTAAGAGGAGGGTTTAGTATCTAACTCTCCCAAACTTATCTGACCCCAGAACATTCTTTTCCAGATCTAATGATATTAGCTCTCCTCTCCACAGAACAGGAATCCCTGCTTTGTCCTCCAGCTGCCACAACTTAAGTAAATATTACCAAGGCTACCTACCATCTTCAGTCTGAGTCCTTTTCAAATTTCTGTTAGAGCTGCAAACATTCTTCCCTCCTTTAGACACAGCGTTTTCTTTACTTCATATAATTTTATATCCCGCTCTTTTCACTTGACATTCTAACGTAAGCATTTGCTCTGTTATTAAAAACATCTTCATGAATATTTAAAATTCCTGGACTTATTGGAATTCCATAAATATCTTTCCTAGTCTGATTTGGAATTGAATCTAGGAAACAACTCGTTAGATGGTTATTAGACGAAATGAATTTACTTTGCTTTTTTATTGTAGTGGTTAACGCATGTACTCTGTTACCAGACTGCCAAGCTGTCACTTAGGAACAGCGTGAATTTACACAGGTGGCTTAATTTCTCTGTGCTTCAGTCTCCCCATCTCCAAAATGGGAACGACAGGGTTGCCATGAGGATTAAATGAGGATGTGTGGAAAGTGCTTAAAACAGTGCCTAGCAACAGAATCAGTGCTATAAAAGCGCTTGTTATTATTATTGGTCATTCACTCAACAAATTCAACGAATTTGTTTCTTGAGCACCTATTGCATGTGAAGCATTGTCCTTGGAACTACGACTATAACAATGAACAAAAGTAACAAAAAATCTCTGCCTTTAAAGAGATTTAATCTAGTGGGAGGAGACCACGAGAACAAAAACCAAATATCTATGTGCAGGGATAACTGTTACAAAGAAGACTGAAGACAAGAAGCAAGTTGGGGCGGGGGAGGGGTCCATTTTACGCACGGACGGCCTCTCTGCTAAAGTGACTGTAGGAAAGAGACTTGAAGGCTCTGAAGAAGGAAGCCATGTGCTTCTCTGGCAAAGAGTTTTCCAGGCAAAAGGAACTGCAAGTTCGAAGGCCTTGGGGCAGGAGGGTGCCAGACCAGATGGCTGGAGCAGAGCGAGCCCGCGGCAGGGTTTTAGGAGACGAGGTTAGAGAGGAAAGTGGGGCCGTTTATGATGGGACTCACAGGCCACGGCCAGGACTTTTGGATTTTATCCTGACTGATATGGAACGCCGCTGGAGGAGTTGGACTTATTAAGAGGCACACGTTTCGAAACCTGAGTGGTTTATTATTCTTTTTCTTTGCAGATTTTATTTTTTAAAGAGCCGAGCCTGTCTGGGCTGCCCAAGTTCTGACACTCAGAAAGGCGCCTGGGCGCACGACACAAGCCCCGCGCGCACTCGCAGTCGCCCCCAACAATTGTCTCGACCTGGGTTGGGGGCGGGGCGCGTAATTCCCTGGCTGTGGGCGGGACCAGGAAAGCCGACGCAGGCTCTAACCAATGAGCGGGGGGCAGCGCGTGGGGAGGCGGTGCCCGAATGTGGAGCCGGCCGCTGCCGCTGGAGAGACCCCCAGTACAGCTGGGCAGCAGTGCACAGCGACTCACCTGGACCCACGGACCCCCTCGGTGCTGTCACCCCGGGATTCAGGCAGCACTGACAGCTCAGTTCTCATCCGGAAGGAGCCTCAGACTCTAGGACCAGGCAACCTGACGCCTACACACCACTCCGGCAGGGCGGCCCCGTGGAACTGAGCGCGCGCCTCCCGGGAGTGCGCAGGCGCGCTCGCGGGGCCGCGCGTCCCGGAAGCCCGAGAGGCGGCGACCTCTTCGTAGTGGGACGCATCGGACGACTGGAGTTCCCCGGCCCCACTAAGTTCTCACTCGCAGAGGTTTTATTCTACCCCAGTGGCATTCCTGGCTGCTGCCGCTGTGAGGGAGAAGGACAGCCGGCACAGTTTCCTCGGTCAAGGAATGGGCCGTTAAAGTGACGCTCGTCAGATTCGAACTTGCGGAGGAATCGTTCGGGAATCTTGGTATAATGCAGATCGGGATTGGGTAGGTGGCGGTGGGGACCCCGATTCTGCATTCCTAAGATCTTCGCCCGCAGTAGCGATCCTGTTGGTCCCTGAACCACACTGGGTAGCAAGGCATTAGGGAGAGGTCAGCGTGGTTGGTGGCCGTGGTGACCTTAGGTAGGACCCTGTGCACGCACAGAAATTTATCCCGACTAATAAAAGGACAATTTGAAGGCGACTCCAACACGAGACTTATTGCAGTGTTTTCCTTCTCAATCTAGATATACGCAATGCACTTTTTTCTTTGTAACATATTCATTTTAGAAATCTCACAAGATTTTTTGTAAACACTGATGTTCATTGGTATCAGGTATTGTTGCCAACTTCCACAACTTTTTTTTTTTTTTAACTAAAGTAAGGTTAGTAAATAGGTCTTCATAGCTGCATCCTCTACTTGGTGTTTTGTGAGCTTTTTTCAATGTCATTAAATAATCTACTTTTTTCTTCAATTTTTATGAAAAATTTCAAGTATATAGCAAAATTCAGAGATAAATATATAGGTAAATATGAAAGAAGAATACCAGATAGTGATAACTGCTGGACAGAGAAGTAAAATAAGTTGCTGTGAGTGATCGGGTGGCTGTTACCTAAGGTTGCTCAATTTCTCTGTGAAAAATGACTTTTAAGGTGTGAATACAATTATAGTAAGATACCAACGACGGAAGATCAAGGGGAACAGTATTCCATGCAGAGGAAGCAGGTGGTGCAAGGGCCCCAAGAATGTGTTTTAGCATAGAAAAATAATGCCTGCGTGCTGAGTGATGAGAGCTTAAAAAATTATTAGATCAGCAGTAAAGAGCCAGCGAGCCAGTTTCCCCCCCAAGTTTAACCATCGTTACTTTGGCTAACTGGACAGGCTAGGATGCCACTTTCTTATCCCACTTTTATTCGATTACTAATAAGGATGAACGTTTCTTCATATCTTTTATGACCAATTGTTCTTTTATCGTGAATTACTTGTTTATATCCCTTCTCTATTTTTCTCTTGGCACCTGCATCTTTTTCCCCCATCGATTATTATGTCTTCTGTATAACTAAACTCCCGGGCGGCGAGGTTTATGTTTGTTTAATTCTCTTCGCAGAGGGCTTGGCACTTACGTATATTGCACCAATAAAAAAATAAAGGTTTGAAAATTTTACCCTTCGTCGGCAAGGTTAGTTCAAGACAACGTACTTAACTTTAAAAGTTGACTGGACAGAATCAACTTTAGGGAAACCGCGTGAAATTTAAATGTTCCCGTCTTAGCCGCCTTCTGATGTATTGTGTTTGAGTAAGGTAGACTCCGAACCTCTGACCAGCAGCAGGTACCCGTATTTTAGTGGCGTTTAAATAACTCCATATTACATCCAAACAGGGAAAACTCATTGACAGGCAGATTCCGACGCTGTAGGCTCTGAACTTCCGGTGCCAGCCGCGCGCAGGCGCCGATTAACTAGCGTCAGCGCCCGGGGACCCTAGGGGCCAACGCCACTTCCCATAATGCCGCGTACCGGAAGTTGTTGCTTTCTAGGGGTCACTCTGGCTTCGGCTCTGTCGCTCTCTTTTCGTCACCGGGAGGAAGACGGAGCTGACTGCCCAGCCGAAAGGCCCAATAGGGGATGCAGTTATGGGCGCTGTCGTTGTGGGTGAGTTCTGGTCCCACTGACTCTGACTCACGGTCACCGCTCGCCTGATTACCTGCGCTCCGAGAGCCCGAATCCTCTGCTCCGAGTTGGTCCTCTGCTCAAGGCTCTTCTTCCTTAAGCACGTTACGCGGCCTCGGCCCGGTACCGCGTTCTCATTGGCTTCCTGTCCTGTCAGTTCCAGGAGCTGGCCAATGAGTTGTCGGTGCTGGCGCCCTTCTCGACGCCGTGGACGCCGCGGTTCCCCCGTGGGTGCGGAGCAGTTGGAAGGGAAGGGGAGGTGTGGCGGGCGCCGCGCGGCCTTGGGTATCCCGCAGGTTGCGGTTGGGTTTGCTGTTGCATCCGTATGGTGTGATTGGTAGGAAAAGCAAGCTCTGTCATCTAACCAGTTCGGTTCTCCTGGGGTAGGACAGATGTACGCAAAACTTGAAAGCCATATTGAAGACTTGCTGACAAAAGTTTGCCAAGCGCTTGCTTTTTTAATGGACCCGAGCAGGCATGGGAAGACTGGGAGGGCAGAGAGGGATGGGAACTGGATTAATATGAGAGCCGGCAAGATGAGCTTTGATTCAAATTCTCTGTGGAGTCCTGCAAGGAGTAATTTGCTAAGAAGCTAATTCTTCTCTGAAGGCTCGCCTGAAAGACGTAATAGATTTATTGATGTTTTATAGCTGATGGTACTCGCAGTACTCTGTTCTCACGACTCATTAGATGCCCTTTACAGTTGTCAAAAATTTATTGGAGCTCTTTCCACATCATTGAAGTGACTCCCTCCTGTCCTCTGCCTGCAGCAATTGCAATTCGTCTTTCCAGTTTTCCTTTGGAGTCTGGGCTTCTGCAGTCCTCAAACCAGATTTGCTAGTCTGTCTTCACGACTGCAGACTTCTTCATTCTTTGTCTTTGTCTTTTTCACCGGAGCTTGTTTGCTTAAGTCTTATGTACCTACCTTTGCACCTTATAATCATCCTTTATGCCTCAGGTACTATTCTCTTTTTCTATTTCAATGCAAAAGGTATTTCTTGAGAACCTACTGTGTAATCTGCTATGTAACACTATGCAAGGTGCTATAGGCAGTTGAAAAGTAATGCCTGAAACCATTTCTTTTTCCTAGAACTTTAGATTCCAGATAGAGAAATGACATATGTCCAGGTTAAAGATTTAAGAAGCAGCCCACTGTTGTATCTGATTAGAGGACAAGATGAATCGTGTACACAATAAACACTGCGAAAGTTCAGTTGAGAGATTTATTTAGAGTAGAATGTTTGCCTAAGGCCTCATTGAAGTGGATATCTTGGAGGATTGGTAAGATTTGGGTAGATAGAATGTCCCCGCTAGAGATCAGAGGTATAGAGGTGTGCCAAGGTGTTTTGGAGTAGAGGGTCCCGAAGAGACTGGCTTGATTGGAACGGAGAGTGGTAGTCTTGGAACCAAAAGATCTGCATTTTAGTTCCATCTCTGCCACCCCCGTCGTCTTTCCTCATTTTGTTTCTGAGTTTCCTCCTTTAGGGAAATTCTCCATTTAAAGAGTTGTTGTGAAAATCAAATGTTTATGAAAGGGCTTTGAAGAGCAAAAGCACCATATAATTAAAATTGAGTTCTTTGTTGGGAAGTAATGAGGTTCTTTGTTGAGAAGTAATGAGAGTCAGGATTACCAGAGCATTGGAGACAATTTATAAAGGAGATCTCAGGAGTGTGGACCGGAAAACTGTTAAATGCCTTCCGTCAAGAGAATGATGTGATGAAAATGGCATTATTGGAAGATATATGTGGTACCAGAATGCAGCACAAATTAGAGGGAGTTGGATTGGAGGCAAGAATTTGGCTGCTATTTTTTTTCTAAAATCTACGATCTAGATAAGATAAATTATGTTAAGTGTTATTTTAGGGTGGGAAAAAGTTCATAAAATATATCCTCATTTTACATGTACTCATATACTTTGTGTTCTTTTGTTATTTGTTAATTCATTTATTTTGTAAACATGGGAGCTTGTTACATTTTAAATAATCTTTGGAAAGGTTAACGATTACTTGATGTAGCACTCATTTTTCAGACAAACCTTTCTGAATTACCTTTAATTACATGAACCCATTAAGAGCTAAAAGAGGAATACTTCTAGGGCTCTAAGGCAGGGCGGGATGACAGCCAAGTAGCAGAATTAATTGGAAAGTGTTTTCAACATGAACGTCCCAGGTCCTACTTTCTGAGTATGTAATCAGAATTTTAATAAGCATACCAGGTAAAATCACTTTTATGGTTGTTGAAGTGATTTTGACACTAAGTTATTCTAATGTATGTAAAAAACAAGTTTTGAATATAGTTTTTCAAAATCACTATATTTAGAGTTAAGTAGACCTCTATTGCTTTCAGCACTTTTCATGTTTTCTAGTTTTGAATTGTTGACGAAAGAGGTGAAGATGTGGTGTGCAGCTAGATTTGTCATAGTCTTCCGAACTGATTGTGGCAATACTGTAATAATGTAAATAGCTGAGAGTGCAGTTGTAATCAATTCTCAGTTAGGTGATATCCATCGGAGATCCTAGTGTGGAAAATGCAGAACAGTGTATCACATTTTATATCTGGCTTTGAAATTACTTTGTAAATTTTCTAACTCCCTTTAGGAGGTTGTTTTCAGAATTATTTTTAGTTTTTCTTAGAGAAATTATCAATTTAATTTGCATAGACTGCAGACCTAAGAAAGATAGCTTAGAAGGAAAGGAAATTATCTTAAGTTTCAAAGGACAACCACTATTCCACACTTATGTAGTGAGAAGTTGAATTCCTAATAGTGTGAAGTGCTGAGACTTTTCCAAAACTGCGTAAGAAGATGTAGGTTCTCTCCTGACCTTTACTTTTATTGAAAACCTCTTAACCTTACTAAGAATCAGTTTCCTAAGCTATGGAAAACAAGGGTAATACTATCGTCGCTACTTCAGGGTTCTTATTGAAAACTAGATGATATATGTGAATGGTCTTTGTAAATTATGAAGTGTGATAGACATGCAAAATAGATGTGGCTTAGTTATATTACTATCTACTAGAGAAATATAAAACATACTTTTTTTTTTGTCAAGCTAACTTTATCTTGTTTTATAGATTGTTATTTTGTCTTCGTAAGTAATCCATAAAGTGCCAACATGGGAAAGAAACGGACAAAGGGAAAAACTGTTCCAACTGATGATTCTTCTGAATCTTTAGGTATATTTCACCAATTGAATCTTTAAAGTAATGTTTATATCCCTAAATGGACACACATTTTACTATGTAAAAGTGGGCTTAAGGTGTACATTATTATTATGTAATTTGCGTTTTAACTTAGTGTTTAGAGCTACATGTCATTTAAGTCTTTTCAGCATTTTTAATGGCATGATATTTCATTGACATAGACGACCATGGATCATAATTTATTTAGATAGTCTTTAGCTTTTCAGTGTTAGGAATGGAGAGATAGTAAACATTTTTGTAGCTAAATCTCTGTGCCCGTCCGCTTATCTTCTTAGTACAGATCCTAGAATTAGAATCACTGAATTAAATGGTATATTATTAAATTAAATGGTATAAATTAAACGGTATTTCAGGGCTCTTTTGGTTCTATTGCCAAATTGCCCTTCAGAAATGTTTTACTAATTTACAGCCCCCTAGAAGCATAATAAAGTGCCCATTTCCCCGAACCTTTCTCAACACTGGTTAGTATCATTTGTAAAAATTTTTGCTATTTTGCTAGTTGAAAAAGGGTATCTTCCTTTGTTAGTTTATGTTTCTTTGCTTACTGGGATTTGGTGATTTTTCACATGATCTCAGTTACATTTGTATTCTCTTGGTGCAAATTCGTTGGACATAAAGCTAGTTGTGCCACTGGAGTAGTTTCTAAACCTCCAGGGACCCTGCAACAGTTGACATCTAGAGTGGCTTGCAAAGCCGTTTACTGATCTGCTCCCAACAGCGTGTTCTCTCGGGTCCGGCTGCCCGTTTATACACATGTGACTGCCGTTCTGAGCAGATAGCATGCACTTTTACGTTTTATACCTCCATTTCTTTGTTCATGGGATGTGACCCTTTCAGATTGTTCTTTCCTCCCTGAGGGCAAAGTTTAAGTGTGAGCTTCAAAGTCAAAAAGACTTGAGTCCAAATTCTGGCATAGCCACTAAGAAGTTGTGTGACCTTAGGCACTAAATTTTAGTTTACTCATGTCACTGGGGATAGTAGTGTCTTCCTGCCAGGGTGGTTGTAAGGACTGAATGAACTAAATGCAAAACATTTAGCACAGTGTCAGGCTCATAGTAAGTGCTTAATCAGGATCAGAAATTTTTATCAGTGTTAATATCTTCTAAGTCTTTACAGACGTTGCCTCCCCTGGGAAACTTTTGTTGACTTTAGCCTTCTCTTCTGGTGCTGCTATAGCAAGTTTTAGAAATTGTTATGTATTTATTTAATTGCCTCTCCTGCCAGAATGTGAGCTACTCCAAGAGAAGAGCTGTGAATGAGTCAGGTTTTGGTTCCCTGGTATCTACCATAGTGCCAGGCCTGTGACCGCTCTGTTGTTGACTGGATGAAGGAACTTCTCTACAAACCTATTAAAATAAAGAGAATTATAAATATTATAAACAGCCTTAATTTAAATTGAGGTGAATTTAGGGTGGTAGCTTCAAAAAAGCAAAATTTCAAAATTTTTATAAAATCTCTTTATCACATAATCTCATAATATTCAACTATCAGATTATTTAACAATTTGTTTATAGAGTAAATTCATATTTGAAGTTCAAATCAAAGGTAATTTTGAGATTAACTAAGGAAAGCTGTATTTTACCTCTGTATTCCTTTATTTGTTTTAATAGAACCTATGTGCAGACACATTAGAAAAGGATTGGAACAAGGTAATTTGAAAAAGGCTTTAGTGAACGTGGAATGGAATATTTGTCAAGATTGTAAGACAGACAATAAAGTAAAAGATAAATCTGAAGAAGAAACGGAAGAAAACCCTTCAGTTTGGCTGTGTCTTAAATGTGGCCATCAGGTATGCTAAGATTTGGATGAATGTGGGATTTTATAAAACGGTTTGAACTTGTTTTAGAGGGTATTACCTCAAAGCACAGTATGGGTGAGTAGGATGTCGGCTGGCCTAGATCACGTTCCCTGGAGAACAGATTCTGAGACTGAGATTTGTGTCTGCGGGGTTTGCTGAGGAGAGTCTCACACCAGGAAAACAGTGAGGGAAGCAGGACTAGGTGGAGAGAGAAGCTGAACAAGAGGCAGTGCTACAGGGCCTTAGCTGATCCCACAGTGACCTCTGGCCCTCAGAGATGTCCTGAATTGAGGCGAGGGGCCAGGCCTTTGACTGGTGCGTAGACCGCTCATTGGATGTGGGCTGCCCCTGGGGAGGGGGACTAACCTTGGGCAAGACAGCTCCCTTCACTGAGGATAATTCCCGGGCGTGGACAGACAGACTGAACTGTGAGCGCTCAGCTGACCACATTCCTGGCGGCTGGGGGAATGAGTACCTTGGGTCTTGGGGGTTGGATGGTATTTGGGTGGCAGAACAGCTCACAGGTATTGCCATGGTTCTAAAGGTCAGGGCCTCCTAATCACCCTCAGTGGTGGCGAGTTAACTAGGCAGTCCTGTCATGAAGCTTCAAAATGAGACACAGCTATTTTTTTTTCATTTTCTTTTAAATTGAAATTTTTTTGAGGTAATTATAGATTCGCATGCAGTATAAGAAATAATACAGAGATGTCTCTGTACACTTTGCCCAGTTTCCCCCAGTGGTAACATTTTATAAAACTATAGTATAATATCACAACCAGGATATTAACATTGATATAATCCATCAGTCTGAATCAGATCTCCCCAGTTGTACTTCATTTCTGTGTGTGTATGTGTGTTGTGTATGTGCATATGTGTGTATTAAGTTCTATACAGTTTTGTCACCTGTGTAGATTTGTGTATCCACTGCCACAGTCAAGATACTGAATAGTTCCAACATCGCATGGCTCTCTTATGTTGCCCTTTTTAAATCATACCCACTTCCCTGCTGTCATCCCTACCCCAGGCCCTGTATAGAACCACTAATCTCTTCTTTCTTTGAAAAATGTGTCATTTCAAAAATGTTATGTAACTGGAATCATGCAGTATGTAACATTTTGGGATTGGCTTTTTCACTTAGCATAATTCATCCAAGTTGTCTGTATCACTAGTTTGTTCTTTTTTGTTGCTGAGTAGTACTTCTTGGTATAGATGTACCACAGTTTAACTATCCACCTGTTGGAGGACATCTGGGCTGATCCCATTTTTTGGCAATTATGAATAAAGCTGCTGTAAACATTTGTGTGCAAGTTTTTGTGTATGTCTCTCGGTAAAATGTCCAAGAGTGAAATTGCTAGGTCATATGATAATTGAATGTTTAGTTTTTAAGAAACTGCCAAACTGTTTTCCAGAGTGGCTGTACCATTTTACATTCCTACCAGCAATATATGAGTGACCCACTGTCTCTGCATCCTTGCCAGCATTTAGTATTGTCACAGTTTTTTATTTTAACCATTCTGATAGGTGAATAGTGATACCTCATTATGTTCAGACAATTTAAAAAAATTTATATGCCTGCAAAGGACATTTATTGTTTATTTGTATTTGAAAGGTTTTCATTGAACCTCTTAAAAACATATGATGAGCATGAATGTATTTTGCTACTTCAAATTTTCCAGAATACATTTTCTGTTACAAATTTTATTTATTTTGCTACTTTTTTAATTCCTAAGGGTGAGACAGTGACAGTATTAGCTGTTAACTTTCGTCCTGCTATGGATGTCTGTTGCGCTGTTAGCAGGTGATTCTCAATTGTTGTCTTGAGACAACTCAGCCGTACATTTCAAATGATCTCAAATAGTGTTATAATTTTCAAAATTGATATCAAATTTTAATTCACTTATTTTAGAATTAAATGTTGAGTGGGATAAATTAAATCAATAGTGTATGATATAATAGTTAAAGGATTAGAAGCCACTGATAAGCATTTCCCCTCCAAACAATATTTTTAGCTACAGTAGAAACAGGAACATGGACTGTAGTCCAAGGGAGTTGGTGGCCTGGTTCAGATAGATACACAGTGAGGATGTATTTCTTAGCAGTGATTTACCCAGCTGGAGCCAGAAAGTTTGGTCATGTTCTTTTATGAATAAGCCTGCACATCTTGTAGGTGAAAATCTCCCATTTACTTGTTCAGTTAATGCTCATTGACCTTCCATTTGCTAGGTTTTTTTGGTAATAGATTAATTCTCTTTTTCATGCCTTCAGTATTTATAGTCCAGGGGAGAAAGGATATAGACGTTAACAACTTTAAGATACGGTAGAAAATAAGGAATGCCATCAGGAATTTACACACTGTTTTGTAGGAGTGTATTTACAAGAAGAATACAGTTTCTTATCTGGGAGGATGAGCATAGGCTCCTGACAGGAGGTAGCCTTTGAGTAAGATCCTCAAGTGGGTGGAATTTGGTCAGTGGCAGTAAAGGTAAAGGATTCCAAGACAAATGGAATAACATGAACGAAACTGTGTTGCTGTGAAAGCACTGAGTGTGTTTTTAGCCGGTGGATGGACTGTGAATAGGAGAAGATGGGAGTTAACCCTGGAAAGGTAGATCGGGGTCACATGGTATTGGGTTTGTTGATTAGGAGTTGGAGAGCAATTCATAATTTTTGAATTGAGTGTATAGAATAGAGCTTTGTTTTAGGAACGTTAAACTGAAAACAGATACGTATGTGAAAAAAGAGGTTGAAGTTAGGGAAATATTTAGGCAGCTCTTAAGGACTAACTAGACCTAGACTAAGCAGACTAGACATAGGGAATGACTGCATTAGCGTGGTTTAGTTGGGACTGGACAGGGCAAGTTGGAGATGAAGAATACTTTTACCACATGGTTTGCTAAATAGCTTCTCCCTTAGATGTCCTCAGTTGCCTATTCATATTTAAGTTTTAACAAAATCACTCTCTAGAGTGCGACATTTTATTTTTAAAATTACAGGAATGGCAGAATTTCTCACCCACTTCCTTGTTCAGTATAGATTGCGAATTCTTTCCTCTTTTGGTGAGTGTTTGTGGCTTTGAGGTTTATAATTTTGATTTTCTAGGGCTGCGGCCGAAATTCTCAGGAGCAGCACGCCTTGAAGCACTATCTGACGCCAAGATCTGAACCTCATTGTCTGGTTCTTAGTTTGGACAACTGGAGTGTATGGTGAGTTTCAACTCCTGTGCCCATTGACAAAATTATTTGAAATATTGGAGAGTACAGGTGTTTGAAATGTTTAAGGAGCAAGAAAGTTAAAATTTTTGTAATATTTGTTTAAATACCATCACTTTCAGAAGGCTAGAGAATGTGATGTTCTGAAAAGCGTTTGCCTCATGTTGTACAAACACAAAATTGGTAGCATTTAGGTGACTTAGGATTCTTCACCCTTTGTTCTTCTTGCTTGTGATATTGTAAAGCATATGGTAGGTTGTTTTTAGTTTAAAAATAGGACACTAAGAAGAAATCCCAGATAAACTGAGAATATAGTAAAATTTTGGCAGTGAATTTGCATGAAAATAAATGTCAGGCTGGTATGTGTATTTCCTGTATTTTAACATCATTAAAACAGATTTTCGTATCTTTAAAAACCATGTACACAGCAGTGTTGATTGAACGTCATCCGTCAGTTGTATAATTTGTTAGTTTTGATGATAGAGGTCTGTATTTTGAAGAATGGGTAGAAAAAGCTTTTGACATTAATGTTGTAAATAGCCATTTCAGTAAAATGTTTGGAGTTTTTTCACAGTATTTATATGTAGCCATAATTTGGGCTAAACTTATTAATAATAAACCAGAGTTAATATGAATAGTCTTCTTCAAGAAAACATAAACATTTTATTTTCAGTTTTTCTAGTAGAATAACTTGACAGTTACACACTTTGGGCTCCAGGGATTATAATTTGTCCCCTTTTTTGGTTGTCAGTTTGTCACTTTTCTTCTCTGATTTTCGGGACACAGGTGTTACCTATGTGATGATGAGGTCCAGTATTGCACTTCAAACCGATTGGGTCAGGTGGTTGATTATGTTAGAAAACAAGCTGGTATTACAACTCCAAAATCAGGTAAAATCATTTGTTTCTTAATATATACTGTAAAGTTGATTTATACATCTGCTGATACTTAGATTTACTGTACTACCTAGCATTACATATAGGCAAATAACGTCAGTTATGGTTGATTTCAAACTAAGAAACTGTTTTTGGTTAAGAATGTAAAAGAGTGAAAATATAGATAATTTTAAGGTGTTAGAATTAGATGAGAATCTGAGAAATAGTCTAGTCAGATTGATGAAGATTCTGGACTGAGTAATGGGCAGTAATGCTCTGCCGCCATCCCCTGGCAGAGGCACTTAAGATAGACAGCCCTACCTTTGCTGAATTTACTTTGTTACATGGTTTGGATGATATGAAGGTAAAGTACTTGTAATGCCTTCAAAAGCGAAGATACATCTCAGGTTTTTCCCTTGCATAAATAAACTAATTGGATTGGCATACATCATCTGCTTTAAGCTGGTTTAGATTTTTACATCACAGAAGTATCTTTGGCAGAGTCAGAATTGTTTGTTTTTTTTTTTCTTTTTAAGGAAGATTAGCGCTGAGCTAACTACTGCCAATCCTCCTCTTTTTGCTGGGGAAGACTGGCCCTGAGCTAACATCCATAACCATCTTCCTCTACTTGATATGTGGGATGCCTACCACAGCATGGCGTGCCAAGCGGTGCCGTGTGCGCACCCGGGGTTCTAAACCGCCGAACCGCGGGCCGCCAAGAAGCGGAACGTGTGCACTTAACTGCTGCGCCACCGGGCTGGCCCCCAGAATTGCTTATTCCTAACTTCAGGATTGGTTCGTGACTCACGGAATTCATCTAAAAATTTATTTCATGTCCACATTGTTTACTTGATTGCTTTCTACTCTAGTTTCATTTGTGGAAACTTTTGTGCTGTACAAAAGGAATTTATCCCGAAGCATAGGCTGTTTGGTTTCATTTGTCAAACTAATGCTTACGTCAGTTCTGAACATTTTTTGTTTATTGTTTTTTCTCTCTCAGTGGTAATTTACTTATATTTATTAGGAAAGATTTAAAGTCAAACAGGTGACACACAATGATATAAAGGAAAATTCACAAATTCTAGAATTCCCTCCCAAGTATAATTGCGTTTTGTATGGCTTTATTACACATTTGCTAAATCTTGTTTTCTTCTTCCTTTTGTTTTTTAAACAGCAAAAGATAATGGTAATATTGAACTTGAAAATAAAAAATTAGAAAAGGAGAGTAAAAATGAACAAGAGAGAGAAAAAAAGGAAAACATGGCTAAAGAAAATCCTTCCACGAATTCTCCTTCCCAAATAACTGTGAAAGGACTCAGTAATTTGGGAAATACATGTTTCTTCAATGCGGTTATGCAGGTGCCAGTGTTAATTTCTTCTCCCTTTAGAAAAAATCTAGTGTTTTCCTCATATTGTAGGATGTTTTTGCATATTTATTACTTACAGTATTGAGTTTTTTCCCAAGTAATTTATTTCTATATTTTCAGAGAAAACTCAAGGAAATGTTTACTTTGCATGATAGTAAAACAGTGTGCAAGGCACTGGGGTGCAGTAGGGTTCCACACAAACGTGGCTCCTGCCCTCATGGAACTTGCCGTTGGGTTCGGGAAGCACAGGATAACCTAAGACAGAAACAGATAGCTAGTTGCAAGGGGTGGCACGTGGTGGTGAGAGAACGTGGTGGTGGTAGGCTCACCCCTTCATATTGGGTGGTGAGAGAGTGCCCTTCTGAGGTGAAGTATTTACGAACCAAATAGAGTGGGCAGAAGAGCATGCCATTACTTTTTGTTTCCCAAGATAGATGAATAAAGACTGCAGTGTTGATAGTGATTTTCTGTTTTGATAGAACAGATACTTCAGAAATATTTGAATAAATTGATATGCTTTTAAATAATTTTCCTTTTCTTTTCCATCCTGCATTCCAGAATTTGTCACAGACACCTGTGCTGAGAGAACTACTAAAAGAAGTAAAAATGTCTGGAACAATTGTAAAAATTGAGCCACCTGATTTGGCACTAACAGTATGTACTTAAAAATTTTTTTTTATAATCAGTAATTTGTGAATGTCCCCATTCTAAATTATTTTAAAGAACTGATGCTGATTTTCACCTTTCCTGTTTGTTTTGTGTAGGCTGCCAACCTATTCAAGGTTCTTGGGCTAATAGAAGTTATCAGGGGCCTTTACATTTATTTGCTGTGTCTGCCAGGTTCTGCTGTGCCTTAGTGTTTGGTTTCCCTCTTGGGAATGTTGTTGATATTTGTGAAGCCCTAGGCGTGCATTGTTATTTTTAGCATCTTTATGGTGACTTAAAAGTTGTGTAGCCAAATGAATTTTACCATATCCATTTTTATTTACATTTTGCTTTGGTTTTTTCAGTTCTTATGTAGTAAGTTTCTGATAATCTAAAACTAAAACAGTAGAACTGAATTCTTCATAAAACAGTCTATGACCAGAAGCTTTATCTTTTGATGTACATTTTGAAGTTTTAAATGAGGCAGTTCTATTAGGAACATTGGCAATGTAGGGTAACTAGTTACATTGTGGTAAAATAAATGATTCAACATTTGACTGAAGAAAGTGATTTTTATTCCCATATTCAGGAACCCTTAGAAATAAACCTTGAGCCTCCAGGCCCTCTTACTTTAGCCATGAGCCAGTTTCTTAATGAGATGCAAGAGACCAAAAAGGGAATCGTGACACCTAGAGAACTCTTTTCTCAGGTCTGTAAAAAGTGAGTATCTGCTTTGATTGTACTTTCTGTGCATCAGTAAGATGCTGAGAAATGACACGAAAAAATTAGTAGCTTTAGAATCAACCTCGTACATTTATTCAAGCATGGTTTATTTCACTTGGATTAGAAAACATTTGCTTTATGTGAAAATTAAATCTGCCAAGGGTGTTATTGGACTAAACAGAAATTTTGAGAAACTAGAACACTCTAAGATTTGGGATCTGATCCTAAGATTTTGTAAAAATAGTTTCATATTTTAGTAGACTCATTGTTGCTTTTCTTTTTTTTTCCTTTTTATTCTGTAGAGCAGTGCGATTTAAAGGCTATCAGCAGCAAGACAGCCAGGAGCTGCTTCGATATTTATTGGATGGAATGAGAGCGGAAGAACATCAAGTTAGCAAATTTTGACCAGCGTAGTTTATAATCCCATCTTCATTCACTTGTCTGTCATTTGATGTCTTAAGGGTTGTTGAAGCAACGAACACTAGTTATTGAGCCATTGTACTTAAAATCTTTTTCTGCATCAGCCTTTTCAACCAGTATGTTTTAATCATTAGAATGAATGAAGAGAATTAGGAATGTTTCTCCTTTTCATGATGCTCTCTTTTGCCTGATGTTTACAATGTAATTGTCCTTTAAGGGTTCTATTGTACCTGCCTATACCAGGAGAGCTACGAAGTATGGGAAAATGTTTCTCCTAAAACGATTCCCAGTTGCAGGGCACCCTTACTCTTATTCTGACTGTGGTTTAACACAGCATTTTCAATTTTGGAAGTATTTTCGTTTCGTAAGAGTCAGGGAACATTTGTTGCATTTTAAAATTTTCATTAATTGCCAGGATGTAAAGTAATGAATCTGTGGATATAAATATAATTAATAATAGTAATAATAGAGTGATAACAACTAATATTTATTTTCTTACTTCATGTTGAGCACTACTCTCAGTATTTTATGTAAATTGCTTACTTAGTCCTGACAACCATTCTTTGTGGTAGACGCTGTTATCATTTTCTCACTCCATACGTTCTGAAGCTAGAGTGCAGAGAAGTTCAGTACCTGGTTCAAGGTCACCCACTAATGATGGGGCTGGGCTTTGAGCACTGGAGTCTGTCCCTGTCTCGTTTAACCATTCTGCTTCTAGGACATGGTATTTCACTGGGCTCTCAAAGGAGGGGTGGGCATGTTCTGAAAAGCTTTGGTTTAAATAGGTTAAAATCTTGAAATGATAAGACAGTGTCTTTATTCAGGGGTTAGTGATTGTTTTAAACATATAATTCTTTTTAGCTCCTTGAATTAACTTTGAAAATGTAATTTTATAAATATTAATTTTTATTTAGTAAGTTTGGGGAGCTAATTCTTGATCACTTTCTTGACTTGATTACATATTTTCTAAGGAAAGTAACTATAAAATTTAAAGTTTAATAGTATATATATCCATTTTATTACTTTTAGAGAGTGAGTAAAGGAATTCTTAAAGCATTTGGTAGTTCTACTGAAAAATTGGATGAAGAACTAAAAAATAAAGTTAAAGGTAATGTCTGACTTTTTGAACTAAAACACTGTAGTCCAATTTCTCTGTACCTTAGGAGAAGATTGCTGGCCACGTGTATTTTGAATCCACAGTTTTTAACATAAAATTTCTCTTTATCACCATTGATTTTAAAAAATTATTCAATACTTCAAAGACAGATATTCAGAAAAATTTAACTTTTGGCATATTCATTTTGTGCAATATTATAGGGAAATTAATAAAGATAGAATTAACATATCACATTTTTACTTTTCAAAAGCTCAGCCTTCTGATTAGCAATGATAAGTCGATTAAACTTGTCTGTGTAAGTTAGTTGCTGGTTTATCAGTTATGGAGCCACCTTCCTTCTTATTGCTGTGTGTCATTTAAAGATTTAGGGCAGATCTCTCCAAGAGAACTTTTTGTGATGGTGGAACTCTTCTATATCTACACTATCCGATACAGCAGCTGCTAGCCACGTGTGGCTCTTGAGCCCTTGAAATGTGGCTGGTGCAACTGAAGAGCTAAATTTTTATTTTTATTTAATTTAATTAATTTAAATGGCTGCAAGTGACTAGTGGCTACTGTGTTGTAAAACACAGTTTAGAATAAGCACATAGCAACTCTTTGCCTCCTTGGTATTGGGCCTGGCCAGTAACAGAGAGGATTGTGTCTGCTGGCACTATCTGTCATAAAATGTGTTTATGTAAATGAGCACCTATCATTTGAATAAGACTTATGAATTTCATGTATTTACAAAATTGGGTGACCAGGTAGTAAAATTATTTCACTTTATACTAAAGTTATCAAGATTATTTCTGGGAACATAGGAAAAATAAAAGGAGGATTTTGTCTGAAACATTTTCCTAGGATTTTTTTTGTTTATTGTTTTGGTTTTTAAATGGAGTTCAGTCTTAGAGTTCACAAAGCAAGTTACATGCATTCTCTCCCAAGTGTGCTGCCAAATGTTGGAATGTTAGAGCTGGAAGTGACTAGAATATCATCCTGCCTAGCCCAGTCTCCTCATTTTACTACTGGAGACATTGATGTACAGAAAGTCTCACTGGCTTGCACAGTTTATTTTCCACTGACTAGATCTTGGGATCTTGGATAAGAAGTTTTTTATTCTTTTTCACGAGTGTGATTCTGTGATTGTGTTATGCTCAAAAGTGGAGTATATGCTGCTGACTATAGCATAAAAATAAAACTATAGTAATTATGAATAGAGAAAAACAAGTCTATGGGATGGAAAATTAAAAATAAAATTTTAGGGTTCGATAGGTAAGTAGTTTTGACTTATTCAAGTAATTGTATAAAGGTAATTGGTAAACATTTTCCCCCTTATAGATTATGAAAAGAAAAAATCAGTACCAAGTTTTGTGGACCGCATCTTTGGTGGCGAACTAACTAGTACAATCATGTGTGATGAATGCAGAACTGTAAGTAGATGTAGTATGGACTGGATTTATTCATTAATATTAGCAGAGTACAGTTTTTCAGTTGTTTCTTTCAAAAACAGAAATGTCTAGTTTCATAAGATAGTCTATTGAACTGCCCAAATATGCATAGTTCTTTGCTGGAACTATGAGGACTCCTTATATCTGGAAGAAGTTAGTTTAACATTTTAATTTATTTCCCTTAACCCATAGTCCTCAACGCTGTGTAATTTTTTATTTCAATTTCTTAAGCCTTTATTTTAAACGTTAGTTGTCCCCCCGTAATGTTACTGTACAGTGTTTAACGTGAATCCTTGCCTTCCTTTTACATTTTCTTTTTTTTGGTTGGTTAAGGTCTCCTTGGTTCATGAATCTTTCCTTGATCTGTCTCTACCAGTTTTAGATGATCAGGTAAGACGATTGAGTTTATTTCCTTTAAGTAGAATATTTTTTCCTGTGTTAGATTTTACGAGGGAAACTTTATCACCTTTTCCAAGTTTGTACATTACTAGCTCATGGAAAAATTTTTCTTTATCTATTTGAGATAGAAGAATTTTAAAGATCTGAATAAGAAATGGGGTAAAAACTTTTCTTTTAAAGAAGGATGGTGTATCTAGAATTATTCTTTTTTTTTGGTGAGGAGGGTGGGCCCTGAGCTAACATTTGTTGCCAATCTTCCTCTTTATTTTTCCCTGCCTGAAGCCCCACTACATAGGCTGTATATCCTAGTTGTAGGTCGTTCTAGCTCTTCTATGTAGGCTGCTGCCACAGTATGGCTTGATGAGCGGTGCATAGATCTGCGCCCAGGATCCAAACCGGCGAACCCTGGGCTGCCAAAGTGGAGCAATACAGACTTAACCACTCAGCCATGAGGCTGGCTCCTAGAACTCTTTATAGATAATTAACTTGATTAGTTTACATGTAAGGAAGTATTTTCTTCTTATTAGAAGTTACTATTTATTCTCATTATTTAAGACTAACCACAAATCTCTTACAGTCTTAAGTTCATAAATATTAATAGACAGTATCTCAGTTTTTAGCCATATTAATTTAGTTCCTATCAAGTAGTAGTAGGCAAAAAGAGAATGTATTATGAATATTGCATAAATCATTTTTCAAGTTAATATGAATTAGAGGTTCCTTTAATCACTGTTATTTAGTGATTAAAGTCTTATAAAACTTATTTTCTCTTTCTCTGAAACTATCATTTACATGCAAAGAAAAAAGAATAAAAAGGAACACCTGTAGTGGGATATCAATTACTTATAAATAGAAAGTGCGTTTGGAAATGGACCTAATTACATTGTGATCCCACCTGCGTCTAATAAAAGTCATTGGATTCCTTTCTATTATACTTGCATGTGAAGTTACCTTTTTTACTGTTTTGTTTGCTTGTTTTCTCGGTATTTGAAGATTGCTTTCTAGTATTTGAGATGAATGAATTTTGTCCTGGATATATTTTCAAACATTGTGGAAAATAGGAGTAGAAAAATTTAGGTGACATGAAATCTCTTCACAAGCAGTAGTTGTAAAATTTTGTTTTTGGCCCATA